>NC_063154.1:17119069-17731872 GCF_020921035.1 Rhodamnia argentea
CATTCCTTTTATCTTCTTCGGCTTCTCTCTTGCACCTAACAAAATCAAAGGCAAAGCTTGGACTTTATTAATTCGGCCACACTTGCTCAATTTAATTTGGACCGTATTTATTTAATGGGGCTCAAACTCGCGACATATTCTAACAGTTTTCATGTCACATTTTGAACTATCCTCCCTACAAAAGAAGATGGTGTTTTCTAATGCTCGTCGCAATTTTTTCTTTACTATAACTCGGTATGTTCAAACCTTTTGACTGTAATAATTCGAACTAATTGCCGTTTTCGCATGATAAAACTCCTTCCTACCCTACATGGGAGACGCTATGATGCGAACATGGGGATTTAAGGCCGAGCCAAGCATCATAATACCGCAATGAGGAAACGTGGGCATTGCGATTGAGCATTTAGAACCGACAGAGAGATCTTCCTAAATTCTGAGCAAAACATGAAGTGGTTGGTGTTTCTTGGTCTCGCTCTAAGTCTTCTCTCTCGCTCTGCATTCTCACAGACAGTGATCAAGGCTCTACCAGGATTCCCCGGTGAACTTCCTTTCTATCTTGAAACTGGGTGCGGCGAAACATCAACTCTCTCTCTCTCTCTCTCTCTCTCTCTCTCTCTCTCTCTTCTTACTGAGATTTCATTGTTCTTGACTGTTGGTTTGTTCTTGGTGGGGATTAGGTATGTTGGGGTTGGAGAGTTGGAAGATGTGCAGATGTTCTACTACTTTATCAAGTCGGAGAGGAGCCCAGAAGATGATCCTCTGGTGCTTTGGATCACCGGCGGCCCCGGTTGCTCCACTCTCTCCACAATCTTGTACGAGATTGGTAAGTCTAAAATATGCGCCAAACATGTCCATCCTCTAATGTTCATTTTCTGCGAAACAAACCGAACCTCGCAAGAGTAACATTGCCGCTGTAGTAACTTTATTCTGACATCCATTTGGTTATTGAACTTTCAATTACTGTCCCCAGTTGCATTAGCTTCGCTCACCTTCGAAGTTCTTCGAACAATCTTCCCTCGGAAATCTTATGTGACAGCCTGCTTGTCGGATGGACATTTCAACTCTAACAATCTATCTAGGTTTTCATATAAGGTTTTCGTTTGTGGGTTAAGTACTTAACGGTCAATGTAAGAGCAAAAATTAATCAAAACTTAATCAGTTTTGTTTTAGAAACTACCTACTTTTATTTATTAAAGAGAAATGATTATGTAATAATATTTTATCTACTGGGCTCCAAAAAAATAAATAATAAATAACTAAAAATTATTGTGGGGCTCACTCATTCAAAAAGTTATGGCCCACAATATAATATTACTCTTACAGTCATTCAAGGACCATTATGCTAACAAGGACCTTATTTAAATCGGCGCTGCGTGCAAGAGACTATTTTGTGTGAAAATTATATGTAACGAAGTGATTTTGTGTCAAGATGGATAAGGAAATCTAACTTTAGAATGTTGAAATAGCTAAGTTTGGAAGATGCTAACTTGTTTTCTACTTGCATTCAGGTCCATTCACGTTCAACTACAAGAACTCAACTCCAAGCAGACCAACTCTGAAAGTGCATGAATATTCATGGACAGAGGTAACAGGAAGTTTCTTCTTCCCTCCCAGGCTGGGACTTTGGCTGCATCAACCCCGATCATTTGATCGGTTGATCAACAGGTCGCAAACATTATATTCGTCGACGAGCCCGTCGGGACCGGGTTTTCATATGTGAATAATTGGGAAAGCTACAATGTGAATGACAATATTTCGGCCACCGATACTTACGAATTTCTTAGGAAGGTAAGTAAAAAAAACATTCCAAGTAAAAAAAATTTTGAGAAATTTTCTCTATTCGAGATACTTACATTGCACTGTGACTATATTAGGCCCAAGCCATCAGAATATATCTGATTTTACTCTGTTGCTTGGGCTGTGATTCAGTGGCTCACTTTGCACCCTGAGTTTCTGAGCAACCCAACTCTACATTGGTGGCGATTCCTATGGCGGCTTTATCAATCCAATGGTCACTTTGAAAGTTGCTGAAGGTATGCTTTTTCTTCAATTAATTTTAAATTAAATACCATCCACTGAATTTTTTTTTTCTTTTTTTCAATACCCTCGACATACGATTGACAATTTGTGTTTGTGCCTCGACAATTCAGTTCATTACAAAAATGTTACGACGTGATTACGTGATGTTATTATTAAAAATGGAAGAAAGTGTGTCCTTTCTTGTCAGTTTCCAATTAAACAGTGTCCTATCAACACGGTTTCGAAATTTTTTTTTATAGCAAGTTTGTGTTGAGAATTATCATCCTGTGTACATCGACCTAGGAGGTCAAAAGTGCCATAACTTTGATATGATAATCACTTGAACGCTATAATTTTTTTTCAACTATTTGAATGCTATGACTTTTAAAAAAATATTCACTTCAGTGCCATAACTTTTACTATTCACCCAAGTGCCCAAAATTATGCTTGACATCGTATTTTGTGGTGAATGTTTTTATAAAGTTATCACACTGAAGTGATAAAAAAAAATAATTCGTAACATTCAAGTGAGCACAATAGATAAGTTATCACATTCATATGATTGTAGAAAAAAAGTTATAGCACTTGTTGTATATTTTCCCAAAACTAAGCTGCAGTCTACGACATTGAATTGGGGGTACCAAAGGATCAATTTGAGAATATTTTTTCTTAATATTAAGCAGTTAATCTTATTTTTCCATACTACTAATTTAATTAACAAATTGTCTTAGTATTTTATTGGACATTTGAATTTAATAAAAGTTAGGTTTGCTCAATCCAGAATAAAGATAGGTTAGTTTATAAAGATCGCATAAAAATAGGTACAAAACAACTAAGCAAGCGCATAACACTTCCTTCTATTTATTTAATGTTGATGAATTAATTAACAAGTTAGGCTTGACCTGAAAAATGGGCTGCCATCCAATTAATTATCGCAAGAGCAAATATCCTTCTTTCCTTTACCTAATCTTACAAATTTTGTTTCCCGTAAAACAACAATCCACATGAGTTTAGTCAAATAATATATTTTGTTCCAGGAAATGAAGCGGGCCTTAAACCAATAATGAATCTTCAGGTAAACATTATCAACCATATTAATACCATGCTTCTTATATGCATTTTCCACCAAAAATGCCGAAATTTAATAGCCGAATTTGATTTAGGGGTACTTGATCGGAAACCCGGTAACGGATTTACAAGGTGACTTGAATTCAAGAGTCCGATTCGCTTATTTGAAGTCTCTTATATCCGAAGAGCTGTATGAGGTAACAATTTCTAACATGTTTATATGGTATTTGATTTTTTTTTTCACATGTTTTGTCAAATGATTGATTTTTAGTCGCCACGTCAAATCAAAGTAGAGAGCGAAAGAAATAGTCAAAGGATGTTTGGAATTTTTATTGGTCTTTCTCAAAAAAATTGGTTTCTCTGGATAACGGCATCGCCAACTACATGAGCTCGAAGAGCCCTCCGAATCTGCTGAACAGGCTCGGGTGGATCGTTATTGTGAGGGTCAACGGGTGCTGCTATAGTTGCTGGTTGAGATGGTGGCATCATTGTTAGCCGTCTCTCCTCATTTTGCGCGTATAGCATTGCCCTAGCTATCCTCTCCACATCTTTCCGAGCCCGACGAGATGGATGTGAATTTGTTATATGTAAGATTTTTCCACGCCATCATCCTGGTAATGATATCACAAGTAACAAATGTTATCAAATGCCAATAACTTATGGTACTAAAATATAATTAATGAATTAAATTAAAAGTATCCGCACGAACCGTTGAACCTATTGCAGCTCCCGTAATAGAAATCCACATCCGTGTATGTCTACGGAACCACTCCATATATTCTGAATGAAAGTGAAGTTCCTCCGTTATAGGATCATCATGGACTATATATTCGGTACATCTGTCTCACTTAGCGATCCATCGTCCGTGCTTAGCTGCTCAATCTTTTCCGGGTGGCATATTGTCAATATTATGTAAGGCTTTGTAATCGCCAGGAGGAGTAGGTATTGGCTGCTGCATACCAAACTGACGAAATACTTGGTGCGGATAATGCCACTCAACTATCCAGAAACGGATGAGTGGTACATGAGCCCTCCAAATATCTTGTCCCTGCAGACAGTAATACGGTAGAGTCTCCGGAATGTCGCCATCGTAAGGCTCCCAATTAATTTGTTATCGTAATAAAACATATCAAATTAAATGAAGAATTAATGTAAAAGCTAACATTATATTAAACTCATTCGTTGTTATCATTACTTACATCTTCGGATGTCAATCTATCAAATTGGTAGAGTAGATGTACTAACATATGAGTGGGGACCTCTGTTGTGTTTCGACCTTGGCTCCAACTGCATAAACAAAAAACATTCAATTTTCATATATTATACGCACCGAAAAGAATTAACGACGCATGAATTGAAAATGCAATATATCACATACCGACTACCGAAAGGTGCATGTACCGAAGGAATATCAACGATCGGGAATGGGAGATACATCTGAAGCGCTCCCACTCCCAAATCTACGGTATATATAAGGCACCGCCCATTTGCTTCGCTTCTGGGTCGATTGCACGGCATAACTTCCGATACAACCATGCAAGTGCTGCTAAACTCCAACTATACTGCGTAAGGACGTTGAGGTTCGTCAATAATTGAAGAAACAACAAACTAACTCGGGCACCTAATTTATTCGTGAAAATAGATCCTCCTAGCAGATGGAGAATGAAAGCCCGTGCATGCTGAACTATGGTGATGTCATCGGCTTCTGCCGGATGATCTTCAAAGCATTGTCTCAACCAGCTCAAATTTATACGTGTGCCACGCAACTAGGCTGGGTGAGTACCAAGTAAATCATCACAGACGGTGGCCCAATTCACAATCTTGGAGCTAGTAATTGCACGTCCATCTATAAGAAGCCCCGCAAGCATTGTAATATCCTGCAGCGTGATAGTGCATTCACCTTCTGGCATATAGAATGTGTAGGTCTCGGGCCTCCACTGCTCGACCAATGCAGTAATTAAATGCCAATCAAGCTGCACAAATCCCATAAAATAAATGCCATAAAATCTTGAAGCTTGCAGATACGGGACTATGCGCGGATCAAATTCACCTATGTATAGCATCGCTCTCTGACATCTAAGGGCTTATGTTGGATTCATCTGTGAAATGTAGCATGAATAGTTAGTTGCAATTTTGATGATGTTGTTATAAAGGACAGATCAACTGAAAATTCTTCGATTACCTTAGTGTTCCATATAGCTTGAGATCTATATCGGGCTTGCCCAGTAAGTAGTGAACCATCCTTTGGGCCCGGCTGAATGGAAGCACTATGTGCCATATCTACACAATTGTGATATTATAACATTACAACAAATTTCCATATGTATGGATAACATGGAGTAGATGAACTGGATAAATATCGTGCAATTGTGATATTATAATATTACAAAAAATTCATAAATGTAATGCAAAAACCGGGGAAAAATGAACTTCATAAATATCAATCCAATAATAATATTATAACATTACAATAAATTCATGAAACTAATTTACACAATTAACACAAGTATGATCTACTCTCGGGCCGATCTATGTGCACAAGTTTTCCTGTTGTGCCCCGATTTTCCATAGTGTGCAATGATTTTGCGAAGTGCCACTGCTCAGGCTTCTCCAATTCATCTCATTCCGGATCCGTGATGTACGGGGCCTTCCTTTCTTCATAATACGACTCGGGTTTGGCATTAATAGCAGCTCGTCGGGTTCAAGCTGGTGATCAAGATGCCCCAATGGATTAAACATATACTAATAGCGGTGAAGGGTTTTATCTAACATATACCATTCATCTACATACGGTTCGTAATCAATGCCATACGCTTGACATGCTGCAATTACATGTGAACATGGGATTTTCAGCCATTGAAATTTCCCACAAGTGCACGTTCGCAAGTCTAGGCACACTACGTGTTTGTGGCCCCCTAAACCCCGGGATGCGTCACGTACGGTTTTCACTTCGAAAGCTCCGCTATCAGAGTCGAAACATATGATTGCATGCCTATTTTCTTTTTGATTGTTGTGCTCGAGCGTGGCACTCGTAAATTGCGTATATTTCCACCGATTCTCTTTCTGCACCACGTATATCGTTCTTCTCGTATCAAAATAGTGCACCAACCGATAGAATATCTTGTCAACCATGGCTGTTATTGGCAAACCACGAAAACCCTTCAGCATCCCGTTGACCGATTCAACTAAATTTATCGTCATCGATCCATATCTCATCCCTTCATCATAAGCCTTTGTCAATTTTTGTCTTGGAATCTGATCGCACCATGCACATGTGGCTGGATCAAACACCCTAATTTGGCTCATGATTTGGTCGAACTTCCGCCGTTGGTTCGCGTAAGCTGTATATTACAACATTAATTAGTACTTCTTACTCAAATTTTTGCACACGTATTTTCCTGAAATTTACAAATTTGAGAATTTACCCGCCATATGAACAAGTCTTTTGCCTTCGGCATTTTTGAATTGTTTATTGTAGTTGCTGGCAACGTGCAAAATGCAATATCTATGGTGGCCATGTAGAGAACGTCATCGTCTTGTTTCCATTACTCGTTGAATCCCGATATGTCTATCTAATATTACATAAATATCATCTCTTCTAGTGACATATCTCCGCAACTGATTCATAAACCAAGTCCAATTGTCAACATTTTCCCGATGGACTACAGCAAATGTCAACGGGATATTATGATTATTGCCATCAAGTGAGGCCGCACAAAGGAGGGTTCCTTGGTATTTTCAGTACAAAAATGTACCATCAACAAATATCAAAGGATGACAACTTGTGAAGCCTTCAATGGTCTTCTTGAAAGTCCAAAACATCCGGTTGAAAACCGTGCAGCCCTAATCTAAGTTGATATGATCATCGATCACAAAATGCGAACCTGGATTCTGGCTCTCCATTTCGATCGTCCATGTCCTCAACCTACCGTATGACTCATCCCAATTTCCAAATTGTTTGGCAATCGCCATTTGTTTGGCCTTCCGGGTTTTACGATAAGTAGGTTTGAAGTGCAGCTTGTCTTGAATCTCCATCATTAGTAGCTTGATTTTGATATCTAGTTAGGCGGCGACCATTGCTTCTATCGATTGCGAGAGGTACTTTTGGTCAAGGTGCCGATGATCCCGTGACATTTGCGGAGAACTGCATGTATGTGGCCCATTATACTTACTTATTTTTCAAAACATGCCACCCGATTTAGCAATCGCGCGGAGCCTCCAATCACATGGTCCATTTGGATTGCCACACTTTATCACATATTCTGCTTTCTTTGTCAAATAAGCGTGAAAATTTTGATTTATCCTAAGGGAATACTCTTTTCCAGCCAAGCGCACAGCGTTCCATGATGGAAACAACATGCCAACATCAAATTCTTTTGATGGATCAAATAACATACGGCCTGACTTGGCTCTTGTATCGTCTTGCATCATGTCAAAGTCGATATCCGAATAAGGCGGTGGATGTACCAACGGCAAAATGGGATTACTGACCTGGGTTTTGTAGTAAGCCTCCATATTGTCACATCCGACATCTTCATCATCATTGTCATCGGTGTCATCCAAGGTTCATCTTCTTAATCACCATCATCATCATCGGTAGCAGCATTATCATCATTACGATCATTATTATCATTATTATCGAATCGCACATACCGATTATGCAAACTATCATCATCTTCACCAACATTCGAACCTTTCTCCGTGAAATCATCTCTCATTTGGTGTTCTGCTACAATTGCATAAAATTGTAAAAACCCCGTAGCACCGGTCTAAATTGCAAATTGCTGGATCATCGTAATCGTAGCATAATCATGCACCTCCGTAATGTCATATGTAACACAATTGCGTGTCACAATCGGATATCTATACACCACTGTTTGAATATATTAGTTTCCCGTTATATTCAACGCGCCCTCGATCGAAACACGTAACTCATCAAATGTCGATATGTTTGCAATCCCGAACATGGTAGATTGTCCGCATTCATAGTCAATTTCATATTCGGTTCGTACTATTGTACCTTCCCAGTGCACAATCGCAAAAGATGTAGACGACATTCTGCTAAATAAATAAATTATAAATTATTTTTAAACTTCAATTTGATAAATATTGTCCCGTATACGTTATCAAATTAACATTATCACTATTAATATATCAAATGAAATAAATGTCCTAGTATAGCCCTAAGGGCTTAGACGACTATTTGCCAAAAGGGAAAAATTGTCATTTTTTAAAAGTCGTAGGCCAAAATACCTTGAATCGTCCATGGCCAGTTGATTGTGGCTATTTCCTAATTTTTGGGATTTTTTACAATTTTTTTAGAGACAATTTGCTATAAGGGCAAAATCGTCATTTTTTAAAAGTCGTCGGCCAAAATACCCTGAATCGTCCATGGCCCGTTGATTGTGGCCATGTCCTAATTTTTGAGATTTTTTACAATTTTTTTGAGAGACAATCGTCGGCCAAAATACCCGAATCGTCTATGGCCGAGTTGATTGTGGCAATTTCTTAATTTTTAGAACTTTTTATAATTTTTTTGGGAGACAATTTGTCAGAACGGCAAAATCGTCATTTTTTAAAAGTCGTTGGCCAAAATACCCTGAATCGTCCGTGACCAGTTCATTGTGGCCATTTCCTAATTCTTGAGATTTTTTATAATTTTTTTGGGAGACAATTTGTAAGTAGGGAAAAATCATCATTTTTTTAAGTCGCCGACCAAAATAGCCAAAATAGTCTATGGCCAGTTGATTGTGACTATTTCTTCTTCTTCTTTTTTTTTTAATTTTTTAATATTTTTCCTTCATTTTTTTTTGAAAGTTTGTATGATTTTTTTTTAATAATTTTAATCAATTTTGTATTTTCTAATTTTCTATTATTCGAATTTTGAAATTATTTAAAACATATTTTTTGGACAGGGTCAAACCCCGCCCTCGCTTCTCGGGCCATTTGATCAACTTTTTTTTATTTTCCCAAAAATTTATTTTGCACTCCTAAACTTCTTTTTTATTTTTTGAAAATCGTCAAACGAGTATGGACATAGTTGCAAAAATGAGTCCCAAAAATAATTTTTACGAGATTATGGTAATTTTTTTTATTTACCTAAATTCGTAAACATTATAACTATTCAGGATACAAATAATAATCAGATAAATGAAACAATAATTACAAAACTGCAAAAAATAACTATAACGAGGTTTACCTCAAATTATTAAGGGTAATCATGCGCCGAATGTGGAGCTCAAACCATCAAAAGGAAGCACCATGTAAGAAGGCCGGTTTTGTTTTTGTCTCAACTTCTACAAAAATAAAAAAGTCCCAATTTAATTTAAACAAGACGAAATATTAGCAGTAAAATAAAAACACTAACATCAATAAAGGCATCTGAGGAGAGAGGGATCCGAGAAAATCTTCGTAAGTTGTGTGAGGGAGAGTGCAAGAGGAGAGGGGGCTCTGAGAGTGCGAAAAGATGAAGAGCTTCTGTGGAGGGGAGAAGAGTAGTGCGAACAGCGGAAGAGCTTCGCGAGAGAAGAGAAGAGCAGTGTGAAAAGAGGAAGAGCTTCTGTGGAGGAGGGATGAGCTTCTGCGGAGAGGAGAGATTTTACAAAAATGAGCTTCTATGGAGAGGATGAGTTTCTGCGGAGAGGAGAGCCTTCGGCTTTGCTTCAAACGGAGCGGAAGGCTTTGTAGTGCTCATGAAAGGTGCTGCAGCCTGCAGCACCTTTCACGACGCCAGTGCCGGCGCTAGCGCCTAATTAAAGGGGCTGGCTCTAGTGGGGGCCCTTGCCCGCTCGGCACTTACAGTGTCGAGCGGGTGGGGCCCCAACACCAAGCAGAGCGAGCACAACCACTTGCTCGGCATTGATAGTGCCGAACAAGTAAGCCGTTCGGCATTCTCGGTGCCAAGTAAGTACCCGCTCGGCAGTAAGACTGCCAAGCGGATCCTAAATTGGTAAATAAGTTTTTTAAAATCTAATTTGGTAAATATTTTTTTTTGCGCAATTTGAAAAAAAAAGCCCCGCTTGTACTTACCCTACATAGTTCGTGCTTTTTTTCAAATTGCGCAAAAAAAAAAATTTACTAAATTAGGTTTTAAAAAAAAACATATTTACCAATTTAGGGTCCGCTTGGCAATCTAAGTGCCGAGCGGGTACTTACTCGGCACCGAGAATGCCGAGCGGCTTACTCACTCAGCACTATCGGTGCCGAGCAAGTAGTTGTGCTTGCTCTGCTTTGTGTTGGGGCCCCACCTGCTCCGCACTATAAGTGCCAAGCGGGGGTACGACCCTACCCGTTCGGCGGTTAAACTGGCGAGCAAGCGGGGGCCCCTACCAGCGTAAGCGCCTTTAATCAGGTGCTGGCATCGGCGACGTGAAAGGTGCTGTAAGTTGTAGCACCTTTCACTAGCACTATAAAGCCTTCGGCTCTGCTTAAAGCAAAGCTGAAGGCGCTCCTCTCCGTAGAAGCTCATTTTTGTAAAATCTCTCCTCTCCGCTGAAGCTCATCCCTCTTCCCGTGAAGCTCATCCATCCTCCACAGAAGCTCTTCCTCTTTTCACACTTCTCTTCCCTCCTCTACTGAAGCTCTTCCTCTATTCACGTTGCTTTTCCCTCCTCCATAGAAACTCTTCATCTTTTCACACTCTCAGAGCCCCCTCTCCTCTTGCTCTCTCCCTCACAACAACTCACGAAGATTTTCTCGGATCCCCCTCTCCTATGGTGCCTTTATTGATGTTAGTGTTTTTATTTTACTGCTAATATTTCGTCATGTTTAAATTAAATTGGGACTTTTTTTATTTTTGCAGAAGTTAAGACAAAAGTAAAGCTGACCTTCTTACTTGGTGCTTCCTCTTGATAGTTTGAGCTCTACATTCGGCATGTTATTACCCTCAATAATTTGAGATAAACCTTGTTATAGTCATTTTTTGCGGTTTCGTAAGTATTATTTTATTTATTTGATTATTATTTGTACCCTGAATAGTTACAATGTTTACGAATTTAGGTAAATAAAAAAATTACCATAATATCATAAAAATAATTTTTTGGGACTCGTTTTTGCCACTATGTCCATATTCATTTTGACGATTTTGAAAAAATGAAAAAGAAATTTATGAGTGTAAAATGAATTTTTTGGAAAATAAAAAAAAGTTGATCAGATGGCCCGAGAAGCGACGGCGGGGTTTGACCCGGTCCGAAAAATATGTTTCTAATAATTTCAAATTTTGAATAATAGAAAATTAGAAAATGCAAAACTAATTAAAAATATAGAAAAATCATACAAACTTTCAAAAAAATGAAGGAAAAATATTTAAAAAATTCAAAAAAAAAAGAAAAGGAAATAGCCACAATCAACTGGCCATAGAATATTTTGGCTATTTTGGTCGGTGACTTAAAAAAATGACGATTTTTCCCTTCTTGCAAATTGTCTCCCAAAAAAATTATAAAAAATCCGAAAAATTAGAAAATGGCCAACATGAACTGGCCATGGACGATTCGGGGTATTTTGGCCAACGATTGTCTCCCAAAAAAATTGTAAAAAATCTCAAAAATAAGGAAATAGCCACAATCAACTGGCCATGGACGATTCAAGGTATTTTGGTCGACGACTTTTAAAAAATGACAATTTTGCCCTTTCAACAAATTGTCTCCCAAAAAAATTCTAAAAAATTTCAAAAATTAGGAAATGGCCACAATCAACTGGCCATGGACGATTCAAGATATTTTGGCCTATGACTTTTAAAAAATGATGATTTTGCCCTTTTGGCAAATAATCGTTTAAGCTCTTAGGGCTATACTAGGACATTTATTTCATTTAATATATTGATAGTGATAATGTTATTTTGATAACGTATATGGGATGATATTTACCAAATTGTAGTTTAGATATAATTTATAATTTATTTATTTAGCAAAATGTCGTCTACATCTTTTACAATTGTACACTGGGGAGGTACAATAGTACGAACCGAATATGGAATTGATTATGAAGACGGAAAATCTACCATGTTCGGGATTGCAAACATATGGACATTTGATGAGTTACGTGTTTCGATCGAGAGCGCGTTGAATATAACATGAAACCAATATATTCAAACAGTGGTGTATAGATATCCGGTTGTGAGACGCAATTGTGTTACATATGACATTACGGAGGTGCATGATGATGCTACGATTACGATGATCCAGCAATTTGCACTTCAGGCTGGTGCTATGGGATTTTTACGGTGTTATGCAACCGTAGCTGAGCATCAAATGAGAGATGATTTCACGGAGAAAGGTTCGAATATTGGTGAAGCCGACGATAGTCCGTATAATCAGCACGTGCGATCTGATGATAATGATGATAATGATGGTAATAATGATAATGCTGATAATGATGATGATGATGATGGTGGTGGTGGTGGTGATGAAGAAGATGATCCTTGGATGGATACCGATGACAATGATGAAGAAGATGTCGGATGTGACAATATGGAGGCTTACTACAATACCCAGTGTAGTAATCCCATTTTGCCGTTGGTACATCCACCGCCTTATTCAAATATCGACTTTAACATGATGTAAGACGATACAAGAGCCAAGTCGGGCCGTATGTTATTTGATCCATCAAAAGAATTTGATGTTGGCATATTATTTTCATCACGGGACGCGGTGCAGTTGGCTGCAAAAGAGTACTCCCTTAGGAGAAATCAAAATTTTCGCAGTTATTTGACAAAGAAAGCAGAATATATGATAAAGTGTGGCAATCTAAATGGACCATGTGGTTGGAGGCTCCGCGCGATTGCTAAATCGGGTGGCATGTTTTGAAAAATAAGTAAGCATAATGGGCCACATACATGCAGTTTTCCGCAAATGTCACGGGATCATCGGTACATTGACCAAAAGTACCTCTGCAGCTAGATATAAGCAATGGTCGCCGCCCAACCAGATATCAAGCCACCGATGGCGAATATTCAAAACAAGCTACACTTTGAACCTACTTACCGTAAAACCTGGAAGGCCAAACAAATGGCAATTGCTAGACAATTTGGAAATTGGGATGAGTCATACGGTAGGTTGAGGACGTGGATGATCAAAATGGAGAGCCGGAATCCAGGTTCACATTTTGTAATTGATGATCATATCAACTTAGATCAAGGCTGCATGGTTTTCAATCGGATGTTTTGGACTTTCAAGCGGACTATTGAAGGCTTTGCGAGTTGTCGTCCTGTGATATTTGTTGATGGTACATTTTTGTATGGAAAATACCGATGAACCCTCTTTTATGTGGCCTCACTTGATAGCAATAATTATAATATCCCGTTGGCATTTGCTGTAGTCTATCGGCAAAATGTTGACAATTGGACTTGGTTTATGAATCTATTGCGGAGATATGTCACTAAAAGAGATGATATTTGTGTACTATCGGATAGACATATCGGGATTCAATGAGCAATGGAGATAGTACGGTGGCGTCCTTCACATGGCCACCATAGATATTGCATTCGACACGTTGCCGGCGGCTACAATAAACAATTCAAAAATGCCAAAGGCAAAAGACTTGTTCGGATGGCGGGTAAATTCTCGAATTTGTAAATTTTAGGAAAATACGTGTGCAAAAATTTGAGTAAGAAGTACTAATTAATGTTGTAATATACGGTTTACGCGAACCAATAGCAGAAGTTCGACCAAATCATGAACCAAATTGGGGGGTTTGATCCAGCCACAGCCGCATGGTGCGATCAGATTCCAAGAGAAAAATGGATAAAAGCTTATGATGAAGGGAGCAGATATAGATCGATGACGACAAATTTAGTTGAATCGATCAACTAGATGCTGAAGGGTTTTCGTGGTATGCCAATAGTAGCCATGGTCGACAAGATATTCTATCGGTCGGTGCACTATTTTGATACGAGAAGAACAATGTACGGGGTGTAGAAAGAAAATCGGTGGAAATATACGCAATTTTCGGGTGTCACACTTGAGCACAACGGTTAAAAAGCAAATAGGCATGCAATCACATGTTTCAATTTTGATAGCGGGGTTTTCGAAGTGAAAAATGCACGTGACGGATCTAGGGATTCAGGGGGCCACAAACACATAATGTGCATAGACTTGCGATCGTGCACATGTGAAAAATTTCAAGGGTTGAAAATTCCATATTCACATATAATTACAGCATGTCAAGCGTATGACATTGATTACGAACCGTATGTAGATGAATGATACACATTAGATAAAACCCTTCAGTGCTATCGGTATATGTTTAATCCGTTGGGGCATCTTGATTATCGGCTTGAACCCGACGAGCTGCTATTAGTGCCAGACCCGAGTCGTATTCGGAAGAAAGGAAGGCCCCGTACATCACGGATCCGAAATAAGATGAACTGGAGAAGCCCGAGCAATAGCACTTCGTGAAATCATTGTATATACTGTGAAAAATCAGGGCACAATAGGAAAACTTGTGCACACAGATCGGCCCGAGAGTAGATCATACTTGTGTTAATTATGTAAATTAGTTTCATGAATTTTTTGTAATGTCATAATATTATTATTGGATTGATATTTATGAAGTTCATTTTTCCTGAGTTTTTACGTTACATAAATGAATTTTTTGTAATGTTATAATATCAAAATTGCACGATATTTATTTAGTTCATCTGTTCCATATTATCCATACATATGGGAATTTGTTGTAATGTTATAATATCACAAATGTGTAGATATGGCACGGAGTGCTTACATTCAGCCGGGTATAAAGGATAGTTCACTACTTATGGACAAGCCCGACATAGATCTCAGGCTATATGGGATACTAAGGTAATTGAAGAATTTTCAGTTGATCTGTCCTTTATAATAGCATTATGAAAATTGCAACCAACTATTCATGTTACATTTCACGGATAAATCCGATAGAAGCCCTTAGATGTCGGAGAGCGATGCTACATATAGGTAAACTTGATCCGTGCATAGTCCCGTATCTGCAAGCTTTGGGATTTTATGGCGTTTATTTGATGGGATTTGTGCAGCTTGATTGGCATTTAATTAATGCATTGGTCGAGCAATGGAGGCCCGAGACCCACACCTTCCATATGCCCGAAGGTGAATGCACTATCACACTACGAGATATTGCAGTGCTTACAAGACTTCCTATAGATAGACGTGCATTCACGAGCCCCGGTATTATGAATTGGGCCACTGTATATAATGATTTACTTAGTGCTCACCCAGCCCGGTTGCGTGGCACACAAATAAATTTGAGCTGGTTGAGACAACGCTTTGAAGATCTTCCGGCAGAAGACGATAACGTCACCATAGTGCAGCATGCACGGGCTTTCATTCTCCGTCTGTTAGAAGGATCTATTTTCGAGGACAAATCAGGTGCCCGAGTTAGTTTGCTGTTTCTTCCATTACTAGCGAATCTCAACGTCCCTACGTAGTATAGTTGGGGTTCAGCAGCACTTGCATGGTTGTTTCGGGAGTTATGTCGTGCAACCGACCCGGAAGCGAAGCAAATGGACGGTGCCTTACATATCTTGCAGATTTGGGCGTGGGAGCGCTTGAGATGTATCTCTCCATCCCTAATAGTTGATATTCCTTTAGTACATGCACTTTCGGTAGTCAGTAAATAATCTATTGCATTTTCAATTCGTACGTCATTAATTCTTTCCAATATGTATAATATATGAAAATTGAATGTTTTTTGTTTATACGGTTGGAGTCAAGGTTGAAACACAACGGAGGTCTCCACGCATACGTTGGTATATCTGCGCTACCAACTTGATAGATTGGTATCCAAAGATGTAAGTAATGATAGCAACGAATGAGTTTAATATAATATTAGCTTTTAAATTAATTTTTCGTTTAATTTGATATGTTTTATTACTATAACAGATTACTTGGAAGTCTTACGGCGGCGACATTCTGGAGACTCTACCGTATTACTGCATGTAGGAACAAGATATTTGGAGGGCTCGTGTCCCACTCATCTGTTTCTAGATAGTCAAGTAGCATTACCCGGACCAAGTACTTCCCAGGTTTGATATGCAGCGGCCAATACCTACTCCTCCCGGCGATCACAAAGCTTTGCATGATATTGACAATAGGCCACCCGGGAAGGATTGGGTAGTTAAACACGGACGATGGATCGCTATGTGGGACAGACGTACCGAATATATAGTCCATGCTGATCCCGCAACGGAGGAACTTCACTTTCATTCGGAATATATGGAGTGGTTCCGTAGACATACAAGGAAGTGGATTTCTATTACGGGAGCTGCAATAGATTCAATGGTTTGTGCAAATACTTTCAATTTAATTCATTAATTATATTTTAGTAATATAAGTTATTGTCATTTGATAACATTTGTTACTTGTGATATCATTACCGGGGTGATGGCGTGGAACAAATCTTACATATAGCAAATTCACGTTCATTTCGTCGGACTTGGACAAATGTAGAGAGGATAGCTAGGGCAATACTATACGCCCATAATGAGGAGAGACGACTAGCAATGATGCCACCACCCAACCAGCAATTACAGCGGCATCCGTTGACCCTCATGATGACGATCCACCTAAGCCTGTTCGATCGACTTGAAAGACTTCTCGAGCTCATGTAGTTGGCGATGCCGTCCCTTACACCTTTGAGTATCATACGACGGATTTCGCTCCGGGTTTCGCTCCGGGATTAGGACAGACGGGTTTCGATGCGGGATTTGCCCATTTTGCCGCCCCATATCCCGTGGGATCTACTTTTGCATTTCCCGACCTGTAGACTCTAGCTCCTTCTCCCGCTTCGTATGGATCCGATTTCCCTCCTTTTTATCCAGGCTTCTCTTCGATAGGATATGTATCGTCAGGGCAGGGCATATTTTCACAAGATATGCCTTCATCATCTACACATCCTCCTCGGCCGGATCCTTCTCCTCGGCCTCGTCCTCGTCGGTACAATATTAGACTTGCCGAGCACCGAAGAGAACCCGATTACGGAGTATGAGGTCATGTAGGAAGACGACATCGTTAGTAGATGTAATTGCGATTAACGATTGTTATCTATTATAAAAATTACATGTTCTTCATATATCTCAGCACTTTCATTTTATGAATATTCTTAATTAATTACATTAATAAAATAAGCTTAAAAATTATAAATAAAATAATTATTATAAAAAACGTAAAAAAAAATTATGATTTTTTTTTCAAAAAAGGCCAAGCGGAACAAAAGGCAGGGGCAGGTTTGGGGTTGGCTCACGGGCCAGTGGGGGGCGGAGCGGGGGGCCTGCTCGGCGGTTGGGTTGCCGAGCGGACCCCAAATCGGTAAATATTTTTTTTTGTACCTAATTTGGTAAAAACAAATTTTGCGCAATTTGAAAAAAAGCCCATACAAGCAGGTTTTGTTTTTTCCTCTTCTTTTTGCATGTGAATAGTAATAACACTTATATCATGATCTAACTAAAGCAAAATAAAAAAAAGAAACTTAGACTAATGCGCCTGGTAATTGAGACATTGACATTCAAATCTCGTGTATAAATTAATTTACATCCCATTGACATTAGTGTAAATTTTTTATTTTGTCGTGATATTACTACATCGCGGTTCATTTTCTGTGATGTCATCTAATTTAAATAATATCCCGCTCTTAGTAATAATGACATTTAAATATCAAAAGTTCATGAAACGAGTTTAAACATAGGGCAATTGAATAAAAAATAACTGCTAGTCCCGAAATCTGGGATCCAATGACCGGTGGCCCCTGTCTAGGCGACAAACCTATTAGTACTTACTTTCTTTTCAACGAGATTCAGTATAGTATATATACTAGATTCGCCTTTCAAAATTTACTATATGTTTTTCTTTTCCCATGAAGGTTTATAACTACATACTCTCCTATAGTTGGGCTGACGATAGAACCGTTCAAGAGGCTCTTCACGTCCGACCGGTATGTAATGGGCAATGCTGCAAAGAAACACATTTAACTCTGCAAAGTAATATAATTTTCTCTATTTAAATTGTTAATTATCTTTTTATTCTCATTTTGTTTGGGGGTAAAAAATGATATGCCAGGGAACAATTAGGAAGTGGGCAAGGTGCAACGAGAGTTTATCTTACAAATACTCTGTCAGAGAAGTGATTGACTATCACAAAGAGCTCTTAAAAAGGGTATATCGAGCACTTATTTATAGGTAATTAAATTAACTAATTACTTACTTTTATTATGTTTTTTTTTTTGCTATTGCCCAATTTACTAGATCTTTCGCAACGTGCAGCGGCGACCATGACATGGCCATTCCGTACGTGGGAACACTCGCCTGGATCTACACACTGAATTTAACGATCTCTCAAGATTGGGAAGCGTGGTTCGTCGATGGACAAATTGCCGGGTTGGTTTCGATAACATTCCGTTTTAGTCTCGACCTTCTTTTTTTTTTTTGGATGAGATTCTACCCGATGCTCGAATTATGTTTTATAAGTCGATGAAAATGGTCAATCATAATATCTCATTTTCGTGTTTACATTGGTCTTTTTTTTTTAGATACACTACGCTATACTCTTACGGACAAGCCTATCTTACATATGCAACCGTCAAGGCGAGGACCTTTATCCAATCATTTCTTTCTGGGATTATTTGGTTTCTTTCCCTCACGATTATTTAGGGATATAGTTTCTGAATTTCTAAGTGGCTAATTATTATTTTGCGAAAGCAGCACCAAACTGTCAACTCGTTTTGCGCAGGGAGGAGGGCACACGGCTCCCGAGTACAAGCCTAAAGAATGTTTGGCCATGATTGATAGGTGGTTTGCTTATTACTACCTCTAATCAAGAGTCGTAAGCCCACTCTAATTTTGAGGATTCTTATAATAAGGTGACATTAGATTATGACCTCTGGTCGAGACGGATTTGCATGTATATTTATGCAAATTTTATTCTGTGTTACCCTTTAAGATGAGCTATATGGATATAATCGTTCGTTTTCCAATGCTGAAATGAATGTTCTTTCAATACAACTTCCCGTCTCATATTATGTATAAATCAATGCCCTAAAAGTCGAAGCGGTCCAAGCAGAGCACATTCGACAAGAGCCGCAAGGACACTCCTCGTGTACCCGATCGGTATTACGTACTTGGAAGCATCGCTTTCCTATGTGCATCATCAATCTTTGAACGACAGATCGAGACACGCACCATACATGGTTTGGTGTACCTTCCCTTCAACGTTTTGCAGCTAATAGCATGTTCTATCCTCTCATCCACAAAATTTAGGCCCCATTTGATTCGGCATTTGTAAGGGGATTTGGGGCCCCAAAGCCCCTTGACAAAATACAAATGGTATTTGGTAATTATTTTGAATAGCTTAGTGGAAATGCAATTGCATTTTCAAGACCTCTAAAGGCCTTTAGCCCAAAGCGGATCCGGAAATACTTGGGAATACTGTATTTTCGGAATGCAAATAGACTTCTTTTTGTTCGTATTTTATCTTCGCTATACTTTCATAATTACATAAATGTCCTTAAAATCCTAACATTTCCAACGAAAGCCTTAGCCACCGGCAGGCTGCCGGCGACCCACCGACGAGCGGCTAGAATGCAGCCACCAAGTGGCTCGACCTTACGCGAGGCCAGCCGGTGGCAGCAGATTTGACCTCGCTGGAGTCTTGCTGATCACCTGTCGGTCGCCAATCCTTGGCCAATTTTGCATTTTTTTTAAAAATAAAAGCAAAAGGGCTTTGCAAAGCGGTGATTTTTCCAAATACCATTTTAACTAAAGTTGTATTCCTATGTGTTTTTATAATACACTTTACCAGATACTGTTACATTTCGGAAACTTTTTAGTCCAAAGACCTTTGCATTTTCCCAAAGGCATTTTCTCAAAATCGAACGAAATGGGCCCTACTAGGCAAAGAATGGAAGGCGCGGACACAAGCCTGCCCTTTCTGGCTCATTGCACATTTGCACTTCACGAGTGGCCAAAATTCTTGGACAAATCTGGGTCGCTACCGAATGACATGAAACTCCACTTTAAATTCACAAAATCTCGTCTCCACATGACATGAGTCCGATAAGCGGTAACCCATGGCCGCCTCGTCTAGGCCGTCACCTTTGGCCAGCAAGGAAGGCCTAGCCAGAAGTGAGCAAGGGTGACCTGGCCCAAGTGAGGGCGGCCCTCGCCAAAGAGGGGGAGGACACCCTCACCAACCATTGCCTGAGACTGATCATGGGCAAAAAGAAAAGAAAAAATAAAAAGGAAAAAAAATTAAGAAAATAAAAGAAAATTATCCACATCAGCATATCCACGCCACGTAGGACTACCGGCGCTGAGGCGGTCGTCATGTCAGCGTGTTTTTATCAAAATTGATCGAAAGAACCTCATTAACAAATCGTCAAAATGTTTAGGACTAATTGACACAATTGAAAAGTTTAGGATTGAATTCGCAGAAAGATAACATGTTTAGGACTTTTTTGGTTTTTCATTTTTTCCCGTCTACCACGTCTTTCGCAAGCTGAGCCTGCATGATTTTTTTCTCTGCACTTGATTAGAGCTACTCCGATTAGGTACTAATCATCAGACGCATAAGCAGAGTCTCCATTATATATCATGGACATGCATAATATACCGACAAAAGTCACCCGAAAATTATTTATGTCTTAACATTTTTGAGGAAAATAAAAATATTTTCCATTTATTCATTTTCGTAAGCCATAGAAGCGATTGTTTTTAGATAAATATTTTTCAAATCATTCATTTTCAAGAAACAAGTGAAGCTTTTGCTTAGTGAAAACAAATATGACATAATTGTTGTGCGAAACAAACGATCGAATAATAAAATAGACAAAACAAGAAAATAAATCGGACATCGGATATATGTGATTTGATCGTACAAACCTACGTCCATGGGGAGAGCAATAACGAATTTCACTATAGATTAAGCAATACACGAAGATTATAAATCACATTCGAGTCACTCAAATACTCTCAATGTTTTTTAACACCCAATTACATTCAATAACGCATGCAATGTTTAGCCCTATAATTCCTCATGAAATAATCTTTCAATCTCACAAAGGAATTATATAAGATTAAACACAAGATTACATTTGGCTTCGACACTAAAATTATTGATGTAATTACACGAAGAAAGACTCACAACAAACACTCGCAAAAGAAACGGTACTTCAAGACTTCTTTTTCTAGATAAATATACATACGGTATAAGAACATGCTGCTCACATCAATAGACAAACACCCACGAATAATGTTTCATTTGTTTCGCGAAAAACAACTTCCTGAAAAATGTTTTCTGGACTTTTCAGCGTTTGGTTCGCGAAAAATAAACTAGTCTAGGAAAATATTTTCCACCTAAGAAAAATACCCCCTCAAAAGTGAGGAAAATATTTTCCACTTTCTGAGAAGAGAAAAATATTTTCCTCATCTTTCCTTCCTCTTTTGTAATTATCTTTTTACTTTCTTTTCATTATTTATTTATTTTTAAAAAAATTGAAAAATTTATATTTTGTTTTATATTTTTATATATATATTTTTTCCTTTTCTCCTGTTTCCTCCTCCTGCCGCAGATCTCAGCGTGACGCAGATGGCCGACCGCCCTACAATCGGCCATGAGCTGATAGGAGAGCACGAGGATCAGCCAATCCCGGCAATCTTAGGCTCGCCCTAGAGCATGTAGTTCACGAACTGGCTCGGGGCGAACGAGTGCCGGAACGGGCGCCTCATCGTCGCGTGCTCTCGCGAGTCCAGGAACAGGGGGTTCATTGTGCTCGGCACGCTCAATAGCATGGCCCCACCTCGTGCCGCCTCCGCCAGGGCAAAGCCTGCCGAAGCCAGCAAAAGGAGGACGAGAACAACCGATGAAGTAGACATTATTCAACGAGCAATCTCTTGAATGAATGATTCACACTCTCTCTTTTCTTCCCCCACTCTTAAAACTTGGTGAGAGATCATGGTGATGCTTGTGACGTGAGCTTGTCTGCATTCGAAGTTCATGTATATACATGGAAAAGAACTAGGGGCCGTATTGAACGAGCCCGAGAGGAGCTGATGAAAAGTGCAGAGATGGAGAACACAGCTCATCAGCGAATGCGTTGGTGAGGTGGGTGTTCTTGCTTCTTTTTCTTCTTCTTTTCTTATTTTTTGGGAGGACCGAAGAAGATGGGGAGATTGACCGTGAGTTCTCGTTATTGACTGAGTCAGATTGTTGCAGCGTCCATCTTCAATGAAGGGAGAGTCGGATTCTTTTATCAGATTTGTGCAAAATTCTGTCATGAGACGACGGTTACTCTTTAACTGCATCTGGCGAGCACGAGATCGCGGGGACCGGCCGATACTCTTGTTCGCCTGCAGCTGGCGATCGACCGAAAAAAAGGAAAAAAAAAATAAAAAAAAAAGATAAAAGATAAAGATAAATGACTAAAATTTTGAATTTTTTTAAGAAAAATTAAAAAAATGAAAATAAAAAAATAGAAAAACCAAATACTATTAAAAGGAGGCCATGGAAGAAAATCAAATCTGATTTTCCATGCCAAACGTGAAAAACATTTTCTGTCTTTTTCATAATTTTCCCAACTACTGAAAAACATTATCATTTTCCTAAAAAATAACTTTCCAAAAAATATTTTTCGAAAATCTCTCATTTCTCGCGACATATACGGAGTCTAAAGAGTATATTATAATATATTGTCACCCAAAATAGAGTAACCCAATTGCCCAAAAAGGTATATTGCAAGTGCAGAGACCAAATTCTGTCAACCTCCAGAAAGTCCAAAATTCCCTTTTGTTCTCCTTGGCGACTTTAATCAGTATATCGTTTCTTTCTATTTTCCTTTCTTGCTTTTCAAGTTGAGACGATCCAAAACTACTATCTCATTTCGAATCCAATTCACGGGCTCAAACTCGAGACATATTTTCAACAATTTTCACCTTTGCTCGGTGTTTGAGGCAAGTCACAATCGCTTCGTTCATAATTCGAACTTCACCTCCTAGTCTTCCAAAGCCCTAGTGGGCTCAACTGTCATAGACGCCTTCTTAGTCCAAGCCCCACTTGAACTTCGCTATAGCCGAGAATCTCATCAGAACAGTAACTACACATGCACCTTTAATTGCTCAACAAGGACTTTCCGACACAAGCTTCATAATCATAGATACAGAAAAATCATTATTGCATCTATATCTTTCAGGAGATTAAATACATACCTTGTCAATATCAGCCATTATAGTAACAGTTGGCTCTACAGGCTCCACCTCGCTACAAGCACCATTTGTGTTGATTACCTCGCATGCACTTGATACCTTAGGAGTTTTTTGTTGCAACTCCATATCAAGTTGAACACCATTTAGATCCATATGAACACTACTATAATCACTCCAAGTTAGAAGCATTAGAGACTCGTTAAATGTAACTTCTCTATTGATAACGGGTGAATTTAATTCTGGGCACCACAAACGATAACCTTGCTCACCTTGTGCATAGCCTAGGAACATGTATTTTCTTGCACTTTGATGGAGCTTATCATCACTAACTCAAACATAACACGAACAACCAAATATTCTATGAACAGAATAATCAGCAACGTTATCTGAACACACTTCTTCGGAGAGTTCGACATTCAATCGAAATCGATGGGCATATATATTCACCGGGTAGCTCATCATACTAAGGGCATCCGCTAGAAATCTCTTAGCCATACTAACACTAAAGAGCATTTTAAGGGCCATTTTCTAGGAACATTTTGCTCATCAACTCTGCAACATGTTATAGTTCATTAGCACTAGTGAGGTGTCTCAGTATACCTTTCTTCATGCAAAATTCATTTAACAGCTTCGAGCAAAACTCCATGCTGCTATCAGTCCGCACATGCTCTTCTCTTCTCAAAAAGAGGAAATAATTTTCTCCACTTATGAATGTGTTTTTTTTTTCATGAGTGGAAAATATTTTTCTTAACTAATTTATTTTCCTTGAACCAAATGTCAGAAAATCAAAAAATATATTTTTCTGAAAATTATTTATCGTGAAACGAACGGAGGCTTAGCTTTTTCCCATTGCCATATTGTGGTCACAAAAATTGGCTCCTTGGAATGTGTGAGTCGTAGGTTGAGAGTGTTATATAAACTCCTTTGTGCATGGAGTGGGACACAGCTCCGAAATACAAGCTCAAGGAATGTTTGAAGATGATTAATAGGTGATTCGATTATAATTACGTTTAATTTGCAGTTGTAGCTCCCATTAATTCACAAATTCTTTTAATAAACATCGTCGATGTAATAAATTTTTCGGAAGGGAAGCGGTGTATGCATGGTAACTATTTATCATCGTTTAAATGCATAGGTGCCGTAAAATTAGGACGGAATTTTAACCGCTTAGATTTGTTATAAATTGCAAAGTTCACTGTTCAAGAGGCTCTCCACGTCCAATAGGTACTTAATTCGCAATACTACAACAAAACACATTTGACTATGCAAAATAATATTGGAAAAAGAACAGTAACTTTTATATGGAGTTCACTTTAATATTATAACTCTTTTCTACCGATCACGTGTCCTAACATCTAAAAGACATTCGCTTGAGTGATAACCCCGGCAACAACCCCACAAAAAGTTCACGTGCCCTAACATTGACTTAGTGCTTTTGGGACAATAGAATTAAACAAATCAATAGTTTTCTTCAACTCAAATTAAAAATATGTATCAGATTGAGCTCCTCGGGCATTCCATAGGATTCAAGACGACCCATATTAGGCCGGCGATAGCAGGGACCAGAGCAAAGCTTTGGGAGCACGTTACTTATGTTAATTCCATCTAATTTTAGTCTACTATACAGCATTGTACCAAAAATTAATGAACATTATTGGAATTTTGTCGTTGTCCTGTTTAGCTCACAAGTCGAAATACCTACCTAATATCTGGTGTTGCTTTGTTTGCTACATAAGTTCTTTCTCTGAAGTTAATGACAAAGCTTCAATCCTAATTTTCCCCTTGGTCGAACATGGTTTGGTGTGCCTCTCCTTCAACGTTTTGCAGCTAACCTTATGACCTATCCCCTCATTCACAAATTTGTACTAGGAAAAAGACTGAAGGTGCCGGCACAAGCCAGACCTTTCTAGAATTAGCCCGCCATTACCAACACAATGAAAAAGCATACGAGATTAGATGACACAGAAAAAGGGACCTGAGAATGAACGTTTGCCCGACGAAAGTTAGGAGAGCCCCACCAATGTGTACGTCTGGAAGATCTTGGAAGAGTCCATGAGACTGCGGGGAAAAGAAGGTTGGTTCCTTTACATGAGTCGCATCTTGTTGGGATTAGGCGTGAAACACAAAGAAATAAATTAAGACTGGACACTACAATTAGCATATTTTATTTCTCTATTGCAACTTTTCGTTACAAAAGAAAGAGATTATACATAGACGGCACAAGAAAAATGTTGGAGGTCGAGAAAGCTCTAGGGCTCTCAGTCGCTATTCATTCACATGCATGATGAGAACGATCTTTCCAAGAGTCGCAAAAGGAGGGTGAATGAAGTACAGCTCCATTATTCCCTAAGAAATCCCCCTCAATTCTCGAAAGTATAAAGCTGTGGGTGCTTCAGTTTTATACTTTGTGTCTTCTCTTCCAATCCCGACTCTTTCAAACGGTTGTAAGACTCCATTTGTTTCGCAATAATTTAGAAAATATTTTTCTGAAAATAATTGCTTCTTTCACTTGAAGTAACTAATTAAAAAAAGGTTGTAAGACTCCGTTTTTTCATTTTTGCAAGCCATAGAAGAGACAGTTTTTAGAGAAACGTACGCTGTCCAAACCATTCTTTTTTTTTTTTTTTTGGCTCAGTGAAAACAAATATGACTTAATTGATCAGATATTTGCTGGATCATTATCTTCATTGGTCACTTAAGATTTTTAAATCATTATCACCAATAGTCCAGTTAAGACAACAAATACACGCAAACATTAGCGTCCAAGAGAGACGGGAAAAACAATAAGCAGTGCCATGTCATTGATTAAAGCTACTAGCGGGTTCCTCAAATTAAGGTATGACGTTAGGAAATAGAAACGACATAGTTTAAAGTTCAATTTTATAATCCTGTCTTTCCATATGAAGTTAAAACTATTTGTTATCCTACGTATGGGCTAGCTATAGGTACGTAATTTTGATAAAATTAACTACATAATATCACCTTTTAATCTTTTTTATTACCTATTTTTCTCTATGCTTTTTTCTTTTATGTTTTTAATGATGAGCCAGGGGATAATTGAGATGTGGGTAAGGTGCAACGAGAGTTCATCATACTCGTACACTATCGAAGAAGTCATTGACATACACAAAGAGCTCATAAAAAGGGGAGCTCTGTTTCTTATTTATAGGTATTTAAGCATTAATTTGCAATGTGATTTATGCAACTAATTTGTTTATAATGTAATGTGTCTAGAGCTTATTTACTTAATTACTTTCTTTTTGTACCATAACCAATCAATCTAGTCGGTGGTGATCATGACAGGGCCATCCCGTACGTGGGAAAGCTGGCCTGGACCAAAATATTGAATTTGACAGTTTCTCGAATTAGGGAAGTGTGGTTCATCACCAGACACTATCTCGAGGAATATTTTGAAACACTAGCTCCCTTTTTTTCTTTTTTTACCCCTTTTTAGGCTCCATTCGTTTTGCGAGAATGAAGTGTTTCTGGAAAATATTTTCCTGAAATTTTTTGGAAAATATTTTTCAGAAAGTTATTTTCCAGGGAAATAACACTATTTTCCGGTGTTCGGCTCAAACTCGAAAATGAAATGGAAAATGTTTCCGCTGTTCGGTAAGAAAAATCAATTTCCTCCGCGTACTCTTTTACTAATTTTCTATTCTTCATTTTATTTTTCTATTTGTAGAAAAATTTGAATTCTTAATTATTTTTCTCATTCATTTTTGTTTTTTGTTAATTTTTTTCTTTTCCCTCCTTTTTCGGCCTGCCGCCGGTGAGGCCAAGGTGCTCGAGAGATGCCAAACCTCACCTCGCCCGATCCGGCGACACTCGGCCTCGGACAAGGTCGAGGCTCGCCTTGCTGACCTCCGCATAAGGATCCTCCGTATCAACCCCTTGTATCATCTCCACTTCTTATCATCAATGTCTTAGTCTTTTTTTGGACAATAGAATTAAACAAATCATTATTTTTCTTCAACTCAACTTAAAAATATGTTAGGTTATAGAGTTCACATAAAAACAATTAAAAAAAAAACTGAGCAATCGTTAGGCTTGACCCAAACAATCGTCTTCCGTCCAATTAATAACCATTTCCAAGAGAAAACATTCTTCTTTCCTTCACCCTAAATTATATTCCTCAAAAAAAGGATCTACGATTCTTGTCCGGCATTATAATTTGTTCCGGAAGATGAAGCGGGCTTTAAATCAATAATGAATGTTCGGTTAAATATCATTAAGATACTAAAAAAAAAAAAATCATAGGAGCAAGCAAATATATTTTACAACTTCTCTATACACACCTTATTCACAATTGGTTTGGTGTACCTTCCCTTCAAAGGTGAGAAGGGGCGATGAAATCCCTTCACGTTTTGCAGCCAATTCTACAGTTGTATCTCTAACTCAAAAAAGTGTTAAACTTATTGTAATTATGCTAATTAAATCCTAAACTCCCTTTTTTTTTGCCAATTTAGACCTAACCCTTTTGCAATCATGCCACTTCATTCCACTTTGCCGATCGACGTTGACGTGAATAATTTTTAATAATATTTCAATTTCATTTAGTTTTTCATTTATTTTTCCTTTGTTTTTCATTTTTTTTCATTTTTTTTTCTTCCTACTCTTACTATGGTCGACAAGGGCTTCTCGGCCCCCGTTCACGCCTCGCAAGTTGCTATTGCGGGTGAAGGCGGCCATGGCCTTGATAGCCGCGAGCGAGGCTGCCTTTGCCCGCGGCTAGCAAGGGCTTCGCAGCCCTAGCCCAATAGCCAATAAGCTCCACGACTCATCCCAACCACAATAAAAATAGAAAAAAAAAGAGAGAGAAAAAAATATTAATATATAATTAAAAGGAGTCCTTATATATAGGGCATAATACCCAAAAGAACATCCAACTTTAGCATTTGTGACAATTATATTTTAATTTTTTTTTGTCTCATAAAAAACTCTCAACTTTTACTTTTGTCCTAATTCTACCAGTCTAATATCAAAAAATAAACCCTCAACTTTAGCATATGTCCCAATTATATAAAAAAAAAATATTGACTCATGAAAAACCTCAACTTTTACTTTTATCCCAATTTTACCATTGTCGGTCTTCCGTCCATAATAACCATTAGTTAATTCTACGTGGCTTGAGTTTTCTCATCGAACTTACCAATAAATCTTTGAAATTTAGAAATAGTAGGTTTCGGGGACGACGAGGCTTTAGATCGTCGGTCTAAATATCTCCATGTCTGGCCATTTTTTGGGCTGCTGAGTGCTAAGAAGAATACGAAACGTGCCATCTTGAGTGACTCTATAGATATCGGCAATATATAGGAGAAGCAAGCTACGTAAAAGAAGTTCATGAGTGTTTTCATGTCGGTTTTACTGAGGTGTAATTCATTAATAACGAGAAATGCCACATAGGATTAACTAATGGTGATTATGGACGGAAAGCTAACGATGGTAGAATTAGAACAAAAGTAGCAGTTTGAGGTTTTTTATGAGACAAAAAAAGATTTTTGGATATAATTGGGATATATATGCTAAAATTGAGGATTTTTGTGGTACTAGGCCGGTATAATTGGGACAAAAGCAAAAGTTTTGGGTAAAATTGGGACAAATGTACAAGTCGAAGGTTTTTTATAAGACAAAAAAAAAAATTTGGGTAGAATTGTTAGAAATACTTTAGTTGGAGATTTTTTTGAGTATTGGGCCTATAAAAGGAGCGTCAGTGAAACAGAGCTCCATCATCACCTAAGTAAATCTCCCTCCATTCTCCAAAAAAGTATGAAGCTGGGAGCACTTCATCTTCTTGCCCTGTGTCTTCTCTTCCAATCTGGACTCTCCCAAACAGTGGTCAGGTCTCTTCCCGGATTGCCCGATGACCTCCCTTTTTATCTCGAAACCGGGTCAGTGAAACCTCTCTCAATCTATGATATCAGTGGACACACCGGGCTGTTGTTTCGACCAGGATGTGAAGATCATGTGCATTTGAATCTTCGCGTGTCGTTGCTGATTCTTTTCCTTTTCATCTTAGATACATCGGAGTGGGGGAGTTGGAAGATGTTCAGCTGTTTTACTACTTCGTGGAGTCGGAGAGGAGTCCAAAGGACGACCCTTTGGTGCTGTGGCTCACCGGTGGCCCTGGTTGCTCCGCGCTCTCTGGACTGTTGTACGAGATTGGTAAGTTCCCTTTCGAAACCTTCGCTTCAGCCAAACAAGGGGCGAATCGAAATCGAGCTGAGCCCATCACATCTAGTGGGATCGCAGATTCGAGTAGTTAAGTTCTCGTCTTGATAGTTCTCACTGGGAATAAGTAGAGACAGAAACATTTTCTGGTTTTTCTTCTTCAATTTCCCATCTAACTTAGACCTTCCACGACTCACTCGCGTCGTACTTTTGTCTGCTGAACTGAAAAGCCTCGTCAAAAGCCTAGCTCACATGGTTTTAGGGAATTCTTCAGCCATCAACCACGTCTTATATCGCTCATTCGATCCAAATTGGCACCCTCTTATCTTGTAAACTCATTTAAAAGATAAGGGTTCGACGGCTTTTTGCTTCACTCCATGATCTCATGTCCGGTTCTTCTTTTAAGGCTTGGAGGTAGTTGAACTCAATCAGTATTTACAGGTTATCATCCAAAAAGTCCTAAACCTTTTGTACGGCGGTCAATTCAATCTAAGGTCTTTCAACTATGGAAATTTAGTCTTAAACTTTTCAATAAAATTTGTTATTGATTAATAATTTCAACCAATAGATGAGATCGTTTTGTGGAAAATATTTTCCAAAATACTCATTTTTCGTGGAACAAACTAAGCATATGAAAATATGCCGGAGATTCATTAGCGACGATTTGGACTTTCATGGCCACCGTCCGGCTATCTTAATTGACGAATACCATTTTATCTCCATGCTCAGGCAAGGTTGATTTCGAGGCTTCATGCCGAATGCGGTTGTAGGTGACAATAGAGCATTAGAAACCAACTACTTTATGAGGCAAACAAATACTACTTAAGCCTCTATTTGTTTCACGGAAAATAACTTCCAGGAAAATATTTACGAATTTTCCAGTATTTGGTTCAAAGATTTTAAATTAGTCGAGGAAAGAATTCTTCACCAATGGAAAAAAAATCTTCGAATATTAGGAACATGATTTCCATTTTTATGAAAAGAGGAAATAATGTTCCCGCTCCTTACCAAAAAATAATAATAATAATAATGTTCCCGCTCTTTCTACCCTACACGCCGCCTAAAACTAGTGTCGGTTATAGAGAGGGATTGACTTTTCAATGAAAGAGCCCATCTTTTCTTTCCCCTTTCACATTGCTTTCATTTTCAAATTTTTTTTCCTTTTTTTCTTTTTCTTTTTTCCTTCTTCCTAAGCCACTCGTTGACCACGGTGATGGTTGGCGATCGGCCACAGACGCAGGTTGGCAAGCTCGAGCTCATTTTGTAGCCACCGCGGGCCAGCCCTTGTGGAGGAAGAAGGATAAACAAAAAGAAATATAACAAGAAATTATTAAAAAATTAGAAGTTTTTATTTTAAATTTGTAAGAATTGTCCACGTTAACGCTGACCGTACCATATAGGACAGTTGGCGTTTGCATCAACAATTTCTACTCAAACGGTAAAGATATTTTCTAGTGCATTTTCAGATCTCAACCAAAAATCGAAAAATGTTGTTTTTTTCTTGAAAAATAGTATATTGGAATACAATTTCTGCCAAACAAAAAGAACCTAAAAGAGAGTGACACTTCTTCTTGGTTCAAAAAGTGCACATGGCACCTGTATTTTTAGGCCCTTAGCCAGAACAATGTAAGGGGTATGCAAGAAGTACTCTACGTAATTGTGCAATAAGGTGATTACGGCATGATAAAGATGGTGCATCATCGTAAACAGAAAATGCACCCGTCCTTACATTTTGAAATTTTCTGTATTCTAATACGTATGTTCATCAAATGTAATGCAGGTCCATTTACGTTCAATTACGAGAATTCTACTAGATACAGACCAACCCTAAAATTGAATGATTATTCATGGACCAAGGTAACAAAGTACCAAGATGAACAATCCTTCTCCAGAATCACTCATAATAAATCATAAATTAGTTGAATTTTCTAGTCTTGTATATAGCAAGCCATTCATGATCGGTTATGCTGAAGGATTGGCAAATTAATATTCACCCAGGTGGCGAATATTATATTCCTAGATCAGCCTGTCGGAACTGGATTCTCCTACGCAAATAGCTGGGAGAGCTACGACATAAACGACAACATTTCGGCAGCCGAATCTTATGAATTTCTGAGGAAGGTAAAAACAAAAAAAATTGATGTAAAGGACAGCCTCTGCATAATTAAAAGTTGTAATCTCCTTTTAATCATTTGGCTTTGTTGCTTGAGCTGTGATTTAGTGGCTTAAGCTCCATCCGGAGTTTCTGAGCAACCCACTCTACATTGCTGGGGATTCCTACTCGGGCATCATTGTTCCAATCGTCACTCTAGAAGTTGATAAAGGTATGATTATTTGTTCATTTTTTTTTATAAATGCAATTCCACGCCTCAATTGTTTATATTCCAATAAATTCTGAGTAAAAAAGTCAATGTTTGTACTCCCAAAATTTAAAACAACCAATTCAGACATGTCCTAAAAGACGATTTCTAACAGGAAATGAAGCCAGTTTGGAGCCTAAAATGAACCTTGAGGTAACTATTTAAATCATCGCGTCGATACAGTATTCATTATTTCGAGTTTGCTTTTCGAAATAATAAGACTTATCGCTCGAGTTCGAATCAGGGCTACTTGCTCGGAAACCCTGTCACAAATGAGAATAGTGACCTCAACTCAAGAGTCCCATTTGCTCATCTGAAGGGTCTTATATCTGAGGAGCTATACAAGGTAAAAGCTTCCACTCAACTCAAGAGTATATCATGTGAAAAAAAGATGTCCATGTCTTTTTTGAATTGCATAGTGTGTGAAAAGATTGATTGAATTGCATACTAAATGTATTTTTAGAATGTGGTACAAATTTAGAAAATTCTTAATTTATCGAGACTGATATTATATAAAGCGAGAAACAAAAAGGTTGAAAATATGTGTTCTAGGATTTTCCCCACATTGATTCATTCCATTTATTCACAAACTTTCATTTAATGTTTGATCAGGAAAAATTAATCTCCTTTTTTTTTTCTATGTATTTCAGTCGGCTAAGGCTGATTGTGATGGCGATTACATAAACGTGAACGAAAGTAATGCTGATTGCGTCGATGATCTTAAAACTGTGAGCGAGGTTGGTTGGCAATGGCATTCATTCTGTTTTCTTCTTTTTTTTTACTCTTTATTTATTTATTTTTTCCTTTTTAAAATTTTTTATCAATTTTATTTTCTCTTATTGCAAATTTAATCTATTGAACCTTGATTTTTACTAAGTGCAGTGCCTGGGGAATTTATATACAGCAAACATACTGGAACCGAACTGCCTGCTAGACACTCCCAAATCGACGGTGGGCTATACGTGGGACCCCAGCTTAATAAATCACGACCGTTCACTTCTCCCTTTGCCCATGCTGAGATCTCCCCGGGTTTGGTGCCGGGTAAGTATCAGTTTTGTTTTTTTTTTCAGCCAGATTTTTTCAAGTAAAAAATGCCAATCAACTTCTTAATTAAATTATACTTTTTACCTTTTAATTAGCTTAAATTTAGCCAATTATGCACTTCTACTCTTTTATATTCGTAACACCTGAAACTTCCATAATATATAAATGCTAACATGTAAATTTGCGTCAGACATTCACATTATATCAAAATTTTGAAAAAAAAAATCTTTTTCTTACGAGGAAGGAAGATGTCTTTTATTGTTTCATGAAAATAGATGTAATCAGATCTTTGGTGGATCATCATCTTCATTGGTTGATTTATAATTTTCGGATTAATTTGATTCTCTACTTCATCATCCATTCTCCAATCAAGAATATCAAATACCCATTAACATTTACGTGCAAGAGAAAAGGGAAAAAAGAAGAAGTAATGTTCGCATCATTGATTAGTAGTCAAATCATAGTACTATGTACAATACAACCTTGTTACGCTCTAATTAGCATTCATTTTTATCGAAGTTTAATGATTGCTATATCAAATGAAAGAACAAGGTCAAGTATTAGAATTGGAAAATCTAGAAATATGATGACGTACCTAGTTTCTTGATCCTAAAGAAAAAATTGATTTTTTTGGTGAGTAGTTGCAAATGATGTTTTGAGCAATATTCCTGATCCATCCGTGTTTGAAACTTTATGACCGATGCAATCGGCTTAAGGATGATTCCCTTAAGCTCTCTAATCAAATAGATGGCGATTCATTTTCTTAATTATTAGGTGGCTAATTACACCCTCAAGCAATCTGACCGGAAATTTTTGAGCAAAAAAAAAAATAATTTGATGGGAAATTTGTGTGGAATTAGTCATTTTCAACTTAAAAAAAGAAGAATCGTTGTCAAATTGCAAAGTTCACGGCTCAATTTTGTGATCTTTGTTTTGTAATGTAGAGTTATAACTATCTCTACTCCTATATCTGGGCTAGCGATAGAGCGGTTCAAGGTGCTCTTCATATTCGCGAGGTATGTCAATTGGCAATGTAAATTAAATAAAATCGCTTTTTAATCTTTTTTCTTCTCCTTTTCTTTTTATCTATTTTTTGTCTATGTGTTTTGATGTTTTGAATGGTAAGCCAGGGGACAATTGAGAAGTGGGTAAGGTGCAATAAGACTTTATCTTACACATACACTGTCACAGACGTCATTGACATACACAAAGAGCTCATGAAAAGGGGATTTCGGGCTCTTATTTATAGGTAATTAAGCACCCCTTTGCAATATGATTTATGGCGTTATGGCTCATAGTCAAGCTACTTATTTCAATTAATGTACTTCCTTAACATGCAGCGGTGATCATGACATGGTCATCCCGTACATCGGAACTCAAGCTTGGATTAATACATTGAATCTGACGATCTCTCAAGATTGGCACGCGTGGTTTGTCGACGGACAAGTTGCCGGGTTTGGTTTCGATAATAGCCTCCTAACTATCGTGCAACGAAAGTGCAATCGAGTCCTAAAACTTTCGTGACAAGTTTTAGGACTTTCACCGCATTTAACCCTTATTTTTCTTATATCGTTCATTGGGTATCTCAATTGTTTGTGCTTACTTTCCTCTGTTTTCTCTCTTGTAGGTACGCTACGCTATATGCTTACTTTCCATCCCTTTTAACATTCGCAACCGTCAAGGTAAGGAGATTTTCATATCCTATAATTCTTCTGTACAGAGCCCTTTTTCCGTAGCTTTTTCGCATCTTCATATCGTAATTTCAATGAAATTGGCTCCTTCGAATTTGCGAGTCGTAAGTTGGAAGTGTAATATGAACTCCTTTTTGCAGGGAGGGGGACACACAGCTCCAGAATACAAGCCCAAGGAATGTTTTGCGATGATTAACAGGTGGTTCGATTATTATTACATTTAATTTGCAGTTGTCGCTCCCTTTTAATTAGCAAATTATATAACAAACATTATCGATGTAATAAACTTTTGCGGAAGCAGCGTGTGCATGGTAACTATTTATCATCATATAAATGCATAGGTGCCATTAAATAAGGGCGACTTGTCCAATTTTATTTTTTGGAACGACAACATTCGGTATAAGCGTCCTTATGTGATTTTCTCGTTTATGCAATTTTATTGAGGAAGCTACTAGCCTTATAGTTTGACACTACAGTCAGTTATTTCTGACAACACAATCTCCCAATCAATGAGCGCTTTATGGAAAACACGCGCTTTATGGCTAAAATTGGCCATATAGACTTAATTGGCGCAAATATAAAAGGTTTAGAACTAAATTAATTCAATTAAAATGTTTAAAATGTAACAGGTTTAGAACATTTTTGGTACTTTTCCCACCATTAGGTTCTACAATTTACTTTCAATTTTGGCGCTCCCATCATTTAAAATCTACCTTCTTGTCCTAAACCCTAATCCCTTCCCACCCATTGCTCAGCACTTCTCCTTCCGACACCACCAACGCCGCCCACCACCCTGAGCCAAGCCACCACCTCGCCGTGCCATCTTCTCCCTCGCCACATTCTGTCATTCAATGTTCTAGTCAAGAACAGACCAACTCTAACTGTTCTAGGGTAGGTTTTGAAACCCGTTGGAGTGAATTAGGTCCTACAATGCAACTTTTTTTCTGATTCTATATGATATGAGCTTATTCTAGCTATGAAGTGGATCCACTGGAACCATGTACCTCTTGAACAACCTAACATATCTTATAAGACCACGACACCTCTTGAACAACCTGACATATCTTATAAGACCACGATAATTCCTCATCCTCCCGCCACAATAAATAGGCCTCTAAGCACAATAAGTCCCATGAGGCTTGAGGGCGTAATTGGCAATACTGCAACAAAACGCATTTGATTCTGCAATGTAAGACCTAAAAAGAGCATTAGTAGTGTCAAAACTTTTATATGACGCTCATTTTAGTATCATAACTTTTCTATCGATCATTTAAGTGCCTTAACATTTGAAAAAACGATCACTTGAGTGATAACTTTGGCAACGTATCTCCGATGAAAGTTGCATACGATCCTCCGCATCAACCCCTCATATCATCTCCACATGTTATCATAGTTGTCTTAATGTTTTTTTTTTTTTTTTGGGACCATAGAATTAAACAAATCATTAGTTTTCTTCAACTCAAATTAAAAATATCTTAAGTTGGAAAGTTCACATAAAAACAAGTACAAAAAAACTGAACAATCGCGTGGTGGTTCCATAAACTCTTATGTTTTTTTTAAGCTAGGGAACAAATTAGCACGTTAGGCTTGACCCAAACACTCGGCTTCCGTCCAATTAATTATCATTTCCAAGAGAAAACATTGTTCTTTCCTTTACCTAACCTTCTCCCTAACAAACAACAGTCCCATAAATTATTTTCCTCGAAAACAACAATCTATGATGCTTGTCCAGTATTATAATTTTTTTCCGGAAAATGAAGCGATCTTTAAATCACTAATGAATCTTCGGTTAAATATCATCAACTTACTAAATACTATGTTTCTTATATGCATTTTCCGTCCAAAATGCTGATATTTATCGGTCGAATTCGATCCAGGGTTACTTGCTTGGAAACCCCACTATGGTGTGTGTGTATATATATATATATTCAATCAGTGTTAACCCCATTGTAAGGATGTAAATTTAATCCTGAACTTTTTAATTTAGCCAATTCGATTCTAAATATTTGTGTGAAATTTCAACATAGTCTTTCGAATGGAAATCGTTGTTGGAAAATTTAGGACCGAATTAGTATCCAAATAATTGGTTTATGATTGATTGGGTAATTTCCTGTATTTTTTTTTTATAGCATGGTGTGTGAAATGATTGACTTTCAGAAGCTATATTAAACGTACGAATGGAAATATTTGCGTGAAATTTCAACATAGTCTTTCGAATGGAAATCGTTGTTGGAAAATTTAGGACCGAATTAGCATCCAAATAATTGGTTTATGATTGATTGGGTAATTTCCTGTATTTTTTTTTATTTATAGCATGGTGTGTGAAATGATTGACTTTCAGAAGCTATATTAAACGTACGAAACGCATCCCACTTGTGCTATATCTCAACTTAGACTCTTTACCATGAGGTGGTACTTGCTTGATTCAAACTTAAAAGACAAAAATCAAAGTAGCAAGCAAAAGAAAAAGTCGAAGGATGTCGGAAACTTTCGGTTCACCCCTTTTGTGTATTTATTGCATAAATCTTGTTAATGAATGGTTAGAGGGCATTTGATAAGTAATTAATCAAATAAACCTTACAACTTTTTCAAAACACCAGCATTGTACCAAAAGTTATTGTCCACCTAATATCTTGTGTCGCTTTGTTTGCTACTTAATTTCTTATTCTGGAGTTAATGTCGAATCTCCAAGCCTAGGTTTCCCTCATTCGCACTTGTGTTTGGTGTACCTCCCCTTCAAATGTGAGAAGGGACGATGAAACCCCTCCACGCTTTGCAGCCCAATTATACAGTCGAACCTCCATTTCAAAAACTTACACTAGGAAAAACAGTTGAAGGCATCGAAACAACTTGCACTTTCTAACTCATTGACACCTCACGAGTGACCAAAATTATTGCACCAATCTTGGTCGTTGTAATATGACGTGAACTGCCTATTTTAAATGGACAAAACTCGTCTCGACATGACATGAGTCTATTAAGCGGTACACGAGCCGAGCCAACGGCACGATGCTTTGTTGCACGAGAAATTGTTGCGTCGGCCATTAGACCGAGCAATCACATAACAAGAACAATGCAATGTGATCCACCTTGGTCCTGCCTTATGCTTCGTCTATATTTCATCTAACAAAAACAATGCAACGGGACACCACAACAAACCACTCTAAAGGTATAAATAATTAGATGGAAGCGTGACTTAATATTTGAATATCTTATACATTAGGTACTAATCAACATTTCCCCTATATTTTATTCGATCTAACACCAAATAGATAATAATCACCATTCGCATGGCACAAACCAGAGTCTCATCATATATTATGGACATGAATGATGAGCATAATCTTTGCAAGAGTCACGGAAAGGAGGGTGAATGAAACACAGTTCCTTCATTCTCCAAAAAGTATGAAGCTGTGGACGCTTCATCTCCTTGCTCTGTATCTTCTCTTCCAATCTGGACTCTCCCAAACAGTGGTCAAGTCTCTTCCCGGATTGCCCGGCGACCTCCCGTTTTATCTCGAATCCGGGTCAGTCAAACCTCTCGCCTTCTATGAGGTCAGTCGACACACTGGGCCAGTGTTTCGATCAGGATGTGTAGATCATGTGCGTTCGAATCTTGGCGTGTTGTTGCTGATTCTTTTCCTTTTCGTCTTAGGTACATCGGAGTAGGGGAGTTGGAAGATGTTCAGCTGTTTTATTACTTCGTCAAGTCAGAGAGGAGTCCGAAAGATGACCCTTTGGTGCTGTGGCTCACCGGCGGCCCCGGTTGCTCCGCCCTCTCTGGACTGTTGTACGAGATCGGTAAGTACCCCTTTCAAAACCTTCGCTCTCACCCAACATGGGGCGAATCGAAATCGAGCCTAGCCCGTCACATCTGATGGGACCGCAGATTGGAGTGGTTAAAGTTCTAGTTTTGATAGTTCTGACTAGGAATACAAATAGACAGAAAGATTCTCTGGTTTTTCGAAATTTTACCATCCTACCTTTATCTACTGAACCGAAAGTCTCGTCAATCGTGTCCTATATCGCTCCCTTGAACCAAATAGGTGGACTCTTATCTTGTGAGCTCATTAACAAGATAAGGGTTCGATGCCTCGTGGCTTCAGTGCAAGATCTCATGTTGGGTTTTGCTTTCAAAGTATGGATCTCTCCTTCCATTGCTTTCTTTCAATCTTCCTTGGCAGATCCTTACCAAAATGAGGATAGCGCTCTCGCTCTCTCACTCTCGATCTCGATCTTGATGGGAAAATTATCTAATTAACCCTAAATCTATTGCAATTTTATCAATTCAGTCCGAAACTTTTTAATTTTGTTAATTGATCCTAAGTATTTTCACGTTTTGTCAATTGAGTTCATCTATCCAATATTGGCGTATTTTATCAATATATATGGGAAGATTTGAATGTCAGTCAATTATCTTTCTGCCGAATGAATTGAGTAATCACTCTCTTGCTGACTAGAATAAGAGGTTTTTCTACTTAATTGAATCATTACATCAATTCTCTTTAAATTTTTCAAACAATCTTAATCTCATTAAGTGCTCAAGTTTTAATTTTCAACATTCAATGGAACTATCAAACAAGCCCCTAGTCACAAAAATGCGACATGTACGCGAAGAAGTACTTTATGTCAATTATCACAATCACATTGTGCGGTAAGCCGATTAGGATGCCTAATCATTGTTAAAAGAATTGTATAGAGCCGAAGAACACCATGCATTAATGGGTGGTGAGGTCCCATATTGACTATCATGAGGTCTTTTCCTGTAGTTGTTACATTCGTAGGTATTCCTCAATTCATTCTTTTATGAATTGATGAAAAAGAAAAAAATTCATTAAAATTAAAGTCCTAATAAAAATATCAAATAATTCGAATTGCTTTTTCAATTAACTAGTTTTTGATTCCTGAAAATCCACATTAGATCTTGAAATTTGTGCAATTCTAATACGTGAAACGTGGGATATTCATTACTTTGAATGCAGGTCCATTTACGTTTGATTACGAGAAATCTACTAGAGACAGACCAATTCTAAAATTGAATCAATATTCATGGACAAAGGTAACAAGAATTGATTTTTCTCCCTTCCCACAGGTTTGCTACATGACCCTCATTATTTGATTGGGCAATCGTTGAGTATTTCGAATCAATGAACCGCTAATAATAGAAAGGAAATGATATCTTCTGGTCCCGTAAATTGGCTAATGCTGCCGATACAAATGAGGGCTAATAAGTAAAAGTGATCAGTTCGAGGGCGGCTCGGTTCCCACCTTGGAACCTGAAACCGAGCTAGGTATGATCGATTCCTAGTTTGTGGAATTGGGAAATGGTCCACCCAATCCTGGAAGCAGACTAACCAGTCCCATCCGGTTCCAGGGCCGGCTTCGGAATCGGTGAAAATTTTTTTTTTCTTCTACTCCCTACGAGTGGGAGTTTCCCAACATTGAAGGCAGAAAATAATTTACTAATTAGAATTTGTTTCAAAACAAAAGATTAAAAAAATTAAGAAATCTTGGTTAGTTTGTGGTCCGATCAGTCCAATTCCTTATGTCTTACTGGGACCCAGACTAGTCCCCCCGAGAACCACCTAGAATCAGCTAGTTCGGATCAGCCTAGTTCAATTCACGGGTTGGACCGGGACTGATGCACACCCCAACTAGCAAGTCATTGGGCTCATGATAAGTTTATGTTCACACAGGTGGCAAATATTATATTCCTAGATCAGCCCGTTGGAACTGGATTCTCCTATGCAAACAGTTGGGAAAGCTACAATCTAAACGATAGCGTTTCGGCCTCTGATTCTTATGAATTTCTGAGGAAGGTAAACTGAAAAAAAAGAATCTTCGTACAAAAGAGAGCCTATTAAAACTAATGATCTATTCTTAATATTTTGTCTTTGTCGTTTGAGCTTTGATCTAGTGGCTTAAGCTCCATCCTGAGTTTCTGAGCAACCCACTCTACATCGCTGGGGATTCTTATTCGGGCGTCATTGTTCCAATGGTCACTCTGCAAGTTGCCAAAGGTATGGTTATTTATTCACTTTTTTCCATTCTATTTGCTCATCATTTAAAAAAATATATTTTTCAGTCATTTATTTTTTGAGAAATAAACGGAGCCTAAGCTTCTGTATGTTTAAAATGACTGTGGAAAGAGTTTTCCTTTTAGTCCAAAAAAACTGATTTTAATCTTTGATCCATTATGGGATTCTACCAGGAAACGAAGCCGGATTGAGGCCAAAATCGAATCTTCAGGTACATCATATTAATGGGTTGCTCCTTAATTTGAATTTCCATTTTTATATAATGGGGCTTAATCGGCCGAATTTGATTCGGGGCTACTTGCTCGGAAACCCCATGACGAATCCAGACAGCGATGTTAATTCGAGAGTCACGTTTGCTCAACTGAAGGCTCTCATATCCGATGAGCTATACGAGATAGATGTGCACCCATTGCATTACGCTCCGCCCATTTTACGAAAAACGAATAATCTGGAAAACATTTTTTTCTGGAAAAGATGGCATGCGTCGCTTGAAATAATTAATAAATATAAAGAAATTTCTCTATCGGCACAAATTTTATCCAAGCATTTTTGCAAACGATGAAGATATTTTAATATCATTCATTCTCGTAAACAGCACAGCCGATGATTTTTAAGAAAATATTTTTTAAATCATTCATTTTTCAAGAAATTAACCCACCCTTGGACGTCGAACGGGCATCGTTATGTATTTCGGGATTATTTTTTCTTTCCATGTTGATTATTTTCTCCATCAGCCACTTATTTTTTATGAAATATCCGACCAACGAAATAATATTGACCTGTTTTTTTGGTGCATTTTCAGTCCGCTTACATTAATTGTAATGGTGACTACGTAAACGTTGACGAAAGCAATGCCGATTGCGTCGATGATCTTAAAGTTGTCAACAAGGTTAGTGGTCGTTTATTCTGTTTTATTTTGTCCTCTCTTATTTTTTTTTCTCTTTTTTCATCGAAATTCTTTTTTCTTATTCGAAATTTCATGTATTAAGCCTTGATTTTTGCTACTTTAGTGCCTCGAGAACATTTATATAACCAACATCCTGGAACCTACATGTGCTTCTATGACTCCGAAATCGACGGTGCGTCAGGCGTGGGACCCCAGCTTAATAAATGAAGACCGTTCGATTCCCCATCTTCCCACGGTGGAATCTCCTCGCGTTTGGTGCCGGGTAAGTGTCTGACTTCTCCTTTTGTCTTTTTACATTTTGGCCATTTTTTTTTTTCAGTATAAAATACCCATCAACTTCTGAATTGACTATCACCTTTCTATCAGCCCACTTTGACGTTTTATACTCTCGAAGTATCCGTAAATCTCGAAAAACTTATCAAAAGAAGTCATAAATTTACCGTACGGATCCTAATTTGATCGTAAATCTGTTAATTTGTATCAATTTAATCATAAAATCTTTCACATTTTATCAATGTAGTTCTTTTGATCAATTTTAACAAGAAAATCGTTGACGTAGACATCAACCATCTTAGTAACATGGCTAGCGCTAATATGAATAATCTTTACTATTTTTTATACTTTTTATTTCACTTTCGATGTGGCCAGCAAGGGTTGTAGCCCTCGCCCAGGCCCTAGACGAGGGCCGCAACAAGAATGTAGCAAATGGGTGACTCATAAATGGGTCAACCCAAATCCACTTGCTTACTTCACATTGGCCCATCTTTTTGCTAAACAGTTTAGGCAGCCTATGCCCAACCCAACTCAAGCCTCCCTACATAAACTAGGGGTGAGCAAATCGGACCGATCGAATTAGGAATTGCCCGGACTAGATCGGACATGGTATGGTTCCTGGTTCCAAAGGGTGGTGGTGGAGGTGGTGGTCCGATTCCTGGTCCTAAATGTCGCGACCTAAAAATTAATTTAGGTTAATGGATTATTAGGTTAATTAGATGAATTAACTAACCTAATACGGACTCTCACAAGCCCTACCAATTCGCAACTTAGGTTTAATTTTTAATTTAGGAGCCACCACTAATCTTTTTTGGTAGGTAGATTAGATACCTAAATAAAGTACGGGAGAATACTTTATTTTTCGCCAACTAGAGATTTAGGGTTCGGGGACTTGATTATGTTAATTTTTAATTAACACCCTTTCGGTACCAAATTTCATGAAAATGTCTTTTCCCGATTGATGATTTGTGATTTTGATTTCCATTTTTTTTATTTTCGGATTTTTTCATTTTTTTATCTTTTGGATTTTCCATTTTTTTTATTTTTTTGAATTTTTGAATTGAAACAGATGAATTTGAACAAAATTAAACAAAAATGCCCATAATATACCTTTAAATCTGATTGTTTGATAAATCTTCTCATTCCCAAAGATCCGGGCTAGAGCAAGATTTTATTCGTTACATTCTCGGGGATTCGAGCTAGTATGCGGATAGTGGTATGAGATATCAACGTACCTTTCTCGCCAAATGGCAAAATACGAAATCTTATACTAAATTGCCGTCCCACCCCATAAGATCATGGTTAAGGCTTGCAATTTAATATTCTCAAGGGTCGAGCACAAGGGAGCATATATTATAGGCAATTTCGTTTAAAAATGCTCAAATATTTATTAAATTTTCAAAAATCCTTAGGGGATTCCGGAATTTTCAAGTAGATAAGCTCCTATCCACAAAGGATTGATATCTTTTTATTCAAAAAAAGTTATCTCTCGAGATCTGAAATCTTTTAGATAATTCCTCGAATTTTAAAGATATATTCAGAATTCCCAACCGAGATACAGATCATATCCGATATGCTTAGGATTCAGAAATTTTAAATATAGCAACAAAAGATGTCAAATATTCTAGAGATAGGCATAATATCCAGAAGATTTGCTCAAAATTCAAGTTAAGCAATTATCACCTAGATATTAGAAGATCAATTCATATTCACCCAATATTCACTCGACATTCAAATTAAGCAAGCAATTCTCAGAATATTTGAAATCAAGATCGTTACCTAATCCCAAGATCATGTTGCCAAGTTCAAAACGATGACAGGTGACAATGGGCTCGTGGATTGTGGATGGCAACTCTTGGTGGGGCTATTGTTCATGACGAAGGACACCCATGATGAGCAAAAGAAGAGCTAGACGTCTTTGGAGTTCACTCACTGATCTTAGAGAACCTGCAGGAATAAATCCAAGTAAAGTAAAAAGAAAATCTGTGATCAATAGTGAGCCTAATTTGTTGAACGTTCACTTGGAGGGCGCCATTGTCATCGTCACCATGGATCTAGCAACGTGTATAACTGCACATGCCTGAAATTCACCAAAAGAAAATCGGGAACCCACTAGGACCGAACAAGAATTTGACCAGCAACGACTCCTCGAGTCAATTGGCATTTCAGATCGAGACTCAACAAGGCAATGGTGATTGCTCGACGGCCCGAGGATGCTGCAACTGCCTACGTTGGGGATTCATCATTAGCTACGAGAATGGCAAAAATGACAATTGCAGCTCATGATATGGCTCGCGGATGATGAAAGCTTCACGTGTGGACAATTCACGCTTTAAACCTTGACAAACATCTGCAATCATCGTACATCACTGTGTATCTTGTCAAAAGCTATTACTTTGTTTGCATGGAATAAGAAGACCACAAAGTCAATATCAAATCTGGGCAAATAAAAGCAACAGAAGACAAATCCACGATTTCAACTTAATTAACCAGAAGTCTCTCAATTCTATTGACCGTGGACTTCAAGGAAATAAGAGTGCGCCGCTTGGGTTTGATCATGTTCGTATTGCCAGCCTGCTCAACAAGAGCAAGTCGAAGCTTTGCCTGTTTGTCATGCTCGGGGGACGACTTCGGCCGAGAAGAGCCATCACGTTTTCGAGGTGAGAGCGAATCCGCTGGCACCAAAATAGCAACGTTGAGGTTCACAGTTTCTCGTGGGATCGCGGACTTGGAGCACTTAGTTCAGGGACAATTCGGCGACATAGTTTAGGGATGTGGTGGCGTTGAAAGGAAAAACCTTTTGACTCCTTTTGTGTGCAGACCTTCCTTTCTTCTTCGAGTGGGCGATGTCTACGAAGACAACTAGAGAGAGAAAGTTAGTCAGAGATCAAGAGAGAGATAGTACCTTTTCTTGGATTTTTTCTCCTCCTGATCACGTGCATTCTTCTTTGGGATGAAGACAAACTCTCTCTCTTCACCTCTTGTGGCCGTCTGCTTCAGAACCTCCAAGAGGAGTTGAAGAACTCGGCCTCTCTCGATTATGCCGTGTATTCAATCAATTCGCCCCCGAATGTAAACCCTACGTGTGTATTTATAATGGTGAGCTAGGGTTTACGTTTTATTTTCATTATTTGCAAAATTGTCCCTCAACCTGTGATAATCGCAATTTGATCCAGAGACAAAATATTCATCCATGAAGCCCCTTTTTTTTCAATTAATGGACATTTTTTTTAATTAAAAGGATTTTTCCAAATTAAACAGTAAATGGGCTGATTTAAGCTCAAAATTATTCCAATAGCCTTGTTAATTTTCGACACACACCCCTTCTTGATTGCCAAAAAATCCAAACTAAGCCTAGTCCAGTCCTCTGTCAAATTGAGCTCAATTGTTGTACCTCCGGCTCGAATGCAATGATATGCATGACTGACAAAAAGTAAATATGCAGTGCATGAGAAATTAATTTTTGCGAGAACTATGATAATTCTCATTTTATACTTAAATGAATGATTTACTCAAAATCAAAATTTAGGTGTCAACACTAAAAAATAGAACCGGTGGTCGGACGGTCCGATTCCCGGTTTCAAAGGTAATAGCACCGGTCAATTTTAAATTTTTTTAAATTTTTTTGAACGTAACCTTAAATCTAATCTAATGTTCCCTTCTTTCTTTCCCAAAATTTCTTCCTGGCCTTCTTATTTGCTTTAGGGAAGGAATGGTGCGTATTCCAATCTGATTCATTTGAAGCTTATGTGTCTCTCAGGCTTAGTTTTTCATGCTAGAACTAGGGGTGAGCAAATTGAATTGCACCAACCCGGGACCGGACCGGATCGGGCGGGTTGGTCCAGTCCTTTAGGGGGCGGTTTGGTCCCTGGTCCCAATAAATGGGACCGATGACCGGGCGGTCCGGTCCTCGATTTCATGTGGATGGGACAAGCCCGAACCGCTTAGACAGCACCGCCCATAATATATATAATTATTTATATATATAGATATATACAATTAAAAAAATGAAGCTTTCATTTATTTACAATATCCATTTCTCGAGCCATTTCCATTATTAGGCTGTACATTCTTGACAAGGTATCTCCAGAACGTTTCGCATATATGACATGTCCTTTGCTTGTCAACAATGATAGGAATCATGAAAGAATTGAGTGGCAATTGAGTTGGAACCATGAAAGCATGTCCGAGTTGAATGCTAGTGAAACCACTTTACAAGAATGGTCTATATCAATTTCTCTTTAAAACTCGAACAGCCTCTCAATGTTATAAATACAGTCTATCCTATTTATTATGGTCTTTTCTAGTGCATTGTGTGGTAAGTGTACACTTGCGTGTTCTTTCCCGAAATAAATGATTCAATCGGTTGATTTAATATAGTAGTAGCAAATTCTTACTGTTTATACGTTTCATTTGTTCATTTCAATGAGTAGTCCTATATTTTGCTTCTGCACACTGCTTGGATATGAAATCCATTTAGTGAACAACATCACTATTATTATGTCTTCGCCAGCGAGGTTTTTTCGATTATGTCCTTTATATATCTCTATCGTGTCAGCGGTTAGAACAATGTCATTGTTAAACCTACCATTTTCTCAAGACACGCCTTCATCATGAAGGTGAGCAAACCGGACCAACATGTTTTTTTATTCAATCGGGGATATAAATTGCAAATTAACATGCAATTGAAGCATGTTGTATTTCAAGGGTTAAATTTCTATAAACATATGGTATTAGCGGTCCCATTGGGCCGGGACTAAGACTGGATCGGACCGCCAGTCCCGGTCCAGTCCTTGGTCCTGAAAATTTGGGGACCGGGACTACTGGTCCGGTCCTCGGTTATATACCAAGACCGGACCGGCCCGGACCATGCACACCCCTAGCTAGAACACTTACCTGTGAAATCATACTAAAACCTTCACAAGTTTTTGACGCTATAGTGTATGTACCATTGTCAAGGAGAAAGAACACGAGAGAGATGACACTCAACTCAACAGGGATTGACAAGCACAACACAACTGAGCAACAAAATCATCAATCAATCAATCAGTAAAGTAACAAACCTTCCCTTAGACTCCATCGTCCAACCTACTAAAGTTTGCGAGTCAAAGGAACAAAATGAAAATTATGGAGTTTTTGGGTTGGAAAGATATAGCTTGAATTGATGTCTCAAAGTAATTGCAATCTTGTTGTATCTAACTGAATAGGGGGAAATATGCTTTTGACGTTGCTTTCTCTATTCAAGATGTCCTTTAATATGCTTTTTATCGGATCCAAGGAATCGAACCAGTGCGGTCTAGTTCTCGGTTCTTGAGAGAGCCCAGACAAGATTAAGAACCGCTCACCCCTAACGTAACCCTCTCAAGTTAAAAGATGATTTGAATGAGATGGAGATGCAAGGAAAATTGTGGACACCTGCAAGATGAGGCAAGAAGAAGCAAGAGACGCCGGAGTGATGCACCTAAGTGAGCACCGGGCCACAGCCTCGGCAAAGTCATGCACCAGCAGAGCAGCCAACCTATAGCTTCACCACCACGGCTATCGCTAGCTTGCTCATAACCCGAGTTGCTAGCTACTTCACACTTTACCAAAGTTTGTTTCCAAAAATCAACATAAACAAAAATCTTTGAACTATTCACTTTGTCAAAATTTTCAAGATTACCCAACGAAATGGATCAGACCTAACAACAAACACAAAACTGCAATCAGAAAATTCATTTCATTTCACCAAATTAAAAATGTGAATTTGGTCACCTTCTTTAGTAAATAATGTTAGCTAAGCAAAGAGAGCCTCTCTGGTTAGCTTGCAAATCCTCCATTGTGTAGGATCTCCACTCCCATCTCCTCATAAAAAAATTAAGGGAAAATTTCAAATAAGTGCTTGAAGCACCCTCAATTTTCTCAGATAAGGGATTGAAGTGATCATTATTTCAAATAAGAGCCTCAAGTGGTATGACAGTTTCAAATAAGGACTTGAAACAGCCATGGTTGTTTCAAATCGGGGCATGACCTAGCTGGCCGGCCAGCTAAATATTCTGGCCAATTAAGGGTATTTTTCATCAAAATGACAATTTAAACTAATTTTTCATTAAATAATATCAGAATTAAAAAAAACATTAAAAGTTTTTTTCTTAAAAAAAGAAAATACATGCGAGAGGGCAGCCCTCCTGTCATTGCCGCTGCCCCACAAGTTAAAACAAAAAGAGGGGGAGGGGGGGGGGATACAGGCGGGAGGCCCTCCCAACCATCACTGCTACCACCCGGGCCTTCCCGCCTATGGCCGCCACCCCATCGCCACCGTAGCGGGCGATGATTGGCGACCCTTTCCCATCTCAACCCTCTCCCGGTTTTAGCCCTTGCCTGCGGTCGACGGGGTCCGACGACCCCACGGAGGTGCCAACAACCTCAACAGCCGTAGTTGTCGTCTCACCGCTAGTAGCAACGGCCACAACTAGGAGGGATGCGTTTCTTTTACATTTTTTTAACTTTTAGGTTTTTTTTAAACTTTTAAATTTAAAAGTTAGACCCCCTTTTTTAGATTAATTTGTCTATTTCAGACTCTTATTTGAAATAATGTCCACTTGAAGCCCTTATTTAAGAAAATAAGGACACTTCAAAACCTTATTTAAAAAATTTCCAAAACATAATTCTGTTCACATTCTAATTTAGCACCTCCCACTCAACCTGCTCATACTCCATTCTCATTGCCTGCCTTGCCATCTCCGTCAACAGCATTCACCCCATCCCGTTCCTCCAGTAACATTACCTCACGAATAGGACGACCCCCCCACGACCATGGCGCCACCGTCCTTGGGTCCAGAAGTGAAGATCTTAGTCTCCGGAGAGAGCGAGACCATTGTGAGAGATGAAAGAGAAAGACGGAGAGAGACCTATTCTGCTGGATTAAATGGGTTCAAAAATGAGTTATAAGAAAACCCATGGTGACCTGATTTCTTGGCCTTTAATTTTTTTTAACCTACTTGTTTTAGAAACGAACTAGTTACCCATAACCAATTGGCCGCCTAAAACTGAATTACAAAATGGGTCATGAACCCATTTTTTGTTCACTAGCGACCGACGAGGGATTGGGGTAAGGCTGCGACCATCTCCAGCAACCAGCGAGGGCTTCTAGGTCCTCGTCTATCAGCTGGCAAAAAAAAAAAAGAAGGAAACTAAAAAAGTTATGAAAAAAATTAGTATTGATATAAAAGAATTTAGATTTTTTTTCAAATTACTAGTATTCTCTACGTCAGCGTTGGCCTTGCCACGTAACATGGCCAACATTCACGCCAACGAATTCTAGCCAAAATTGGCCGGGAGGACAACATTGACCAATGGTTAAAAGGTTTAGGAAAAAATTGATCAAATTAAAATGTTTATGACTGAATTGACAATAGTACGATAGGTTTAGGATTCTTTTTGTAATTTTCCCTAAAACTTTCATAACATAAAAATGTTGACAAGTAAATTTGCAAATGGTTCTGTCATATTCTTTAAGAATTCGATTGATATTTTTTATTTTGATAGGAGCTCAAAAAATCGCTTTTTGCTTAGTGAAAACAAACATGAGTTGATTACTTATAACTTTGTTGGATCATCCTCTTCATTGGTCAATTTAAGATTCTCAGATTGTCATCACCCATTCTCCCGTCAAGCAAACAGATACACGTAAAGAATTTACGTCCAAGAGAGACGGGAAAACAATAAGTAGTGCTCACGTCATCGATGAGTAGTAACATCACAGAAAATATGTGCTCCACAACTATGTTATGCTTTAATTGGTATTCATTAACATTAAAATTCGGTTGTTACTATCAAATTAAAGTTATTATGTTGGAAATTAGTAATGAAAAAGTTCAATGTTCAATTTCATAATCGTGTTTTTTCAATGTAGAATTATAACTATCTGTACTCCTATATTTGGGCTAGCGGTAGAGCAGTTCAAGATGCTCTTCATATCCGAGAGGTACGTAAATTGGTAAAATTAATTTTTAATCTTTTTTTATTATCTATTTTAGTCTATGTTGTTTTTTTTTTATGTTTTTAATGATAAGCCAGGGGACAATTGAGATGTGGGTAAGGTGCAACGAGAGTTTGTCATACACATACACTGTCAAAGAAGTCGTTGACATACACAAAGAGCTCATAAAAAGGGGAGTTCGGGTGCTTATTTATAGGTATTTAAGCATATTTTGGCAGCACGATTTATTCAACTGATTTTCTGATAATGTGATGTGTGTAAAGGTTAATTACTTAATTAATTTTGTGTATTCTTTTTTGTGCCATAACCGAATTAGTGGCGATCATTACATGGTCATCCCGTATGTGGGAACGTTGGCCTGGATTGGAACACTAAATATGACTATTTCTCGAGATTGGGAAGCGTGGTTCATCGATGGGCAAGTTGCCGGGTTCGTTTTCTTATCACAACCTCCTAACTGCTTTGCAGTTCAAATTTCTAACAAATTATCTCGGCGCCCATCTAGTTATGTCGATTTTATCGAATGAGGCTCCTGTATTTTCGATAAACTGTGAAAATATAAGTATCTCCATCTGAGTTTTCTAAGGGCAATAAAGAAAGTAAATATATGATGCGTTTATTTCGCGAAAAATGAATGATTTGAAAAATATTTTCCTAATAATGATCATCCGTATCACTTATAAAAATGAATAGACGTAGAATATTTTCATCGTACGCTAAAATGTCTACACATAAATTGTCGTCAATAATAAGAACATTTTTCATTGACTAGATGTTTCAAGTGTTATAAGCTACAGAAAAATATTTTTCAAATCATTTATTTTCATGAAACAAACGGGAGCTATAGTGCCTAATAATTAATTCTTTTCATTTATGTTAAATCTTTTATTTGGTATCTCAGTTGTTTGTGCTTACTTTGGTCTCTTTCTTTCCTGTAGGTATACTACGCTATATTCTTATTTACCATCCCTTTTAACATATGTAACCATCAAGGCAAGCAGATTCTTATCCATTTGTCTCTTATTTACAATCTCTTTTTTCTTTTCTTGACTTTTTTTTCAATTTCAATATTTTAATTTCATTCAATTTGGCTCCTTGGAATCTGTGAGCCGTAGGTTGACTGTGTAATATGAACTACTTTTGTACAGGGAGGGGGACACACAGCCCCAGAATACAAGCCCAAGGAATGTTTCGAGATGATTAACAGGTGGTTCGATTATTATTACATTTAATCTGCGGATTTATGTAATAAACATCGCCGATGTAATAAATTTTTATAATAGCATCTTAGTGATGACTTAAATTCTGGGGGACATGAACTTTTCCATCGGCGAAGCCAAAGTTTCTTATTTTTCATGTATCTTATTCAATAGTATTTTGAATATAAGTACAAGAAATAAACTATATGACAAAATACTTTATGATGAATTTATAGAAGGGCGGCGCTATTTTCACTCCATATATGACTAAATCCACCCAATTTTCACCAAAAAAAAAAAATCACCCTTAATCATTCAATCGTATTTTAATGTTGTAGTCCTAAATTTGTTTACCCTTTTTTTTTTTAGTTTTTCCATTTTCTATGTATGATTTAGTTGTCATGATTAAGAATTTTTAGATATTCAGGTTTTGTCTATTGTGGGCATTATGTTTTCTTTTTAATGTTAAGAGTTTATTCTCGTATTAATTAATTTCATCGAAAAGAAGAATTTTTAAAACATCTAATTTTTTCTATGCTATTGAGCAAATTAATAGATTAACTGTCTTGTACCATCTAAATTTTTTTTTACCTTTTTATGACACAATCAATTTTTTATCAACTTTCGCTTTTGTTGTGCATATTACCATTAAGTATTTTCTTATAAGTTGTCTTTTATACACATACATATATAATGGGATGATAGGATGAAACAAAAATACAAACCTTTTTGTTAATTCTCCAATGTAAAATTTTAGAAGACAAAATTTAATTAATTCAAAATGTCTGTAAAATAAGAATTCTTTTTTAAATGCGAGTGAAATCTCGTCATTTTGGATAGACAAAAATTAATATCATCCAATAAATTTTTACAATGCTTCATTATGCATGGATTTTTAAAATCGAATTTTTTTAAATTGTATTCCATGATACTCTCATAACGTCCTATATGCTCTGCATAAAAATATTCGAGAAATAGTAATGAAAAAGGATAAATTATTTGATGTAGAAAATTAAGAGAGTTGATGTAGATTTTCTTGGAAATTCCTCTTTTTGACAAGACTTATTTCTATAGAGGTAAAATCCAAAAAGAAAAATAAAACGTAGAGTGCCTATATATATATTGGTGTGAGAAACATAATGCCTTTAATATACATGGGATGCCAACAATATAAAAAATTAAGACATGTCAAATGTTGCATTTCAATATGGCAACTAGATCCCAATTAGAAATAGATATAAAGAAAGAAAGAAAGGGATGGAGCCCACCACTACATAATGCAATTAAAGGATCTAGGGTAGTTTTGTCTTTCTAGTAAAAATGGGATGGATTTAGTCATATATGGGGTGGAAATAGCGCCGCTCTTTATAGGATACTTGTTTATTTTCCGGCTTTACTATTCGGCAATGATGCTAAAATAGATATCCACTCTCATCTCTACAAATTCCGTATTAGATTGAGTTCATTTGATATTTAGGCTCAGTTTGTTTTGCAAAAAATGAGTGATTTGAAAAATATTTTTGAAAATATAATCTCTTATATCACTTCCAAAAATGAATGAATGAAAAATATTTTCGTTGTCTATGAAAATGTTTAGATGTAAATTGCTGTCAATAATGATCATATTTTTTGTTGATTAATTATTTCAAGCAATACATGCAACTATATTTAGAAAAATAGTTTTTACATTAATTATTTTTCGTGAAATAAATGGAGCCTTAATCTTATAACACTTTAAAGTGCTTTTACTACATGAATTTTACCAATGACTGGTTAGAGGGCACTTGACGAGTATACTTTACAATTTTCAATGCATTAGTGCGTCTCGTGCGATTGAAATTTTGGAAGTCCAAATAAATAATATCTGATCTTGCTTTGATGCTACTTAACATCTTCTTCTATGGAATTAATGTCAAAGCTTTAATCCTAATTTTCCCTTATTCACACCCCGCTTGCTGTACCTCCCCTTCAACGGTGGGAAGGGGCAATGGACCCCTCCACGTTTTTGCAGCTAATTCTATGATCGATCCTACAATTCTCAGACTTAATGGTAAGGAAAGAAATTGAAGGCGCCGATGCAACGGGCGCTTCCTAGCTCATGACCCTCCTCGGGTGACCAAAATCATTGCACAAATCTCGATTGTCATCGAATCACGCGAGACGCCATTTTAAATGGACAAACTTCATCTCGATATGACATGCATCCATTAGGCGGTACATGAACCGAGCCACCCCGATGACTTCGTATTCTACGAGGCGTTGTTGCGTGGGCTCAGTATACCGTTTGGTTCAGCTTTAAGAGAAAGTCCGTGGGTTAAAGGGGTTTTCCGCAAAACCCAGTTACAAAATGGAAAACACGCAATTAGATCCCACTAGGATTTTTATTTCGAAAAAAATAAAATAAAATGCCCCTCCATATTTTATGCGATCTAACCCCAATTAGATATTAATCACCGTAGGCATGGCACAGACCGGAGTGTTCTTTGTATGTTATGGACATGAACGATGAGCACAATCTTTGCAAGAGTCCCAGAAAGGAGCTTGAACGAAACACAGCTCCATTATCACCTAAGGAAATCTCCCTCCATTCTCCAAAATGTATGAAGGTGTGGGCGCTTCATCTTCTTGCTCTGTGTCTTCTCTTCCAATCTGGACTCGCCCAAACGGAGGTCAAGTCTCTTCCCGGATTGCCTGGTGACCTCCCTTTTTATCTCGAAACCGGGTCTGTGTTTCGACCAGGATGTGCAGATCATGTGTGCTTGGATCTTCGCATGTTGTTACCTGATTCTTTTCCTTTTCGTTTTAGGTACATCGGTGTGGGGGAGTTGGAAGTTGTTCAGCTGTTTTATTAATTCGCCGAGTCAGAGGGGAGCCCAAAAGATGACCCTTTGGTGCTGTGGCTCACTGGCGGCCCGGGTTGCTCTGCTCTCTCCACGGTCTTGTATGAGATCGGTATGTTCCCTTTCAAAACCTTTGCTTTTTTTGTGAGTTTAAAATATAAGTGTTATAGAGCAGATGTAGTACAGCAGCCTAGGAAAATCCCCTAACATTATAAATAGAGCTGATAGTTCAAAAAGATGGAAGTAGGGAGTCTCAACGTAGTAACCAATATGATATTTGTCTAGGATTTAGCCGATCATGCTCGTGCACACAATTTACTACTTTCTTTTCACGGGTAGAACCATGGTGCTAGAAATAGAATTAAAAAATTGTTTGACGATAACTACAAATTGATCGTGAGTTGTGCTATGAATGAATTAAGCAAAGATCGTGTAATTTTTCCTAATGTTTATGTCATTGCAGTTTAAAATTTATGTAATCTAATTCGTGAAACATGACATTTTCATTACATTGAAGGTAGGTCCATTTACGTTCAATTGCACGAATATTCATGGACAAAGGTAACAAGAGTTGATTTGATTCGACGATCGCTGTATAGACATAATCAATGAGCGGGGCAGGACGAGTACCAAACCCAAAAATCATTTTTCTAAATTATTTTTTTCTGGTCTTGTTGCAAATTTGACTTATCTGTACCGAGAAAATTACCAAAAAAAAGTCACAAACTTTTTACAATTGTACAAATTCAGTCATAAACTTTTTTTTTTTGCACATTTAGTCCTAAACCTTTTACATCTATCTAGCTAGTTTTGGCTGAAAATCGCTAACGTGGACAACTTTTAACAAATTTTGAAAATTTTATAATTTTTTATTTTTCTTTTCTTTGCTTTTTTTTTTCCTTCCAAACTTAGGGTCGGCGACCGATCCTCGCCAACATTGGGCGAGGGCGTCGCCACCCTCACTCACCCAAATCAGGCGAGGCTATCGTAGCCATTGCCTAGATCCAACGAGAGCCGTGGCACCATCCTCCAGTGCCAACAAGGGTCAAAGTGCCCTCACCTGGCTTGATTTGGTGCTGATGCCCTCATTGGCCCTAAATCCAAAGGAAAAAGGTTAAAAAAATTATAAAATAATCCAAAATATTATTAAAATACTACTAAAATTTATTCAAGTTAGCGATGGCAATGCAATGTAAAATGGTCGATGTCCATATTAGTGATCCAGTCAAAATTTGCTCTCCGACCGCGTCACATAAGACGGCTAGCTTCCATGTCAACAATTTTCAGTCAAAATTGGCTAAACGGAGTAAATTAATATGAATGCAAAAGTCTTAGGACATAATTGGCATAATTGCAATATGTTTAGGACTTTTTTGGTAATTTTCCGATCCAAAAAAGGTCTATCAAGCCATTACTCATGATCAACTCTACTCAAGGATTATTTTTCTAGATGAGTCGGTTGGAACTGGATTCTCCTACCCAAATAGTTGCGAAAGCTACAACATAATCGACAACATTTCGGTTGCAGAAACATATGAATTTCTGAGGATGGTAAAATGACAAAATAATTAGAATAATTTGCTGGATTCTCCTACTCAAATAATTAAAAGTTAATCTTTTGGGTTTGCTGCTTGAACTGTGATTTAGTGGCTTAAGCTACATCCTGAGCTTCTAAGCAACCCACTTTCACATGGAGCGAGGTGGATTTATGTGAGGAACAACTCCAGAGTGGAAGCTAAAGAAATTGACACCTACCAACTAATCATGCGCAATGGTCGCACCTTATTCCTACACGATGTATTGTATGCTCCAGAAATTCGTTGGAATCTTGTTTCTGTATTGGTTTTAGTCAAACTTTATTTTGTATGAATTTTCATGACAATGATGTGGATTTGTTGTTAGGTACAACTTTCTATGGTTTAGGTTATTTTGTGAATGGTTTTATAGTACTGAATGTTGAAAATAATAATGTAAATGTTTGTTATTCCCTATTTATATCTTTCAACTCTAGTGATAATGATGTGAATGTGTGGCAAGCTAAACTTGGTCATATTTGCTAGCAATGTATTAATAGATTAGCCAAAGGGGGTTAATGAGCAATATTGAAAAAGTAGATTTGTCTATTTGTGAGCATTGCCTGGCGGGAAAAACAGCATGAAAACCATTTGAAAAAAGAACAAGATCTGAATTTCTATTGTAATTAATCCATACGGACATCCGTGGTCTAATGAATGCAAGAGGAAGACATGGAGATATTTATTTCATCACTTTTATATATGATTACACTATATTCGGATATGTTTATTTGATTTCTCATAAATCTGAAGCATTAAGTTGCTTTAAGAATTTCTAACTTTGGTGGAAAATCAATTAGATGAGAAAATAAAAGTATTGAGATTCGATTGAGGTTAAGACTACTTACATGGTGAGTTCAGAAATTTGTGTGGTGAAAAGGGAATAGAAAAACAATTGTCTATCCCATATACTTCGCAACAAAATGGTATTGCAGAGAGAAGAAACAAAATCCTAATGAAAATGATTAGGTATATGATAATACAGGCTAATTTCCCTATCATCTTTAAGGATGATGCTTTGTTGATTGCAGTTTATGTACTTAATCGTGTGCCTTCAAAGTCAATTTCTTCCACCCCATATGAGTTATGGACATATCGAAAATCAGATTTAAGTTTTCTTAGACCTTAGAGTTGTCTTGCCTATACCCATGAGTCATCTCATAGATAAGAAAATTTTGGTCAAAGAGGCAAAAAGAGTATCTTCATAAGATACTCGGAACACTCAAAAGGGTATATGTTCATAGCGAGCAAGAAAGCATAAGTATGACTGAATTTAAAGCACAAGATGTCACATTCTTAGAGAATGACTTTCCGAGAAAGAGCGAAATAGGTGAAGATTATTCTTTATTTGAGACCTTGGATTGGGCTGAAGTATACCACAAGTACCATAAGTTGTGTACGACGCTCACTTTAGTGTCAAAACTTTCAAATTGATCACTTTAGTGCTAAGTTTTTATAACTTCGATCACTTAAGAGAAAAAATAAAACCACCCGCAGAAAAACTTAGGCCTCGTCGCTGTGGTCGGGCCACCCAGGTGATCGCTGCTGGGGGTCGTACAACCCCATGTGGCCTTCACCGGCCCTCATCGACCCACCCTGAAGAAGAAGATGAATAGCAGCAATCTAGGGTGAGGGGCAAACAATTTCAGTATAGTTTTGAGGGAAAAATAAACAACTAATTAATTTTCTTTAATAGGGCCTTTAGTACTCTTAGGGCTGGCATTTGGCTCAATGCCACTTGAAAATGCTTGCTAAACATCCCAGTGTTTCTCCAAGGGGCTTTAAAGGCCCAAAGCTTCTTGGAAAAGCTGAACCAAATGTGCCCATCTTTAGAGTCTCGTAGAATAGTTTTTTTTTTTTTCGCCGCAACCTTGGAACATACTACATCCCCAGATGATTTTCAGTAATTAAAGTAATAGAATAACTTATTAATGCTTTCTTTCTCAAGTTATGCATTTTAAGATGGGAAAGGAAAGCCAAAGAAGCATGCAACATAGTCAATCGAGTGTCGACACTGCATTAGGTTTCCATAATAAATGACGATTCTTTATCTTTTCTTGATTTCTACCAGGAAATGAAGCCGGTTTGAAGCCTAAAATGAATCTTGAGGTAACTTTTCGCTATCATCACGTTAGCATACTATTCCTTGAATTTGCATTTCCTTTTCGAAATGAAGGAACCCGTCGGTCGAATTCAACCCAGGGCTACTTGTTCGGAAACCCTTTCACGAATGACGATAGCGACATCAATTCAAGAGTCGCGTTTGCTCATTTGAAGGGTCTTATATCTGATGAGCTATATGAGGTAATTGACTTCCCGTCGTGCCTCCGGCACCTCACAACGTGTGAAAGGATCGATTCCGATGTATGCGAATGGATTGGATATAGACTGCATATCGTTCTTTTTAAGATGCGGTACGAATTCAGAAAATTCTTTTAAGTCCCAAAGATCAATATCGTGCAAAAGCGAGAAAGCAAAAGGTAAAAATGTGAGTTCTAATAATTTCTTTCCCGCATGGATAATTTCTCCACTAATATCTTATTTTCATTTAACATTCCTTCCACTAATTAATGTCTACCTTTCTGGCGCATTTCAGTCCGCTGGCATTAATTGTAACCGCGATTACATAAACATTAATGAAAGCAATGTTGGTTGTGTCGATGACCTTAAAGTTGTGACCGAGGTTGGTGAGACATTCAATCTGTTTTCTTTTCTCCTCTCTAATTAAATTTCTTTTGTATTTTCCCCTTTTTTATCTTCTTTTTTTCTTATTTTGGAAATTTCATGTATTGAACCTTGACTTTTGCTAACTTTAGTGCCTGGAGAACATATATACTGCAAACATACTGGAACCGAACTGCATGCCTCAGGCTCCAAAATCGACGGTGGTTGATACGTGGGACCCCAGCTTGATTAATCAAGACCGTTCACTTCTCCTTCTGCCGACCATGGAAGCTCCCCGGGCTTGGTGCCGGGTAAGTATTAGACTTTTTCTTTTTCACTTTGGGCCGCATTTTTTTTTTTTCAGTAAAAGGAACGAATCAATTTCTGAATTAAATTTTACTTTTTACTTTTTTACTTTTTTTAATTTTTTTTTCAGTGAAGAACCATTACCAAATTGCGAAGCTCACAGTATAATTCTGTAATCATTTTTTTCAATGTAGGATTATAATTATTTGTGCTGCTATATTTGGGCTAGCGAGAGAGCGGTTCAAGATGTTCTTCATGTCCGAGAGGTATGTCGATACGTCATATTAACTGCATGGAAATCACTTTTTATTCTTTTTGCTTTCTTGGTTATGTATTTTTGTTTTTCCTATGTCTTGTGCTGTCTTCAATGATAAGCCAGGGGACATTTGAGAAGTGGGTGCGGTGCAACAGGAGTTTATCTTACGCATACACTGTCACAGAAGTCATTGACATACACAAAGAGCTCATAAAAAGGGGATATAGAGCACTTATTTATAGGTAATTTGAGCATTTTTTTTTTTCGCAATATGGTCTATACAACTCTTTTTTTTTTTTTTTATTTATAGTGGTGACCTGCCTAACGATTGTTTACTTAATTACTTTTCTTGGTTTTTATGCCGTAACCAATCAAACGAATTACTTACTTCACTTAGTGTACTTTCTTAACATGTAGTGGAGATCATGACATGATCGTCCCGTATGTGGGAACGCTGGCCTGGATTGAAAGACTGAATCAGACAATTTCTCGAGATTGGGAAGCGTGGTTCGTCGATGAACAAGTTGCCGGGTTTGGTTTCGATAACAACCTTATAACTATTGTACAATTCAGTTTTTTTGACAAATTGTCCCGACACCGCCTCTGCTTAAAGTCGATTTGATCGAATGTGGCTCCTTTATTTTTCATAATTGGTTAAAGGGAAAGTCTCTCCTTTACAATGTCTGGACAATTAATACTTTTTAATTGTTATTATGTCTCTTATTTGGTATCTCAGTTGTTTGTGCTTACTTAAGTTTTCTTTTTATTTTTTCTTGTAGGTATACTACGCTATATTCTTACGGAGTAACCCTTTTCACATATGCAACCGTCAAGGCAAGGAGATTCATATAGAAGAATTTCTTCTTTAAAAACTCGTTTTTCTTAACTTTTCCCCATTCCCATGTTCAAATTTCATTCAAAATTGGCTCCTTATAATGTGTGAGTCGTAAGTTGAAGGTGTCATATGAACTGCTTCGTGCAGGGAGCGGGACACACGGCTCCAGAATTCAAGCCCAAGGAATGTTTTCCGATGATTAATAGGTGGTTCGATTATTATTACATTTAATTTGCAGTTGTAGCTCCCTTTTAATTCTCAAATTTTAAAAAGTAAACATAGTTGATGTAATAAATTTTTGTGGAAGCGGTGTTTATCAAATGACTTGTATGCATGGTTGACTATATGTCATCAATTAAATGCATAGGTGCCATTAGATTAGTTAATTTGCTTGTTTTGTGTAATATCATTCTAAAACTCAATAGTGCCACTGCTAATAACATATAAGTAAGTTTTGGAGACATTTTCAAAAATAATCTCCGCTCTTCATCCCTATATCAATTTGCATTCTCAAGTTTGAAAACCAACAATTACCATTCTCAGATCACCCACTCCATTTCAATTTGCATGTTACATTGGGTTCTATCAACGAAATTGTCATTTTCCTTCAAATTTTGCAAACCCCATCATTGAAATCCATCCAATTATGGTAAACCCTAACCCCACCGCCCACTGCTCACTCTCTCCTCCAGCAATCGCCACCACAGCCGCCACCCATTTCTCACATCCACCATTCACCATCTACCGTCGAGCTCGGTCGCCCCATTATGGCCGTTGATATCCCAAAGAAATTTGGCACTTTAAATGTGGAAATTCACAGCTCTGATAACATGTTAAAAAATTTGATATTATACCAGAGAATGATTTTGTTATGGATGATAGTTTGTGGTTTGAATTTGCGCAAGTGTATGTGTCTAGTTGATGTAGAGAAATGGATAAGGGTAGGATACGTTGAGGAATATAGGTAAGGTTCATGGGACAAGGATAGTTTCTCTAGTTTATGGAAATGGTAGTACAGATATAGTTGATGGAGGAGTTGGTGATGTTGGTGGAGGAGCACAAGTATATGGAGTTTATTCTAAACTCTTCACTCACCCCCATGAATGAGCATTGAGCCTATTTATAGGAGACTCCACCGCCATAGTCAATTACACTAGGTACATCTAGACTTTTCTAAAAATGTCTATTCCACAAATATATGGTCCATGCTAGATATTTCTAGACTTCACTAGCAAATGTCCATCTCTCTAGGAATTGGATCACTAGTTCCAACACTTTCCCTTGATCCAATTTCGTAACATTTCGATCATGCTTCGTGATATCTCAAGCCTCTCATGAAATTCTTCTGGTGATGCCCCATACCTTTTGTGTCGTCCTTGTTCCGCGATCCCTTGCATCTTTTCGTTGGAACTGTTGACACATAAATTTTGATTTTTCCTTTTAGCCATTTATTTTGCATAAAAATAGGAATTAAACTTTAGTTCATGCTAAGAATAATTAATTCAGTTTTTATTTCATGCATTGCATTTGCATATGTATGCGGATTGACTGCATCAAATTTGGGGGGCTAAATGAGAATATAATCTGTAAAATTTTTGTTTTAAATAGTATATTCCTTTTGTTTTAAAGAGGCAAGACTATATTTCAAAAGAGGGATTATACTGCACAGTCAAGGAGAGAAGGGAATCATGCGTGGAGATTCAATTTTTGTCTTGGAGCCCAATCTTCTCATGCCTATAAAAGAAGGGGGTTGACACATTCAGAGGGGTTGTTCGACGTTCAGAATTTTGAGGGCAAAAATTTCTGCTCAAACGCACTTGAGCCTTCACGTGAGATACCAAGAGAAAAGTAAGAGAAAACTTGAGGAGTTCAAAGGTTTCCCTTCAAGGGTTGAAACCCTCCTCCGTGTCAAGTTTCTTCGTGCTTCCAGCTGCTCCGTCTAGTCTGACCAGCTAGTTGGATCAACGTGGCACTAGATTTCGCCACATCTACTCGGACGATTCTAATACCAGCTGGTGTCAAAGCTTTGTCTTTGAGGAGTTCTCTTGGCGTAACATCCAGCAATTGATCATACATTCACAAAAGGCCACGAGGAGGAGGAGAGGTGGACGATCGAAGTGGCGGCTGCTGTGAAGAACAAATCAAGTGAAGACAAAAGAAAGAATCCACTAGAACGCAAAGTCAAAGCATGCACATGAGCTCCTGACAAGTTCCACCGAAGCCAGCCCAATGAAATTGTCTACAAACGATTTTTGCAGCGTTCTTTTTCTTTTGCAGATTATGTAAAATTCGTTCAGCACTAACAAAGTATCTCACCGAATTGAAGAGTCCCAAGCCCATGCGAGAATACCGCAGCCGATCCGTCCGATTAAAGTTGCTTTGTGACCAAGTTCCGCTTCAGAATTTGAATTAGAGATTAGGAATAGCCACGTGATCAAATCCCGGATCAGCGCCGGAGGTCCCAGCTCGTGTTCCCTTTGCCGCTGATCCAAAAGTTCAAGGCTTTGTCACGTTTCCGTGCAAGTCCAAAAGAGGAAACCATATCTTGCAATCTAGGTATTTTTCCTAACTTCAGCATATTTGAATATTTGATTGCTTATTCTATGCGGATTGAATATTCACTTTGCATATTTCAAGAAATTATATCGCAAGATTAAGATGCCCGAAAATTGTCTAATTGGAAAGATTGCACGTTTAAATTTGGATATTGAATTTTTTTGAAAGATTATGATTCATTGTAAATATTTTTTGGAATTCTGTGATAATCTTGTGATAACTTGAACATTTTCTGAAGATACTCTAAGATATCCAAAATATTTCACTATGTAATCGATTAGGAAAATTTCCTAATCCGCAACCGTGTATATGAAAATAAGTCTATCTATCGGGCTTTAAATGGAATTATTTTCCTAGCGGGTATTTCGAATTTTAGGGTCGATCTATCGGGCTTTAGATCGAAACTTAATTCGAAAGAAATAGCGGTGATTATCTTTTTCATTAAAAGATTTGCAACTTTAATTTAAATTCATTCATAAAAACTTAAAATCACAAAAAAAAAATCAGAAAAATTCAATAAAAGAAACAAATTGTGCATGTCTCATGTTTAATTTTCATGTCACAAAATCTCAGAAAATAAAAGAAAGATGTAGCAAGATATGGTTTCTTAAAAACCACGTCTTATCACTTTTTTAGAAAGATAGGATTTTCTCGAAATCTTATCTCATGGATTACATTCAATGAACAAAATCTTGGGAATCCATTAGGATAGATATTAAAAGATGCGGACATAGGGTTAAGATATTTTCTTAAAAAATTTGGGAATTAATGCAAGTTAAATCCGAAAAACTTTAAGATGATCTTGAACCAATTCACTCTCATTTTCCTTTAATTTTTAATTTCGAAAATACATCAAAAATAAAAAAAAAAGAAAAAATAAAAAGAAAACCCAAAAATTGCACCTTTGAACTGCAAGTCATAATTCATCAAAATTGTCAAATCAAACTTTTTTCATGAAATTGATACCATAAGGGCATTAATTGAAAAATTAATGTAACCAAGTCCCGAACTTAAGATCTCTGGTTTGCAAAAATAAAATAGTTTTCTCCCACTATTTTATTTAGGTCTCTAACAACCTACCAAGAAATGATTAGTGGTGGCTCCGAAAAATTTAAAAAAATCTTTTAAAAGATAATCATTTGAACCATAAGTCATGATTTAGTAGAACTTGGAAGAGTTCGAGCTAAATTAATTAATCTAATTAATTAATTTGGCAATCTATTAACCTAAAATTGGAAAACTCGATTTTTAGGTCGCGACAGGAATACTTGCACTTTTCTTCGAATTGACATAACTTTTTTACAATGATGTCCCATATGTCTCAGGCCATCAAAATGCTCCTAGTTGTTGATGTTCCCATCGAAAGTGGAGATGGTTATTTTTTATGATACTTATACGTTAATGATATGCTTATTTTTGAAACCAATATGACTGGAATCATTGAGATTAAGAAGTATTTGATTTTCAGATTTAAAATGAAAAATTTGAGTGAAGAAGATAGTATCTTGGGAATTAAAGTTAAAAAGCATTGTAGAGTTTACTCTTTGAGTCAAAGTGATAACATTGGAAAGATGTTAAATAAATTCAAATATCTTGGTTTCAAATAAATGAGTACTTCATTTGATACCAGCATTAATGTAAATTCTAATTAATCATATTTTCGTTTCTTTTCAAAGAGATACAGCATTCTTTTCTAATTGCTTCTCTTTCAGAGTTCTTAAAAAAATATTAGCTAAGGGTACGCATGATAACACTTCTGAAGTAGAATTTCTGCTTCCGAAGTGTTTCTGGAGTAGAAATCCGTTTGGTAACGCAACTTTTGAAACAGAAATCCGTTTGGTTCACAATTTTAAATTTCTACTTTTGAAACAACGTTTTACTGAGAAGTGATTTTTGCAGCACTTTGAAGAAGTAAAAAAAACTTACTTTTCACCATCATAAGCTATTTTTTTCCTTTTCACTCATTCCTTTTCATATTTTCTTCTGTTTACGGGGGCTCTCACTCTCTCTCTCTCTCTCTCTCTCTCTTCGATCATTGTGTACTCACTCTCGAGAGGTGTGGGCCGAGTTGACCCGATTCGAAAAATATTTTAATAATGCAAATATTTTAATAATAAAAAATTTAAATAAATATAAAAAAAAAGGAAAATTTGAAAAAAAAATCATTAAAAAGTATAAAAAAATTCATAAAAAATTCAGAAAAAATTCGTGAGCTCTTAAAAAAATCATAATAAAATAAAAAAATTCATAAAAATATTAAAAATCATTAAAAATTTTGAAAATTTTGAAAATTCAAAAAAATCCCAAAAAATAGGAAATGGCCACAATCAACTGGCCAAGACCTATTTTGAATTTTTTTACCCCCGATCTTTCCAAATTGACGATTTTACCCTTCTTGGCAAATTGTCTCAAATTTCTCCCAAATCACCCATGAACTCTAATCACACATTCTCTAAGCCTTTAGGGCTATATTAGGGAAGCCTTGATTTGTATTGATATGATTTATTTGTCCACTTGATTGTACATTTATTTTATTGAATGTGATTGGTAGGATTAGTCTTCCGACTTGCATGAAAACCCGTCGGTATTTGCATTTAACTTTTTTTTTTTAATAAAATGCATTTTAGGTTAGGATTAATAATTTTTCGTAGAAATTTGGTCATGTTATCAAACACCTTTCTTTGATCAGAAATCAACTTATGAAGCAGAAATAAAAAAATTAACTTTTGCTTCTGAAGTAGAAGTTGAAAAATCAACTTCCGAAGTTATTTCAGAAGCAGAAGTGTTGTCATGCGCACCCTAATATTCTTGATTGAGACTCTGTTGTATCACCGAGAATTTTTGTCAATAATCATTAGCAATGTTGTGGGAAAAATAATTCCTTAAAGAGTGTGTTATCACGCCTTAAAGTCTTATTTCATTTGTTCTCATTCATTCACTATATTTCTCTACTTTTCGTATTACTTATTTATTTATTTATTTATTTTCTATTCTTTTTTATTTTTGTTTTCTTTCTCTCTTTTTTTCACGATAACGGACCAAAGGAAGAAGGGAAGAAAAAAAAGACAAAGAAAACAAAAATAAAATAAATAAATAAATCATTCGAAATATGTTAAAAATTGTTCAGTGAGTGCCGGCTACACCCTGTAGGACGTTCGGCATCTACATCAGCGATTTCCTGTTAAGATTGGTCGATTGGACTGAATTAATACAAATACGAAAGGTTTCTGACTTAATTGAAAAAAATTAAGATTAAATTGATATAATTATCATAAGTTTAGTATTTTTTGGTAATTCTCCCGTGATACGCCGCTAGTAAATGCAATTAGACTAGGGGAAGGGGGATGATGACGTCTTTGTCATCTTGTGCTTCGTACAAGAAGCCTCCATTCGGACGTTATCCACAAGCACAAGGCCTTGTGTGGACGAGCGGTGAGACATTTCATGGCTTCCATCGCTCAGAATGTGTTGATGGCACTGACCGCGACGGTGAACAAATTCGCCTCCTCCAACGTCCAGGCGGTTCCGAGGGGCGAAGGCTGGCGGCAGCGCAAATCAAGAGCTGCTCCCGCGCTCTCCCGACAATCAGGCATTGGAACCAGGCGGTCTCTCCTCCTGCTGTCCACGGCCGCCGCCGCCCTCTCCCAAGCTGCCGGTGGTTCGCAGACCGAGCTTCTCAAGAGTACTCTCTCCATGCCATTCTCTTCGCCTTCTCAATAAGCAAAAGTACTCAGCACATTCATCGACCGTCGATGAAGATTTTTTTTTTTTCCTTAATGGTTCGTTTGTAATATTTGTTAAATGGTGATTCCGAAAAGACCATTTTAATTTTTTTTTTTCCACATTCATCGCTAATTATATGCTATTTTAACTCGTTTTAGGGTATTTGAAGAAATCAGAGGAAAACAAAGCGAAAAATGACAAAGAGGTAAGAAAATTTTCTCGTTCTTTTTCAGTTTTTTTTTTTTTTGACGATTTTATTTCCGAGATATTTATTTTCTACCTGGAATTTTTTTTTGACTTGGAATAAATGGTTATAATCTTATGGGGTAAAATAATCATAATTACAGCAAAAAGACCTTCCTTGCCCTTTTTGCTTCTGTGTTTTTTTTATTCTAGAGGCTGGAGAGCTACTACAAGAGGAACTACATGGACTACTTTCAATTTGAGGAAGGGTCATTGAGGAATAAGAAGGACCAGCTGACGGAATCAGAGAAGGGCATTCTTGATTGGCTTCAAAGAAACAAATGATCATCAGATCAGAGGCTGGATGTTTTCAGTACAAACACTTTTTTTTTTTATTTTGCAAATTTCTCATAATTATAACTTTAATTGGCAAAAAGACTTCTTAATTAGATGTTAAATATGGTCACCCAACTTGTTTGCGTGTCTATATATCACAAAATAGAGATAACTACTAGAGTATATTGCCGGGCTTGTGGGAGGCAAATGAGCCGTGCCTTCCTTCGTCACTTGGCCCGCGGCTCGGCAGGTCCAATCTGGGATTATGTTATCTCGTAATCTCATTTATGTAGTTCTATATATGTGAAGCACACTGACAGGTTAAAACATATTTTTAACCGAGAGAATAATTAGGATAACCTTAATTCACGTGCAACGACATCGCTCGGTTATCCCAAAAACAAATAGAGAATAAAGTCGGTATGTTTGTTAAGTGAATTACCATTCCATGTTGTTATTTTTCTACTTGTGTTGCCTTCAACTAATACATCAGCGCGCACATAAACGGGCAACGGTACTAAGGCCGATGGAAAATTGTATGGATTGGGCCCATGATAAAACTCAAATGGGCAAACATATGAAAAAAAAAATTATTTATTTTTGTGTATTTAATAGCTTATTGGGAAAAAAAATTCAGAAATTAATTGAAAAAATGAAATTTAATAAAAAAATTAAAAAAGGGAACTCAGTTTGGCCCTCAGTTCCTTATACTAAGAATTGTTGATGATCGATTTGATAGCACAACTCGGGAAAATAGCAAGACTCAATTGCACGAAAGTACAACTTTGAGGACCTAACGACACACAAGAAAAAAAAGGAAATAGAGAACTTGATTGAATAAAAATAAAAGTTAGAGGATGACATCATGAAAAACTTAATCTTAAGGACTAAAATTGTACTTAACCTTATTATCTCCTAATGTTGGCATTATTTATCAATGTCGAGTATATCATAGCTTCAATTAATAATTATGGACTAGATATTTCTTTTGAATTCAATGAATATATTTCCAAACACAAGTAAAAATATCGTTATCCTTACGCTTCGTTTGTTTCGTGAAAAATAAATTATTTGAAAAATATTTTCCTGAAAGTGATGGCTTATATCGCTTGAAATGATTGGCTACCCAAAAAAATATATTCGTATCGACAAAACTATGTCCAAAAAATTTTGTGGATGGTATTTTCTTTTTTGTTGATTCATTTTTTTAAGAAAGTAGGAAGATCATTTTTACGGAAACGTTTTCCAAGTCATTCATTTTTCGAGAAACAAATAGATTCTTAGCATAAAAAGTGGATATGCTATGTTAAAATCCATTAATTTTGTCGAAGAGCAATAATGAATGAAAATAAGAAACTAAAAGAGTTGCTATCTTTAGATAATTGTTCAGCAATAAAGTTTAGTTATTCGTCAATGACTTCTGGTCTTATTGCGTCGGTAATTTTTTGCCGCCCTAATTTCTGATTGCGACCTCCACAAAGTCGCTTCCCAAGTTCAAGAGATTGGTTAAGCTGTCTGCTGTCTTGACGAAGACTTAAGAACTTGATATGATAAGAAAGTTCTAATGGATCATGATATTTTCGCTGTACAATGGTAGCTAGAACGACCACAAAAAAAAAAAAAAAAGTTCATTTAAGGTCCTAATTTTCATAGAAAATGACGAAAAAAAAAATACTCCTATTGCTAAAAATCTTCACTTTAAAAATAGGAAAAAAACCACAAAAAAAATCCCAAACAATACTCAATGTGACGCATTTACCCCGAACATATTTTTTTTTGGTGACATCAAAAACCTCGGACTATGCTCATTGTGACATATTTATCCTAAATTTCTTATTATGCACAAAAAATCTCAAACTTATTCTTATGTGACACATTTATCGTTGGTCAAGGTTCCTTCAAATGATTTTTCAATCCGAACAACGTGTTTTTATTCCGCTTAAATCACACGGGCGTCATGTCAACACGGTTTGTTTCCGATGTACATGTAGGCAGATTTTTAACGATTCTCATTGACAGAACTTTGACAAAAGGTAAATGTACCACATAGGTACAAATTTGTGGTTTAGTACAAATGTGTCACAGCGAGCATAATTTGAGGTTTTTGTGGCTTTTTCTCTCGGATCCCATGCACTTCTAGAGTCGCTTGGGGAGTTGAAGTATTCAAACTACCTCAAAATCAATCCAGAAAGCACTAGACTGATTAGAAAAATAAAGAGAATATCTTCTAATATGAAGAAAATAAAGGGACAAGTCAAAAGAAAATCCCGAGATTAAGGTACATGCTTGCCTTCTCAGTTTTATGTGCGATTAGGTTTAAAGAAAATAAAGAATTGAGTCAACTAGCGTGCTTTTTGTTGATAAATTGTACAGTATCAAATCAATAGACATGTCATAATCTATAATTATAGTGGAAGTTAAAGATGGAAAATAATAATTTGATCTAAATGAAAATTGAATAAAAAAATAAATCAGAAAAAATCTCCGAATAATCAACTTGTGGATAACCTACTTAACGTGTTATCTTTATGATGATTTGTAGAAGATTTTGCGCGGTAATTATTCTGATTTTTTTCTTTTCGGTTTCTTACTTCAATAGATTTTATCTCGCACCAAATAATCTTGTGATTAGTTACCAAAACGCCACTTTCTTTTATTAAATTGCCCGTACCACAGTTATGTGATTAAAAATTAGAGTCGTGGAGGCCATGGGTCACCTCGGGGTTGAGGCAATCCATCACGACCTAGAGTCAAAGTTGTGAATCTTTTTTTTTTTTTTTTAAATATTATAAAATTACATCACCCGTATCAATTCAGTTCTAAAATCATCTAATCGTATCATTTTTTTTTCAAAATCCAATTGCATCAATTCAATCTTAAATCTTTTGACGATTTGTCGACGTAGTTCTTTCGACCAATTTTGATTTGAAAACGCTAATATGGCAGCCCAATCAGAGTCGGCTATCCTATGTGACGTGACCGGCGCCGACATGGACAATTTAATTTACATTTTCGTACTTTGTCGTATTTTTTTTCCTTTTTCAGTTTTTTCTTTTCTTTTCATCGATGGCTGTAGATCGACCACAAGCTATGGCCAATGGGGGCTTAGTGAGGGTCGACCTCAGCCGATCCGACAAGGGCCTCCCTCACTTGCCACAATAAAGAAAAAAGAAAAAAAAAGAATTCAAAAAAATTTAAAATTTGCACAAAATTATACATACCAGTGCTGTAGTTCCACATAGGATAGTTGACATCATGCTAGCGATTTGCCGCCAAAATTGACCGTATGGATTTTTCATTAGCAATTTGTTAAGAGACTTTGGACTAAATTGGTCAAATAAAATCTCTCAGATCCCATGCACTTCTAGAGTCGCTTGGGGAGTTGAAGTATTCAAACTACCTCAAAATCAATCCAGAAAGCACTAGAGTAATTAGAAAAATAAAGAGAATATCTTCGTAACGAAGAAAATAAAGGGACAAGTCAAAAGAAAATCCCGAGATTAAGGTACATGCTTGCCTCCTCAGTTTTACGCGCGATTAGGTTTAAAGAAAATAAAGAATTGAGTCGACTAGTGTGCTTTTTGTTGATAAATTGTACAGTATCAAATCAATAGACATGTCATAATCTATAATTATAGCGGAAGTTAAAGATGGAAAATAATAATTTGATCTAAATGAAAATTGAATAAAAAAATAAATCAGAAAAAATCTCCGAATAATCAACTTGTGGATAACCTACTTAACGTGTTATCTTTATGATGATTTGTAGAAGATTTTGCGCGGTAATTATTCTGATTTTTTTCTTTTCGGTTTCTTACTTCAATAGATTTTATCTCGCACCAAATAATCTTGTGATTAGTTACCAAAACGCCACTTTCTTTTATTAAATTGCCCGTACCACAGTTATGTGATTAAAAATTAGAGTCGTGGAGGCCATGGATCACCTCGGGGTTGAGGCAATCCATCACGACCTAGAGTCAAAGTCGTGAATCTTTTTTTATTTAAATATTATAAAATTACATCGCCGTATCAATTCAATTCTAAATCATCTAATCGTATCATTTTTTTTTCAAAATCCAATTATATCAATTCGGTCTTAAATCTTTTGACGATTTGTTGACGTATTTCTTTCAGCTAATTTTGATTTGAAAACGTTGATATGGGGGCCCAATCAATGTCGGCTATCCTATGTGATGTGACCGACGCTAACATGGACAATTCAATTTGCTTTTTCGTACTTTGTTGTATTTTTTTTCCTTTTTCAGTTTTTTCTTTCCTTTTCATCGGTGGCTGCAGATTGGCCACAGGCTATGGCCGATGAGGGCTTAATGAGGGTCGACCTCAGGCAATCTGACAAGGGCCTCCCTCGCTTGCCGCAATAAAGAAAAAAGAAAAAAAAGAATTCAAAAAAATTTAAAATTTGCACAAAAGTATACATGCCAAGTGCTGCAGTTCCACGCAGGATAGTTGACGTCATGCTAGCGATTTACCCCCAAAATTGGCCGTATAGATTTTACATTGGCAATTTGTTAAGAGACTTTGGACTAAATTGGTCAAATTAAAAAGACTTAGGACTAAATTAGCACAAATACAATATGTTTAGGACTTTTTTTGGGTATTTTCCCAATCCAAGTCGTCACCATGGTATTAAGAAGGTGAAATGGGGTAAGAGGCTTTAGGAGATTTGTAGATTGGGTTTCCAAAGAAGGGCGATCTGGTTTTTTTTTTCCAATCTTGCCCAAGGTTCTCAGTACAAAAGGCAAGTTTAGGCCCTATTTGGTTCAAGATTGGAAATGAGCATTTAAGTTGTAAAGTCCATTGGCCAAATGCAAATGGTGTTTGGTTTATTTTTTCGCTTACTTTGAAGAGATTCAATTACATCTCTAGTGTATTTTTAAAATCTATTTTATCAAACATTATTTGCATTTTGGAAAAGGCTTTTAACCTAAAAGTATTTACATTTTTTTCAAAATTTTTTGGCCAAATTCTGAATCAATCAAACAGGTCCTTAATTATTTGGTTGCCAGAAAAACACAGGATCTGTCTGTATACTTGTATTTTGAGCCTCCGACAAATTCAGTTTCTGCTCCGACACTCTTTCAAGACCTAACCAGCATGATAACCAAATCATTAAACCTGCCTTGTAAAATCGTCCGCATCCCGCACGTCAGCTATCTTTCGGGGCCTAAATTGGCCGGAAAAATCTTTATTAAAAAAGAAAATAAAAAAAAATCCCAAAACGAAAATATAAAGAATAAATAAATCAGCCTCCCTGCTCATCCCGCCTCTCTTCCTCTCTCACTCGCACGTTCACACACACGCGCACACTCTCTCTCTCTCTCTCTTTCTCTCTCTCTCTCTCTCTCTCTAAGTTCTGGTTTTTGCTCGCCGGAGACCGATCAAGGAGAACGAGAATGAGCTACTACAACCAGCAGCAACATCCCGTTGGTGTCCCTCCGCCGCAAGGTCAGCCTCAATTCTCGACCGGCCATCGACCCGCTTTTGTTCTTTCTCCCCTTTTGTCTTGTTCGCTTCTGATTTCCCCGAGTCTCTTCTCGGCCCGGTTGATGGGTCGTTGTTTCCTGCGTGAAAGTTCCGGTTTTTATCCCTCCCGATTGGTTGGCGGCCTTCCTCGGATCCGCGTCAAACGGCGTCTCCGGGCGACGGCGACGGATCTGGTGGGTTTCGGTTTTATCCGCGAGGAATCTGACTTTGTTTGGTTGCGTGGATTAGGTTATCCACCGGAAGGATATCCCAAGGACGCGTACCCGCCCGCCGGATACCCCCAGCAGGGCTATCCCGCCGGGTACCCTCCCCAGCCCGGGTATCCTCAGCAGCAGTACGCGCCGCAGTACGCGCCGCAGTACGCCCAGCCGCCGCCCCAGCAGCAGCACCAGAGCAGCGGTTTCATGGAAGGCTGGTACGTCTCCTAACGCCCCCTTGTTCTCGACGGGTTCCGAGCGCACTCGCGCGTGGATCGGTCGTATCCGTGTAGCCAAACATGCTCTCTCTTCAGTTTCCATTTCACGCATCTAGTTGCACGGTTTGATCCGAACGGATCGGGTCTAGTCCGGTTCGCCGGGCGTCAATCCGGGACGGTGGATCGCGGACGATCCGACGGTTGAGAGAACCTGGTCTGTTTTGACCCCGGTTTTTCAGGGGGCTTTCGGCAAAAGGGCGAGCGGTTGTTGACGTGCGCCTGTAGAGTCGCCGGAACTCTTGGCCACTCACAGTGGGGGACAGAATTGGCGGGTCGGGTTCACGGGATGATAATTGATTTTTTTTTTTTTTTGTCTTGGCCCATGAAAAATCAAGTCAATTCTGGGGTTTAGATGGGGAAAATGTCCCAACTTGGTTGGCTATGGATTGAAGACTGATCTGGTCAATTTGGGTCTGCTGAGTATTTTGTTCTAGGCTAGTTGAAGATTGCTTAGTACAATTTGGTGGGGCACTGATTTATTATATTGCTTCACAAAACAATCGACAAGTTCTTCATGATCACGTAAAGTAAGGATTTTTTTAACGAGTGTCTCGCATATTGAAAAACCCTCAAATCCAATGGGGATAGAAATTATTTCACCGTGTTATGTGCGATTAATACTTTGGAATCGAGCGGGCATCGACCCAGGAAGAATCAATTCTGGGCGTGTCCACATGTGGGTAGGAAGGGGGGGGGGACCGAAATGTTCACGAGGTGCTGGAGCTGTGGAGGTGCTAAGGTTTCGAGAACGGGCCGTCGACATCGACGCCGAGAACGGGTCATCTAGAAACATTTGACTTCTAGGCTTGCTTGATTAGTGTTGGTGTTGGTTGGCCAGTTCCATTGCCCGGTCAATGATCCATTGGGGGATTGCAAGTGCTTTACTGGGGATGAAAGATGCAAACTTTCAATGCACGTTGGAGCGTGCAAGAACCCAGATAGACATTTCGCAGCAGCTCCAAATCTCCCCCCAGTCAGATGTTACTTTATTCAAGAACATATGAGTTTGAATTTGCAAAACTTGTCTATTGTGTTCTTTTGGCGAAGCGATGGCGATCGGCATGATTCGAAATCGGCATTCCTAGAGTTGCTCGAGAATCCATTTCTGCAGTTTGCTGGGGGTAAAAGGGCTCTGATCAGGCGACGCGATAGGCGATAGAATGCGATGTTTACGCGACGATTGACCGTGTATATAATTAGACAACTAGTGTGTTTTCATGTTTTGATCTTCTTCTTTTTTCTCGGTCGAGCCGCTATGCTTAAGAGTCGCCTAACCCCTTTATTATCTTCTAAGTGCCCTTTTTTTTCCGTCTAATATTTTCGGAAAATTTAGGTGGTAAATACTGGAAATTATGCTGATCTGGTTTTATTAATTTGGGAATGAATGCAGTTTGGCTGCTCTGTGCTGTTGCTGTCTTCTGGACGCTTGCTTCTGAGGATGATAGACACAAGACTGGAAGTGATTTTCATGTCAAGGCCCTCTTTTGTTATTTGCTCTTCTTGCTATATTTTCCCGTGTCTATGTCGTTGCTCATATTGACTTCTTGAATAATATGAAACTTTTCTCGTCAATTGTAAGTGTATTTTTCATCTACGTGGTCGGTGTGTTTTCTTCTATAGTATTGCACCTTAAAGTCCCACATGAATTGATCTATATTTCAATCGGGACGGTTCAATTCGGGAACGGAACCGAACCGAACCGAACTTGCCTTATGCGTCTGAGTCTAGGATGGTTCACACCGAGACCAGGTTTGTTTGGGGATCAGCCTTGATCCGATTGTTCCTACCCAAGAACCTTCCTTGCATGGTTCTTGGATAGACCCGGTTTTCAGTCGCACCCCTCTCTCTCTCTCTCTCTTCTCTAATACGGGGTTTCGATAAGATGGTGCGGTGCCGGAGCCACCAAATTCAATTTCGTTGTACCACCCACCGGCGTACGTATTGTCTTAACAACGATTAAATATGAGATTTTCATTGGAGTATGTTTCAATTAATCCAGGTAAAATTATTGGGTATGGTTAGAGGAAGGAAGGAATCGTTCTCTTTGCTTTTGGGTGCTGTTCTTGCGTTGGTATTAGAAGATTGAAGAAAGGAATATTCGCTTCGCTTTTGGATGGTGTTTGTGTAGAAGAACATATACAATCATAGGAAAAGTCAAATCATGTCGTCATGTCCTTGTTTTTTCCTTTTTTGGGCTTTGGTTGGTTCCATTTTGTTTTTTAATTAGTGTCGTGTCAATTCGATACATTAATTTTTGTATATAAGCTAGTTATAATTAGGGTTTACGTGATAAACTTGACTATGATTTCAACCTTACATTTTTGGTATACCGAAATTTCTTTTTTGCATTTGTTCATAAAATTAACTTTCTTCGGGATTTATTTGTTTTCGTGAAAAATGAATAATTCCGAAGAATTTTAATTGCCCGCATCGCTTGATATAAACTCGACCATTCAAAAAAATTGAATGGTTGAGAAATTTCTTTCTAAAATTAATCGCCTCTATGGCATGAATATTCTACCAATCGAACATATTTTTTTTACTATGGATAACAATTTACGTTTAAATAATTTCATGGATGGTAAAAGTTTTTTTTTTTTTTGCTTGTTTTTGTAAGTTCCTCTTTTACCCGAAATAAGCTAACCTTAAATCTTGATTAATTTTCAAGAAAATTGTAGGGAGAGTCACCTAATTATGCCCGACAGGAACTTTCGAGATGGAATTTAAGAAAGGTGATTCCGTGGACGTCTTCCTTCTACGTTTCACATCAGTGTGAACTGAACTTGTCGTGCGAAAAAAATAATCCAAGAAAAATTACCCAAAAAAAAGGAAGAAAAAAAAATTGGAAAAAAGAAGAAGTTAGCTTTTGCGTGAAAATGTTGCTTTCGTCTCCATGTTGTGTCCTTATCATTCAGTTTTATTCTTTTGGCCAAAAATTTAGGGGATCCTAGAACATTATAAGCGAGATATATCATTCAAAGATGTACTTGAAGATACTTTTTCTCTATGAATACTTTTCAGTTTTCAACTCAAACTTTTGAATTGTAGATAGAAAACACAAAAGTTGTATTGCAAAAATTAAAACTCTTCGAGAATTCTGGGTTAATAATTAAAAATCTCAAACCGGTACCCCCGACACATTGGCTATGAACTGATTTTTTATGTCATAAATGAATTTGGAGCCCTAAAAAAACCTTAAGATGGACTGCTCTTGTCGTCGGAAACTCGCTGGAAACTGGCCGGAAAAATAGCCGGAAAATTGCTTGCGACAGTGAAACTTCCTACGGCTGTATCTCCGCCGTTCGATCTCCGTTTGACGTGAGTGAGCACTCAAAACGTTTGTATCAATGAGTAGAATAAAACCCAAGTGGTTTCACCCTCCGAAATTGGCTATAATTTCTTGGTTTTTCAATCAAAAATTTCAGCCACTCGAATCTTCAAACTCGGATCCCGGCCAATCCCACCGTCGAATCGAATAAAAAAATACACCTAAGAGCTCATCTTGATGAGATCTTCAAATAGACACCTTGCTCGCTCAAATCCGACACACGAATCTAATACTTCAAGATTGTTAAAGGTTATGGGTTAGAGAGAGTAGAGAGTATTTTATGGTTGCTTGAAGTATTATACCAAAGAGACATCAAGTTTGGAATGCTCAGTAGTGTTACCTTCAGCTTAGGAAAATCCTAGAGTTAATATGCAAGCTATTGAGCTCCAGCCCATATGGACCCAAATAGCCATGCTTTCATCTATTGGGCTTGCATGTGAACATATTATTTGGACTATATTAACAATACATCCAACAGAAAATGACAATCCAATGTAGAAAATTTACGTGTGTTGACCCCTTTGATCTTGAACGGCTGGTAGATTTGGATTACGGGTACTAGATTGATAGGCAACAAGTGCCATGGGTAACAATTAGGATTTTTTCTGCGAAGAAAATTAATTTGTGGTAAACGTGTCATGGGATGCCATTTCGGGATTGTTAATGGAATTAAATTTTTATTTTTATTTTTAATTTTATTTCATTCCTTTCTCATTTTAAGAGATTTTACTCAATGAAAAATTTGGACCAATCAAATAAAAATTATGTCGTTGAAGAAAACATTCACCAAACTAATTTCGAAATAAGCCATATCGTTAGGAGTATATTCGAAGGTAGTTTCTTGAAATTATCCAATTGTCCAAAGTTTAAAATCGACAAAGGATATAACCCTATATTACTCTCTCTTTATCCTCTTCCTAAAATTTAAATTCAACGTAAGATAGTCTTTTGGAGCGAACATTTTCTTAACTCCGGCTTACTATATATTAAACAGATGGTTCTTCTTTGGGTTTTAGCAGCTTGGGAAGACTTTGCGAAGAGACGTGATTTGAGGTTCAGCAGATGCTGTTTGCATGGTGGATTTGTTCTTCCCCATTGGCAAAGTTGATTGCGGTAAGCGTCGAATTACGTTTTTATGGAGTGATTGCGATTTGATGGGCGCCGATTAATTATTTTGGTTCGGAAGATTTGATTTTGAATCCTAGGGTGCGTTCGTTTGGGGGGGAAATGGTTTCTTTTTCTTTGTTTTACATCAATTTGATCTGGCTCGACCGTTGGAAGCATGCGGAATGTACAATGTATTGTTTGGTGCAAAACTGTTCATTCACTTGGAATTTTTTTTACATGTCTAATCCGTTACAATCTAAGTTGATAATTCACAATTAGGTAAAACCACTTATAGTTTAGAAGATTTTGAGAAGTTTGATCGTGGAGTTTGAGTCTTTCTTGAATATTTCAATGTATAGTTGTACAATTTGTATGGCTTTGGGTGCAATTAGTTTAATGGGGCTTGTTCTTAACCTTGTAAGGCTAATTTTGGACACCATTGCAAACGAACCATGATGGTTTTTGACATGATTGAGGATTGATTTCTAATATTTTCACACTCCTCTTGGCACCTTTCTTTTACTTGTCGGTCTGCTTTCCTTTTATACAGTCCACGCAAGTAAGTATCACAATCAGCAAAATCCAAAGTACTAATGGCTGCTCCTGGTGCAGGACTAGGAGTTATGAAGGGTTTCTCAGGATTCACCATGCCACTGCTTCTTTGTCTCATATTTGTGCTCTTCTGCTCAGGATCAGGTTCTGGTTTCTCTCGTCTATTTCCCTCTTCTGTTTGCTAAATCACATTCCCCTCCAAGACCACAAAACACCCTTTGGTACTATTTGATTCTTTTTTTTTTTCGGAATAATAAATAGTCACTATACTTTTAATTTGTTCAATGTGGTCCCTAGCTTTTGGTACATGTTCAATTTAGTCCCTAGAATGTATGAAAAAGTTTCATGTTGTCTTCCATTAATTCACGTTCTAGGACAACATTAGAAATTTTCATACCTTCCATGGACCTAACTGAACATGTACCAAAAGTCCAGGGACTACATTGAACAAATTTAAAGTTAAGGGATCATATTACAAATTAGGCTAAAGTCCATGGGCTATTTGTGTCATTTACCCTTTGCGTTCCTTGATGGTCTGGATAAAGTTGACTGTCTGATTGTTTCGCCTCTTCTGATGCTGTAGTCTTTGAGCAATTAAGGTAATGGTTTTCTGTCTTAAGCCATTTCAGGACAAGTCACGCAGGCTGTCTTCAACGATGTTTATTATGATGCTTCGGCACCGACACAGGCAAGATGAAATTCCTACACACTCTTCTGCGACCTTTGAGTATGTCGGCATGTGAATTGCCTAATCGATTTCTGCGATCATTGCTAATTTGCATTCAAGAACAAAGACCTGGAGATTGGTCTCGGACGATCAATTATTCCGTGCATCAGATTTTTCGAGTAGTTCAAATTTTTGTTCTCCTGATAGTAACGTAGCTAAAGCTTGCAGGAAACAACTTGCAATCCTGGACTGAGCAAATTAAATGTTGCTGAGTTGGAAGTCGTGTGAATTCAATTATAATGAGAGAATTAACTGAAGCTTCTAATGTGTACGTATTCGATAAGCAGTGTTTGGCAGAGCCGGGGATTACCATGTATGGCGGCGGGATCATAGTTAACCCGGAGTTCAGCTATGGCACATACGGATGGACTGTGTTCGGGCAAGGACAGATTGAAGAACGCGTATCCCGCACCAACAACGGGTTCATGGTGGCGAGCGATAGGAAACATCCGTTGGACAGTTTCTCCCAGAAAGTTCTACTCGAGAAGGGCAAGTTCTACATGTTTTCAGGTAAATTACTCCCTCCAGTATATCTACGAAGATTGTCGTATGCTCCCAGTACACGCATGCGCCTATACGTGCTTGTCGGAGTTGTTCATCCGAAGCACACAAGCATGTGATATCAGATATGTACTTGAATAGTTGTATTCATTGGCAAAGAATCTGCATCCTCAAATGACAAGGGATGTGGAAAAACATGAATCTGGATGGAGATGAAGATGATTCTTACTTATGTTGAAAGAGGTACTTTCGCAGCTTGGGTACAAGTAAGTGAAGGAAGCGAGACGGTATCGGCGGTATTTGGAACTGGAGACGGCGTGTTTGTTCCCGGAGGCAGCGTCGTGGCGGAGCACGGCTGCTGGTCTTTGCTGAAAGGCGGCATCGCTGCAAACTCTTCAGGACTCGTCGACGTCCTATTCGAGGTGAAAGGCATTCGAATTTTTGGTCAATCTATTTCTGAATGGAGAACATGTTATTGCTAGTTGGTGATTTCCGAGGTGATAGATTAGAAGATCAGCACATTCGAAAAACGAACTATATATTCAAGATACGAAATCAGACGCTTAATGTATGATTGTTGCGCTCAAGTACCATTTTACCGATTGAAGCCGATTCTGTTTGTGGCAGAGCAAGAATACCTCAAAGGAAATTTGGGTCGACAATGTCGCTCTGCAGCCATTCTCGAAGAAGCAATGGCGGTTTCACCAAGACCAAAATATGGAGAAGGTAAGAGGGAGAGTTATATCGAGTTGAGTTGGATCTTCTGCTATAACCAACCGCCGCGAATTTCCATACTTGCAGGTCCGGAAGAGCAAAGTGAGGTTGCATGTTACTTATCCATATTCAAAAGCCGGAGTCGGCGGAGCCACAGTCCTCATCAGACAAACCAAACCAGGATTCGCGTTCGGGTGCGGCATGAACTCCCACATTCTCAAAAGCACTGATTATCAAAACTGGTTCGCATCGAGATTCAGATTCACCGCTTTCACCAACGAAATGAAGTGGTACAGCACGGAGAAGAAGCAAGGCCAGGAGAACTACACGATAGCTGACACGATGGTGAAGTTCGCGCAGGACAACAGAATCTCGATTCGAGGCCACAACGTTTTCTGGGACGACCTGAAGTACCAGTCTGACTGGGTCAAGACCCTTTCGCCCGAGGAACTGCAGGAAGCAGCAGAGAGGAGGATCAATTCCGTCGTATCAAGATATGCCGGAGAAGTGATTGCCTGGGATGTGGTCAATGAGAACCTGCACTTCAGCTTCCTTGAAGACAATCTCGGGAAAAATGCGTCCTCGATTTACTTTTCGAAGGCATATAAGCTCGATCCGAGCGCGAGAATGTTCTTGAACGAGTTCAATACCATTGAGTTCGGTGGAGACGTTAAGGTTAGCCCTGGGAACTTCAAGAAGAGGCTCGAGGAGATACTTTCCTATCCTGGAAACGAAGATATACCACCAGGAATAGGAGTGCAAGGCCATTTCGGCCCCGGCCAGCCAAATTTGGCATATATGAGATCAAGCCTGGACATTCTTGCAACCGCTGGAGCGCCCATTTGGCTGACAGAAGTCTCTGTGGAACCAGGACTCAACCAGGTATTGAACTTATCCTAGGACAGAGGTGATCAGGGCTGGCGGCCCGCTCGACCCGAAGAGCGAAATGGGCAGGCTTAGGGTAGCGATTCTCTTCTTGCGGCTGGCTTTTAGGCCTGATCCTAGTCCTGACCCTTCCAGGATCCTATAATCCGCTGTCCTGAGCGGATCTCGAGTTGTGATCAGTGACAAAATAGAAGTGAAGTACTAAAAGACTCACAATTTGACACGCTCTAATGCACAAATCTTTTCTTGACATCACAGGCTCAGTACTTGGAGGAGGTACTTAGGGAGGCATATGCACATCCTGCCGTGGAAGGGATCATAATCTTTGCCGGCCCTGCGCCCGCAGGCTTTTACGCCACCGCTCTCACGGACATGAACTTCAGCAACACCCCGGCCGGGGACGTCGTGGACAAGCTGATCAAGGAATGGAAATCCGAGGACTTGGAAGCTCGCACAGACGACGGAGGCTTCTTCGGCACTTCGCTACTCCACGGAGAATATGAGATCACAGTAATTGATCCGATCACAAACTCCTCTTCCACTTCAAGATTTGAGGTGACCAGAGATAGCTCAGAGAGGATTTTCCATCTTCAGATGGAATAAATAGTCTGCTACACGCTCCTAGTGAGCACTAAGGATAGTGTTATTATGATCATTGACTGATTTTACCATTTTTTTAGTAGAATACGATTGAAGGGCACCAAGGGTTGTGTCCTCCCGTACCGTAGCTGGACCTTCTAGGCTAACTTTAAGCTTGATTTTTTTCTAACTAGTTATAATTTTTCTAGTTTGATCTTATATTTTACCTTATGCAAAACATGTACGCCGCATTATCAAACAGAGCAACCGCCATCTTTGCCTTTTGATGGACGGAGAAAAAAAAAAAAAAACATCGGCTACACAACCATCACCGTCACCACCATGACCACCGCATCGCCCGAGATGACCCGGCATTATTTACGTGCTTTAAGGGAAATTTTCACATTCTCTCGAAGGCGCAAAAATCACTTGTATGCCATCAACAAGAATGATCTTCTAGGTCATAATTACATGCAATTCATTATCCATACAAATAATTAATCGACATTTTTTATTGGACCATTTTTTTCATTTCCCCTCCTTAATTATTCTTAATCATCAGTTATCAGTCAACCATCAAACACTATCCTCAGATGTCCGTAGGAGCTTCCAGCTGACTGTTCATTCAATCTGAAAATAGAAAGTTCTCCCCGAGCTGTCTTTGGTCACTTCGAATCTTGAAGTGGAAGAGGAATTTGTAGCTGGGTCAGTTATCGTAATCTCATAGTCTCCATGGAATAGAGAAGTGCTGAAGAACCCTCCATCGTCGGTGCAGGCTTCGAAGTCATGGGTTCTCCATTCCTTGATCAGGTTGTCCACAATGTCCCCGGCCGGCGTGTTGTTGAAGTTCATGTCAGCGAGGGTCGTGGCGTTGAAGCCGGCGTACGCAGGGCCCACAAACATTATGATCCCTTCCACTGCAGGATGGGAGTAAGCCTCCCGTAGGATCTCCTCCAAGTACTGAGCCTGCAACACCAGAAAAAAATTGAATTTTTTGCCTAGATGCCCATTATTAAGAAGAATCAGATATATTATTTAACGTTGACAGGGTTGACGGAGGACGTTGGGCCGGCCGGGGCCGGTAACAAGAAGAGAATTGCTTGCCCAAGCCTGCCCAATTTTACCTCTCAGCCCAACCGTGCCTGACCCGGGCCACCGGGTTGCCTGGCCATGCCTAATTGAATACCTGGTTAGCTCCTCGTGCCACAGACACTTCTGTGAGCCATATGGGCACACCGGTTGTGGCAAGAATCTCCAGACTTGATCTCACGTAAGCCAAATTTGGCTGGCCAGGGCCAACGTTGCCCTGTACTCCTATTCCTGCTGGGATACCTTCGTTTCCGGGGTACGAAAATATCTCCTGGAGCCTCTTCTTGTAGTTCCCTGGGCTCACCTTCTCGTCCCCACAGTACTCGATTGTGTTGAACTCATTCAAGAACATTCTCGCGGTCGGGTCGAGTTTGTATGCCGTCGAGTAATAAATTGAGGAAGCGTTTTCCCCAAGGTTGTCCTCGAAGAAGCTGAAGTGCAGGTTCTCATTGACCACGTCCCAAGCAATCAGTTGTCCGGCGTATCTGGAGACGACCGAATTGATCCTCTTCTCTGCAGCTTTTTGCAAGTCCTCAGGCGAAAGGGTATTGACCCAGTAGGGCTGGTACTTGGGATCGTCCCAGAAAACATTATGGCCTCGGATCGAAATGTCGTTATCTTGTGCAAACTTCACCATTGCGTCGGCTATTGTATAGTTCTCTTGGCCTTGATTCGTCTCTGTGCTGTACCACTTCATTGCGTTGGTGAAAGCAGTGAACCGGAACCTCGAAGCGAACCAGTTTTGATAGTTGGTGCTCTCGAGGATGTGGAAGTTCATACCGCACCCGAACGGGAAGCCTGGTTTGGTTTGTTTGACAAGGAATTTGGCTCCTCTGACTGCGACTCCACTTTTGTCCGTTAAAGTTATCTGGAACTTTACTCTGCTCTTCCGTGCCTGCAAGATCGAAATTTGCAAAGTTCCTATATGTTTTTCTGACTAACTTGGCACAACTTTTGGATTTACCTTCTCCATGCTTTCATCCTGGTGAATCCTCCATTGCTTCTTCGAGAATGGCTGCAACGCAACATTGTCGACCCATATTTCCTTTGAGGTATTCTTGCTCTGCCACAATCAGGGATCAGAATAACATCAGCACTTCACCTAATATTGCTTCCAAATTCAGGAAGAATACAGCAAGCGCACTATCCGGTTAGCCCCGATCGAAGGGTATAGTTCGAGAAGTACTGATCACTCGAGAAGTTAGTATAATGATAACAATCATACGTCAAGTGTCTGATCTTGTCATGAATTCTAGTTCATTTTTCCAATGTGCTGATCTTTCAGTAATCACCTAAGAAGGCATAAACTAGTTGAATTGTGCTCTTGCAGAAATCGATTGGCCTAAAAAAGTTCAATTTCCATCACTTCACCTCGAAAAGAACATCGACCGTGCATGAAAAATTCGCGGCGATGCCTCCTTTTAGCAAAGACCAGCAGCCTTGCTCTGCCACGATGCTTCCTCCAGGAACGAACTCGCCATCTCCAGTTCCAAATTCAACTGATACTGTCTCGCTTCCTTCATTGACTTGTATCCAAGCTGCGAAATTCCCTCATCAACATGAGTAATAAATCATCTTAAACTTCATCCACGCATACCGGTATGCATTCCTTGATATTGGAGACCTGAAATTCTTTGCACATAAAAGAAAACCATTCAAGGGTCCTGTTTATGTGAACGCGCATATCACATGCCTGTTGGCTTCACATGAACAAACTACGGCATACGCATGAAGAAGGGTATGTGTACTTGGAGTTTGTAGCAATCTATGTAGAAAAAATTGATGGGATGATTACCTGAGAACGTATAGAACTTGCCCTTCTCGAGTCAAACTTTCTGAGAGAAACTGTCCAAGGGACGTTTCCTGTCGTGCGCCACCATGAACCTGTTCTTGGTATGCGATACGCGTTCTTCAATTGCTCCTTTTCCAAACACGGCCCATCCGGTGGTGCCATGACTAAACTCCGGGTTAACTATGATCCCACCTCCATACATAGTACCCCCAGGCTCTGCCGAACACTGCTTATCGAATCCATGGAAATCGGAGTTACAGTCAATTCTCACCATTTCCGAAATCACAATTTGGGAATAAACCAAAATTTTCGCTTAGTTTCGGCACGAGTTGTTTCCTGCGAGCTTTTAGCTATTGACTTTCAGGAACCAAAAAATGGGTACTGCAAGAAAAGATCATTATGTGCACAGAATGATGCGTTCGATCATCTTGGATTCAGAATAATTCGTTGGACTTAGTGATGACCATGAAGATCGAATCGGCATTCACACGTGAACATAACTCAAAAGTTGCAAGTAGTGTACGGGACTTTGATCTTGCCTGGGTAGTTGCTCATGCATCATATTGAACACCACTGAAGACAGCCTGTATGATCTGCCCTGAAATGGCTTGACGTGGAAAGCATCTAGCTTAATCATTCATGGCATCACCAACATGACTAAAGAACAGCTAAAACCAATCAAACAGTCAAAGACGAAACCTAGTACCTGATCCTGAGCAGAAGAACACAAATGTGAACCAAAGAAGTAATGACATGGTGCATACGGAGGAGCTTATCGTCTTTCTCAGCCCTGCAACACAAGCAGCAACCAGTGACTGTGAAAGCGTGCACCAACCTGATCAATCTCGGTTTTCTGCATGTCCCGAGACTCAACCCCTATATATATAATAACCCAACAAAAAGACTGGCCGATGACTGGTCTGGAGACCATGATGGGTAGGCGACAATGGCGTCCAAATTGGTGTTCTATCACTCAATAGTAAGCATGTGATTTGGAGGTAGAGAGCATCGAGAAGCGAGTAATGCTATTAAACTTGACTGCTTAGCGATGCGATAGAGCGTATACGGACATTTGAACAAGTGGGTGATATTCAAGTTTCAAGTAGATTCGGGCCAAATCAAAACGTCACTTCAGTTAACAATTTTGTTAACTGGTCTCAATATATTTCATTAGTGTCCGCATAATATCTGGTAACTAGGGGTACGTTGCAGACAAGTCTGTCACCAGATGCTGTCAGGCCAACAACGCAAGAACGGGAGCTTCGATGACTCACCTTAGGCGCGGGACGCTACTATACGACCCTATCTAGCGGTAGTTAACGAAAATTATCTTCCAAGGGATTTAGCATAAAGAAATTGTGGGGAATTGGAGTAAAAAAAGCAAGCCCTTTCGTCCCTTTTACTGTTTGGATTGCCTGTTCTGCAGTCTCGAAGGAATCCTATTTTGTATCGAACCAGACGAAGCGACAACCGTAGATTGACCATGTGTAGTAACAAGGACCATTTTTCTTGATTTTTGTCATGGACATTGTGATTGTCCTTGAGGGGCTCCTGGTCTTGAAGGGATTTTTCAATTTCTGTGGAGACACAAGAAGGGACAAATGGGGAATCCTTAAAAGTGTGGCATTATATGTTGGCCGCCTTGTGCATATCTCGAAGGAACAGTCTCAGTGACTTACAGCCTTATGGTTTGGTTTAGAGACATGATGAGACGAAGGTGGGCGTTGCGGAGTAGCGATGCGGTCTCGATGACAGCCTTTGGGATATAGTTTGGAGAAAGAGACTAGAGATAAAGTTGAAGACATATTGATACATAAGGATACTTGGATTAAGGGGAGCAAAGTTAAAGTTTAGCTCCCATGCGAGAGGGAGACCATATATGTGTAAATAGCATATAAATTTTCTATAGTCAAGTGATGTGTAATATATTTCGACAGTTATAGTAATTGCAATTTTGGAGATAATTGTTTGAAAAAACCTAACGATAGCCAATTTAGTCCCAAACTTTTTAATTGGGCGATTTAATTGGGCCAACCCTTCTAGGCCTCACTCAAATCTGGCGACATCTCCTTGCTGTTGCCTCACCCTCTCCTTTGCCTCACCTCGCGTTGCGTCGGGTCGCATAATCTCGCCCTTAGTTTGCTTCTCGTGTTGCATTGGGTTGCCTTTGATGGATCTAGGTGAGGCCTTAACAGTTAACACCCTCGCCTCGCCTAGCGCTGTGGCGTCGCGACCATCCCGGCGACCAAGGGTGGGGGGAGATTTAAAAAAAAAAAGAATAGAAAAGGAAAAAAAATCAACTTTCACATTCTCAAAAAGGTGCAAAAATCACTTGTATGCCATCAATGAGCATGATCTTCTAGGTCATAATTACATGCAACTTATTATCCATAAAAATAATTAATTGACATTTTTTATTGGACCCCTTTTTTTTTTTAAATTTGCCCTCCTTAATTTAATCTTAATCAACAGTTATCAGTCAACCATCAAACACTATCCTCAGATATCTATAGGGGCTTCCTGCTGCCTGTTTATTCAATCTGAAAATGGAAAGTTCTCCCTGAGCTATCTTTGGTCACTTCAAATGTTGAAGTGGAAGTGGAATTTGTAGCTGGGTTAGTTATGGTAATCTCATAGTCACCATGGAATAGGGAAGTGCTGAAGAACCCCCCACCGTCGGTGCAGCCTTCGAAATCGCGGGTTCTCCATTCCTTGATCAGGTTGTCCACGACGTCCCCGGCCGGCGTGTTGTTGAAGTTCATGTCCGCTAGAGCCGTGGTATTGAAGCCGGCATACGCGGGGCCTGCAAACATTATGATCCCTTCCACAGCAGGATGGCAATGAGCCTCCCTTAGGATCTCCTCCAAGTACTGAGCCTGCAACACCAGAAAAAAATTGAAATTCCTTCCTAGATACCCATTATTAAGGAGAATCAGATATTTAATTTAACATTGACAGGGTTGGCGGGCGAAGTTGGGCCGGCCGGGGCCGGTTACAAGAAGAGAATTGCTTGCCCAAGCCTGCCCAATTTTTCCTCTCGGCCCAACCCTGCCTGACCTGGCCTACCGGGTTGCCTGGCCGTACATAATTGAATACCTGGTTATCTCCTGGTTCCACAGACACTTCTGTGAGCCAAATGGGCACGCCAGTTGTGGCCAGAATCTCCAGACTTGATCTCATGTAAGCCAAATTTGGCTGGCCAGGGCCAAAGTGGCCTTGTACTCCTATTCCTGCTGGTATATCTTCGTTTCCGGGGTACGAAAATATCTCCCGGAGCCTCTTCTTGTAGTTCCCAGGGCTCACCTTCTCGTCCCCACAGTACTCGATGGTGTTGTACTCATTCAAGAACATTCTCGCGGTCGGGTCGAGTTTGTATGCCGTCGAGTAGTATATCGAGGAAGCATTTTTCCCCAGGTTGTCCTCGAAGAAGCTGAAGTGCATGTTCTCATTGACCACGTCCCAAGCAATCAGTTCTCCTGCGTATCTGGAGACGACCGAATTGATCCTCTTCTCCGCTGCTTTTCGCAAGTCCTTGGGCGAAAGGGTCTTGACCCAGTCGGGTTGGTACTTGGGATCGTCCCAGAAAATATTATGGCCTCGGATCGAAATGCAGTTATCTTGTGCGAACTTCACCATTGCATCGGCTATTGTGTAGTTCTCTCGGCCTTGTTTCTCCTCTGTGCTGTACCACTTCATTGCATTGGTGAAAGTGGTGAACCTGAACCTCGAAGCGAACCAGTATTGATAGTCGGTGCTCTCGAGGATGTGGAAGTTCATACCGCACCCGAATGGGAAGCCCGGCTTGGTTTGTTTGACAAAGAATTTGGCTCCTCTGACCGCGAGTCCTCTTTTATTAGCATAAGTTATCTGGAACCTCACTCTGCTCTTTCGTACCTGCGAGATCGAAAATTCAAAATGGTTCATGATGTTTTTTGAACTAACTTGGAACAACTTCCGGTTTTACCTTCTCCATGCTTTCATCCTGGTGAAACCTCCATTGTTTCTTCGAGAATGGCTGCAATGCAACATTGTCGACCCATATTTCCTTCGAGGTATTCTTGCTCTGCCACAATCAGGAATCAAAGTAACATTAGCACTCCACCTAACGTAGCTTTCGACTTTTTGGTGAAATTATTCCTGCAAAGGTTTAATCTCGACCAAATTTGGGACAAATACGGCAAACGCACTATCCGGTTACCCCCGATCGAAGGGTATATTTTGAAAAGTACCGATCAATCGAGAAGTTAACTGTACACATGGGGTGTACCGGTTACAGTCATGCATCTAGTCTCTTATCTTGTCTTGAATTTAGTTCATTTTCCCAAACTGTGCTGATCTTTCAATAATCACTTAAGAAGGCATTAACTAGTTGAATTGTGTTCTTTAGGAAATAGATTGGCCTAAAAAAGTTCAATGGCCAACACTTCACCTCGAAGAGAACATCGACCGTGCTTGAGGAATTCGCAGCAATGCCTCCTTTTAGCAGAGACCAGCAGCCTTGCTCTGCCACGATGCTGCCTCCAGGGACGAACATGCCATGTCCAGTTCTAAATACCACTGATACTGTCTCGCTTCCTTCATTGACTTGTATCCAAGCTGCGAAAATCCCTCATCCACACGACTAATAAGTCATCCTAAACTTCATCCACAGATACAAGAAACCATTCAAGTGTACTGTTTATGCGAACCCCAATATCACATGCTGGTTGGCTTCACATTAGCAAAATCCGGCATACTTGTGAAGACGTGCACACGTACTTGGAGTTTGTAGTGATGTCTGTAGAAAAAGTGGATCGGAAAATTACCTGAGAATGCATAGAACTTGCCCTTCTCAAGTCGAACTTTCTGAGAGAAACTGTCCAAGGGACATTTCCTGTGGTGCGCCACCATGAACCTGTTCTTGGTACGCGATGTGCGTTCTTCAATCGCTCCTTTCCCAAACACGGTCCATCCGGCGGTGCCATGACTAAACTCCGGGTTAACTATGATCCCGCCTTGATACATAGTACACCCAGGCTCTGCCAAACACTGCTTATCGAATACATAGAGATCAGAGTTACAGTCAATTATGTGTACTCCAGGAATGAACCAAAATTTTCGCTCAGTTTTGGCACAAAAGTTGTTTCCTGAAAGCTTTTAGCTATTGACTTTCAGGAACAAAAAAATGGGTACTCCAGGAAATGATCATTATGTGTACAGAACGATCCGTCCGATCATATTTCTCTTTTGGGGCAGCAATCTTGGGTTCAGATAATTCATTCGACTTAGTGAGGGGCATGAAAATTGAATCGGCATTCATATGTTAACATAACTCAAAAGTTGCAAGTAGTGTCCAGGACTTTGATCTTGCCTGGGGGGTTGCTGTTGCATCGTATTGAACATCACTTGAGACAGCCTGTGTGATCAGCCCTGAAATGGCTTAACATAGAAGCCATTTTGCTTAATCATTCACCTTATCACTACAGAAAACATTTGGAAGAACAGCTAAAACCAATCCAACCGTCAAAATCGAATCCTAAACTGTATCAAAATGTTCCTCGAGTGGGAGGGATATGATTTTGCAATAAACTGTGAGAGGAACTAGTACCTGATCCTGAGCAGCAGAACACAAATGTGAGCCAAAGAAACAATGACATTGTGCATACAGAAGAGCTTATGGTCCCTCCCAGTCCTGCAAGACAAGCAGCCATAGAAGGCGTGTAAGCACCAATCACTCAAGCCAAAAGACAAAATGACTCCCTGTGGATGTGAAACCGTGCAGCAACCTGATCAATCTCGGTTTTTGCATGTTCCCGTGACTCTTATCTCAACCCCTATATACATAACCCAACAAAAGACTGGCCCATAACTGGTCTGGAGCCCATAATGGGTAGGTGACAACGGTGTCCAAATTAGTGTTCTATGACTCAATAGTGAGCATGTGATTTGGAGGTAGAGAGCATCGAGAAGCGAGCAATGCTACTAAACTCGAGCGCTAAACGATGCTATAGAGCATACGCGGATATTTGAACAAGCGGGTCATATTCAAGATTCCAGTGGACTCGGCCCAAATCAAACATCGTTTCGATTGACGATTTCTTGAGTCGGTCTTAGTATTTTTCAGTTGTTGTGTTCTTCCAAGGAATCTAGCTTAAAAGAAATGATGGGGAATTGGAATGCAGCAAGCGCTTTCGTCCCTTTTACTGTCTGGATTGCCTGTCCTGCTGTCTTGAAGGAATCCTGTTTTGGATGAACCTGATGAAGCGACAACTGTCGATGGACCATGTGTAATAACAAGGACCATTTCCTTGATTCTTGTGTCTTGGAGGGTTTTTTCAATTTCTTGCGGTGATGTACACGGTTCTTGTAGATACACAAGAAGAGACAAATGGGAATCTTTAACAGTGGCATTGCAAAACGTTGGAGATTTTTATTGCTTTTCGGACACAGGAATGGCGTGCATGATGAGGATGCGTGACGGATGCTCTTGTGTCGAGGTGTTGCAGTAGTTGTTGCCATGATCTTAGGTTTGCTTGTAAAATGCTTTGGTACGTGCATTCTATGTTGGCAATTTTGGATTTGTTCTTGCGACGCTTGGATCTATTGGAAACTAGTGGGGAGTCGAGTTTGGGAAGAAAATTTCTCGGAGTGGGTCTGTTTTGATGAAAAGATTTCGAATAAGGGTGATTGGTCCTGGATCCGGTCCTATCCCACCGTAGAACCGGAAACCGGACCAAGAGGACGGGTTCCTAGTTTCAAGGATTGAGAACTAAACTGAAAGGTCTTGGGACCATAGGTCCGGTTCGGTTCCTAGGTAATCCAATCATTAAACCGATTGCACTTTTTTTTTTTTTGTAATATGTCGTTAAATTTTTCTCATTAACGATATATTTACCGAATCAGCTTTTGTTAATTGCATTGCTTTGTCGCTAAACTTGAAAGTCATACTAAACATCTTAAGCATCTTAAGTTTGGGTTTACATTTATGATTTTTTCTTCCAAAAAAATATTAGTTGGTCTGATCTAGGAGGTCCAATTCCCCCTTGGAATAGGGAAATGGACCGATCGTAATTGATTTCAATTTTATGAAACTAGGAACGAGACCAGATTCCGTATGAATCGAATCAAATCGGCCAATTTGGTCAAATCCGGGTGGTCCCTACTTCAATCGATCCATTTTGCTCAGCCTTAACTTCGAGTCATGATTGGACCCAAAAAAAAAAAAACTTCGAGTCATGATGGTTAATTTTGAGGAGACGCTTCCCATAAAATGGAAAGCACCGAAGTTGATTACATGAGCTATTAGGGAGATAAGTACACTATCGGTGCCATAACTTTTGTACGGCGTTGCCTTGAATGCCATAACTTTTATACGGCGTTGACTTTCATGCCATAACTTTCAAAATGTTTACTTAAGTGCCATAACTTTCAAAAATCATTCACTTGAGTGCCATCGCCGACGTGGATGCCGAAAAGCTGACATAGACGCCGGAAAAGTTAACGTAGCACTCAAGTGAACAATTTTTGAAAATTATGGTACTCAAGTGAACATTTTGAAAGTTATGACATTCGAGTAAACGCTGTATACAAGTTATGGCACTCACGATGTACTTATTCCGCTATTAGAAGTAGGAGAGAGAGAGATGGTTGAATGAAATGGAAAGTACTGAAGTTAACTTTTAATTGTACCAAAACACCTAAAACTTTCATAATATGCAAATTTCGGCACGAAAAATCACATAGTCCTTCATTCGCATATGCAATTTTCACTTTATATTGTACTTTCGATAAGATCACAATCTTATCTAAATAAATGTTCATAATTTTCTTCTAACTTCTCAATAGCTAACCAGAAATTACCAATAAAGTCCAATTATTCAAAAACAATGTGTTTTTTTTTTTAAGGAAATCATATATTTACATGGATCAATTAGAGCATAATTGAGGTAAACTAATTATCTACATGGTTCAATTATAAGATGTCTGAAAAAATAGATCGAAATGCGCAAGTTATAAAGGCGTAGGCACACACGCAATAATACTACGTGCCATTTTGCATGGCAAGCGGTTTCCGATTTTTCGCTTCACTGGCAAAGTGTGAAAAATACTCCTTCGCTTCACTTCTCAATTCTCAAGAAAATTGTGACATTACTCATGCTTGGCATGTTTTCTGAGCTATTGGAAAGTAGACTCAAGCCTTCTGTAGTATGCAATGCGTTCTAGTCCTCATGGATCATCCATCATAATATTTTGAAGATGTAATTCTTCGGCCAACTTTTGGCTGGAAATAGTTGAGTGGGCGCCGGCTGTTTTCCGTGGTATAGGTGGTGCTGACATTGATAGTTTTTACAAACTTTTAAAAATTTTAGAATCCTTGTCTTTTTCCCTTTTATTTTCTTTTCATATTTCACTCGCCAGCCATATTTGAGTTCGGCGGAAATTGTTAGCCACAGGCGAGGGCCGATCCGTCTAGGCCTCGCCCTGATCGGCAACATCTCCTCGTTGTTGCCTCACCCTTTTCCCTTGCCTTGCCCGACGTCACCTTGCCCTCACTATGCCTCTCACATTGCGTCGTGTCTCCTCGTTGGATATGGGTGAGGCCATAACACCCTTGTCTCACCTAGATCTGGCAAAGGTGTCACGTCCATCACCAAGATCCTGGGGACCGGATTAGAGGGAAATATGACAAAAAGATTAAAAAAAAGAAAAAAAATTGAGAAATTCCCAAAATAATTCAAAAATTATCAACAATAGTGCCAGCAGTGCCATGAAGGACAACGAAGTTGATTGGACGGCCATGTCGTTGATTTATTTGACCAACTACATTGGCAAATCGTCAAAAGATTTAGAACCAAATTGGCCAAATTAAAATGTTGAAAACTAAACTAACAACCGCATAATAGGTTTATGATTTTTTGGACAATTTTTTAAATAATTTTGTCTAGGCACAGTTGATGGTAAAATGGGTAATGGAAGAAACTATTAGGTTTCCATACCCATCAATGAAATGGATGAAAATATCAACATAAGATTTTTCATTTGTATTTAATGGTAGAAGATACTCGGGTTTGATTATATCCATCAAAGGGCGGAATGGGTATTTTTTTATTATTAATTTTAACTTTGTTTACCGTTATAACTCTAGGAAACAAAACAAAAATATAGTTACGCCATTCTGTGGAATAGCCCTTCTACTCCGATTATATAGTATTCAAATTTCTAGTTATGACAGAATTGGATAGAATATGATAAAAAAATTTAAGAATTTTGTCATGTTCTATATATTGTTTGGGGAACTGTGGATACAAAGTCGGATAAGTAAAGGGAAGACGCAATCGAGATCGATTTTGTTTTGCTGAAACATCATAATGCTTTAGAAATTATTCACCGATGAGTTCTGATAGACGAGTTATTGTTGAGCATAGGTTTGTGCCATCTAAATTCATGCACGACATCGATCGAGCAGACCTAGCGTAACTAGGGATCTTGACTTTGAGTCGAATTCTTTGAGAATGACCACCTGGCCTTGCTCGTTGTCTTGTCGATTTAGTAAAAACTTGCTGAACAATTGAATTGTTCAGCCTCTTTTTATAAGTTCAAGATGCACTCATGTAGGTCATCCAATAAAGATGCCTTTAAAGTTGATGATCAACCTCAAGTTCTTCATAATATATCGAGACCCCTTTCGAATGTTGGAAAGGGTCAAGAGATTAAATAATGAATGGTATGATATTATACCATGTCAAACAAATGATTAAAGAACAAGGTTATGGAGATACTTGATTTTACTACTCAAGACCCAGACTGGCGCACCGGGAGAGGCGGCCACACTTGACCGTTGCTACCACTAGAGAGGCAACCCCCCGCCAAAGAGATGACCTGTCGTGGCAGCCTAGCGTAGAGGAGAGCTGGTGATTGTTGAAAAAAATGGTTTTACACCTATTCGCTATCTTGAAAAATCCTATCCATGTCTATCCCACTCCGTCTCCCAAGATATTTTTATTCGAGCTATATCCCCCTTTATCATATCCTCGACATCTACCAATACACAGGATAGGATAAAACATATCCTACCCCGATTTTCATCCTAATGACCAAACGCAGCCCGAGGTTTAAAATATATACTGCAAGGCTTTGTTTGTTTTGCAAAGAATAAATAATTTAATAGACCATTTCGAAAAGATAATTATTTGTATCGCTTAAAAAATGAATAAACAGATTATTTCTTTATCGTTCACGAAAATGTCTAGACATCAATTATTGCCGACAAAGAGTTTTTATTTATTGTCTAATATTTCAAGTGATATGAGCCATTTTATTTTGAAAAATATTTTTTTCAAATCATGCATTTTTTGTAAACCAAAATGAGCCTAAATGGTGACTTGTTTCGAGATTGCAAGACAGGGGGTTATAAACTATGCTAAAGGGAGGGAAATCTACGATGCGGGACAACAATCCCATGTTCGCGAACCTTACATTACAAAAGTTTCATATTTTGTATCTCAATGTATGTCACACTTAGGTTCTACTTATCAATGATATCGTCTACTTTGGGCCGAAGCCCACACAATTTTGGTCTTTGGGCTTCCACCCAGAAAAGGACTCGTCGCAAGTTAAAGGACCAAATGCCACACAAATATAGCACTTCACCTCATCACACCCAGACGTTATGGGGTTCGGTTCATCCCTACCCTCTTCACCATCCTAGGAGCTTTCTAGGAGCTGCTCCTTGTCCAGGCCCTCTAGCCCCGGCGACCACTCGCTGCCCTCGTCTAATCGGGTCGTTACTGGCCCACCGACTTTCCCTTGATTCGTCTCTGAACCACACATTTCTAGTTAGGGTTTAGCTCTCATACCAAGATAAGAATAATGCGGAATAGGAAAATGGAGAATTTCTGTATAATTTGATACTAGTAGAAAAGAGTAGACATGGCCACGGGACGGTTTGGGCCCGGAACCGGCCCGGAGAATAACCGGAACAGGCCCGTTGATTGGGACCGCCAATTCCGAATCGAAACCAACCCAACTCCTCATGGACAAGTTACGGTTTAAAAAATTAGGCAAAAGCCCGGAACCGGATGTTCTGAACCGGTTCCGAATCGCCAAAAAAAAAAACAAAAGGAGAAACGGCTCTTTCCCCCCCAACGGCCCAAAATTGGGCCGAACTCGAACCGGCCCTTGAACCGGCCTAGAACGGGGACCGCCCCTTCAAGGGCCGGTTCCTATTCAAGCATGGCCACGAACCGGAACCACCGGTTCATGAACCGGAACCGGTGGTTCACGGCCTGTGGCCATGTCTAGAAAAGAGTATAAGAAGCCTATTTATAGGCTTTATTACGTAACAATCTAAGGTAGTAAGATACACATAAATCAAAAATAATTAATTAAGGGTATGCAACATGAAAGAAGGTATATGCATAATCCTTACAGATGTGCAAAATCATATAAATATCCTAATATTGCTAACATCATATAATCAGTATTTTCTTTCATAAAAAAAATGCATATACTCTCATAGTTGACGGAATGGAATACTCTTGGAAAGTAGATATAGCACACGTAATAAACTAGATATTAAAGGGCATGGCACCGTCGCAATAGGAAGGCATGGAACCACTCTCGTAGTTTAAGTTTTATGTTGTTGTCAAACTTCACAGTTGACCCCATTTAGGTCTTGTCCCATTAATTTCTCCCAAGATATCTCCTCAATGCAAAATTATAAAAAGTCCATTCATCATGTTCTCAACTAGAGTTGCCAAAATGCGTCATGGACCTATGTTTTGATTTATATATTTGGGGCTCGATTGAAAATGGACTACTAGACATTTGAAGAGCCGGGGTGAAAATGGGTTTACAATATTGAAAGCCAACCAAGAGTGGGTCATGAATGGGTTCTCTAAAAACTTATTTATGACCCATTTAACATCGAAGATAGAGAGAGCCATGAAAATTAAGAACGTTTTCTGGTCCCTAGTACTTCGATGCAGCTAACTCATACGCATGTGCCGAGGCTTCTTCATCGTCGTAAGACCATGGAAAATCACATTCCATATAATTAAATTACGACAAGAAAGTTTCCTATGCTCACGAATTTAATTTAATTCGAATTTTCTTAACACTCGAGAAAATGAAATAAATTAGAGAGGGAGGGGGGTTATTCCTTTTATTTATATAACTTCTGCATGTTATAACATATTCTAAATAATGAGGTATCAAAAACCAAGATGGTGAAATTGATAAATCAGAAAACAAGAAGCCGGAGCTTCTTATATTAGGTAACGAACTTACCTAGTTACACTGCATTTCGGCGAGATTCCGTCGCCACAGTCGTCGCCAGATCAATAGCCATAGACATTCAACGATAACTCGTTTGAAAAGATAACTTATTCAGCAAAATCAAAGAAGAAAATTACGAAGGAAAAAAAAAGCAAGGGATTGAAAGCACATACATCTAACTAAAGATGAAGAGATCATCCCAAAAGAAAACACTGAAAAAATGAAAATCTTTCATTTTGATATGAAGAGCCGGGAAGTATATCGAACCTGGTGACGCCACGGTAAACGGAGCTACGTTGCTGCAGCGAGTCACGGGGAATGCTCTTGCGAGTGCGGCGGTAGAGGCGGGAGGACCGCTAGAGGTGGTAGTGGGCGATGTAGCGGAGGAGGGTCTCGAGAGTGTAGAGGTTGCCCTGCTATGAGCGGTAGGCGGTCTCAGCGGCGCAGGGGAAGGAGTGGTCGGAGCCGAACCGGTACTCGGTCGCCAATGCGGAGGATCTTGTCTAGGTCGCCGCGCATGAACACGCGGAGGGCGGAGAGAGGGTTCATCACCGACACAGTGATTAAGAGAGGTGCGTAGCGTCTGGAGAACACATTTATATTTATCCCAAAACCAAATTCCGAATTTGTTTCATGATTTGTGGATAGCTCGGGCCGAACTTTCTCCACCACCTTTACGCCCTCATCCATAGCCCAACCCTCGAGCTCCCTCACTAATCCGATGAGCTGGTCCATGAAACCATCCACAATTCAAAGAAAATAATTGAGAAAAAATGTTTAAAAAAAAAAAATTCTGAATCGGGTCAGGTATAGATCGCGAAATTTACAGTGCAAATAAATTGGTCAAAATGGATTAAATAAGTAAATTTGTGCTGGACAATTTATAATGGACCCTATTAATGGGTTTATGGCTTAAGTACACTACAAGTACTAAAACTCGTATTCGGCGTTTACTTTAGTGCCAAAACTTTCAAAACGATCAATTAAGTGCCAACTTTTTTGAAAAACGATCACATCGGTGTCAAAACTTTCAAAACAATCACTTAAGTGCCTACTTTTTTTAAAAACGATCATTTAAGTGCCAAATTTTTTTGAAAAACACTTACTTTAGTGCTAACTCCGGCAAGTCACGTCAGCTCAAATATTAATAAAATATAGGCCACATCAGATTTCTGACGAACCACGTCGACTCAATTAGAGTTGGCACTAAAATGATCATTTTTAAAAAAAGTTGGCACTTAAGTGATCGTTTTAAAAGTTTTTAGCACTAAAGTGAGCGCCGTACACAAATTTTGATACTTATAGTGTACTTTAACCATGGGTCTATCTTCAACCAACTTATTTACATATACAATCTCCCGATATAATTCTAGCAATAAGCAAGTCACGAGGGATGCTCACGTGTGAACTTTACGTAGTTATTTGTCACGAGGCACTTTACCCAACCTCTAATCCAAGCAAATATTTAATGTTTATTCGCATTTTAGTAAAACACCTAACTTTTCATATTTTCGTATTCATAATTCTCCAACAGAATTATGCATTTTTTTTTATGGTAAATGGTTAAATATATGTTGAGGGGGTTCCATTACATGAATCCAATCACTTCGCTTGTTTCATGAAAAATGTGACATTTCTGAAAAATATTTTTTCAGGAAGTCAATTTTCAAGAAAATGACAATAATTTTCGGCGTATGGTTAAGACCTCAAAATAAAATTTCAGTTTTTTTTCCATCAATTGGTAAGGAAAATCACTTCTAAATAGACATACACTATTGGGGTGCTAGTGACTTGTTCATGGATAGCCAAGGTACTTGGCACCATCACCGAGGTTTGAAGCTCGAATCCACGACTCCCGGGCATGACCACAAGCACTAGTCTTAGATACACTAAAATCAAGCCCGAGAACTCGATGCTCGTGCATGGTTCTCTAGTGCCTTGATCCCGGTCTATAGAGGCCGGGCCTAGGTCCCTAGCACTCGGGCCTCGGTAGGACCTAGGCGCAAGAACCCTACACCCAAGCTTGGGTCGGCCAAGGCCGAGCCCCGTATCGAGTGTCACATAGTTAATCTTGGCTAAGCCCGGGACATTAGCTCCCACGCCCGAGTCCATTGAGGCTAGGCCTTGGTCACTAGTGCCAGAGCCCGGGTGTAGGGGACTCAAAAATGGGCATAGGAGTTTGGAAGTCCTAAACCTAGTGCTAATTCAATCTTAAACCTTTCAATTTTTTCAATTTAGTCCTAAACATTTTAACAATTTGCCTAAGTAGTCCATCCGGTTAATTTTGTCCCAAAATTGCTAAAGTGGATGCCAGCCGATCTATGTGACATGTCCAATGCTAAAGTGAAAAATTTTGAATATTTTATTAATTTTTCGTTTCATTTCGTTTTGTTTCTTTTCTTTATCGTTAAGGGCTGGCAAGTGGCGAACTAATTGCCACCAGCTATTGGGCGAGGGCCTACAATCCCTCACCGACTGCGAGGGTCACGATCCTTGCTGCACACGTGTCAGAGCAATAAGCCCTCGCCCGGTAGCCGACGGGGGTTGCCTAGCCTCGGTCGGTGCCCTACCGGCCCTCAACAATAAAGAAAGAGAAAAGAAAGAACACAAAAATCAGTAAAATAATTCCATTTTTTTAAAATTTTTTTTCATATTCGCATTGGCTGTGCCACGAAAAAGGGCAAGCATCCAGGTCAACAATTTCACTCTGACAAATTGTCAAAATGCTTCGACTAAATTAGAAAATTGAAAAGGTTTAGAATTGAACTGGCAAAAGTGTAATAAATTTAGGACTTTTTGAACAATTTTCCAAGGTTTTTTCCAACAAAATGCAAAACCGAAATCCAAAATTAGCGGATCCAAGTGAATATGCCTCTGGGGTCTGTCTCAAGCCGGTTCGACAATCCCACGATTCCCTCTCCGTGTCTCTTTCTTCTGCAGAGTACTCCTCGGACAATCTTAATGAGGGATTCTTAAAGGAAAACCCAAAATTGATGGAGAAATGCACCAAAATTAAAGCAACGTTCCAGCGCCATGCACGTGCTATTAAAGTAAACGTCCTCTTCATACGACCATTATATTAAACAATGTCAAGCATCAAACTCACTCCACCAACCACCCCAAAGTTTTCCTCCAAGCCGCCGCCTTCTCCCTCAAGGTTTTTTTTCTCCCGCAGCCTCGTTGCCGAGGGGCATCTCTCGGCCCCTCCCTCCCCCTCTCCTCCATGTTCCTTTGGTTCTCCTCATCTTGCTCTTCGTTAATTTTGAGGAAAAGTACACTAGAAGTGCCATAACTTGTGTACGGCGTTCACTTGAGTGCCATAACTTTCAAAACGTTCACTTAAGTGCCATAACTTTCAAAAATCGTCCACTTGAGTGCTACGTCGGAGCAAAATCGTTCACTTGAGTGTTACATTAACTTTTCCGGCGTGCCACGTCAGCTTTCCGACGTGCCACGTCATCTTTCCGGCGTCTACGATAACTTTTCCGGCGTCTACAGTAACTTTTCCGATTGCCACGTCGGCTTTTCCGGCTGCCACGTCAACATGGCACTCAAGTGAACGATTTTTAAAAGTTATGGCACTTAAGTGAACGTTTTGAAAGTTATGGCGGTCAAGTGAACGCCGTACAAAAGTTATGGCACTTCTAGTGTACTTTTCCCTTAATTTTGTGAACGAGCAATCAATACTATATATGAAAGTAAGCTCTGAAGATTGAAGAGCGAGTGTCTCGAAAGGATCTGCTCTCTCCGTATCTACTCGCTCGCTTCAGGCCCGGGTGTTTGCTCCAGATTGTCGAGCGCTCCGAAAGTTTTTGAAACTTTTTTTCTGTCAATCATATTATTTAAAAGTGATTTTGTGATTAATGGGTACCTTTTTGCAGTTATTTCGTCCTGATCTAGAGTTAAAACTAGATTTGAGTACTCTTCTATCCCCATTTAGCTATACATTTGGGATTTACAAAGCGATTTATATACTTTTCCAACCTATTTTATTGTTATTGTCTCTGTATGGTGATGGTGCTGAGACACTGAATCTAGGGTCGCACTGCCTTTTGGCAAAGCCGTAGCTACTGGAGAGAGATTTCTCGGTGCGTGCTCATCATTGATATGATGCGAGATTCTGTGATCAACCGTCGGTCATGCTTGGATGCTATGACAAATCCGTCCTTTAGGAATGAGCGAGTTTCTGCGATCTGTACCAAGTTGATTCACTTTTCATATTTACTTGCTTTGTGGGATTTTCATTTTTTATTTTGAAATGTTGTATGTTTCTTTGATATGAAATGAAGATCTTTTTTCAACCAAAAAAAAAAAAAAGTCACTCCACCTCTACCACATTTCTCTAGATGCGGTCGTCTAGAACGAAATGTACAATCTAGGAATGTATATTTTGAGAAAATTACCAAAAAATTCATATACATAATGTACGGATGTCAATTCAGTTTTACACTTTTTAATTTTGCCGGTTGAACACTAATTTTTTTTTTATGATTTGCCAATTGGCCATTTTTTGGCTGCATAGAAGAAGTGTCGGCGCACAGCTTCTTTTTACTGAAACTGTCTAGTAATGCCTGATGGTAGAGATGTGATCGAGTTGATACGCGCCATGCTCGGGCTCGGCGTGACTTGCATACTCTGTACTTGAAACTCAAACTCAAGCATGATCGCGTATGAAACTTAGGGTTCTAGCTCGGCTCGGACATTAACACATACACATATACTTGGCCTCGACTCGATTATAATGGAGTTGTGTATGAACTTGAGCTCGAGGTCGAGGTCAGTTTTAATATGCGCGGAAAGTTTTCCCGGCATTTGCATATATGTGATACTACATGTAATGGAAAGGGCATGTGTGTCACCTCTTGGAATTATACAACGTTTCTGAAAGAATAATAGAAACTAGATCAGGTTTGTGAGCCCGTTGATCCGAGTGTCGACGAGCTCGAGCTCGTTCTGACAAGATATTCAAGTAGCTTGAGCTCGACTTGGAATCAGTGGAGCCGGTCTCGAATCTATCAAGTGTTGGGCATGAGCTATAAGCAAGTTGGCGAATTGACTCGGTTTCATGCCTACCTATCTAGAGAATGTCCTGCTCGACGACCCCCGCTGGCCATGTTCTCTGTTGAAGGAGAGGCGGTGTAGAAGAAAATGTTACAATTACAAGAAAGCATCTTCCATCGCAACATGCCAAGCACTTGATGGCGGATCCCGGCCAGTTGATTTTATTAGAGTTGGGGGAGTGGAGTAGGCCAAATGGAGAGATCAAACTTCCTCGGATTACTTACTTCTCTCCGTTTGTTTCGCAAAAACATGAATGATTTGAAAGATATTTTTCCCAAACATGATATCTTGTATCGATGGAAATAGTTAGTCAATCGAAATTGTCTTCGATCTTGTTAACAATCTATGTGTAACACATTCTCGAGAATAATAGAATAATTTTCGTTCATTTATTTTTTAAGCGATATAGATAATTATCTTTGAAATAATGATTTTCAAATTATTTATTTTTCGCGAAGCAAACGGATCCTTAATCTCTTCATTTTCAATAAATAGAAGAAGATAGTTTTGCACAAGCACGCAAATTCTATAGCATTCAAGCACAGCATCCAACGCTTATTCCGATAGTATTTTAATATTTCACTCGGGGACCAGTTCACTCCCTCCTAATTGTCGTGGTTAGTCCATTTCAATCATTAATATGCTTATGTGTATCTAGGAAAAATTACCCACTTTAGTTCTAAATCTTCTGTACCAATGCCAATTCAGTCATAACTCTCCAATTTCGTCAATTCTGTCCTAAAGTTTTGCTCGAAATTCTAATGTAGTTCTTCCGATCAATTTTTGCCAAAATCACCGACGTGGCGATCTAGCCAGCGCCGGCTGTCCAATAAGACACAATGTCGCTTAAGCAATTTCCGGAGAAAATCAATCGGCCCTTATTTGAAAAAAATGAAGACAGTTCATGCTCTTATTTGGAATTTTCCTAGAAATAAACATATATCCGACTCCTTATTTTGTCTTTGTGGTGCATAACTTTTCAAGGTCAAACTTAAGAATCACCTCACCGCCCAAGAAAAGAAACAAATCTGATTCGGATAGGGGCATGCCAGATTTTGAACAAATCAAAATCATCCAAACAAATTCCATAATAAGAACTCGAGACAGTAATTTAACAACATCGTGCAATTAGTTCTCGAGAATGGTGTTTTTAAAGAATGTTTATGTTCCATATAGGCAAGGTATTGACAAGAGTGTCACGGTCAGAAAATCGCACTCAACATAATCATCCAAGAAAGAATTCCCTTCAAGATAGGAGGACTAGCAATCCGACCGTAAAAGGGACGAAAAGGGTTGCTTCCAATTTCCACCAATCCCTTTCTCTTTTGGCTAAATTTCCTTGGGAGATAAGACTTGCTGAGTGATAAGTCGGACTCTTGTTGGGTCGTGGACGTCGACAAGGTATTTCAATGCCGACTTGCGGTTCATCGCGTCGCCCTGAGCATACTTTGTTTGGTGAACCGATCACGATACGTGCGCATTACCCCCGTTTCTTAATGCTCTTTGAGCTTACATCGCATCTTATATTTGGAACTCAACTTCCCACATTCGATTAAAACTTTTGAAGGAAGTATCGCACATCGCTTGCTTGTCTATATTGTTTCGATAAGCCTCGTAATCTCCTTTGTGCAAGGTTTTGATCGGACATTCTGGCATGTATCGGAACCGGGTTTCTTCCGGGTGTCCGGCTCCTGTGTCGTCCTCAATCTTGTTGGCACGTGAAAGAGGATGTTAAAGTATTCGGGTTAATAAAATAAAAAACTCCAAACTGATGTACATGTGATAAATTTACCCAAAACTATTTTTTAGACCACAAAAAACCCAACATGTTACACCTGTGACAAATTTATCCAAATTACCTTTTTTATCACAAAAACCCCAAATCGGTATATCTATTATAAATTTACCCTAAACTATCTTTTGAGCACAAAAAATTTCAAACTAGTAGACATGTAATAAATTTTATACAATTTTTGGGTTTCGAATATGTTTTCTCAGTCATGGATTTTTTGTTTCACCAGTCGGTTACAGATATGTGTTTTTGGCTTTTGAAAAGCATGGGAGGGAGCGAAATGAGCAATTCCCACCCATGGCATTATCGCACAAACCAAAGAGAAATTAATAAAGCGGGCCCCTCTCCAACCTGTGTCCGTCCTAGCCGTTGAACTTTTAAACTTTCCTTTTCCTTAACGTTCGAATTCTCACCTCTTGCTGTATATATGTATTCATAAGTCTCCATTCCATTTGAACAAGAAAAAAATCCCAGCTCCATCAAATTCGAAAAAAGAAAATGTCCGCCGCAAAGTCGAGAAGTTCTTGTTCGTTCCCGAATCTCCTGCTCTCTTGCTTCAACTTCCTTCTCTTCATCCTCTCCGCGGCATCTTTCGCCCCGGTGATCCTCCTCAGAACGCCCCCGACTTCGCTCGGCCTCGCCTTCCTCGTGATTTCGTCCATGTCGCTCGTCTCCTCTTTTGCCGGCTTCTTCTCCCAGCTCACCCGCTTCTGTTTCGTGACCCACGTCTCGATCCTCCTCGCCTCGCTGTCCGGTCTGGCGCTCGGGGTCCTGGCGCTGTTTGCCAAAGAAAGGTCGAGCCTTTCGCTGCTGAGGTCGCGGAGAGACCCGAAAGAGGCTAAGGTCCTGGTGAGGCTGGAGTGCGGGGTTCTGATGGCGATGTTTTTCCGACTTCGCACGGGTGGGAGCCATGGAGAGCAGTTTGTCTTCCTCTTCATGAATTATTTTTCCGCCGTCTGCGTCTGGTGAATGGCAGGCCTTGCGCCTCCTTTTGGTCGCCGCTCCTGGGCCTCCCTCCGTTTGTCTCCTAGCTCTCTGCACCTGCCGAAGGCCAACTCAATCTTTTCGACTCTCTCTGTTTTGTTTTTATATCTCCAGAGAAATCCGAGGGGAAGCCCACCATCGACTGATGAATTATGGCTCGCTGTACTGCTGCGCTCCAACGTGTGTTGAGTGCTGTGTTAGCCATCTAAAGTGCTGATGGATCGCTCTCACGCTGGACCCATCGTGGATTACCATCGTCTGCAATCATCTGCAGACGCTCGCGCTTAGGACTTTGAAGTGCAATAATTGATTCTTTCGTCGCGGTTGTACGATTTTTCTCTAAGGACGCAATCCGTTCCGCGTGTCTCGTTCTCCAAAATGAGCGTTCTGAGCAACCGCACGATGTAATGTCAATTGGGATGGATCCTCGATCAATAGTTAACTTGGGTGTGGATCTAATTGGTGCTCGAACCATACATCTGCTGGGGGTGGTCTTGCCTTGATACGCTGATACAACTCACGATAGCACACATGAGCCAAGTATCCAAACAATATATTTGAGCTGATCAGTTTCAGATCCGGTCTGATCCCACCAGGAATCGGGAATCCAACCAGAAGGACCGGTTGGTCTTGGATTGGCCCATACTGATCCGGTTCTCGAGCGGTCCTATGAAATTTGTGGAATTACTACTTCTCCCTCTCTACAAACATCATATAATTTGCCAAGTATAGTTGCTCATAACTCATGAACCCTCTGTTTTACAGGTTTTATGTGGCGTAAGTTCTCCTTGCTTTGGAGTACTTGCGTTTGCATATGCTTTGGATCATTTATAGAGACCACAAGCCGAAGAATGTTTTAGTTAGGTATGCGGGCACATAATGTTTTAGGTTTAAATTTACATTTAACAATTCAATCCAGTTTGAGCGGTTCGGTTTTCTCTGAAATTGAGAATCAGACTTGATTATTTTTGCTAGGATTATTTTTGCTAGAGTTTAGCACAGCATCCCTTTGTTCCGATGTGTTGTTTCAATGAAGTTGGCTGCGAGATTGGTTTTACCAGTACTGATGTAACGTGGAATATTAAGCTAATGCTTTCTCTTTCAAGCCATTTCAGGGCAAATCACACAAGCTGTCTTCAATGATTATTACGATCCGTCGGCGACGACGCAGGCAAGATCGAATTTTGTTGAATGAATTAATTCTACTGATTTGTTGAAGCAGTACAAGTATTTGTTGCCTTGAAAGGAAATAGTTAAAGAGAGTTTCCAGGAACTACACTAAGGAGATAATGTGATCGGCGTCTTACGTGCTCGAATTATAGCAGTGTTTGGCAGAGCCTGGGAGTCTTATGTATGGAGGTGGGGTCATACTAAACCCAGAGTTCGTCCATGGCACTGACGGATGGACCGCGTTCGGGCAAGGAGCGATCGAAGTGCGCGTATTGCATACCAACAACAGGTTCATGGTGGCGCGCAACAGGAAACGCCCATCGGACAGTTTCTCTCAGAAAGTCCAACTCGAGGAGGGAACGTTCTATGCATTTTCCGGTAATTACCCACTCCGCTGTTTCTAGAGAGTGGTTACGCCAGAGTTGTTCATGTGAAGCCGACGACCATGTGATATGCGGGTTTGCCGTTCACACGTATACAGGATATACTTGTATAGTTTTGTTCATTTGCAAAGAGTTTCCAATTGCAATATCGACAAATGCGAAAACATGACTGCCGACGAAGCTAGGATGATTTGTTACTGTTTTTAGCCATGTTCTACTAGCAGAATACTCATGCCGAAGAGGGGAATTTTTTCGCAGCTTGGGTACAAGTCAGTCAAGGAAGCGAGACGGTAGCGGTGGTGTTTCAAACTAGAGATGGCGAGTTTGTCCGTGGAGGCAGTGTGGTGGCCGAGCAGGGGTGCTGGTCTTTGCTAAAAGGAGGCATCGCCGCGAATTCTTCGAGCCCGGCTGATGTTCTTTTCGAGGTGACGGGCATTCAACTTTCGGTGACAATCTACTTCTGAGAGACAAGAATTCTAACTGAGTTAATGCTGGTCTAGTGTTTTCTTTTGTTCATCCAGATCATTGGAAAATTGGTAATTACTCTAGGCATGTGTTGATTCTGATTGTGTTGTGGCAGAGCAAGAATACCTCAACGGAGATATGGGTCGACAACGTTGCGTTGCAGCCGTTCTCGAAGGGGCAATGGAGGAATCACCAAGAAGAAAGCATAGAGAAGGTAACAGGAAAAGTTGTACCAAGTTAGTTTGGAAAACGTAAAGGACCGATGTGAGCTTCGATCTCACAGGTACGGAAGAGCAGAGTGAGGTTCCAGATAACTTATGCCGACAAACGAGGACTTGGAGTCGGAGGAGCCAATGTTCTCATCAAACAAACCAAACCGGGCTTTCCGTTCGGGTGCGGCATGAACTTCCACATCCTCGAGAGCGCCGACTACCAGAACTGGTTTGCATCACGATTCAGATTCACCACTTTCACCAATGCAATGAAGTGGTACACCACAGAGGAGGAACAAGGCCAAGAGAACTATACAGTAGCCGACGCGATGGTGAGATTCGCGCAAGGCAACAACATTTCGATCCGTGGTCACAATGTGTTCTGGGACAACCAAAAGTACCAGCCCGATTCGGTCAAGACCCTTTCGCCCGATGATCTGCGAAGAGCAGCAGAGAAGAGGATCAACTCGGTCGTCTCTAGATACGCAGGAGAACTGATTGCTTGGGATGTGGTCAATGAGAACCTGCACTTCAGCTTCTTCGAGGACAACCTCGGGAAAGACGCTTCCTCGATGTATTACTCAACGGCATACAAGCTCGACCCGACTCCTAGGATGTTCTTGAACGAGTACAACACCATCGAGTACAGCGAGGACGAGAAGGCGAGCCCGGGGAACTACAAGAAGAGGCTAGAGGAGATATTTTCATACCCGGGGAACGAAGATATACCGGCAGGAATAGGAGTGCAAGGCCATTTTGGCCCTGGCCAGCCGAACTTGGCTTACATGAGATCAAGCCTAGACATTCTTGCCACAACTGGTGTGCCCATTTGGCTCACAGAAGTGTCTGTGGATCCAGGAGTTAACCAGGTAGCGATGTATCTTATGAAAATGGTGATCATGCCCTGGGCAGCTCTCCGGGGTCCGGTAGGCCCAAAAGGCGAAATGGGCAGGGCCGGGTGGGCAATTGTCTTTCTGCGGCCGGCCCGCTCACCTTGGCCCATTCAAAATCGATCTCATACTGCACATTTCGATAATTTTTCAACAAGAGGAGCAGAAACATCACTTAAACAGGTTCCTGGCATTGCAGGCACAGTACTTGGAGGAGGTGCTCAGGGAGGCTTATTCCCATCCCGGCGTGGAAGGGATCATAATGTTCGCCGGCCCTGCGTACGCCGGCTTCAATAACACCATGCTCGCGGACATGAACTTCAACAACACGCCAACAGGGGACATTGTGGACAAGCTGATCCAGGAGTGGAAATCCGAAGACCTGGAGGCTTGCGCCGACGACGGAGGGTTCTTCAGTGCTACATTGCTTCATGGAGAATACGAGATCACCATAACCGATCCGGTCACTAACTCCTCTTCCACTTCAACATTTGAAGTGACCAAAGATGGCTCCAACATAATTTCCCTTCCTCATGTGGAGTCAATAGTCAAAGCCACAAGGCAGCTCCTATGGAACTAAGGATAGTGTCTATTTGTGGATTCATACTTGCTGATCAAGATTATTATTATTATTTTACTGTGCTAATCAAGATTAATTAAAGAGGATGAAAATCGAAGGCCCCAAAGATGCCAAGTATTATTTGTATGAGAGATGCATTCCATGTAATTATGACCCAAAAGATCATGTCGATACCAATTTAATAATATTTGGTCATTTTTTGGCGCTACAGCAGTGAATATCGCGTCCGTATGTGCATACCAATCAGCCATTAATGATACCAATCGATATAACAAGCTAATCAGTCGATAAACTTTATGCTTTGGGATGACAATAACGTGTGATACTCTGTCGCCCTCGGTAGCGTAGATAGGTATTGTTAACCGTTGATCACGAGAATGGATGTCCAGATCAATATGCCCGTTTTAGATTGCAAGATTTCGAAAATACTCGGTATCACGTAAAAATTCGATTTCGAAAACAGAGAAAATGTTAAAACTTTTTTTTTTTTGGGTACTTTTACTCTTAAATATTTATTAAACTCTAACCACTTAAAAAACTATTGATTGGCATTTAAAATCAATAAAAAAATTAAGTAAAGGTAAAAATTTAATTTAATTTTCGATAGGAATTTCCTCACAAAAAAAAAAAAAAAAAAAAAGACTTAACGCGATTCGGCTCGCACGAAATTGGCGCGCCATTTCTGCGCAGCTTGTCTCGTACGCCTTCTCTCCGTCGTCGCTCAGGGTTTTCCGAAGGAGGAGGAGGCCAGTTTTGCTTCTGCTGAGTGAAGTCGCGGAGAGATGCCGATGGCGGACAAGAAGAGCGAGAGCGCGTCGAGCGACGGTGCTCGTCCATGGCAGTCCTACCACACCGTCTTCACCAACGCCAAAGCCGGTCAGTGCGCCCGCCGCTCAAACTCAGTCCCCGTTCGGTGAAAATCGCGCATTTTTTTTTTTTTTGAATTCGACAACACGGGTTCTCGTGATTCCTTTTTGGGAACTCGTTCGTGACTCAACTGTAGAGAATCGGTGAAAGTGGATGCGGTTTTCGGATATCTGCTGTGCGCGATGCGTCCGAAGCGGTGCTTTTAGCAAATTTGGACACGGTTTGATGCTGCGATTTTTTTTTTTTATAGGCATGGAGGGGGTGGATAAGGAGAAGGTGCAAAGGGTTGTGTACGAGATGAGCAAAGGGTCCAAGTATTTCGAGAACGAGGAGCGCAAGGAGGCATTCATAAGGCAGAAGATAGAGAGGATGCGCGCTCGGAGCGCGAAGCTCACCGCTGGGCATTTGTCTCAATATCAGACGGTATTGCAAAATTTTAAGTCTTGCAGAGTAGTGGATTTGTTTTTTGAGGTGTGCCGTGATGATATTACTCTTTATAACAATTCACCCAACAACAATCTCTCCTATATAGATGACGATTTGCACAATTCCACCTGGAAAAACAAAGTCTAAAGTCCCCAAAAACAATCTGCGGAACTTCAAACCGCTGTGTGTGGCTTCTGTACGGTTACATTTTTCGAGAAAGGATTGATGGGGGATTCTGAAATTCTGCCATTTTTTACTGTCATACGAAATAGCCACTTACTACTTTTACTTCCTTCAAACTGGTCTCTTGGTGTGAGGGTCTCTACATAACTTAAACTAAGCCACTGAAAGAAAAGCATGACACTTTCTAAGTTATTGTCGTTGAAAATACATTTTTATCAAATGTGACTCATGCCCAAGCAGGACAAGGCCATCAATTAGTTTGTAAGTCAATGAACCTCAAGTTTTCAGATCAGTTCTTTGTTTGTAACATTCATTAATATGCTGTGTCAGAAAATTTGAAGAATGTGTGTCCTCTTGTTCATGTTTTAATCCGCAGTCCAACCATTATTCAGGTGGCTGACAAAAGAATCCTAGAACTGGAAGCTACACGAGACCTTTCAAAGGTTTGGCTGCATGTAGATATGGATGCTTTTTATGCAGCTGTCGAAACGTTATGCGATTCTTCTTTAAAAGGGAGACCAATGGCAGTTGGCGGCATGTCTATGATCTCAACTGCTAACTATGAGGTTTGGTTTACTTCGCCGATTTGTTTGTTGGATGTCTTCAATTAAATTGGTTTGGTCCTTCTCATCTTCTTGTAATTTTGAACATTCAATACTTAGATGGAAATAAATTTTGAAGAGAATCGATGTCCAATTATATCTTCCTTTATTATTCATTGATACAAGCTTCCCAATGTTGTAGGCAAGGCGATTTGGCGTTCGTGCAGCAATGCCTGGTTTTATTGCACGTAAACTATGTCCGGAGTTGATTTTTGTTCCAGTAGATTTTGAAAAGTATACTTATTACAGTGATCTAACTCGAAAAGGTCAGGCCCTTACATATATAACTGTTTATATTGGCAGATTGTCTATCGTTTAGTATGTAATTCGAGAACCTATGTATCTTCTACTAGTGTTCCAGACGTATGATCCCAACTTTATTGCCTCCAGTTTGGATGAAGCTTACCTTGATATAACTGAGGTCTGCAAGGAAAGAGGTGTCTCTGGTGGAGAAGTAGGCCATTCATGTATTCACTGAATTGTAGACTGTCCATTTACTAGTTTAGTCATCTGATTTTGTCACCTTTATACTGAAGGTTGCTGAAGAACTTAGAAATGCTGTGTTTGGGGAGACTGGCCTTACTTGTAGTGCTGGAGTTGCTGCAAACTGCTTGCTTGCTAAGGTATGGGAAGTTTTCTAGAAGTATCTGCAACTTTAATATCTTCTCAGGTATGATTAAGTTGCCTAGCATAAACATTTTACCGTTTCTTGTTTGAAAGAATTGTTTGATTTATTTATTTTATTCCTGTTATATTAAGGTACTTGATCAAACAAAATTACAAAATATTGGTAAAGATTTATGTCATGTGACTAATTGTTGTAACATATAAGCTTCGTCACTATATTATTAGCCTATTAGGCTGGACCTTTGTTTGCTGGAGGTCCAATCAAAATATATATTTATGAGTTTTCGAAGTGTTTTTTCCCTGGAAAGAAGGAAAGACAGTCGCTCCTCCGGATGTGATCGTGTGTTACATTAGTGTGGAACTTCTCCTCTCTGGTTTTGTGGAGAAAGTGAGTGATTTACTATAGCCACTTTGGTTTTAGAATGGGTGTCCAACTTTCTAAAAATCAGGAGCACCTTGAAGGAAAAACCACAGGAAGTTGACTACTCTTCTAGACTTCATTTCTCGAGGAATTAAGCGGTCTTTCTATTTTCATTGTGGTATTTGACATCTATAGCTTTCAGGAAATATGTTCCATTCAATGAAATAGGATAATGTAGCTGTTGCCCCTTTTTGCCCTTATGCCATCATTTAATAGGGGATACATCATCTCGCCTTATAGTTATGCACTGATTTGATTAGGTTAAATGTTGTAGGTACTTAAATAAATAATGACAAACTAAGCAATCAGATGCTCCAGTAAGAAGGGACACTTTTGAGACAGAGAATTAGCTTAACAGCGTTGGGGGAAGACCCTAAAAGACATGGAATGAGATGATAAAAGAAAGATATAGAGCACTTTGACCTTTTAGATGTGTTGATACAGAATCAAGTCCAGTGGGATAAGTGATTCGTACAGCTGACCGCACTTACTGGGAGTTGGCTTAGTTTGTTGTTGTAGTGGTTTTACTCATTAATTGCTAAATTCACAATGAAGTTTACGAAATTATGATCCCACAATTTCAAGGACTGTTAAGCTATATATTTATGCCAATTATGTTATGGCTCCCAATGCATCAAAGTTTGAGCAGTCTAAAATTATAAAGAAGGAAAGGATAATAGAAGTTTAGGTGTTATGTTGACAAACTATGTGCTGATCTCTTATCCTTGCTCATCTATTTTTAGTTTTCACCTTTTCTTTCTCCTTCTGGCCATTTTTCTTGCTATTGAAGATTCAAGGGAACCTTTTTCACCATTTCTGCTTAGGTTTGCTCTGATATAAACAAACCAAATGGACAGTTTGTCTTGCCTAATGACCGGCTGGCTGTCATGACATTTATCTCCTCACTTCCTATCCGAAAGGTGCACCTTATTTCTTTTCTGGTTTGCCACTGGAATTTCCATTATTACATCTGAACTTAGCTAGACACCGTTGTGCCAATCTTTGCGTTTGTGGTAGTCTTGATGCGATATTTTTAACCATTTACAGATTGGGGGCATTGGAAAGGTTACTGAACGTATCTTAACAGATGTTTTTGGTATTAGTACCTGTGAGGAGATGCTGCGAAAGGGAGGGTACCTTTGTTCTCTTTTTTCCCGCTCCACAGCTGGTACCATCTTGGTGCTTTTCTTTTTTCTTATTTCCCTAACCTGTGATACAATAATGCTTTTTTCTGATTTACACTTTTTGTTTTACTGCATCTTTGTTTATCATATAGCTTTGCTGATTTCTGATTGTTTGCATTCTGATAGTAAGACATATTCAAGTTTTATGTACTGCATCAGGTGTGAATTGTTAAATCTATAGGAGTGGTGGAGTTGGTCTTTCTTGTGCCAGACGGCTCTCTGGTTTATGGATATTAGGCTGGGGAACTGTATGATTAAAATTTGGCACTGTTAATGGTCAATTCCAGTTGTTACTTAGATAACACCTTTCTACACTAAAACCTCTACACTTATATTTATTACCATCATCTTTCAGTAGTACCTTCTTTTTTTTCTTGATGATGTAGGATGGCTTTAGTTCCGTATTTTCCGTCGAGTGTTGCTCTCTGATTTGCTTCTCTTCAACTTAAGTGTCCCTTCTATGAATTTGCTATGCCTTATTTCTGTGATTATTTTGTAATGTGCCTTTTGATATCGACGATTTGCGAGTCTTGCAGACTTTTTTCTCTCTGTGGGGCTGGGTCTTGGGGAGACAGATCCTCCACAAATGAGGCTGCGAAAGAGTATCAGTAACGAGCGAACATTTCCAGCTACAGACAGTGAGGCTTTGCTGTATCAAAAGTTAGGTTGGGTGTTTTCTTCACCTATCTATTTTCTGTATTTTCTTTTCTCCATTTGAGAATGAATATGCTAGTAATGGTTCTATGAAGAGTGCTCACCAATGGGCTACCCTGAGCATCTTAAAGCTATCTTTCGACTTCCTTTTTGTTTCATACTCTCTTCCTTCATTTTTCACTCATCTAATTTAGAAGAATGGAAAATAGACTGATTTGTGCGGATTAAGTAAAAGCCCGACTCCTTTGGGTTTGAGCCTTACTGCTCCTCTTCCTGAACTTACCTTGCAAAGGGAAAATAAAGCTCATGCCTTCAATGACGTCTTGAAGTTCATTCTAGCTTGGCCAACACGGCCTCATAATCCACTCAAACACGCTTAATCTAAGATCGGCGCTCTGCATGGGCATACTTTAACTGTACATCTTTCAACAATCTCCTCACATGGGCTTGGTTGAAGATTCTGATGCCTAAACCAACCACCCTTGACCCCTCCTGGATTGGAGCAGCTGGTGCTACATTATCTGCACTCACCATTATCTTCCTATCAAAATCTGTTAAATATATGTCAGTTTTTTGCTTGTGGTTTAAGGGATAGGAATTGGAGACAGAATTTTTTAGACTTGAATAAGTGTTTGTCATTGATTTGAGCATACCTCTATCAGAAAGAGCAAGGCCTTCTCCAAACCGCTTGTTAAATTAACTACCCCTTAAGAATACCTTCTGAGGAGCTGAAGGATAATCCTCTGACAATCCTTGGAGCAAGCAAGTAGATTTATCCAGATAATTTTCTTTTCTTAACCGATCTATTGAGCCTCTGGATTTTTGTTAATGAAATTTATGGAGCCATCTGATTTGTTACATCTAGCGTTAAAATAGTTAAGTAGGATATTATATTAGTGCTGTCAATTGCTAATTCTTATTAGGTTCACTTTTACAGATGAACTTGCAGAGCTACTTTCTAGTGATATGCAAAAGGAAGGTCTTCATGGTCGGACATTAACTCTTAAACTGAAGACTTCATCTTTTGAGGTACTTTCTGCGCATGACTGGCTTTTCTTTTTCTCAATGGTCATGTATGTTAGAACTCCAACCTAAAAGCTTAAACTATTAGATGGAGGGAGATTTTTCTGAATACAAGCCATTGTAAACCCCTTATTCAAGTAACGTGGGATACTTGCAACACCACACTATGAATTTCCCAGACAGAAAATCTATCTTGAATAGTCACTATGACTGATAGATGATATTTCAGTGCTGTTGACTTTCTCAGAATGTGATATTTTTTGTCTATGTTCGTACTCATTGAACCCTTCTTTCGCTCACAATGTGCTTAACTTTTATTCTCTTTGTGCTGCTTTATTCTCTGCAAAATGTCTATAGGTTCGAACCAGAGCCTTAACTCTGCAGAAATACATATCCTCAAGGGATGACATCTATAATTATGCATCAAAGCTTCTGAAGGCTGAACTTCCCATATCTTTAAGACTGATAGGTATGTTAACTATGTTGATCGTTGTCCTTTAAAGTACTCAAAAGTCTGAGCATGAGTTTGTTTTAGTGGATCTGTCTCTGTTTTCATAAGATTAAGGCATTATTCGATCGAACTGAAAATTATAGATTCCGGTATTTAATTATTGAGGACCATAATTTCTGATAATCAAACAGAACTCGGTATATTTTCATCTTTGTAAGAACTCTGTATATTTTCATCTTTGTAAGCGCTGAAGTTACCAGTAATATTCAGTAGGTGTCAACCTTTTCAGGACTAAGGGTGTCTCAGTTTAAAGATGATAAGATGGGCTCTCCATCTGATCCAACACAGAAAACTCTCCTGAGCTTCATGGTGGCAGATGCTTCTGGAAATTTTGTTAGGGGACAGAGCTCATTGGGATCAGAAACTAGCAACAATCTCTTCATGAATGATTTCGGAGACGATATTTCTGTGGAGACTCGTGAGATGATTGACAGTGAAAGAGACGATCCACTAAACCGGAATGACTCATCTGATCCAGAACAGCGCTGCACTTTGATTGAATTTGCTGGCAAAACCGAGGGGATGCATGGACATATAAATGGCTCTATCGTGGAGAAGGTATGCAATAGCCTAAACTTCATATCGGCCCCATTTGTATTTTTGAGTAAGTGGCTCCTAATAATTTGCTTCTGTTGCAAATGAGAATTTTTTTAGACTAGATATGTATATTACTGGCATCTAATTCAATACTTACTACCTTATCAGGTAGATGCCCTTATAGAGAAGAGTGACCCAAAATCTAGTCAACTCAAAAAATCTAATGGAAGGGAATCGGATACTTCTTTACCTCACGAGACTGAGATTAGCAGCTGCCTAAATCAGAAGGATAATAATGACTATCTGCTCCAAGGTGAAACATCATCCAGACAAGAAGAGCAGATTCTGTGGATGAATGATTACGAGTGTTCACTTTGTGGGATTGAATTGCCGTCATCTTTCGTGGAGGAAAGGCAAGAACATGCGGACTTTCATCTTGCAGAGAGACTTCAGAAAGAGGAATCAGGCATGGATTCAAGAACACTCATAGCCAGGGAAAGGTATGATGGCATATGGCCAGATACTCAACAAGCAGCATGATCAGTTTCTAAGAAGTATTTTTCAGAGCCTATGCTTTCTTTCTGATGCATGCTGGTACTGTTTTAACTATCATCCAAGATATTTTCACTAGCCAAACAATTCTTCCTTCAAGCAAAACTGGCTGGATTGTTTAGGATTTCGTAGTTTCGTTGCATGACTGCGTTTTCCCAAAGTCTTCCTGTTTGCTGTAGAAGAATTTTAATGTAGGATTCTGTCCTCTTTGGTGATATTATGATTTTGCTTGACAGTACTCTTTGGTGTATTATTTTCTATAATGTTTACAGCGCATTCTTCCTGTTAACTGCTTATTTGAAATTTCCTGGTATCCTGAATCGTAGTGGTAATGTTTCCACAGAAGAGCTTGCACCAGTAATTTAACTGATAAACCTAGCCAACTTATGTTCCAGATAAGAGTCACAGACATGGTTGAGAAGGCATTGTCGAGTTTTCCTTGCATATTTTTCGTCTTTGTATGGAACCGTAAACCTCTAATGAAATGAGCGAGGAAATAGAACTGGTTTCAGATTTTGCGAAGAAAATGAAGTCATTGGATGTTGACATGGGGTCCTGGCCATTCATTCTGCTTGTCTGAGAAATTGAGCAATTTCACGAACTATCTTCTGAATTTTGATGATTAACAAAAGGTTGACTTATTAACTTTCTTACTCATTGTTTACCAGATACCTTAGTCTCTGGTTAACTTCATCTCTTTTCAGGTCGCCACTGAAGCAGACTGGCAGCGGAAATAAACATAAGAAGCGCAAGTCGTCACCTTCAGACGGACATCTTCCGATAGATGTGTTCTTCAGGAAGATTAATCAGAAACCCTAGAGATCATTCTTGTTGCAATTGATTTTTCTTCTATGTATAGTTTTCTTTGCTAAAGCTGAGATCAATTGTTTGTAGATTAGTGAGATATGTACCATACACGCCTAGGATACAGCTGTGTGTAAGTTTTAACTTGGAATTCCCTTGTACCAAGATCACTGGCCTTTCCCCCCTCAACCATCTTGTATTAAATAATACACTGATGTTGTCAAATCAAATAATTACTTCAATAACAATTCAGTCCAATATGTTTTTTTCCTTGTAAATAAGATTTAATTCAATATTTTTTGTGAAAATTTCTTCAGATCTTAAAAAAGCTCCTGTTTCCACTCCATAAATAGCTTTAAACATTTTGACCCAAAAAAAAAAATTAAGCTTTAAACACCGCATGACAATTGAGCGATCCAAAGTAGTTTTAATTGCGAGCTCATTGATAGTAAGATTGATAAAATAGGACAAATGTACCTTCAATGTAAATCTATGAATCTAATAACTCCTATCAAACTTTTTTAATTTGCTGTTTCTTCTTCTTCTTTTGTAATTTTTTTTTGGTCGAAAATTCTTTTGTCTTTAAACAAGAGAAGTTTATACGTTTGCTACTTTTTTACGAGAGTTATAAATAACTTTATCTCTCTCTAAAGTTCGATTTTAAATATCACCTTGCAATATCCATTTCTTTAGCTTAAGTATTTTTAGGAGAATTCTTTGATTAATACCGTAATCTCTTTATGATTATGATTTTATTTAATCGGTAAAGATTATCAACAAAATTCATACTCACCACGAAAAAAATCCTTTCTAGATATTAGCCTGAGCACATTAAAGGGAAGAAAAATTATATAATGGGAAGAATTATAACATCATTCAGTCCCGTATTTTTCATGACGACTTGAGATTTTTGAATTTTCTAGTAGATAAGAACTTCATTTATTTTTCATACGTGATTTCAATTAATTAGTTCTTTTGAGGTTATTTTCGTCTATTCGAGCCTTAGAAAACAAGTACTTTCATTAATTGTGAATCGACATGTGTTAATATTTTTAAGATATTTCAATATTGATGATACTTACCATTGAAAAAAAACAAAACAAAACAAACAGCAGAATCCGACGGCCAAAATCACATCTCTCCTGTGTTACCATTTCGATTCTGAAATCAGACACCGTTTTCCCGTTATTTACAAGAATACCCTTTCGTCTCCTCCATAATCCCCTTATGGGGATGGAAGCTCAAAGCCCCTACCGCTCTGGGGTCACCGCGAGCCAGCAGAAAAAAGCAAAAAGGAGAATGTCTCGACGGGAGGGTCGTGAATCCGAGTCCAGACGACACCGTTCCAGATTCGACAGAGAGCCCAGGTACCCTCTCTCGCTCTCTCTTCGACGCTTGCACTTGTGGGACATTGTGGGTGGTGATCGAATGTGGGAGAGGAATGGTGGAATGACTGCTTTTTGGTGTGAAAGTTGAGGGCTTTTTGTGTTTTTGGCGGACAATGATGTGTTTTGGTGTGTATGGGATTAGTATTGCCGAAGCTGAGATGAGTTCTCTATGTTGTTGCATCAAGTGCACGCACTCGGACATGGTTATGCTTGGGTTGAAGTTGGAATGGGGTCATAATCATGGGTCTCGGGTTCGGCTTCTTCGATAAGGTGCAGCTGCCTGCTTGTTTCAGTCACCTCTTTAGAAAAAAAAAAAAAAAAAAGGGGGGCCCCGACCAGCTTCGGATGATACTCCTCGCATATTGTTGTGGTGGAAATTATAGGAGCTCCAACCTAGGTTGGTGTGTGTGAGGAGGTAACCGGGTGACTGGAGGTGTCAGGTGGTCTCTGTCATGTCCCTGATGAAGCGGCTCGCTCGAGTTCTTCATATTATGTGTCTTCCCTCTCGAATAGTTTCATGGGCTTTTGACGGTTGCATATGTTTCTTGATGTGGGTTGGAAAAGAAGAGTACATAGTTTGTTGGTTTTTTGGACAACTAATTTGTTTGTTGCCTGGGGAGAATGTGTATCCACTGGTGCACAAACAACTGTATCAGAAGTTTGGCAAGTGGTTTTACTTGAGAGCTGTGAAAGGCGAACTCAATACTTCGAAAATAACTGGACTCAGTAACATCATCAGCAACCTCAAGCAATTACCTTGATTTTTGTTTTAGCGCCCTGGATTCTTGTTGAGGGGTGATTTGATGCCTTAATGCAATTTTTTCCCCTGAGCAAGACTGACTGGGGCATTATACTTGGTGGACCATCTATTTCCTTTTGCACCGTTTTTTTTTTTTTTTTTTTAATTAAAACTTGACTGGGGCCTCTTGTTTTCATTTCGAACGTATGATTGTTGGTTCCTAGTCCCAAGAGGTCTAGAAAGGATGGAAAACCTGAAGCAGAAAGAGTCCCGGGCAACACTGATCGTGGAGAGCGGGATGGAAAGCATGGTCGCCAACTGCTTGGTGTATCATTGCTTGAGACACCCTCACGTTTTGACTCTAAAGCTGGGACTGCAGCTGAGGGTAAAGACTCTGAAAAGAAGGCCTTTGGAACAAATTCTGATGGAAGGAAGCACCCTCCTAATCCTACTGAAGTGCCTCGGTCAAGATCTTATTTCCAGGTTTTTGTGGTTTACTTGAATCTAATGCTGTCAAATAATGAAGAACCGTGGGCAGAATTACATCAGTCTTTTTACTACCCTTGTTGGAATAAATGATCACTGTTAACGTGGAACCGTCTAGGATACCCGCAGGTCGAAGGAGAACTGGTTGGTTCATGATTGTCTTATCGAAAATGAATTTTAAGATTCTTTGGTTCTACGTAATTTATTGAATATCCATTAGCCAAAGGTAGAGGAACATCTGCATATGAAAAAGTAAAAAGTTCATGTGTTATATAAGGCTTTTTTATTCTGGCATATGAACCATAAATTTGTAGTTTTTTCTGTGCAATGCCTGAAGCAATTGTCAAGGATTTTCTTGTAACATACCAATGCAATAATCAAATTCTTTTTGAGTATGGAAATTGAAGTTGCAAAAATTGTTGATGAATGTTGAAGTTGCAGCAATGGAAGATTATCAATTAAAAGATTGGCAAACTAAATATCTAAATGCTTTTCTACAGTTAATATTTGCTAGTTTGGTATATGAGCCTTTCAAATAAAGTGGAGTGAATTCTTTCCAGACATTTTTACTCTAAAAATAGAAGCAGAGTAGATTAGCTTTGCAATTTGTTGCATAGAAAACTGAATTTGGAGTCCCTCCCTCCCTCCCTCGCTCTCTCGCTCTCTCTCTCTCTCTCTCTCTCTCTCTCTCGCTCTCTCTCTCTCTCTCTCTCTCTCTCTCTCTCTACATTTGCTAACATGGGGGTGCAAGATGCTTTGCCATCATCATAAACTACATGCATTCGTGGTTGTACGGATGCTCTACAACTACCAGTGACTATTGAGTTTGGTTGTTGGTTATTCAGTGTACCCAAAACTTTTTGTCTAGGGTGATGTTGCCGTGGATTTTGTTCAAAGCCTGTGCCTTGCAGGGCCTCCCTGTGTGTAACCATTTTAGGCTTGCCTGTGCATGTCTTATAACAGCACGATGAGCGTGGTAGTGCTGGGCAAGGTGCTCGCAGCTTTGGTCAAAGAGCCCCTACAGGTAAGTCTGCTCGCTTCTTTTCTCCTCTCCTCTGTTTAGTAATCTTCACTGAAGACGGAACTCCCTATTTTTGTTTTTTTAATAGATTTAGTCTGTGAATTGGTTTCAAAGTTTTGTATTTGCTTATATTCTTGTTTAACTCAATTTTCTTTGATTATGTTACTGTCCTCAGCTAATAATAAAAGACATGCAAGATAATCAGTTACTGGATTTTCCTCAGATGATGTTAGGGATAAGGTAGCATTGTTGCTTGATCTCTGGACCAGTCTGGAGGTTGGTGTTGGTCGGTTCAGAAGTTTAGATTTTGGAGTTTGTTTTTCCTTCTTCTTTTTTTAAAGTTGAAACTGTTCTGGAGAGGGTATTTTGTCTCTTAGTCAACCAATTCTGTTGACATCTGATGCTGCATAGAGCAATTTCTTTTGTCCTTCTCTTGTTTTGGTTTTTATTTTCTTTTTTTTCCTTTAACAAGGATTTTTTTTTTTTGGGGGGGGAGGGGGCGGGGTTGGTTTATTTGGGTTTGCTTGCTTTTGGGAAGGGAAGAAGTTGGTTGGGTGTAGAAAGGGGTAGTCAGAGTGGATCTGTATGGTACTTAATTTGTGCGTTTCTATTTTGCGGAGTCTTTCTCTGGATGTTTTCTCAAATTGTGCGTGGTCAGTTTTTTTGAGATCGACTGTGCTTGTGGATTATATTTTGAGGCTGTTTTTGCTGACTATGCTCTCATGTGGTAACTTTCTTAATAGAGCGTGGATGGTGGAAAGATTCAAAGGACCAAGGTACTGAAAGGGCAACCAACAAGACAGCAACAGTGGATGTGAAGCAAAGAGAGGATAATCCACGTAAAGGAGACGACAGCAGCACTTGGCGCCACGATGGGTACTTTGAGATGGAGGCTAACCAAGCTCCGTCAGTGGCTCGTAAGAGACCTGCATTCAGGGAACAAAAGTTTCCAGCAGACGCTGATGCCGGTAAAGTGACTGATGAGGCTGTAAAGCCTAGCCATACTGCGTTAGATGGTGAAAGAAATGAGGAACGAAGACGTTACCCCCACAATTCGGAAAGATCTGGAAATACTTATTTCCGTGATAGAGCACGGCCTTACAGGAGAGAGGATCAGAGGAGCGGTGGGTTTATATCAAGAGAGAGATACGGTGGCGGTGGCAGCAGGTATAATAGAGGAAGAGAATCTTTTAATGGTAGACAAACTTACCGCCCTGGTGGTGCTCGAATAGAGAAGTGGAAGCATGATTTATACAACGAGGCTAACAAGAGTCCATCCCCAAAGAATGAGGATGATCGCTTGGCCAAGATAGAAGCTCTCTTGGCTTCATAAACATATGGACAAGTGTAGTATGGCATTTTTGTTTGTTGGTGTTCAGGTAGAACCATCAGTTTCTTACAACATAATCTCTCTCAGTTTATGACGTTTAGGTCTTGATTGGCTGCTGTATGCCTTCATTAAGTTTGATTGTAGCGCTGCAAAAGAAATGCTGTTTGGGGTGGACCGACTTTTCTGCTTTCTTACCTGAGAGAGAATTTTATGAATGCTCTTCAACACCAATTTTAGTTTCAAGTTTTCTTTGGATGCCAAAAAGACACAATTTGGTTATATTTCTATGGCAAGAGATGAAACTCTGCAGCACTGGGATTCCTATCACATTTTGATAAGTTTAATATTTTATCTTCGGATTTGCTTTTCTCAGTAATCTCTGGCCGATGAAACTCATTTTATTGGAAAGTTTATAGTTTCTTCTTTGGTCTTGGAGATTCCCTTGCTTGTGGGAGGGAAATTTGGATGAAACTCATATTTGTTTTCCTGTTTTTGCTAGAGTTCCTGTTCACGTTTGTATTTTGAGCTCCTGTTTCTGCTGTTGCTGGCCATGGACTCGTGGCGCTATGCTGCCATGTCATGAATAAGTATTTGTGCTATAGCCAAGCTCGACTGCTACGCAACCCAGATGCCTTAGAAAACATGAGAACTTACTGATTTTGACAGAGCTTGTAAGTGCTAGTGCATGTTATGATGCAAGTAATGAGCAAGTTTGAACTCAGGAGGCGCGCGAGCACTTCAATTGGTTGGATACAGATCAAGCATTTCTCTGCAATAATTGGTTCACGGTTCACCAAGCTGCACAACATCTCCTTTCTTTTTTGGTTGGATACAGATCAAGCATCCCTCTACAGATCCATGTTTTTATTGATTGGGAAGTCTTGATCTTGCATGGAAAAATTGCATACAAAACAAACAAATTGCCATTTACAATTACATTTTGACAACTTCAAATGTTGCTGGACAAAGCATTTAATAAATCGTCGAATGGCAAGTCCTTATGCCACTCATACCTTATTCCACATGCCTCTCTAACTAAAAAAAAAAAAAAAAAAAACAGGGGAATGAAACAACAGAAATCACCCAATCTCTTCAATTTCTCAGCTCTCCCGGTTCTTCCCTGTTCACTGCCGATGGCGAAGGGTTGAGAAACCGGTGTTCACGTCCTTGTTGAACTGGGGATAATACCAACTGGTAACGTTTGAGCCATTAGCAGCTGTTGCAGTAGAGACCACCATGGAACCTCTATTCATGCTGTGAGACTGGGCCAACTCTACCCCGCTTCGCTGATCCATGAACTCAGCGGCGGGCAGCTGCGGCAACTCCGACTGGGTTCGCTGGTGAGTCGGGCTGTCGATAGAGTCGCCTCCTGCGAGAAGATGGTAGCTCCTGGTTGAGCCATCAGACAGGCACCTATAGCTATTGTAGAGCCTCTGTTTCCTGATGCAGCGTATGACATATGGGATCAAACCTTCCATAACTGATCTTCTTCTTCTTCTTCTTCTTCTTCTTCTTGTAAAAGATCTTTCTTGAATTTGTGAAAGTGGGTGTGTTGCTTGTGTTGATCTTGTGAATGGCCAAGAAAGCGTGTTGGTAGACACGTATTTTATATAGTAGGGATTGAATGTTGAATGACAGCTTTATCCCATAAGTTAGTTCTTTAGGATTTTGCCAGCAATTTGTCAAAATGGGGAGCCAAATTTGAAGTCTTGTTCAAATGAAACATTAGACCACGTGAAAAGCCTGTCAGGTTTTTACCTTTGGTTAGAACAACTTGAATTGTACCAGAGAGCATATCTTGACATTTCAAATGGGTGGATCCAGGAAAGGCAAAGATTGATTGAGATAAGGTCAAAGTCATAAGGTCTCCTTATGCTTATCATCCCTTTCAGCAATTGAGCAGTCTCTTGGAGAATAATCTTGTTAATTAGCTGTAAAGTGGATAGACATGAGCAGCATGTCATGGGAGCATCATTTGTATTATATCTTATTACTACCGAATGATGAGTTGGCTTTTCTGTAAGTCACCCCCTAAGAAGGAGTTTCCTTTTTCTTTTCTTTTGACTGTTCACGACGAAAAATACAGAAAAAAAAAATCATGAAAAACTTATTATACGGATGCCAATTTAGTTATAAAATTTTTAATTCGGCCAATTTGGTCTTACACCTTTGATGATTTACCGATATAGTCATTCCGTCTAATTTTGACTGGAAATCACTAATGTGGGCACTAGCACAACAAGTGCTAACGAGCATAGTTTTTTTGTCCATTTTTTATAAAATTTTTTGAAAAATTGCAAAAAAAAAAAAAAATTCACATTAGCGTTGATCATATCACCTAGGATGACACAAGTTTTTAAAATGTTTAGAACTAAATTAACGAAATTAAAAATTTCAAAATTGAATTGTCATCGAGTTATGCACTCTTTTGGTAATCATGATTCCTGTGGTCGCAAGCTTTCAAGGTTTTATGTACGTGGGGACGACTTTCAAAGATGTCACCAAGTTTGACTTTTCCATCCGGATTTGAATGCGTGTTTCGACGCTGAATTTGACTTCTCTTTATCCAAGCCGCCGGATCTGTGGCCGACCAGAGCAGGTACACTTAGGCTGCGCACGTTACGGTTCGGGCGCCCATTCGTGAAAGCGAAACTTTAATGGTGTTTTATAAATCTTGTCGAATTATAACTGGAATACAACAGGTCATAATCTTGTCAATTCCCTATCGATTTTTGCCAGAAACTACTGATGTAACGGCATGCTATGTAGGACGATAGAGGATAACTGGACTGCCGCATCAGCGATTTCTAATAAAAATTAACCGAAACAACTAGGTTAGAATTCCAAGTAAAAATCAAGATCTCAATTGGCAAAAATTGGATAATTAGCATCCGCACAATCAGTTTATAACTGATGGGGTAATTTTCCCGCACCCAGTGTGGAGACCTTGACTTTTTTTGCCGCTTGATTTCAGGAGATGAATCGACACTTTTCTTGATTTAGAAGTAAATGTGAAACCAGCGTGATCAATTATGAGAACAACGTAGAAACTTGGAAAATCCATTTCTGATGGAATCATGTCTTGGATAAATATCGTGTACGTGAAATCAAGCTTTTAACTTTAAAAAATGGCAAAGCCAAATTGAGTCAGGTGATGAACTAATTACGGTAAACTTACCTTACAATCAAATTCTAAAGTCGCATCACGGTTTTTCAATCATATATGATAAGAAAGTGTCGTCGACACATAATAAATTAAACAGGAAATTTCGGGAACATTCAACGAATAACTAGTGCAGAAACTTATGAAATTTCCGAAACATTAGATAATTACCAAAAATCTACTTTAAAAAGCATGACTATACGTAACAGCAGCCTGATACGAACATGCTACAGGCCCCTATAATCCTGTACTCTCTCTCTCTTGGGTAATTACCGAAAGCTACTTTACAGAGCATGACTATACAAAAGAGCAACCTGATACTAACATCCTGTATCTCCTGATTAGCCAGCTAATCCAGGACATGTACACAGTAAGTCAAAATGAGCAATAGTCTTTCAAGACCTGTCTTGCAAGATCAGAGGCTCCGCTCTGCTTGTAGATGAGATGCAAGTTGTAAGCAGCTTCTCTCCGGAGATCGCAAGGAACAGGCTTTGCGTTTTCCAAGTGGAATGGATTCTCGTATGGGAGTTTCGGGAGAGGACAGTCTTTTTCTTGTGTGGCGAGCACCTTCTCATAATAAGAAGCTGCAAGCGTTACTAGCCCGACGTGATGAAATGCCCGAGCAATGTTGTACAATGCTTCCTGGACAAAGTGCAAAGGATGATAATAACAGTGCATTTGAACTAAAAATTGATTAATCAGAAATATGTCTATAAAAAGAGAAATAATTTGCAGTGGACTATCTAGCAAAAACATGTGAGAGCTTAAGAAAACGAGTCATCTCAGAAGACAGGTAATGAAGCAAAGTTCATAAAGGTTCCACCACATCGTGCGCCTTAAAGACTGTCCTTCCTTCTGTTTGTCAGCATCTGATTGTGAACCCTCTTTACGTATTTGCTTCAGAATTTAAGCTGATTTTTTTATACTTGTGATATCAACTCCTGAACCTAACAGCTTTACCCAAAAAAAAAAAAAAAAAAACTCCTGAACCTAACAGAAACACGCTCAAGATAACTGCCCGATCAAATTCTCAGCTAAATAAGAGCACAAGCACCGGAACTTGGAACGACACACATCATCCTTTCGTCCAAGAAATATTCAGTGGAGAGACAAATCTTAAAAGTACCTCAAAGAGAGCTTGGTAGGAGGAATTAGGAAGGGAGAGAAAGGATCCTAAAAATACAATCTGGTTTGGATGGAGGGGAAAAGAATGAGAGAAAGGATTAGGAGAGATTTTGAGGGATTCGTAAAGTCAGCTCTATGTACATCTCAAGTCCCTCCAAATCCGTCCCAAAATGGAGGGATTTGGAGGGATGAGGAGAAATTGTTCAACAAACATTTTATTCTTTCTTACCTTTCCCTTGTTTTATATCTGTTTATATATACATAAGAGGATCTTATGGATCCAAACACGATTATAAATCAATCAATTTTCTAATCAGTTCTCTGCATCCCTTCTTTTCTATTTAAATCACTCCTATCAGATATACGGTTAAGCTACTGTCTCTTACCAAGTTAAACTGATCGAAAAGTTTTAACGTATTGGAAGGAGTCGATGACCTGAACCAGAATGCGCCTCCATATTTTATTTTTTATTTTTTTGGTAAGGACCTCCATATTTTATTTTCATTCACATTTGATCTATAAAAAAATGTATATGTATATATAAATCTGAACATAATCTGCTGTTAAACTCTTGATGCAGGTTATATGAACCAAGCAACAAAAAGGGACTTGATCATTAAAAGAAAAATAAAAAAAACAAAAATCTAAAGATGAAATAGTAAAGAAAACCTGGCTATTTTCACTCTGCTGCAAATTCTTGAATAGAAATGCCAACCCTTGCGTAATACACTGATGCTTGTTTTGAAGTCTGAAACCAAGCGCCAAGTTAATCAGAGAAGTTCCTGCACAAGAAAAAGGATTGAATGTTGCAAGACTGACAAAAGCAATGAGGGATAAAAAAAATTGACAACCTACAAAATAAAAAGAAAGACTATCAGAATAACAAGTTACCAACACAGAGCTTGATTAAGGGACTGTCAGGGAGCAGTTTATAGGCCTTTAGGTATTCCCTTGCTGCATCTTGGTGGTGGCTACTAATTGTAGACTGATGCCCAGCAATGAGAATAGGCGGTACACAATCCGTATGTTTGACACGTATGTTACGTAAAAACTTCGAATATTTTTTATAGTCTTTCTCCATGCTGCAAGATAGTGGCAATTTTGTTAAAAAATTTGATGAACACTAATCCAAATATAAACCAAAAAGAACAAATATTGTCAAAAGCACTGATTAACGCCCATCTTTGACTTGATGCATCTATGGTCCCATGGTATATGTTAAAAGCAAATAGTGCAAAGGTGTGGTAATATGTTGAGATCACAAAGGAGCTCTTAGCTACTAGTACAAGAAATCAGTGACATTGACACTAAAGTGGTTGAAGTCAAGTCACTGGTTGAGTTGACGATGCAAACGATGCCTCTGCAAGAGGAGATACTCCGGGTGTATGAAACTTCACGAATTTCGAAATACCATATTTACTCATCAGTAGGCAACAAAAGAAAACATTTTCATGGAACAGAAAACCACCAAGAAACCAAATGAAGCAAGATAAAAATAGCTGGTGTGGAAAAGGTTAGCGAGGCAGCAAGACGAGGAATGTGACAAAGGACTCCTACTTTTCTTTGCATGAGAAATCTAAGGGGACAAAAGATTTTCTTTTGAATGAAGAAAACGTTTCAGTATAAAAATATTTTAAACTTTTTGAAGGGGGTAAAAGATTACTAGCAAGGATACAGTAGTTCTCATAACCTATATAGTAAGCCTCTTCAAATCAAATAGACGTATAAAAAAAATATTGATTAAATGGTTCAGACCAAAAAAAATTGGATTATTGTGATGTCTTTTGTTTAGATCTTTCAAATTGGCTTAGTTTGTGAATGAGAACAGAACCAAAATAAACCCCCTAGCAGCCATTGGGGTCCAAATTACCACAAAGTAGATATCCAGAGACACATTTGGATAGTTAAATTAAAGACAAGTTCCAAAATTGAGATCATGGGGTGAAGTAGTGCATGTATCCACATTCCACTTCTTTTTCTTTCTTTGGTAAAAGCTCTTATCCAATAAAATATAATCTAAGGGAATTTTCTCTGACAAGAATATTTACCTCAAGGACTTCAATTTAAAAAAAAAAAAAAACAGTTCTGCGCAAGACATAGAAATTGGGAAAACTGCTTCCTTATTAATTGTAGATATCAACAATGGTGAGTGAGTAAACTTAATTTGTGGATACTTCTTGTGCCTGTGGAAGACAACGAAGCATGCATAAAACAGGTCCATTCACAACATCTATTTTTTGCTTTTTAAGCAATGACATGAAAGCTTCATTAGGCGCAAACAGGACTGGCAAACCCATACCTTTAAAGATTGGAGCTCATAGTAAGAAAAGTTTGCTCAAGCACAAAGAAAATTAGGACGAATTGCTTTCCACTAACCTATAACTCAAATGTCGTTTCCACTTGGAAAACTAATGAGACTGTTCGCCCAGAAGTTGGTATGCAAATCTTATTAGGTCGCTAACAATCTATTAATCCACAGTAAGTTACAATATTAAAGAAAATCTCATGTAAAATTTTAACATATGTAGAAGATCCTGAAGCATTAGGAAGCAACAAGGTGCCTCTGTATCGCTTCTAATGCTTGAAGCAATCAATAAAATTTGGCATTAAGGAAAACTATGCCAGATCAAACTTTTTCCATTATAAGATATACCAAAGAAGTACGAAAAGTTCAAGGCTTCTCCAATGCTACAAGAAGGTAGAAATCCAATAAGAGCATAACATTTAGGACAATTTCCTGTCTTTCCACAACAAATGTTCTAATTAAATGACCTACGATGCAGACAAGAGTGATTGTACTGCTTCTCCAGAAATCTTCACACAGGGTAAAGTTTTCAATGTGACATAACACATCACAAAGATACTTATTAAGAGAGAATGAGATATAAAGGCGTATATTGAGCAATATGATATGACAGAAGCAACATTTACCTTGAAATTATCTTGTAAAAACAATTCCAGGCAGCCAGACTGTCGGGATGCTGCTGCACAACTTGCCTAACCCAATCAAACCCCTGTTTTGGGTCTGTGGTGTTGTGTGATATTTCTGGATTCAAAAGGAAAATAGTCATGAGCAACTCCCCAAACACCACAAAAGTCATGCACAGTCATGATATTTGTGCAACTAAAATGACTTTCAATGCTGCCACCCAGGTCCAATGTTAACAGTTCTCCTAACAATGACTTATCCCTGTCTCGATAACATTCACAGATGTAAGGGTGAGGATGCGGGTGTGGCGGCACTGTTTCAGAGTTGGTCATGCCACACTCGTCTTGTTGTAGACTACCCCCACTACTAATTATTCACAACAAAAACCTTGAAGAATATAAGCACGATGACCAAATATCCCAGAAGCAGAAATTCATATATACCACACAAAACTTATGTGTCAGATAATACATTTTACATATCCACATGCTGAGTCAATGCACCTGTGATACTGAAAAATTCGCAAGTCAGAAACAAGCCAAGGACACTTACTTAAGTCCGAGTAACATCAACCTATGTCTAAACATATTTTTCAAAGATTAATATTCAAATCCCACACTTCGATCAATTAAAGACTCAAGACAGTAAAGTCAATCTATAAAGCCCCAAGAGCCCATCCGACTCCACCCTACATTTTGAAGTTGTAACTTCTGTGCTTTCATGTGTTGTGTGCTGTTGCTTTGTTTGATGAACAATAAATGAACAAAATGTAGGGATCACGAAGTGTTTCACAAGAGTGTTCTGGAAGGCTTATTCTGTGCCTTTTTGTTGATTTACTAAACATAAAAAGAACACACATTCATAAAATTGATAAGTGGTGAGAGCGACGATATCAAATTGTACATTACATATATGGGAAAATTGAATAAACTGTAGGATTCTATTTATCAACATATAACTCGCTTACGTTGAATTTAATAAAACACACACATCTTGTTTATAGTGCAATACTATTTGAAGAGAAGAATATGTAGCAATAGCTTTTTCCCATTTGTATAAACACAATCACCATTATTGAGCGCTAGTGTCCTCATTGGTCATATCTCATGAAATCATTTAAAGTCTTCATATATGTTTTAGATATATTCTACTTAACTAACACATGCCAATGTGGTGCCATATAGTTTTACCCTTTAGATACTTCACATACATCACAACTCGTTTAAATCTATGATAATTCAGAACTTCAATTCACGGTCTTTTTACCTCTAACACCCTTTAGTGATCATGATACCCTAATCCATCAGTGATCTGTGCTTAAGAAAGCACATTCAGTGTTATAAACACCGATGTTTTGATATATCGGAACCAACATCAGAATGCTCTGCTATAGAATAATAGATATACTTAGATATGATCTACCTTTTAACCAGATAAATCTTACATTGTAATTGGCAGAAAAATTTATAACATTGTATGAAAGGTGTGCCTTCTACCTGAGCATCTTGCATTTTGGCACTTCAGAATATTATGACCCACTAAGAAAGAAGTCTACCCCTCAAGTATCACGTATTAGACTACTAACATTCCCCATGCAAGTCTCCTTTTATGACCAAAGCAATTCACACCACCAATAATCTTGATCTCTCCCAACCTACCCATTTCCATAAGATGAAGTATGTATAGAAAACCGCCTGAAGTCCATCCACTCCTAACTTTTCATGTCTACTGCACATAATCTACTCCGTCACAACATCCAGTGCAATATAGTTCATATTACTCAGACACAGAACCCTTATAATACATTATTTGTTTATGCTATTTCCATTATTTCCTTTCTCACATTGGGCTTCAAATAAAAAGGAAACTTGCCACTTTGTCTTCTCACATGTACGAGCAAGTTGGAATATGAGCATGTTTTGTGCAGAGGCTCTTCCTAGGAAAAATGAGGCAATGCTAAATAGTGATCTCTACAACAGAGTGATCATGTGAAAACAAACATGGTTCTAAGTTCAGGATTTACGTGCTCCAAGTGACCGAAGCTCCTCCTCCTTATCCGAAGGAAGTACATTGTGGGCCAATCTCAAAAAGAGATCGATAATCTCTAGGGCTTCCCAATACCTTTTCAAGGATGCCAAGGCCTTACCCAACTGTCAAATATTGAATTAAGAAAAATCAGACAGTGTAAGAAGAGAAATTTACAGCAGCTTGAACAGCAATTTTCTATGACCATATATGCCCAACAAAGAAATAATTAGTTTTCACAAATAACTTTTTAAGGCAATTCAGGAGTCAAATTTTCATAAAAGATAAGCAACGAGCTAGAAAACGAAGAAAGTCACATCTAGTATAAGAAGATGATGCTGCTCATCATTCCAAAGATTCTGCAAGGGGGGGTCTCTCACGATTTTTTGCGCGCGATCGTCCTGCAAAAATGACACATTAATTGTTCATGCAAGTGAAGCTGCTACATATTTTCATCATGTAAGAACCTGATCAAACACGAGCTACCAGTTGATCATCATCAGAATTATCACTGCACCAATCGACTCCTGAAGCAACAGCGGCAGCTTTTCTTTCTTCCTTCAGTGTTGCCCTCTTCTGAAGCAACCTTCTGGCTCTAGCAGCCTTTGACCTGATTCAAAGTGGTTTACATGAAGTGGCGCATCACGAGATTTTGGCAAATGGTAAGCAAGTAATGAAAGTAACAACAGAAAAAGACAGCTGCCACACTGTGACAAGCAAATCGATTCAATAGTAGAACTAGTTAAGCAGTACATGCAGAAAAAGAGAGGGGGAAGAGAAAGAGAGAGGGGCTGGGGGAGGGGTTTTGGGGGGGGTGGGACGGGAGGGGGAGAGATGATCTGTCAATAGTAGTGAAATCGTAAGGATTATTGTTAGGTCCAAGATAAATCCAAGAGGTCCTTCACAAAGGATCGGCATAATACTGACAAGTGGCTCTTGAAGATTAACCACCGGGTGATACAATTTGTGAGCAGTCCCCACGTGGGGACCAGTAGGTGACCGAACTTTGTGGTTAGGCCATGGGAGATAGTCCATTACAAGGATCGAGTTATGCAAATTAGAGCAAATCAAGCAATTGTATTAAATTACATGGGCCCTATCCATCAACATACAGATGGCGAATTATGTAGCCATATTTAGTATATTTTTTTTAATTCATTCTTGACTCCAAATGAGCATGGTAATGTGGCAAACCATTCTGTAAAAAGTTTGGATCCCCTGAAAGTTGCAACCAGAAAGGGGATAACTGTCCAAAACCCACAAATTTTTAACACGAAGTGCAACAGGCTTGAACAAAATGCTGGACTATAGATAACAAGCATGCAACTTTTCAGTGAACTCAGGAGGCAAGTTATTGATCAAGAAGCAGGTTAGCGATCAAATTGGTTCCGTCATTAGGTCAGTGGGTTCCAAACTATATATCCCGAATCAAATCCTCACATAAACTTCACAGTTTTTCTGTATCTGAGAGTTCCAATAGAAGGCATTACCCAGACTAGCAAATCAAGTAATCCAAAGCAGAATAATGAAACAGTGCAGCATATCTAGCCCAGGATTTCCGTAATCCCAGCATCCAAGACAGACACAAGATCAAAAGCCAGCATGAGTATGGGCCATTTGGCATTTCATTGTTCTTCTGGATGACTACCCATTTTCCTTGGAGTGCTGCACTTGTCAATCTTAGATCAGTCCTCAATTGATTTCAATTGTCAGCGATTCCCAAAGTTCATGAACTGATCTAGTGCGGATTACAGATAAAGAACGCAGTAAGTATCACTAGTACTTTGGGCATCATTTGTCGGGTGATCTTGGGCCTCCCTCATTCTAAAAGATAGCACAAAAGATTAGATTTTCCCTCACTCTTATATACTGAACACTAGCCCCTTCCACAACTGATGTGGGATAACCCCAACAATCTCCCTCTCACACATTGGGTCTCCGGATTGGAGCAGCATCAACCCGTATCTCTCCCGCGTGAGTGCTAGGTCCAGACTTATTAGTAACCTGGACTCTAATACTAGTATTGAGTGGGTCTTGGGCCCTCCATCTCAAAAGCAAACTCAAAGGATGAGACTTTCCCTCACACATATATACCGACCACCAGCAACTGATGTGGGATAACCCCAACTTCATTTTGACATTAAATTTCTTTCTTTCATTATCTAGTTTACAATTGATCATCTCCCATGCCACTACTGTCCATGAGTAGGACAATGAAAACCGTTAACCAGACTTAACAGTCACATGCCAGTGCCGTGAACAAAAAATTAAATGTGTAGGATGATAGACTTCCGGGAGCAAGGTCTATGCCAACACAACTATATGCCCTAAGACAAAAGCTGGAGAGTCTAAGGCTATATAGCACTCAGAGATATCAATATCAGAAATATTAAAAAATCAATTTTCAAGATGGATGGTCCAAATGAAACTTGTATATAATTACTAAAGTAATACTTGTGAGATAGGTCTTATACTCACAGATCTGAGCTGGGAGCAAGTGGTCGGAAGCCGGAAAATACATTATCATTCTGCTGATCATCCAGAATTTTGGCTCTTTCAAAGAGAACCTTTCTCGGGAGTCTTTTTTTTGTTTTAACCTTCATTGGCAACATTTATTTGAAGGGAAAAAGACAATGCAATAAGCAACACCTCTAACATGAAAGGTCACCAGCGCTTTGCATGCATCAATTACATATGTGAAAAAAGGATAATGCAAGTCAGTGAAGATAGGCAAAATATATATTAGATTTCATTTGTAAAGAAGATATACAGAAAAGATGATAGTTCTTATGAAAGTGGTTATTAATATTACGGATTCAACATCAAGAAGAAAAGCTCCCCTAACAAATCCTTAAAGACGGAGAGGATGGAATAACAGATATTATCCAGCAACAATATATGCTAAGATTACCTTCTGCCGAAGAGTTTCGATATAAAGTGACTCACGAACAAGCGGTAAGATTGCATCAACAAAGTCCTTAATCATTCCCTTTGCTCTATATATGCTGCAAAGCTTTAACCTCACTTTTCCATTAGCCCACCATGGTCTATGGTTATCAGAATCCACATCCCCAGAGCCTACAGATGAATAAATATTACCAAAGACTATTTAATGTAAGAGCAAACCACCACAATGAGCACAACAATCACCAATTGATTGATACCTGGATTTTCAGGAGGAGATAATAGTGAAATGGTCTCATCTACTTTATCATCTTCAAGGAGCAGTGAAGCTAATGTTAGGCGGGCACCAACATTGTCCTCAAGTAGATGCAAACCTGAACTGACACATGAATCAGTTGCAGAACAACACATTAGTTTCAATAATGGAGACATGGCGGATGCTGGCATGTTATAACTAAGCACTGTTGCATTACAAAATCCACATCAACTAAATCTTTTTTTTTTTTTTTCAAAAAAAAAATCTTTTTTAATCATATATGTACAGTAAAACCTTCATTGACAAACATGTGACTCACAATTCCAATCCAACTTAGTCCTCTCTCCTCTGTAAAACCTCAAAAAATTTCTCTAGAAAAAATGTAACTAATCATGGATTATTGAGAACTAATATCTCTGGTAAAAAAATTCCCTTCCACTCAATGAAAACCAGTTTAACTGCACATTGCAAAAGAAATAATATTCCCACAACCTATTTCATAAGCAAAACAACTTTACTTCCATTGTGCGCCACCAAAATGTATATACTTCTTTGTCCTCCATTTCTATGCTGTTACAAATCAACAATATGCTTATTGTAGTCCAAAGCGTCCAATTCAAATATGTTTTACCTCTATAGAAAGATGAAATTGCATGTGCTCTCATTTTCAATGCTTGATAACACTGGGCAATCTTCAGATGGTAAGATCCCTGGGAGAGAGGTTGAGGAGAAAATCACGACTATAAAAAGCAAACAGCAATAAGCAATCAATAAGCATTAAAGACATGTGAGATTTTGTGAAACTATTGCCAACTGTTCTAAAAGCTTAAGCTATTATATGAAGGCGCGATTTATTAGTTAATTATTCTATCACTCTCTCTCACGCTAAGTCCGGTCTTTTCGCCTAGTTCTAAACGTGGAATTCTTTAATTAGGGAGGCAAATGGGGAAAGAAAAGATTGGAACTCAGGATCTTCTGTTCTAATATCATGTTTGAGATTTTGTAGGACCACCGTCAATTGTCTAAAAGCTTCAGCTGCTAGATGAAGGCATGGTTTAACTTTTAATTATTCTATCAACATATCATAATATGGAGACAACAAAAGACAATCATTAATCACCATCCTTTTGTGCAGTTCACTCAGTCATGTAACCATGAAGAAATAGTATTATACACTTCAAAGAGATGACAATATCGAAAACACACAACAAAGTCTAGATCACTTCTAAGGTGTCCAAGGGAGTACCAAGAACCTCCACAAACAACGTAATAGGAAGGACCAAGTGGGTATAGAGAACACAAGCTTTAACTCCGAAATTAACAAATGCAGTGAGTACAAGATAGTTTTGAGGGTAATCCTGCCCACCATACCTACTCTACATCATTACACATGGTCACTTCAAAGATAAGATAACTTATAAAACATACCAGTACCAAACGTAATGTAAATCACTACTTCCCTGAGATTTTCAACTAAATCTTATTGCTATAATGCCAAAAAGCAATGAATGAAAAAACTGAAAAGACTCTCTTAAACACTCTCTACATCAACAGTTACGTGTTGCTCTGGTGAATTTCTGATGCTTCTTCCCTTATTCTCCTGTCAATTTTCCTTGCATTACAAGTTAACCATTATACGAAAATGCTGGATGCAGTGACCTTCTCCCCTGCTTTAGGGGCTTGGGGTGAGAGAGATCATGAGTGCACCCTTTACAATTCTTTGTGGACTTTTTTGCTAAGTTAGGTTTTTATGGTACATATAATGGTTTATGAATTAGTTTGCCGGACAAAATTTGAAACAAGGCACGGTAATCAAACTGTGGGAACTGACATTTTTCTGGTTCCAAGTATCTACAGAGCCATTGTTCATTGGGCAGGTAACCACATATGCATAGTTACTTAAAGATGTAGTCTACACAGAGGGGAAAAGAACAATATACACGAGACAGAAAAATTAAAAATTGCACTAAAAAGAAGCATAGGACTAAAAACATCGTGTGATACTTTCGTCAAAAAGAGAGTTAAAAAAAAAAGGCCAGTTGTCCTTACGCAATTCTCTAAATTTCCCTCCAGCATCTGATAAAACTTTAATGCGCAGTCAAAATGCTCAAGACTCATATAGGTATCTGCTATTTCAGTAATCAGGTCTGCACAGTCACATGAGCTCCCCTTCTGCAAAAAACTGAAGAGAATCTGCAAAACATGGAAATACCAACAATGAGTAGTGATACAAAGATACTCATAAGTCCACCGGTCTAATCCAAACGAAGAAAATAGGATGTGAAGCAGGATTAATCTCCAACCTGCTGAAACTATTTAACAATTTAAAAGAAAAAAGAAGAAAAGTAAGTAAAACCAAGGCCACGAAAAAATGGTAAGATGGGCAAAATTGAAAGACTTGAGGAGACAAACTGTTTCTTCTTTTTGATGATTAAGAGTCAGGGATCATATAAGAACTCTTCACCACGAAATACCACTGATCCTGTCCACAAGTTATTAATCACTGACAAATCCGCAAATGGAGTATGCCCTAAATTGCTACTGGTACTACGAAGCAACCAACAAGCACACAGCTCAGATAGAAAGCAAATTTTCACACTACAAAGAGGGCTGTGAATCTACTTTTCCATTCTCACCCAGAACCGTTACCAAGGAGATACAGTATAAAACTCTGACCAACATGCTCAGAAGATCTTTCAATGTATTGATTTAGACTAATACTCACTAGCAAACCATTAGCATCAAAACGGCAACAAAAATGTGTCTTTGGTCGATTAATGCATTGCGATATAGGGGAGAAAGATCTATGCCTTGACCTACTACAGCCTATTTGCCAAAACCTATGTGATCAACTCGTATATGACACCCCACTAAGCTAATAAGATCAAAAAATTTCAAATCGCAGCAAGTGCAACCTTGAACATCAATGCGGTCAAGAAGCACTGGAACTTGTTCCCCAAAGTACAAAAATGACAGCATCCACTCTATCATCTTTGAGCACCATTAATCAGGCTTGGATCAGACCAAATGTAAATCCATTAGGTCCAAGGATGTTTGAACATTGCAATCAATCGCCTCCACATGTTCCAACAAGATTTCAACTTTATGGTAGAAGCACAAGTTAAAAAGGCAGTCTAATGGAAAAAAATCCTGAGAGAACTGGAATATTTGAATATCATAGACGCCATAGTATTAATACGAGCACAATGATAACATTTGATCAACACAGGGTAATCCCCCCACAATCTGAAAATGGCTTTTCTCAGTGCATAGTTGTTGTCAGCCTATATTCGTCATCAAACTAATCTATCTCTACATGCGATGTCGCCGCAACAATGGGCAAAACCTTCTATGAAGGTCATGCGTGTAATTATTACATGAACAACCAAATTTCTCAGGATCACACAGGAAGAAAAAACAGCTGTATCTGCAAACATGGTTTTGGCACTAATGAGAACTGAGCATCTGTCGTAGAGAAAGCAACTCCCCTAATCAGAATAGGATTACCAAAAGGCAGATGAAAAAGTTAGTCAAAAACAAACAAAGAAGCAATAGCCACACCTCTGCCTTCTCTGAATTTCCGAGATGAAGATGACAAATTCCTTCTTTCACAACCAAATTTGCACGGAGTGGCTTTTCCTGGCTGTGAGAATGAAAAAGCTGAATAGCTTTATCATATGCATTATTTTCCATGTATATTGTGGCTAGCAGATCAACCACGCTCAAATCAGCTTCAGATGAATAACTGTTTACATATTCAACCAAAATGCTGATAGCACGCTCAAGCTGGCCACATTTAAGATACAACTGAAAGGTAAAATGAGAAAATGTTATATCTCTAATAAAACATATGTCTTCATAAGATAAATGTTCCCCAAAAGCACAACCTCACAGAAAATTAGCCGGACACTGTCTCCATAACAAATTTTATAGAAGGCATAAAATAAACAAAAGTTGATAAATAATTATTCATCGTAATTGTAATCCTACAAGGAGTGATACTATCTCTGGCTGACGCTTACTTCATCCTGTAATGTATGGCTGTCTACCCACCATAAAATTGCTCAAAAATCAACAAGATTGGTCAAGACTTATTTAGTGACCAACTTAAACCTTAAACAAGAGTTTTCATAAACACTGTCTAGATATTCGTCCAAAGAAAAAAGAACGCTCTCTACGGACATTTGACTCTCAATGGAAAGGAACAAGACAGTCATTGACCAACAAACTATTGTCACATAGGACACACTAGCAAGTCGCTATACCTACTGCAAATGCTACTCCAAGCTTCAAGATACATCCAGATATTGCAAGAAAAAACTGCTAGGAGACCTCTTCAATTGTAACATCTGATATTTAAGTTTGTGAGTAAAGGAGAATCAGCACAAATATGAAGCAAAATGTACAGAAAACTAGATCCCCACTCTACTTTAAACCATAAATATATCCCAGAAACAGTTTCCCTGTAAAATGGCTTTACCAAAAACTTTTCGGAGTTTATTCTCCCCCACAAACTAACCTCCTCAATGAAATCATGGAAACTTTAGATCCTGGACCAACTATTGCAAACACCAAACTTGCACACTGCGCAACTCATGTGCAACTCATGCACCTCTGCATGACATTCTGAAAAGCACCTTACACATACCACCTATCCTCACTCTGGCAAAGAAAGTAGTAATTGTCCTTAAATTAAAAAGTGATGCATGCCCTATATGCCCACGAATGCACAAACCATCCATCACCATGAAATACAACCCAGGAAGACTGACTTTGTTTAAGTACATAAACTATCAAATTAGAACCAGAAAGTGAAAGCAACACTCCACAAACTAACCGAAAAAAATCAAAGCCCAAATGATAGACACTGAAATAACTATTATTTTAATAACACAACTGACAAGGGTTCATTTCAATTAACTAGTCTATTTCCAAGCATATGAATCGTGAATTTTACTTATGAGAAATGTCTTATCTTAGACAAGTTAGAAACCTTGGCCCCATTCTGGAGTGCTTCAACATCTTCAGGACAAATCTTTTGTATCTGTTCAAACAACTCTGCAGCCTTTTGATAATCTCCAAGGTTTGAATGAAGTGATCCTTGGTGAAACAGTAGAGAAACATCTTGGGGGTCTGCTGTGATGGCTTTGGAGAGGCAATACCTTGCCTGACCATTGTTTCCTTGTTCTCTGTAGTAGAGAAGACAGGAAATCACAATACCATAATAAACGCGAAAAATTATCACAGAAACCCTAAATGACAGAATGGTAAATGAGGCATCAAATCAAATCATGTCATAAGCACTTTCAAGACATACATCAAAATTTGTTGCCAAGAAACAAAATGTATTCAGCCTTTCTGAACGACAATATTTTCATCGGGTTGACTTCTCACCAATTGCAGCGCTAGTCAAGCCAACACCATTGTGTTCACTTTAACCACCCCTTCCACCGATTACTTACCATTAAGGTAAAGCATTCCCCTATCAATCTTTTGAATCCCCCAGCTTGGAAAGATTGCCACCCCAATAATTAATTCTGTCGTTACTGGACTTTAATTTATTGTATTTTTTTTTTAACATCAGATGTGTCTTTTTATTTTCTTTTTCTTTTTTATTTAGACACCCAAAATCTTCAAAAGCTTATAAATATGAGCATGTAAGGTCACCCCAAACTGTTAATAATATTTTACAAATCAATATATTATCTTTGTTTTGACGAGAAACTCAAATATTAGCTTTGCTTATAAGGCCTTATTAGTCTAAAACGAGTTATTCTAAGTATATATCCCCGTTTGACCCAAAAAAACAAAAGTATCTATCCCCGCATCAGCAAAGAACTTCGAACAGATGTACTCATATAAATATGACACTGACCAGGTACAAGCCCTACTATGCACTAAAATGAAAACAGTGATGACCAAAATCTTACAAGGACCGGGTGAAGAGACGCTTCCACATCGAAGAATCTTTTGGCTTAAGATGTGCAGCAATCATGTAAAAGTCCACTGCTTTTTTGTCAATGCCAAGATCATCATAAATCCTTCCTAGTGTATCATATGGATCAGGTAAATTTGGTGCTAGCCTGACTACTTGACTTGATAGTGATATGGCCTGAAATTTTGATAAAAGAAAAACAAGCCAGATAAGCATGTTAGTTAAATCAATCCGCTGAACCATAATGCTGCGCACATTCCACAAAAGATAGAACATGGCCTCACCCTCATGGTGGATGCAAAAGGGAAAAAACAGAATGTTGAAAAGTTCTGGCAGTGAACAACTGTAGCTTACATAAAATACGAACATAATCTAAAAAGAAATTAACTGATGATGTATGCTATGTTAATGGACCAAAAGACTAATTGACTCAACTTTATAGAGAACCACCAGAGACGTGACATAATTCGCCCCCACAAACTTTTAAGAAAGATAAAACACATAAATTATAGTAAAGCTGGAGAAGTTGGATGTACTTTGTAATTTGAGACTTACAGAAGTCAACTAAGATTGAAAGGAAGATTGCCAATATTATTGTAAGACCTGGCAGCTAAAGCAACTTCTGAACAAATTCAACATGTGTGCAGACAGGGCATCAAAAGTTGGATATATCTCCTTAACTAAACAGGTTATTACAGAAAATCCCACAAATTGTCTATCAAAAGATAGTTGCTCCAATCAACAGTAAAATACCACAAGCCCAACCTTCACGAGATTTTTATGAACAGATAACAAAAGGATTCTATCTAGAAGACTAAAACTTACCTCATCGTAATTACCACGGGCATAGTTTAGAGTTGCATCACCAAGCATTCGTGTGATTCCTGGACTGAGCTTATTTCTTGACCCTTTTCTCCTACCCCTCTTCTTAGTCTGCAAGAAGATAAAAACAAATTAATACACCAATCATTGTGTTCTCCACAGTAGTATCGCCTGCATAGCCCTCAACTCTGGGTAGTTGAACATTCTTAATAGAGCTTCAGCAAGATACAGAATTTGGTTGCAGCCATATGAGAGGAAGCCACTGGAGGCGAATGCAACCATTCCAGCATAAGAATATGAATATTGAATACAATAATGATCATACCATCTATCATGTTACCACAAAAAAATAGGATACAAGATGCAATTCCACAAAGATATATTCCATTACGGACTAAATCAAAGTATACAATCCCTATTTCGCCGAGAAAACAATGATAAACTCAATAATCAGAAGCGCCACAATTGTATCAGTGTTAGACTAAACATGTAGCTTGAAAAAAGACTAAACATGTAGGACTTCTCCAAAGATTAAGCACCAATGGGATGCTAGCATTGATATCTCATCACTCTCAAAATTCACTGAATATTCTCCTACCCATTCCAGAGTGCACTCACTTTTCCATGATTTAGATTTACATTTTCACTGATTGAATGGCAATTGCAAAGACAAACCCGACCTTTTTCGATTTTCTACGAGAACCGTAGTTCATTGCTTCCATAATCTCCTCAAAGGTCGCTCCGGGATTCTCCTCTACATGAGCCTTCTTCGTGCATCTTTCACTGCAAAAAAAAAAAAAAAAAAAAGGGAACATTCAGTTAGTAACATAAGCACAAATCATGACAAAACTCAGTAACATCCAGCCCAAACAAAATGAAAATCTCCATACAATTGAGAGCTATCCAGGCCTTTTCGTTTCTTCTCGGCCAATGCTTCATACTCAAGGCGCTGGAATTGCTGGTAAGGTTGGAGTCCGGAATCGTCGTCTTTCGTGAAATCTAGGGGGTCCATTCCACTTCCGAATTGGAAAACATACTCGCCAACGTCATCATCATCTTCTTCTTCTTCTCCCCCCTCCTCCTCTTCTTCCAGCAACCCCTCCCCTTCTACGAGTTTTCCTTCTTCTGTCAATACAGGTTCTCCTACTGGGGCCTGATGACCTTCTACGTCCACCGGGAGCGCACCATCGTCTTCCATAGAAGTTACCACAATCCCCTCACTTTCCATCGAGACTATATAAAACAATCCCAAGAGAAACATAATCACATCACACAATCCCAAAAACGAGGCCTAATTGTACACATGAAAAAAAAAAATTATCGTTACTATGAATTTCAATACCAGCACCAATTTTGAAAGCTGTCAAATAAGTTCCTTAACTATCATATTCGTTCACATTCTAGCCCAGTGGCACCGACCGTTTACAATGAAGATTAGTCTGCTTATGTAAGTGGCCAGCATTCACTACTAAATACATAATAATCACTACCAGATGGTCACAGAGATGGGAGATGGACTCGCACTGCAGGTCGCCCGAGCTTGGAGGGATGGGTTCGCCCTCGTTCGACACCCACGGCGGCTACGAGCGTCGGTTTCGCGCGAAAGTCAAGATCTTGAGAGAAAATTTGGATCAATCTGAGTCGTTCGTGACCAGCTGGAGCGCCACTGGGTCGTCCGCCGTCGTCGCCGCCGTTCGCCAGCGGGGTTTAGGCGGAGCTACAGCCGGTAGGGCCGGAAACAGGGAAGCGGAAAATCGAAGAAGAGAGAGAACAAGGGAAAAGGGGAAAAAACCAGGAAATGGCAACCTTTGTTTTTGTCTTTATTTTCCTTTTCATTAATTCTTTGCTTTTTATCTTATTTTCTAAATTTCATGACGCATGTAATTTTGCTTTTAGGTAACATTTCAATGTCATGTAAATCTATATGTAATTTCCATGCCCCTTTTTCTCAAAGATTAAGCGTGACATTGTTTTATGGGCTAATACCACGAAAATTTCTAAATCGATACACTAGCTATGAATTTACCCCAAAATGTTTTTACTACAATAAACCCCAAAGCGATACATCTACAATAAATTTATCCAAAATTAATTCTATGATGGCCAAAATCTCCAAGCTAGCACACATGTGACAAATTTAGCTCAAGCTATTTTTTTAATGATAAAAAATTTCAAATTGGTATATATGTGATAAATTTAACCTCCATTAGTTTCATTTAAATTGGGTTAGTATCACGAAAAAAAAAACCCAAATTGATATATATGTGATCATCATAGGGTAAAAATCTCAAATCGGTACACCCATTAAGCGCTACATGTCATTTAATTTAACAATTTAATGGTAAAATTTAACTGAAACTAACGGAGGGTAAATTTGTTATAAGTATACAAGTTTGAGGATTTTTTGTGGTCAAAAAAATAATTTTGGGTAAATTTATTTTAAATGTACAGTTTGAGATTTTTTATTGTCAGATAATAATTTGAAGTATATTTATGACAAATATAACAATTTGAAATTTTTCGTGATATTAATCATATTTTATTGATGGAATCACATGAATGAATGCTTCTACAAAGTTTTAGCACAAAGTGATCTTCATAAGTTTTTGGTACTAATTATTTCAAAATTTTGTGATGCAAAATTTATGTCTCAAATGATATGGTTGAATAATTAGTTTTCGACAACTGAGAAATTGAGCTTAAACTCCTTCCCAAAATAGTGGAAGATCGGAGAAGAAGCATTGTGGTTAATTTTCACAAAACTCCAATCCTTTACGTTTAATCTCAAAATAGTGGAAGATCGGAGAAGAAGCAAATCAGAAGCCAAGGATGAGAGGTGAAGAAAATTATGCTCACTTCCTTCTTATTTTGGTTTTTTAAGGAAAGTTTTTAATTTCACTTTAAAAGTTTACAACCAATTAATTTTATGAAAGATTTACTTTAGTACCAAAATTTTCCAAAAGTAAAAAAATTGCAATTTCAATCCTAAACCTATTGTACAAATTTTTATCGAGTCCCCAATCCTTAAATTGCTCATATGTAGTCCTAGACCTTTGAGTGAAAATGCAATCAAGTCCTCCCACCCAAATTTCACATGAAATTGATGACATTCCAGTTATCTCAATCATATTACGTGTCATGACAAATGATTTGACATGGACAATTTTAGACAAAACGTCATTATTTATGTTAATCTTATGCTTATTTTGTTTCCCATGCTATAATAATCTAGTTCCACCCCAAGTTTATTTGGCATGTGCATTTCTCAGTCCGTTAATTTCACATAATGCAATATACAAGATCACTTGTCCACGGGTTTTAATGGACTTAAAATGGATTATGGTGTCTGTGGCAAAGAAGAAAAATGACTTTATCAAAATAACTATCTTTCCAAAACCTTAGAGCCGAATCTTTACCACTAATTAGTTTTATGAAAGATTAATGCGAAAAAAAATTTAACAGAGAAAAATTGTTATTTCAGTCCCACATCCATTGTATGATTTAAATTCAAGTCTAAATTTTTAAATTTATCCAATATAGTTCTAGAAATTGAAGTAAAAAGGCAATCAAATCCTCCCACCCAAATCTTGCCTAAAATTATTGATGTGGTAGTTCAATCGTCGTCGGCTATCCTAAGTGTTATGACCGGATAACTAACTTGGACAGGTTTAAACAAAACGATATGTGCGGTTTTCATACCTTCAATTTCACCCGTCACTCGAAGTTCGGTTTGCACGTGAGAGTGGATTTTAATATATGCAAACCACGTAATTTGTTTATGGTGTTTTAATGTGAATTATATTCATATAGTCTCTGTTCATCAATTAATTTGTTTTTTTGAACTTAAAATGATCTTTGGTTATACATGGCAAAGAAGAAAAACGAGTTTATTAAAAGCACTACCTTTCCAAAATCTCTCAATATTTTCTGTGACGTACGATACAAATGGCTCATGTTGTGTTGAATAGCTGAGGACAACTGCATACGGAGCAAAATGTCTGCAGACCCATGAGCAGAATGAGCACGACCGTGGCGAACATGGTGAGGAACTTCCAAGAAGAGTAGACGTACTTCCTCATGAGATTATAAGCCTTGACCTTTCGGGTGCTGTTGTAGTACCTGTTGACGTCTTGAATCGTCTTGTCCAGCTCCGAGGCATTGCTTCTGGAACCTATGGATTTGATCATTCCGTTGAAGAGCTCCACGACCTTGTCGTCGCAGTTCAGATGGTTCGAGACGATGGACGCTCCCCTCAGTAGCTTCACGTCCTCGCAGGTGCCGATAATGCCGTACATCAACTCCGTGTATCGCGTCAGAATCAAGGGACTGCTCTGCGATATCATCTCGTAGGCCACGAGGTTTCGCAGCAAGACCTCAGTGGTGGGATTCAAAACGATCCGGGGGAGCTTCAGAGTAGCAGTTTTCTGATCGAACTCGATGGTTCTGATACCTCCTTCAGCCGAGCGCACCTTGATCCCGACGCCATGGAGCTTCGACACCGTGGGAATCATAACGATTTCATGAGAAGGGTTGTTCCGGAGGCAGTCGGAGCATCCGGGTATTAGTTGCATTACCGATTGAATTAACTTGTAGATGAGCACGATCGGCAGCCTCAGCTTCTTCATGAAAGAGAATTTCGATAACTCTTTCCATGCTTCAGTGACTTTTGGTGCTGGTACCGATACCTTGTTGATCAAATGGCCAGATCTTGCACCTGTTGAAATTTTTTTTTTACTTTTATTCCCTTCTTGGGAAAAACAAAAGTGTTGGGACGTTGTTTATTTTGAAGAAATCACCATCTATCTCGCTTCTTTCTAAATCCTTCTTGATTAGTCTTGACTATTCATATTTTCATTTTTTGGTAAAAAAACTATTCATATTTTCAATGTCTAATTCATATGACTGCTTGTGTCTCGATATTTTGTCAATTCCCAAGATTCTATCTCCTTGAAATGCTAGGTAAATTAATGAGTCATTTATTAGTAAAATCAAGATTCATGTATTATGCATATATAAAGGCAAGTGTTGTAATAGTTATTTAGTGCAACGACAAAGGAGTCACAATAAAATAGCCCATTGGTCTCCTTCATTGAGTGTTATGTGAGAGTTACCGATCAAGTTGTCGATCTAAGTTTAAAGTTACTAACGATTGACTGTCATTGAAACTTTTTGACGCTTTTGAAGTTCAACGGTTCACACCCCTTATTGATAGGAAACATCGGATCCTGCTGCCTAGCGATCGAGCGGGGGTCTAGGGGCAGCACCTCAGAGTTGTCAAAGAGTCTTCATAATTTGGGCCTATATTTTATTAGTAGTTTGACTTGGGTTCATAAACAATTACTGCTATATGTATATACTCTTTTTCGCTTGTAATGGTGTGATCAGAAAGGTGCAATGTGCTAATTATAATGAAATTCTTTATAAGGTGTAATCCTAATTTAAGGGTGAATCAAGATAAATCTTATGTCTGAATTCTTATTTATCGTTTTTACGCTCTATTTCGTTACGATTCTATGCCGAATCCTAACAAAAAAGCAAAAGGGACACATCATCAACTCTTGCATGGCATGGGGAATGAAAACTAACCTCCAAGCTCATTCTTCTTCGTCTGTACTGCTTCTGGGACTGTTCTCCTCAAGATAAGATTGTAAAGGAGATCGAGCAAATGCTTATAATGGCGAACAGCTTCAGAGGGCGAGCACCTTTCTAGTCCGAGAGGCGATATCGCTTTGCAGAACCTGATCAACATCACCCCGAGCTCCCTATCTATAGACTCATCTTCTCCATTTTCGCTCACTTCATTCGTCGAATTCTTTGACTGCAGCATTATTTTCCGCAGCACAAAGGTCGGAATTTGATTCTCCACCATCATCACGTCTTTGACAATGGAGTCTCGGGTCATCGGTACGATCCCCCCTCGATCGTCATCCCCAGTTGGGTCTTCCTTGCTCCGAATACTGGCCGACTTATCCCGGTCCATTTTCTCTCGCTTGTCCTTGTAACCATACAGTAGGTCGAGCAAGAACAAGCTGTCGATGGTAATGACCCACTTCAGAGTGTCCGTGCCGACTTCCAGGTGCATCTGGTAGCTCGCGCGGATTTTCCCCTCCTGCTCTTCGAGCAAACCAGCGATTAAATCAAATGCAGGGAGCTTCAGCACCGCGCGTGCCCGTCGGGCTGCGGCCAGCTTGGGGTTCTCTGTCTGGTAGAGCTGTGGCCAGAAGTGGTGGTACGGTCCCAGCGCGACATGGTGCGGGACGTAGGCCTCGAGCTTCGCCGAGCTGATCGATTCCGGCACGCGGTGGACAGAGACCAGGGTCTCGATGTCGATCCCATGATCGAGGGCGTCTCGGATGTGTTCCACCCATTGCTCTTCGCTAAGGCTCGAGTTGATGATGGAGGTCGACGACGAGGACATGCTTGTTCGACGAGGTTTCGAGAGCTAACTTAGTACATGGAATATTACATGGGTATCTTTTATTCGCGGACACATTCATCTTATCTATCATTGCAATGACGGGAGAAAACAAAAGGCTGAGCTTCGTGGCGATTACGAAGGTGACCGTTGAATTGTATTAGGATTGAAGTGGGGGCAAGTGGCAGAGATTTTTTGGCTGTTCTGCTGGGAATGAGAGTGACTATCTTGAAGAATCAAGGGCAGTCGGCTGAATGATCAACACTCGAGAGCTTGGTCCGATGCGATAAGATTCCTTGTTCGAATCACAACGGTCCCCCACACAAAATAAACGCGAAAGTTAGTCTCGCCACGTTGCAATGGAGCCTTACCCACCAACCATGTTTTGTTCATTTAGCTATACATTAAACTTGATTAGAAAAATGCTGGAATTTCTGCTGAATTTCAATTAAAAAAAAAAACAAAGTGCATAGCAAGTGGGAGGATTTGCCCGCTTGGAAGACTACTTAGTCTTGTTTCCATTCAACTAAATCATGTGAATGAACCCTATCAAAATGAGCTTTTGTCTTGTATTCATTGCACTCAAAGAAGACTTTGGTTTTATTAGGGTTTGGGGTGTGGCAAGAAAGACTTAGGAGTTCATTCAAACCACAAGGTTTTGAACTTTCCTACGACGGCAGCTTCTTTTTGTCTCGGGCTATCTTGATTCTTGACATGGGCTGTAGCTGAAACCCTGCCTCAGAATCGCACGTAAACCATAGAGAATCCTGATTTGGAAAGCTTTCTGCCGCGACCTTCCTAGAGGTGAAACGACGCAAGAAATGCTAATGGATTACTAAGTCTCAAGACATAGCGCGGACGCTCCCAAGTCTACACCAACCGTTATTTTTCGGGTCTACCATAGAGAATCCTGATTTGGAAAGCCTTCCTTGTGTTCAGTATTTTGTTTCTTTCTGCAGCTTTTCTTCCCAACCCGATGCTTGGCTGCTGAAAAAAGAAGCTTTCATATGTTCTTGGATTAGCATTAAGATGAACAAACTGATGAACTTACACCCTCATGATCTTATCTAAGTGTACTAGTGATTGCTACTGGCTTCCCATCACATCTCACCGAGGGTTTATATATAAAGCCGACTCCAATATTACTTGCAAACAACACCATTCAAACTGAGAGATATATGTTGATTCATTGAACATTCGTCTTGGCAAGAACCTGAGTAGGATTTACAGTTTTTTACTAGATGCAGAAATCTATATACCAGCATTACAATGACATGGAAGTATGGTCATAGATCAAAAATCAAACCTTTTATTGATAAGGCAAATAAAAACCGGTCCTCTTGGATTGGTTGGAATGAAATGTAAGAACAAACTAAAACGTACTAGAGTTCAGATTGTATTCCTTTATTAATCAAAACATGACAGGAATTAACCACGGCAACGAACAAGCTAACGAAATGTTATTCCCACTACCCACTCTTAAACTTGTGGATCTACAGAGGGTAGTAATGAATCCATCTGCGGAACATCTTGTAACATTCTCTGCGTTTGTATTCTGGTAGCGAGTGACCAGCACCCTGTATCAATGCCGTTAAGACGGACACAAGTATCATGACACCACCGAAGTCTGAGTTCTCTTACCTTTAATGTTGCATAGGTCAATTGGTATCCGTAGTCTGCATACTTCCTCGTGTTCCTATTAAAACATGGTGAAATCGGAAGCTCTTACATCATCCGAGGACTGAAAACGGGAGAATGGAAAAGTAAGTAAAAACTGGAAGCTTGCAGTAGACCAAATTCTTTGTGAGCTTACCCCGCAACTTGGTCATCTACAAACCACGGTCCCCAATCTCTATCCACTGCCAAATCAAGCCATTTTATCCACTCTTCGATAGCGTTATGTGGTATAAGCATGTCGTGATCACCACTGTGAAGAACAAGTTACTCATCACCAGTCAAACGAAGTGATTTCTGTATTTTTGTTGAATTTCACAGTTGTTGAAATGTTCCTAGACTATTGCAGTCATTGGTTTTAGAAGTTTTAACCTGAAAACTAGAACTTGCATGCCCAGACGGGTGAGATTATTATGATAATCGAGAACATTGGTGACATCTTCATTGTAGGCTAATGAATTATTACACCTGAAGAATTCACCGACGGACCCCTGCAAATTGATGGAATAAGATACACCTATTTGCTAGTTTTCTCAAGGGGGAATAAATTTGAACGATGAGGTCATGGGCCAGACATGGACATACCGGTCGAACATGAAGAGCTTCTTGTACGCCTGGATAATTACCCCATATATCAACAAATAGATAATTGAAGTACTGTCACATTCATCAAAAGAGTCAGAGAGAGAGAGACCTTGCACCAAAGATCGTGAGGTCTCAGTAGCGACACGAGATAATCCTTGGTGAACTCTTCAATGCAACTCCGTGCTTCTCTTTGCTTGATAGTGCTAATTTGAAAGCTTCTTTCGGTTTTGGTGAAATGAAAGCACAAACAGGGTCAAGAACATTTGTTTCGCTGATCAATTCAAATAGCTGCAAATAAGACAGAAAGAACCAAACATCTCTGCTCAAATTTCATGTTCAATAAATCTCAAACCCAAAAAGAGTTAGGGAGAGAAAAACAGAACCAGTCTACTTCTAATGCATCCATAAATGATGCACATTCTCTAACCTCGTCGTACGCTGCCAGATCCTCTGTGCAGTTCGCGTTCGTTGAATCCACATAATTCCCACCACAATGTATTTCTAAATCCTGATAATCAAGATATGAATTTGATCATACCTCAGGACTCACAAATGCTCAACTGGAAGTTCTCACATGATTTTTTGTTCAGTACCTCATAAAGTGCATCTGAAATGAGGGCCAACCTATGAGCGAATGGAACTTTTGAGTTCGTTTCAAGAGCAGCGTACGTTTGGGGACATGATAGTATCATTCCCTGAAAATGATTCAACAGAGAAGACAGTACATCAAGATAAGATGCAGTGTATGCCCAAATTTAAGAAGGAAAAGTTAAGATGAGGAGCAAGCTTTTTCCGTACCTTAAGGTGGAAACATGGTTTAAGTCCAGCTTCATTCCTGCAAGTTTGCAACAAGAACAGAGAAAAATATATATTTCATAATCCACCCATAGATGTGGACAGGTGACAACATCCATGTTTATCCCATTCAATAGGGCTAGAGAAGAATTTATTGCCTTGTAGAATCGCTGTAGCAACCATGGTAGGATATAAACCAGCGTAAGAATCGCTACCAACAAACACTGGATTGGTTTCGAAACTTGGATGAGCCGCCAACCACTGCATCACATCTATAAATTAGAATTCATTTCACATCCAACTTTTTTCATACATTATGATACAGCCACCATGATCTGTGAAGTATTCTACTCACGTTTCTTAAGAATGCCTGCATCTGTGCAGAATTCAATGCGTCTGTGGATTTGTACGCTGACGTCGTCGTTGCATAGGAGAAACCCGCACCAACCGGTGCATCTATGGAGATAATGTTGGCTGTCTGATAATTTTTGGGGGGAAAAGTCAGTATGAACTCAATAAGAGGACAGTATTTAAATTCGATAGAGATGCGGTAATGGGTTAAATATTTCCAAATCGAGGGAAAATTTATTACTTCACAGTTTACCTGTCCACGCATTTGACTCGTAGAGTAACGTCGGCAACCCCCAATGTAGTCGGTAACATTGAATTTCAGTGGACCTGCATATGGCAGACATCAAGATACTGTATGTAAACACCTACTTGAGCACATTTGCAGCATCATAATGAAATAATGATACAATACTATATAGGAGGAATAATGAAGAAGAAGAACTGACCGATCTGGTACAAGAAGGCGTTCAAACCCGAATGCCTGGGGCCTCCGTTCATGAAAAGCAGAAGAGGGTCAGCTCCAGGATTACTTATGGACCGCACGAAGTAGTAGAACAACTCGACCTCCCCCACACTAATATATCTGCATCAACCAAAATATCAACTTAAGATCACTTTAAAATTCAAATCCATCCCTGCCTTCTGAGGCCAATTTTACTTGTAGTACAGTCATATTAGCAGTTGCCCAATTTCAAGAGTGAACGGAAGCAAACTGGGATTACCCGGTAACTCCTTACTAAGCAAAATTCTTTGTAAGGTTGGTCATTCTACAGTAGGTGTGAATGCTGCTATGGAAAGTTAGGACAACCTCATGACTAAAGTATCATGGGTAGAGAAAAGTTTGGTGCAGGATATATAGTAGGTCAGTCCATCAGAATGAGTTGATTTATCTGCTTGTGCACAATATGAATCTAGATGGGCTTCATCATCCTTAACAAAACACAATTACACTAGCTAGCAGGAAAAACTATTACACAAGATTTCTGACATGAGTCTGTGTGTGCTAGAAGAAAGAATGGGTTATGATTCAATAAGGGATCAATTTACTTGTCATATAGTCAATTTGTGCACGCTTACTATCAAAAACTTTACCTGGTTTCCAACATCGTCGAAGTTTTTCTACGCGTTTTAGTACTTCTACATTATTGCTGTCGATCGCATCTATCGAATTGTCATTGTTGAAAAGGAAATTACGTACTTTGTGGCATTTATATTCGCCGAATGTGCTGAAATGGCGTAGCTTCCTGAAAGCGTGGAGTCTGGACTGCGGAAGGACTTAATAGATGCAATTAGAAAAATCAAGGACCCTGTTGAGATACGTGAAAAAATTTAAGGGACTGACTGCGAAGATCGCTTAAGCTAGTCTGTCTTCATTGTTTACAGTTCTGCAATCTCAGCACCATCGTGCATACCAAATGTTAAACACGAAGACATGTTCACATATTCCGACAATGGGACCACTTGGGTCACTGTGCCCTGTGGTCGTGGTTGGTCCGTAGTAAACCAGCTCATTTTCGTCGCAGTCGTGAAGAAAATCTAATTCAAATCATTGTCGAGGGATTGAAAGATCCATGAAGAGACAGATGTCATGACAGAATACGAAACTGAGCCGGTTTCAAGCTTAAAAGGAAGTCTTCCGGGAAACCCGGGAAGAGTCTCCACTATGTGCTGAGATGAAGCAGCTGAGGCACACACTAGCGCAAGCAGAATATTTCTTCTCGATACCTTGCCTTACTGAGTTCAACATATGCCTTTTGCCTTGCCACTCTCTTCCTCTCTCATGCCAATCAAGGGAAAAACAGGGGTTCAAACTAAGAATGAAACACGAAAAAGGGAAAGAATGACGTACCTAAAAAGGAAATCTTGAACGAAGTACTAAAATTAGGAAAAAAAATCATTTTAACCCGATCACTAAAATAGAAGGCAAATTAGATAAATTGTCCATGAACTTTAGCCTAATATGCAATGTGCTTCTTGAATTTTACCCCAACGTACAATACTATTTCCAAATTTTAATTTGTTCAATATGATCCTTGGACTTTTAATACATGTCCAATTTGGTGCCTGGACTAGATGAAAATTTTCAATAATGTTCTGGACCTTAAATTAATTGGAGGATAATATTAAACATTTTCATATGGTTCATGGACTAAATTGAATATGTACCAAAAATCAAGAGTCATATTGAATAAATTAAAAGTTCGGGGACAACGCTAAAATTTATAAACTACATTACATATGAGGCCAAAGTTTAGGAACTATTTGTTTCGTCATCCATAAAATTAAAGTATTATACTTATAATAAGTCTGTAAATAATTTGTTGAGTAGGTAGCTAATCACTTCAATGTTATACAATGACTCTTTCCACCGGAACACTAGACCAGGCCAATCTTCCGAACTCCAGTTTATCAAGAAGAAAGATGGTACTGTTATCATCAAGTTCACCAAGAAAAACAGAAGATTCCTCTTCCGGGCTCTCAATTGTTAATTCGCCTTTGGTGCTCTTCACCTTGGGAGCATCCAAAACACAATAAATTTTTGCAGATCGATTAAATCCGCATGAACAAGTCCGATCGAAGATAAGCTTGCAAGGTTTCCAATGTTCGACCGACATGTAAAGCCAGTGGGAAATAGAGAGGTAACCGAAAGAATTATTACTGCTTGTGCTCGGGATTAATTGGATCAAGAATATTTTTAGGGAAAAAGAACTTATAAGTGTCTCAATTTTCGTGCGGCATTCATTTTGGTATCATAACCTTTTTTATCAATCATTTGAATACCACATCAATAAAATCCCGATTACTTAACTACCTCTGACGACCATTCCTTATGTCCTATATTATGTACTTACATACACATGTCTATGTAAACTACTAGTGATTAAACAAATGAAAAAATTTACCAAAAAACTCTTAAACCTTATTAAATGGAAGCATATTTAGTCCTAAATATTATAATTTGAACAATTTAACCCTAAACCTTTTGATAATTTGTCAATTTAGTTCTTTTGGCCAAAATGACGTGGACACCGGCCATTCCACTTGTCCTTGTCGGTATTGACATGGACAATTTTTTCAAATATTTTTCTCTCTGTTTTTTTTTTTTTTTTTCCGTCTTCCTTTCTCGGTCCCCGAGCCTTGACAATGAGTAGTGATCGACCATAGGTGAGGGCCGGTGAGGCTCACCCTCAAGGGATCCGGCAAGTGCGAGCCTTGCCCAACTTTGGTGAGGGGGCCACCTCACCAGGATTAACGATCGGTAAAGGAAAGGAAAAATAAAATTGCAAACAATAACTAACAAGAAAATTCAAAAAAAAATTTAAAAATTGAAAAAAAATGTTTACATCAATACCAGCCATGCCATATGACAACCGGTGTTGACATCAACGATTGCCGACTTAAATTGGTCAGAATGACTAAATTGACAAATTATCAAAATGTTTAGGATAAAATTGGCCAAAGTAAAAGGTTTATGATTGAATTGGCATCCGTACAATAGATTTATACTGTCTTGTTAATTTTATCATTATATATTCCTTTGGAACGGGCGGTGTCATTGCAAGGTGCAAAACATTCAAACCATCTTGGTCATTGTTGGGAACCAATTTTTATCGCAAAATTGGCCATATATTATTGTGTTTCTCATGCTTGTCTCTACTCATTTTATTTTCTATATTAGACACTTCTTTTACGTGGATTTCCATCTTTTTATCTCGTCTTTCTCAATGTTGATTAATAAAATGGTGGAAAGAGGCAACCAATGTCGGCGACTCCTTAGACTCTTACCATAAAAGTTTCATGGCATGATAGGACATTCGATTCGAACCCCGATCACTATTCTTTTTCAGCAACCTTGTCATCCCCGCTCCACCACGGAGCTAATGGACAACCAAAGCATGCAATCCGGCATAAAGATACTAGAAGTGCCAAAGTTTATATTCGGCACTCACTTAGTGCCAATTTTTTTAGAGCACTTAAGTGCCAAAAAAAAAAAAAAAGATTATTTGAGTGTTAACTCCGGCAAGCTTTGCCGGAAATCTTACGTAAAATTTATTTATTAATAACCTAATCCTACATGGCTCGCTAGAGAAACCCAGTCAATAATATAAAAAAAAAGCTAAAAATTAAAATTTTTTAAAAATTAACAAATAAGCTAAAAAAATAAAAATAAAAAATAAAAAAAAGGTCACTTTTTTTAAAATTTTTTGAGCTTATTTGAGACTGATTTTTTTAAAAAAATTACCACGTGCATTGATTTTATTATAAATGACATGTCACTAAAAAATTTTCATTATGAATGCCATGTATATTTTTTGGCTAGAATCTCTCGTTGTTAGCACTTAAGTAATCCCTTTTTTCTCCAATTTGGTACTTAAGTGAGCTGACAAAAAAATTTTGCTACCAAAGTGAGCGCTATACACAAACTTTGGCACTTTTGGTGTGCTTATGCTCGCAATCCCTTTTTCGCCAACAGAATAATGAAAAACTCAATAATCAAAGGCACCACAATTGCAATAGTGTTGGACTAGACATGTAAGATTTTTCCAATGATTGAGCACCGACTGCATATTAATGTGTGATTCATATGTCTTATGTGTTCATTGTACAATTGTGTTAATATCTATACCCCGACTGTAATCAGTTACTCTTATAAATACATATCATACAATCCTAATTTAGTTAAGCCACCATAAACACTCATGTTGTTATTCCCTCTTACTTTAAACATCAACATTGTATCAAAGTAGGAAAACACATCAAATTCTTTGCCCCAAATTAACACTTCTTTTGCTGCAATTGCTTTCTCAACTATATCCAATACATCTCCAAGTTTCTCTTCTTCTCCACCATCTCTTTTTCCATCATTTTCTCTTCCAGTTAGTCCCAATTTCCCATCACCTTTCAACAACATTATGTCTACTTTCACTTCTTCTTCCCTCTTCTCTGTTGTTATGATTTATGCTGCTGCTCAAATTACAACCGTGCAATCAATGTCGCTGTCCGTTTTTCTTCCCGACATCACATGTCTCGTCTCCATCAAACTTGATGCAGACAATTATCTTAAATTGAAATCTGAGTTGGAACCAATTCTAATATGTAACGACCTGTTGAGCTGTGTGGATGGATCCTTTTCGTGCTCGTTAAAGCTTATCAATGATCAAAATGATCAAAATGGCACTTTGGCAGTTAATAACTCCTATTACATCCGGATCAAGATAGATAAATGCATTCATATTTTGATAAATTCGACCCTCACAATAAAAATTTTCCATCAATTTCACAACCTTCGGATGTCTCGAGAGATTTGGCTCGCTCTAGGACAACGCTTTAGTGATGGCTGCAAGACCAAGAAAATTGGACTAAAACTTGATTTTCAGATTGCATTAAGAAACTTGATCAATCAATGTATAAGTCAATTGCGGATACTATCACTGCAATCAATTGCTCTTCGGTATTGATGATGGAGGTCGACGAGGACATGCTGGTTTGACGAGGTTTAGAAAGCTAACTTAGCTCATGGATTATTGCATGTATATCTTTTATTCGCGTACACACATTCATCTTATCTATCATGGCAATTACGCACGAAAACAAAAGGCTGAGCTTCGTGGCGATTACGAAGGTGACTTTTGAATTGTATAAGGGTTGAAGTGGGGCAAGTGGTAGATATTTTGGCTGTTCTGCTGGGAAGGATAGTGACTCTCTCGAATAATCAAGGTGTCGGCTGAATGGTCAAGACTCGATAGCTTGATCCGATGCGATAAGATTCCTCATTCGAATCACAGTGTTGTCCCACACGTATTGATGGGAGGGTTTGCTCACATTTATGGGCCGAATTGAGTCGAAGGGCCGAATATTTCATGTTATAAAAATTAGAGAGTGGTTACCATGTTTTGTTCCTTTAGCTATAAATCAAACTTGATTACTGAGTGTCGCTTGCAAAACGCTAGATTTAAAGATTTTCTACTGAATTCCAATAAAAAAATAGGGGTAGCACCGTGAAATATCCCAAACTGATATATCTATGATAAATTTACCACAAACCAATGTAACCCAAATCGGTACCCTTGTGACAAATTTATTTTTTTTACCACTAAAAATCCTAAATTGGTATACATGTGACAAATTTGCCCCGTGTTGGTTTTCATTAAATTAGGTTAACATCACCAAAAATCTCAAATTAGTACACCCGTGACAATCGGAGGGTAAAAACCTCAATCTAATATACCCGTCAATGACGGTAAGATTCAACGGAAACTAATAGAGGATCAAATTATCACAAGTGTACTAGTTTGAGTTTTTGGTGGTCATGAAATTATTTTGAGATAAATTTGTCATAAGAGTACCAATTTAGAGTTTTTTGTGATATTAACCTAAAAGTTAAAGCTCATACCAAGTGGGAGGACTTGCCCACTAAAGACTTCTTAATGTGTTTCCATTCAACTAAATCGTGTGAACCCTATGAAAGGAGCTTTTGTCCTAATAAAACCAAAGTCTTCTTTGAGTACAATGGCCCCGTTTTATATTACTTTCAATACAAAAATATAAAAGTTATAATTATTATTTTTTTCAATTTTAAACAAATAAAAAGTAAAAAAATAAATTGGTCTTGCTAAATAACATTTGAAATATATGTTTACCAAACAACATTTTCTCCAAAGTTGCTTTCCAAGGCATTTTTCAATTAGAGTTTACCAAATAGTATTTGTATCTAACCAAACTCTTTTAGGATAAAAGCTTTTGCATTTCCCCAAAGCAGAACCAAACAGGGCCATTGTACTCAAAGAAGACTTTGGTTTTATTAGGGTTCGATTGGGGCAAGTTGGCCTTAGGAGTTCATTCAAACCTCAAGGTTTTGAACTTTCCTACAATGGTTGCTTTTTGTTTGGGGCTATCTTGATTCCTAACAAGGACTGTAGTTGAACCTGTGCCTTAAAATTGCAGGTAAACCATAGAGAATCCTGATTTAGAAAGCTTTCTATCGCGACCATCTTAGAGGCGAAGGACCAAATGAAAAGCTAATGGATTACTAAGTGTGAAGGCTTATCATGGACTCTCCCAAGTCCATACCAATCATTATTTTCAGATCAACGGTGGAGAATCCTAATTTTTTTTTTTTTTTGGCTAAAGAATCCTGATTTGGAAAGCCTTCCTTGTGTTCAGTATTTTGTTCCTTTCTGCATGTTTTCTTCGCAACCCAATGCTTGATTGCTGGTAAAGAAGCTTTCATAGGTTCTTGGATTAGCATTAAGATGAACAAAATAATACACTCATAGCGTCATGATCTTATTTAATCATACTTGTAATCGCTACTAGCTTCCCATCGCATCTCACCGATGGATTATACACAGCTCGAAATCGAGTACTGCTTTTAAACTATACCAATCAAACCGAGAGATACGTGTTGAATCAACGGACATTCGTCTTGGCAAGAATCTGAGCAGGATTTACATTTTTTTTTTCTGAAGAAACTAGATGGAGAAATTGTTGGATCATTTATCCAATATTGGGCTAATATGTGAATAATTATGTGATGCATACTGTCATATAAAGTTAAGCCCTTGATAAAAGTGATATTTGAGGATAAAGTTATTATGGGCTTTAATGTATCCGATAGGATGTGATCCTTTGATGTGTAGAGACTAAAGTGGTGGTTTAAATTTTTATGATGGGATAACATTGAAACACCAAAAGATGATAACTGTTATCTACAATGGGAATATCAAAGGATTTATACCGAAGGATAAGAGATAAGTTATCTTATCTGTTGTCTTCAAGAGGAATCCCAAAAGGTAACAGATAAGTTATCTATAAAAGGTGGTTATGGTCTCCAGATCAAATGTAACGTTTACTCTTCCTACATCTCATCAATAGAGAGAGTGCTTAGAGAAGTTTAAAGGGGTTCTCTGAGAATTACGTACGTGCTGATCTGGAAGGTCAACTGCACAACTCCGAAGAACAATTTGGCATTATGGATTGAGGTATGCTTCCGTAAACTATTTATTACGTTCGCGATGATACAACATGTACGATCCTATATGTTGATGGTTTTCAACAGTTAGTTTTGTTTTTTGGGCACCAACAGAAATCTCTATTCCAACATCACAATGACATAGAAGTATGGTCACAAATAAAAAATAAAACCCTTTTATTGCATAGGCAAATAAAAGCCGGTCCTCTTCGATTAGTCGGAATGACATGTAATTATAACGTGACAGGAATTAACCTTGGCAATGAACAAGATAACAAAATGTTATTTCCAGCACCCACTCTTAAACGTGTCGATCTACAGAGGATGGTAATGAATCCATCTGCGAAACATCTTGTAACATTCTCTGTGTTTGTGTTCTGGTGGCGAGTGACCAGCTCCCTGTAGCAATGGCGTTAAGACACGGAACAAAAGTATTATGACACCAAAAACTACTCGACCAGAAGGAAGAGGCGACATTGAAGTCTGAATTCTCTCAACTTTAATGTTGTGTAGGCCAATTGGTATCTGTCGTCCGCATACTTCCTGGTGTACCTATTAAAACATGGTGAAATTGGAAGCTCTTACATCATCTGAGGACAAAAAACCGGAGAACGGAAAAGTCCAAACTGAAACCTTTGTGAGCTTACCCGGCAACTTGGCCATCTACAAACCTCGGTCTGCAATCTGTATCCACCGTCAAATCAAGCCATTTTACCCACTCCTCGATAACGTTATGCAGTATAAACATGTCATGATCACCACTGCGAGGTACGAGTTACTCATGACTAGTCGAACCAAGTGATTTTTGTGTTTTTGTTGAACTTCACGGTCGCTGAAATGTTCCTAGACTATTGCAGTCATTGGTTTTAGCAGTTTTTACGTGAAAACTCGAACTTGCATGCCCAGACGGGTGAGATTCTTCTGATAATCCAGAAGATTGGTGCCATCTTCAGTGTAGGCTAACCAAATAATACACCTGAAGAATTCACCGACGGTCCCCTACAAATTGATGCAATAAGATACAACTATTTGCTAGTTTTCTCAAGGGGGAATAAATTTGAACGACAAGTTCATTGGCAAGACATGTACATACCGGTCCAACATGAAGAGCTTCTTGTACGCCTGGATAATTACACCATATATCGACAAGTAGATAATCAAAGTACTGTCACATTCATCAAAAGAGTCAGAGAGGGAGAGACCTTGCACCAAAGATCGCGAGGTCTCAGTAGTGACACAAGATAATCCTTGGTGAACTCTTCAATGGAACTCCTGTGCTTCTCTTTGTTTGATAGAGCTAATTTGAAAGCTTCTTTCGGTTTTGGTGAAATGAAAGCACAAACAGGGTCAAGAACATTTGTTTCACTGATCAATTCAATTAGCTGCAAGTAAGACAGAAAGAACCAAACATCTCTGCTCAAATTTCATGTTCAATAAATCTCAAACCCAAAAAGAGTTGGGAGAGAAAAACAGAACCAGTCTACTCCTAATGCATCCATAAAGGATGCACTTTCTCCAACCTCGTCGTACATTGCTAGAATAGAAGGCAAATTAGACAAATGATCTTTGAACTTTGGCCTAATTTGCGATATGGTCTTTGAAGTCCACCTCAATGTACAGCAATGTCTCTAAATTTTTAATTTGTTCAATGTTGTCCTTAGACTTCTGGTACATGTTCGGTTTAGTCCCTGGACTGCATGAAATTTTCAATATTGTTCCTGACCTTGAATTAATTGGAGGACATTATTAAACATTTTAATATAGTCCATTGACTAAATTGAATATATACAAAAAAATGCATGAGTCCTATTGAATAAATTAAAAATTTAGGGACAACGCTAAAATTTATGGATTACATTGTATATTGGACCAAATTTTAGGAACTGTTTGTGTCATTATCCGTAAAATAAAAATATTACACTTATAATAAGTTTGTAAATAATTTGTTGAGTACGTAGCTAATCACTTCAATTCTATACAATCACTCTTTCCAGTGGTGTGGAAAAATATTCTATCACTGCAATCAATTGATCTATCTCTAATAAGGACTTGGAGATTTAAGCCCTCAATGGACTCCCACTTGAGTATCATCCCTTTATCACAATGCTCACCAATGGCCCTACAATTTCCTTCGGCGATTTGCAGTCAGACCTCCTCATTTAGAAAGAACGAATTTCAGGGTGGATGTATTTCTAGGGGTGGAAGATTTGGTTGGGGACAAGGTGGACAATTCTTGTGTGATCAACTGGGTTGGCAATCCTACAATGTAATTATTAGCAAAAGCTATCGAACTCTAGAGAAATCTCAACTCAGTAAATTTTAACTTTTGAAAATAATTCGATACTTTTTTTCAGAGCAAATCGGTCCCCGCCGATAATTACTTTAATGATATGTTTCTAATCATCACTCTATATAAGCAATGTACCTATCAATTAATAATTACTCCAAATTGTCCACACGTCACAATTTAGCAATCCAATTGATACTTCACACGACAGAAATCTAGGTCAATTAATTACTATTTCAATTTTCAAATGTTATCAACTTACCAAGAAAATGTCGGATGACACGGTCAACTTCAATATCATATGCACTTATGGAAGTACCCGATAGAGCAGGCCGACCTAGGTTCTCTTACTAAAGGGATGGGCCGAACGGAATGGAAAGTCATTATATCTAATGCAGGAAATAAAAATTTGAATTTGATTCGCCAAATCCGGCTCCCCCATTTTAGAACTGCATCCATACTTTGAAAATTTTACTTAAATTGAAAACCGTAAAATTTTAATGCTTTGCACTCTATCCAAATATGACTAGATTTGATTTTTAAACGTCAATTGCAATAGAGATTAAATAACACGTTCAATATTTTGTATAATTTGATGCCTAAAATCGCATGTATATCTAACCTTGAAAATCATGCGATATTGCTTTAAAGAACCTAACCAAGAAATGTGGTACGGAAATGGCGACATTGAGTGTACTAACCCTACCCTCGCACATAATTGAACCTCCAGAGCTAGATATTTGGTTTTCACAGATTAATCAATCCTAGATGATTAGTTGATTTCCTGCGACATGGGATTCTAGATTCCCAATCGACCGAGAAATGATTGGTGTTGACTCCTAAAAAGGCCAAAGATTTGAATTGCAATAGCACACCCCAACCTCAAAGACTCCAGGTCGTAGATCATGATTGAATTGGTACAAGTGCAATAAGTTTAGAATTTTTTTGGTAATTTTCCTTGTTAGAGATATAAAAAGGGTAAAATAGTCTTTGGGTTATCTAGGGTTTAATATGTACATATATATTAAGTTTTAACAATAAAATAAGTAGACATTCTCTCTTTGATGGTATCAAAGCCTTAAACCCCTAAACCTAGGTTGCCACCTCTGTCAACCACCCACCAGCGACCCCCACCATCGTCAACCTCCCATCAGCAGCTGGCAGCCATCAACAAATACGCCGGAACTCGTCAAAAACCCTAGGTCCGAAGTCGCCCAAGCCCAGTGAAGCTAGATCTGAGGTCGCCTAAGCCAGCGAAGCCTAGATCCGACGTTGTCAGCGTGGCCCAGGCCTAGAGAAGCCCAAACACGACGTCGCGCAAGGCTGGTGAGTCCGGATCTTGGGTCCTTCGACACTGCCTAAACTGGCGAACTTAGCTCCAGCGTTCTCCGGCCGTGCTAGTTACTGTCCTGGTCAGGCAAGTGGAAAGGCACAAATGTGTATTTCTTGAGATGCTATTGAAGGTGGAGCAGTTTTTGGTTCAGTAGTTCGGTCGACAATTTCTATACCTCTGACTCTCTATTTAGCACGGACACTCCTCCGAAAGTGTTTTTTGCGTGTCGGTGTCCGACATGCACTGGACACGGTTGGACACGGTTGGACATGTTCGAACACGCGGTCAACTTGTGTTCGAATTTCCAATGTGTTCGAATTTCCAATATGTGGTCAATGGAAGGGACACGCTGGGACTCGCGTGTCCCGAGGTATTCTAGGAAAAATTTCAGCTTTTTAGGGGCAAAAAGAAATCACACCCACTCTGGTGCTCTGCATAGACATGGCCACAGGCCAATTTGGGCCCGTTGATCGCTATCGGCTGTTCCGAACCGGAACCGGCAAATATATATATATATATATATATATATATATATATATATATATATATATATAGGGAGAGAGCAACGGCTCTCTCCCTCCCCCAGGCCCCACCTCCGAACTGGAACTGGAACCGGATTCGAAACCGCTGGTTCCATAGTGGCCACGAACCGGAACCGCTAGTTCATGAATCGGAACTGTTGGTTCACGATCCGTAGCCATGCCTAGCTCTGTATCTATGGGAAGAAGAAAGAACAAGAGAGAGATGACATGATAGAAGGTAGACAGGAAAGTACAGAAATGGCAGCGAGTAGGTGGCAATGCGACATGACCATCATCACTTATTAAATGCATATCTTTCTCTCTCTCATATGTTTTCACATATTTTATGTCAGACTAGTTAATTTTTTTTTTGGCCGAAAGTCACGTTAGTTTGAAAGGCAAAATAAAAAATTACAGAGACTAGTTGGCTTTTTCAAATTTTGATGGGAGGAAAGAAGTGGCGAATTTTCTAATTCGAAATAGCGACATTAATAAATAGTAGATCATTACTTTTAGTATAAATTCATTCTATGTTTTTTTTATTTATTTATAAAATTATAAAAATAATAATTTATTATGTATAATGTGTCGTAACGTGTCGAAATTTTCTATTTTTTGAAAACTCACATGTCGGCGTGTCGTGTCATGTGTCGTGTCGGTGCTACATGGCCTTAAAACCCTAAACCTAGGTTGCCACCTCCGTCAACCACCCACTGTCGACCTCCCATTAGCAATTGGCAGCCATCGATCAATATATCGGAACTCGTCAGAAACCCTAGTTCCAAAGTCACCTAGGCCTAGTGAAGCCGGATCTAAGGTTGCCTAAGCCAACGAAGCCTAGACTCAACGTTGTTAGCGTCACCCAGGCCCGGAGAAGCACAAACACAACGTCGCGCAAGTTTGGCGAATAATCGATCACTTTAGTGCCAAATCGGAGAATAATCGATCACTTTAGTGCCATCGGCAAGAATTTCCAGCGATCTCATCGGAGTTGGTACTTAAATAGTCGTTTTAAAAAAAAATGGCACTTAAGTGATAAAAAAAATATATTAGCACTAAAGTGAATGCCGTGCATAAATATTGGCATTTGAGATGTCCTTTTGCCTAAATATATGGAAAGACAAAGTAATGGTTTGTTTGACGATATGTATGAACATAACATTATATATCACTTGAAAACCTCCCTTTACAATTTTTCTTTATATCACTTGTATTCTTTCCATTACCTCACAAGACCCCTTAAGCGTCTTAATAAATGAATAAGAAATGGATTCTCTGGCAAACTTAGCAACGGATTCCCTTTTCTACCTATTTGACTTGAAACCGATTGATTTAGCCATGAACAGATTGAAGAGAGCTCTAACAGGCCTTCGAGGACCAAACCCGAAATCCCGAATAGACCGCCGATTATAAGCTGGAGGAAGATGAGGATGATGTCAAGTCATCATCGTATATTGTTTGAATCACATTACCTTGTAAGTTCCCTTACTTCATCAAGAATTACCAACTAAATCATACTTGGTCTGATCATTCTTCTTTGCTAATAGTCTTATTTTCTTTTTATTACTAAGTGGGACTTCAGTTGAGTGCGGATTGCCACCCCTGTAGAAGGTGAAATTGAAAAATTTATTGGGAGCAAATGCCATGAATCGAATATTAAGAAAGAATCATTTACACTACAAAAAAATACGGATTTAGCTACGAAAAATTTGATACGGAAAAAATTCGTCACTAATTTCCGATGAAAATAGTGACAAAATGAATATTCGTCGCTAATTGCGACGAAATAAGCGACGAAAAAATTCGTTGCTCATTAGTGACGAATATAGCGATGAAAAATAATTCGTCGCTAATTTACGACGAAAATTCTCACGAACAATTTTTCGTGGCTAATTAGCGACGAAAATAGCCACGAAAAATATTTCGTGGCTAATTAGCAACGTAATTAGCCACGAAATATTTTTCGTGGCTAATTAGCGACGAAAATATCCACAAAAAAAATTTTGTGGCTAATTAGCGACGAAAACGGCCATGAAATAATTATTCGTCGCTATCTCCTTTGCGACGAAAATGAGCTTCGTTGCCAATTAGCGACGAACGTATTTTTTCGTCACAAATTCTTTAATTAAAATTTAGTGACGAAAATCGACGTTTGTCGCTAATTAGCGACGAAAATAAACGTTCATCACTAATTAGCGACGAACTTTTGTTTTCGTTGCAAAATTAGCACTATAAATAAAAATAACAAAGAAAATATTAAAATTAGTGACGAATCATTATTTTCGTCGCTAATTTAGCGACGAATCATTATTTTCGTCGCTAATTTAGCGACGAATCATTATTTTCGTCGCTAATTTAGCGACGAAATGTATTATTCGTTGCTAATATGAAGGAAATAAAAAAAGAAAATGTTCAATTTATTTAATTTGCGACGAAAAAACAATGTTCGTCGCTAAATTTGCGACGAAATAATACATTTCATCGCAAATTTATTTAATTTATTCTGGAAATTAGTGACGAAATTATTTTTTCGTTGCTAATTATTTTTTTCTTTTTTATTTAATTTATAATAGCAATTTGTGACGAAATGAGAATTCGTCACAAATTTTGCGACGAATTTCATCTTTCATCGCAAATTTAATTTTTTTTAAATTAACGACGAAATTATGTTTTCATCGCTAATTAGCGACGAAATTATGTGTTTCGTCGCTAATTAGTGACGAAGAACTTTATTTCGTCGCTAAATCTTTTAGGGAGCTTTTGAAATTTAGCGATCCTACTCTCTCCTCCCGCCTAACCCCATTCTATAAACTCTCCCGCCCCCTTTCTATCATTCCGCTCTCCACAGCATTCAATTTCCCCCACCTAACCCCACTCACCTTCTCTCTCTTCATCCTTCTCTCTCTTCCCCCACTCACCTTCTCTCTTCCTCCTCTTTGTGCGAACAGACCCCCCTTCCCCCTGTTCATCATCATCATCTTCTTCTTCTTCTTCTTCTTCATTCGGCAGCCCCCCCAGCCGACACCAACCTCCAGCTGACCACCACCCCCCTTTGTCGTCACCCTGCCGTTGCGACCGTCGCCGCTCGCCCGCCAGCCCTGCGTAACCGTCGTCGACCTCCACCCCACCGCCTCTCTATTCCCCACAACTCAGGCCCCGACGCCCATAGCCTGCAGCCGCCACCTCCAGTTGCACCGTCGCCGTGCCATTCCATCGTCCCGCGAGCTCGCCCCGACAGCCTCACAAGCCGCTAGACCCGCAACGCTTTGCCCTCCTCCTCTGTTCCACTGCTGCTCTACCAGCTTCTAGCTGACCACCGACGCCACCACCTGCCGCCTCCTCCAATAACTGTCGGCCTCATTGTCATCCCTCCAGCCGTCCGCCTCAAGCCCAAACCCGAGCCCAAGCCCCCGACCTCCATCTCCATCTCCATCTCTCAGTCTTTCTCCCTCTCTTTGTCCCGGCACCCCAACTACCCTCCTGCTCTGCTCCTCCTCTGCCCGCGACACCCCCTGCTCCAGCTGAGATCCACCCCCTCCGCTACCGTCCAGCTCGCCAGCCCCGTCGCCATCCACCTTAGCCCAGGAACTCCCTCGACTCGCTGCGACCCAAGACTCCCTCACCCCCTCCGCCACTGAACAAAAAGGAATTCACCACAAAAAAAAACACGCTTTTTGCGACAAACATTTGTGACGAATAAAAATTCGTAGCAAATTTGTGACGAATTTTGCAATAAAATAAATTTGTGACGAATTTTGCGACAAATAAAAATTCGTAGCAAATTTTTCCACGAAAAATTCGGTAAAATTCGTCGCTAATTGGGTTTTGCGATGAATTTTGCCACGAAAAAAAATTCGTGGCTAATCTAGCGTCGCAAAATTTAGCGAGGAATAGAAAATTCGTCACTAAATTCGTCGCTAAATTTAGCGACGACATTTTTTTTTGTGGCTAATTAGCAACGTATAAGTTTCATTGCTAATTTGCCACGGAGAGCAATTAGTCGCAAAATTCGTAGCTAATTTGCGACGAAACTTATTCATCGCTAATCAGCCACGGATAAATAGTCGTCGTAAAATTCGTCGCTAATTAGCGACGAAATTTAGTTTTTCGTCGCTAAATTTTGCGACACCGAATTGGCGATGAATATTTTTTCGTCGCTAATTTTCGTCGCAAATCACTTTAGCGACGAATTTTGGTCAATTTTTCGTGGCAAAATCTATGGCTAAATCCTTGTTTTTTTGTAGTGTTATTTGAAGACGTAAAGTATTCATGTAATTGATGAGACCTTAAAGTTGTACTAAAACATTTGGTTCAGTATTTTAAAAGACTATTGAGAAAAATTCGGAGGGTTTGACAACCATTTTGAAGGAATTTTGGGGAGGGTGAAAGATGACCTTGAGAATGCTGAAAGCTCAATGCTGGTATGGACCAACATCAAGCTTTGATTATTTTTGGGATGCTAAAGGCATCATTAATGAAAGTTACTTAGTTGCTGATTTTTCACTCAAAACCTTACTAAAAATCCACTTTTACCCTTTTAAAAAGTAAAACCCTAGTCCATTGTTCATCTGTTTAAGCGAAGGCGAAAAAGGCAGACTCTGGTTGGCGAAGGTCCATTGAGAGGTTGGTGAGGTCATGCAACCCAAGCAATCGTTGCCTAAGGTGGCGCGACCTCGGGGGACAGCCACGTGGTCGCATGACCTCAAGCCTCGTTGCCTTAGGTCATGTGACCTAGGTGACGACCCCCTAGTCCTGCGACCTCAGACCTCATTGCCTTAGTTTGTGCAATCCCAACAAGGGCCTCCTGGGGCCGCGTGATGCTAGGCAACAGTTGCTTGGGTCGTGCGACCCAAGCAACCATCGTCGAGGGTCGCATGACCTCAAGCGGCTCTTGTTGGGGGTCGCCCAAGGTTGTGTGACCTCAACCGACTACTATCGGCTCCAGATCCGGCTCACTTGTAGCCTAAGCTCTTCACCAAAGCTCGAGAAGGGTTTGATTTTTTTTATTACTTTTTTTTTTTATGAAGAAGAAATAATGCCACCTAAGTCTTTTACAACAGACGTTTTGCCGGACTCTGCTTAACCCAAAGTTATTTTTCAAAGAATTTTTTACCCAACGCGGTTGCATTTCCCGCAAATCCATTTTTAAAGCCGGACCAAACGTAGCCATCACCTGTCACTTCTCTATCATGCTTCCAACAAAGTTTAGCGATTACCTGGGTAATTATCCAGGTGTACAAGAAGCACTTCATGTTCGACCGGTATGTACATGTCTTGCCCATGGGAAATGAATTGAACTGCAGATATTTGAAGTTATACATTGTTACGTTGTTAATTACATTCTGTGTGAGCAATATTAGTTAAAAATGTGGTTCAAAAAATTTATAATCAACAGCAGTTGTATACGTGCAATTCTTCCTCAACCCAATCCTCAGTAGCGATGTCAGCGAGAAGGCTATTGGGTACATAGTGTGAGAAGAGATTGTTCATCTCGGGAATTACTTTCTAAAATGAATCTATTTTTCAAAAAAAAGTAAAGAACAAGGAAAAGAGGTCGAGCCTTGTACATGGAACACTCGAACTAGGGCGAAGCGATAAGTATAGGAATACACTAGTGTATCTTCGGAAAGAGGCTGATCAAGAAAAGTCCAACAGCTCCAAACAAAATGTGATAAGAGGGCTGGCAAAAAAGATACTTGTGTTCAATAAGAAGGTGACAACTTCCTCATTTTATGAGACTGATTTTAAACTAATGCTAGAGTAGGAACTTTACCGTCTTTTACATTCTTGAGTGTTGATAAATTCCAGAAATAACATTGCCGAGCAAAGGAATTAAAGGAAGAAAATCCATGTAAAAGATTGGAAAAACCTATGACCATGCGTAACTTTCTTTGGACAAAGCCCTTTATATAAGGAGCAATATAGGATGAGTAGTATCAAGAAAAGGAGATAAGAGACACATGGCTTCATTCCACAAGACTGCAACTATAATAATAGTTGTCCTTTGCTCATGCAACGTCCTCAAAGGTGATCCAGATGAAACAGTGGTATCCAAAATCTGCAATGGAGACACGGGGACAACCTGGTCGTACAATGATTTGGTCAATGATCTCCTTCAAGATCTAGTGGACCATACACCGGGCTCTGGCTTCAATTATTATAAAGAGAAGGATGAGTTCTTGACTAATTCCTGCTATGGTCATGGAGCATGCAATGGGTTACTCACACCTCCGGATTGCCACAAATGCTTAGGTGACGCCAAGGAACTGATACAGAAGGATTGTCACTTTAGCGTCGGCGCTCAAGTTCAGCTTCAAGACTGTAGAATTAGGTATGAGGGTTATCAATTCAAAGAAGATTAAGTTGAAGATGATCATAAAATGATACATGTTATGCTTCTGAGTATATCAAAATTACATCAATTATCTATCAGGGCCATGTGAAGCTTTTTTCAGAAGCTTTGTATCGTGAATAACTTGAGCTACAACATGATCTTTTGTTCTTCTCACTCTATGATGCCAAATGCAAGTTGTCTTGACTCGTCTGGTTTCTCATGAATTCAATTTTTATCCAAACAAATAAGTACAGTATATTTAGAGATCGCTACTTAACAGGTTTGTTTCACTTTTTGTTATACGGTAGGGGCACAAGTGCCCAAGCCCGTCTACCTAGAGTTTCATAAAACACCCTACCTATGTAAGCGGCCTTGACCTAAACTATAGTTTGCACGTTATTGATAAGATTTGAATTAGTGACACCCGAATCTTGCATTGAAATCCCAGACAATTGCACCAACTATGGGAGTTGTCATATTTCACTTCGGATGAAACATGAGAAAATTCAATGAGTACATATAAGCAAACAAGATATGAAAAGTCGAAAAGCTAAGTATCTCTGTTTAATAAGTTTGTTCAATGTTCTTTCATGGTGAACAGATCTTGTAGCCTCTCCAACTTTCGCAGAGTAGAAAAGAGTGCAAAGCGGCTGTGCATTAGATAATGCCATTTTTCTATGTATTGTGTTCTTCTATGCGTCTATCTCTTCCTGAAGATGAAATCTCTTTCATCTATCCGAAAAGGCAAACGAGAGTCTAAAAAGTAAAAGAAGGGAAATTCCTTCCAATTAAAATCTACTAAGTTCATTGATTCTAAGTTACGTTTTTCTTTTTATTCCTATGGAAGGAGTTAGTTGATCGTAACTCGATGTAAGTTTTGGCCCTCGATGTTGATCTTCGTAGAGCAGTTAAAAAAATAAAGTCGATTGGCTCGGCCAGTTTCGGAAATTTTTAACCCGACGATAGGCTAAAACCATGTAATTTGCATATCGTTGTAGCCGAAAAAATGCTTTCTTTTCTTTTGACTCAATGTGTTAGATCTTGTATTCAATTGTTTTTGGACAAGAGAAGATATTGTCTCTGGACTAAACACGTTGAATGAATCCAAACGGAACAGAGAATGATATCTTAGGCTTGGGCTGATAAAGGGTTTTTCATTTGGTTCTACTTGGAGAATATTATGGATATATATCCACCAACACTATGCCTAAAATCAGTCATTGTGCCATAGTAGTCTTGATTTTCCACAAAATCCTCATACGAGATGAGAGTCGAAAGTAAAGATTTAGTAAGAGGAAGGAAGGGTTATGGTATCCTAGAAATACACAAGGAAGAATATTCTGCATGAGAATGAGCCAAAACAAGATCCTTTATGTTTAAGCACAGTTTCCGACAATGCACCAAAGAAGGTAATTGTGGCGACCTTTCGAGAGGTGAATCACCAAGGAAAAACTAATTAATTATTAAACAAACACTTAGCGCAGACTCTCCTAAATCCATGCGAATCGCTACTTTGAGATTTTAATTTAATCAATTAAACATGGAATTTATTTAAGGAGCCTCCACTAATCTTATTATGGATTGATTAGAAACCCAACACTTTAATTTTGCGAACTAGAGATATTATGGATATGGAGACTTGTTTACGCTAGAAAAAAAATTGAATTGTATTATATTTTCTTTATTCTTTTTTTTTTCTCTTTTCATTTTGGCCTACCAGGGTTGTTGACTACTGACGATGGCCATTGGGCGAGGGCCACCTCGCTCGAGGCCAGCAAGGCCACCATTGCCTTGCTGAGGGGACCACCTAGGGCCTTCGCGGCCCGCAAAATAAAAATAACTAAAAAGTAAAGAAATTAATAGAAAATTTCAAAAAAAAATCTCAACATATCATTAAAAAACCGTCAACATCGGCGCCAACGTGCCACGTAAATGATTCGTGTCCACATCAGTAATTTTTGGTCAAAATTGGCTGAATGTACTGCATTGGCCAATCGGTGAAAAGTTTAGAACTAAATTGGCAAAATTAAAAAATTTATGATTGAATTGGTATAAGTGCAAATAAATTTAAGACTTTGTTGATACTTTTTTTCTGAAGTGAACATTGCCTTTGATAGATAAATTTACTTTCGTGCCAATGCCCAACAAGAGGGTTCAAACTAAGAATGAAGAACAAAATGGGAGTGAGAATGCACTACCAAAATCAGAAATCTTGAATGGAGCGCATGGATAAGTAGTAGGGCATTAAAAAAAAAAAGTGGTAGCGGCAACTTGGGGATAAAAATGGTGATTTGACAGATAAAGTATCGGTGTAAGATGAAATCTAGCGACTCAACGTGAAAGCGAGGATACAAAGATGTGTTCGTGAAAATAGAGGATGCAAAGTGGTAATTGAGTGAAATGTGGATGGTATTTGGGTTCTGTTTATTTTGCGAAAAATTAATAATTTGAAATTCTTCAAATAGTTCACTTGCGTCGCTCAAAATAATGAGTCAATGAAAGATAGAGAAAAGTACACTAGAAGTGTCATAACTTGTGTACGGCGTTCACTTGAGTGCCATAACTTTCAAAACATTCACTTTAGTGTCATAACTTTCAAAAATTGTTCACTTGAGTGCTACGTCGGAGCAAAATCGTTCACTTGAGTGCTACGGTAATATTTCCGGCGTGCCACATCAGCTTTCCGGAGTGCTACAAGAACTTTCCATGAGTGTCACGTCGGTTTTCCAGCGTGCTACGGTAACTTTTCTAGCGTGCCACATCAGCTTTCTGGCATGCCACATCAGCTTTCCCAGCGTCTACGTCAATATGGCACTCAAGTGAACGATTTTTGAAAGTTATGGCACTTAAGTGAACGTTTTGAAAGTTATAACACTCAAGTGAATGTCGTACAAAAGTTATGGCACTTTTAATATACTTTTCCCATGAAAGATATATTCATCACCAACAACAATTTATATCTAAACCTTTTCATGAACATTTTTCGTTCATTCAAGATTTTCGTTCATTCAATTTTGTAAGTCATAAAAGCGATCATTGTTTAGAAATGATTTCTAAATCATTCATGTTTCGCGAAATAAACTTATCCTTCGTATTTTTCCTTTTGAAAATTGTTAAATTTACAAGGCAAAGACCATATATGTGTAGAAACTACAAATCGAATAGAATCCCTCATTTTAAGAGTTGAAATAACATAAATTTTACCAAAATTAAGAAGTCACATTTCGAGACTAGTGGATCCTATGCGTGCTCGTTATTATTATTATTATTATTTTGGTCGAAATGCATGCCTGTTATTAACAAACTCATTTTGACACTATCGGTAAAATAAAAATATCAAATTGAAAAGGAGTTTGTAAAATATTTTATTGATTAGGTGGCTAATCAGTCCAACACTATACATTTAATTCCTTCCAGTAATGTATGCTCTCAAAAGTTTAATTCACCTTATGCATGGAACCCTCAAACTAGGGCGAAACGATCTTTGTCACCAGCAAAAATTTCGGTCACTTGTGCAAAAGCCTTCTCATCAAGTAGAGGAATACGCAAGTGTATCTTTGGGAGAGGCTTACCAAGAAAAGTCCAGCAACTCCAAACAAAATGCGATAAGAGGGCCATCATAAAAGATACTCATGTTCAACAAGACGGTGACAATTTCCTCATTTTGTGAGACAATGATTTTAAACTACGGCTAAAACACAGGAACTTTACTGTGTTCTACATTCTTGAGTGTCGTTAAATCCCAGAAATAAAATTGCCGACCAAAGGAATCAAAGAGGAGCATCAATGTAAAAGAGTGAATAACCTATGTGAAGCATAATTTTCTTGAACGTAACCCTTGTATAAGGAGCAACATAGGATGAGTAGTAGTATCGAGAAAAGGAGGTAAGGGAAACATGGCTTCATTCCACAAAATTGCAACAATACTAATAGCAGTCCTTTGTTCATGCAACGTCCTAAAAGGTAATCCTAATGAAGCATTGGTATACAAAATCTGCAATGGAGCCACGGAGATAAGCTTGGTGTTTGATAATGCGATCGATGATCTCCTTCAAGGTATAGTGGACCATACATCGAACTCCGGCTTCAATTATTATAGTGAGAAGGATGATGACTTGAATGAAAGTTGCTACGCTCACGGAGCATGCAATGAGTTGCTCACTATAACGGATTGCAACGCATGCTTGGGTGATGCCAAGCAACCGATACAAAAGTCTTGTCACTCAAGCATCGGCGCTCAACTTCAGCTTCAAGACTGTAGAATTAGGTATGAGAAGTATAAATTCAACGAAGATTAAGTTGAAGATGATCCTAAAGTGAGAATTATGCACACATGTTGTTCGTCTTAATCTATCATGGTCATGTGAAGCATTCTTGCGAAGTTTTGTAGCGGGAATAACTTGGGGGACAACATGATCTTTTGTTCTTCTCACTCTATGATGCCCAATGCAAGTGATCTTGACTTGTCTAGTTTCTCATGAATTCAATTTCTATCCAAACAAACAGGTACATCATATTTAGAGTCAGCTAACTAAAACATCCTGTTTCACTTTTTGTTATAAAACACCTGCAAACCTATGAATCAATAAAGTCCAAGCTTTTGACCTGTGTAGGTGGTCTTGACCTAAACTATAATTTGCACGTAATTGGTTAGATTTGAATAAGTGACTCTCGATCCTGAATTCGAATCCCTAACATTCCAACCACCTACACCAATTTGATGGGTTAAATCGAAGGTGATAAAGAACAGACACTCACATCTCAAGTAAACACTCACGAAGGAGGAGAAGACGAAGAAAGCTTTTCTGTAAACTTGTATCATTCTTGATTCACTCATATCAATAGTATTACAAGACACGCCTATTTATAGGCTTGATACATGACTCTTGAGATACAAAAGGACCCTTAAAAGACTCATAAATAGATTCTTAGAAACATGAACAGTCATGATTTATATACATAACCGACTCTTGAAACACTCACCTAATTATGACTCCATAGTAAAGACTTCTTACAAGCAACATTACAATGAATACTGGTCTTGATTCATGCATCCATCTGGGGAGTCGAACGGTCATCCGTATGGTTATCAACATCTCGTTCACTAAATCGACACATTCGTGAATTTGGTTTAATTGCTAACACTTTCTAGTCCGAGAGGCGATATTGCTTCACAGAACCTCATCAACATCACCCTGAGCTCCCTATCTATAGACTCGTCTTCTTCATTTTCTGTCACTTCATTCATCGAATATTTGGTCAGCAACATTATTTCTTCAGCACAAAGATCGGTATTTGATTCTCCACCAGCATCACGTCTTTGACAATGAAGCCCCGGGTCATCAGTACAATCCCCCATCGATCATCGTCCCCAGTAGTGTCTTTCTTGCTCCAAATCTTGGCGGACCTATCTGGGTCCGTCGTCTCTCTCTTGTATATTTGACTCTAAAGTAGGTCGAGCAAGAACAAGCTGTCGATGGTCATGATCCATTTCAGAGTGTCCGTGCCAACTTCCAGTTGCAGCCTGTAGCTTGCGCGGATTTTCACCTCCTGCTCTTTGAGCAAAACAGCTATTCAATCAAGTACTGGGAGCTTCAGCGGCACGGGTGCCATCGAGCCCTGGCTAGCTTGGGGTTTTTTGTTCTAGTAGAGCTGTGGCCGGAAGTGGTGGTACAGTCCCAGCACGACGTGCGAGGGGTGTAGGACTGCGGCATTCGTGGAGCTGATCGACTTGGACACACGATAGACGATAGACCGAGGGCATCTTGGATGTATGGATGAGGTGGTTTGCTCACATTTGCGGGTCCTAATTGAGTCGAAGGGCCAGACCTTTCAGGTAGATGAGCCTCAGCACCAGTGCCCCTACCTTATGAAAACAAGTGAAGACATATGAAGTTTTAACTAACTCAACAGTTCTAAATAAATCTGAAAAATGAGGCGGGAAGCACACTAGGAAATCCACTGAAGGAGCTTGTAGCTAGTAGTCTATTCCGAGTCAGACTTTGCTAGCTATCAGGATGACGTAAAACTGACAACTAAATGTATTTTTATGTTAATGGGAGGTGCAGTATTATTGAAAAGTGAGAAATAGAAATCTATGTTATCCTCTATGAAGTAAATAGCATGCTTTTCAACTACTACTCAGATTATTTGGCTCTTGAACCTCATTAAGAAGTTAATCGTATTTTATTTTATGAAAAGACCCATATGGTTGTATTGTGACAATAACTCTACAATGTTATTTATTAGCAACAACAGAGATCTCAAGGGATCTAAGTATCTGGCGGTCAAGTGTTTTACTACAAGATAATAAATGAGAATGGTGATACTAAGTAGAGCATATTTTCACGGATGATATGATAGGATACCTACTAACTAAAGACTTTTGCCCGTGTGTATTTGAATGACATGTCATAAGCATGAGTTTAAAAACATTATGGGATGCTGTTAAGACATGTTATATGCTGGGCTTGGAAGCATCATGGGATACTGTTGTTTAGTGGGAGCTGTTTTCGTTTTTGCTCTAATAAAGTTTACATCTATGTTCTATCACGTTTAGTGATAGTTTTGATATATGTTGACTCTTTTGTATTCACAATGTGTTTATGTTGAGGACATAGATAAGATGAAAATCTCAAGACATAGTGTAAATCTTGAGTGATGGGGGCATTTAATTTTTTAGCCATAAGCATAGGTCTTGTCACACATAAAGTATAGTTAACCATAAAGGTAAGACATGTGGATTCTTTAGAACATAAAAATGTTCTCTAGTGGCATATCAGGTTTCGTGAAACATAAAATAAGAGAATGGTGATCGACAATGAGGATAACATATAAAGTTTCTCTATTATTTGAGGTGTTATCCGTATGCCACACTATCATATTGAATCCATATCAGTAAAATTAAAAGCACTTGTGACCATATATGGCTATGTGTCCGTGATGCAATTACTACCATGATTCGGTGTTTGAGATTTTACGGGATTGAATTGACTACTAAGAATTATCTCTAGACTAATATAAAGATGCACATATGCAGTACAATTTTAATTAATGTAGTCCAAGTGGAAAAATGTAAGAGTTTTCTTTATTATGCGCTAAATAAATTAATATTGTAATTATTAATTGTTTTAATAAAGTAAATAGATAAGATCTCTAAGAGATAAGGTTTTTTTAGAGATAAAGTTTCTTATTTAGTCTAATATGGAGCTAGATAGTGGAGGCCAAGTTAGACTTTATCCATAATAAGAGGGTAGGTTACAAACTCTATAAGTAGAGCTTAATTCCCTCCTATAAATCCTAATGCTTATATCACCTCACATAAAGAATCGCTACAGAACAAGATACGTGAGGGGGTAATCTCATTGAAGCTAGTAGTTAAAGAGATTTATAGAGGAGAAGCTATTGAGTATTTGGAACGTCGATATTCCCCATTAAGAACAACGTATTCTAAAACAGGTTCATGAAATCATTTACTTTATAATCGTGATTTGTATATCTAAAAGTGATAATCATAGGTCGCTGCTTAAGGTTAATAATCGCAGCTTACATGCGTACCCATGATTAAGAAACCATTTTCACACCATCAGTTAGACAAAAATAATTAAAATTATAGGAAGTTCGGAAGTATTTCATTGAGAAGGAAGCTAATCACTTCGATCTTATCCATTAAGTCTTTCCAATAGTGTGGGTTCTCAATAATTTATTCGCCCTTTATGGATGAAGCATGTGCACATACATGCCTGAAAATTTTATAATGAGAGAAAATAGTCGAGTTTAAAATTCAACCGACAACTACAGCCAATGGGAGATCGAACGGTAAATATTAAGGGTGTGCATCAATCGTGATCCAATCCGAAACAGGATCGAGTCAACCAATTTTGGGTACTTCATCCTCGAATCAGTCTGGTTCCCCATTCATGGGAACTAACCAGATGAGTTGATATGATTTTTTTTTTATTCAGCAAGAAGAAATGTACATATTATTTGTGAGAATAATCTCTTGTTTACTAGTAACTTCCCGTTGATTAGTAATTGCATCCTAAATTAAACTAGCTTTTGATTTATTTAGGAACTTTTGAGAAAAGAAAATAGAACAATCGAAAAAAATGTCGATTTTCGAGACAACCTAGAAAATCGGATTGACACCGTGGTGGACAGGGTCGGTTACTATTCCACATATCAGAATCAACCCTCTCTGATCCAATTCCCACGCCGATCACCCCCGATAAATATGACATGATTGGCATAATTAACTTTGCTTGTGATTGGAAATAGAAGCAACTTTGCATGTTCAATAACCAACACCTCATACTCCATGATTTTGCACCAATGCTACATACTTCTCTCTAGATTTTGCCTAACCACTACTTATTAACTATGACCTGGTTGATAATATTTTATGTTTTTCCTGCTTGTTGGCCTTGGCCTGCACCATCCTTTACTTATTAACCGATTTGAGCTCACCAGCCTTAAAGTAGGAAGAGACTTTCAGTATTATATTCGAGATGAGTTATGATGTAAGTTGACAGACATCGAAATTCTATTTAGAAAGAACATTTCAACGGTATTCGGAACGTATCGTACAACATGACGACATCCTGTGCTAATCGAGTACGTGGATGTTGCATAGTAGTTTGATATTGGTTTGGCATATTAGTGTAGCTTAGGTATCTTTCAAGAGGGAAATTGAACTGGGGTCCAATGGAGGCAAAAATGCGTTTGGACAAAAGAGGGAAAGGACATGAGACGAAGGAACTTCTATAACACGGATATCAAAAGGATGAGAAAAAAGCATAACGCATGATGCGCACGTGTCTCTAGGAATGTGGTAACGAACTTGACAGATGGGGGCGTTGGCCAGTACAGGGCAACCTTCAATTGCTGCGCTAATTTGGTGAGGAAAGTTAGGCTGATAGTTGGGTCTCTTAGTCCTATTAATATATAGCAAATTTTAAGAAGCAAATAAAGAATTTTACTTTAATTTATTTTATTAAAATTCCAATTAATTATTGAAATACGTGAAGTGCTATGCTTGCTCGGAGAACGGATAACCGAATACCGTAATTTCCTACAACTTCTCGTGATTCTTGTATAAAGTATCGTAGTGCCCGGAAATTGAAACGTCTTACAATTAACGGATAAGATTTACGTTTTCTTTTTATTCGATCATCATGAGGGTGCCTGAAATTTGTTCTCGACAAAATCCTTTTGTTTTGAGGTGAAAAAAAGTTCATAAAAGAAAAAAAAAACGTTTCTTACTTGGCAAAAAAATAAAATAGATTCTTCTGCTATCTCGGTATCTTTTTTTTTATTCGGTAAAGAGACAATCAATTTTTAATTTTCGCGACTCATGTCGTCTTTAAGTAACTTATCTTTTACGGCACGTTTATTCATTTAGGATACGGTGTAATTACCTCACTATGTAACGCTCTGAATCTTAACTAATTTAGTATCGTCGAGCTTAAATTGTACGGGACTTTTACTCCTTCCATTTCGATCTTTCCTCCACGAAATTAAAGCTAAGATGAAAATACGAACCGAAGGATGGAGAAAAAGAACAACCTATCTTAAGGAAATATTTTATAAACTGCGTTTAAACGGTAACGCCACTGGGTACTTCAATCTCTCTCTCTCTCGAAGAAGCGACGCATGTATACCCAGCTTCACACGACAAGCAAAACCCAACACGCACGACAAAATCCCTTCGATATCCCAGAAACCAAAAACCAACGACACGGTGGTAACCGGTCCTAGCTCCTCCGTTCTTGACCATTCTCGATCTTGTTGCCCGTAGATTTAGAGAAAAATCACATCTTTTTCCATCATTTACCCCACTGAGACGAAACCCACCAACGAATCAGACCAAGAACCTTCCCCTTCAATGCTCCTTCGACTGGAGGCAAATCTTCCCTTCCAGTCCTCGATCCATTGATCCCAGAGATTGCCCATTTGACCCCTTTTTTCGCTCTTCTTTTGCTTGTCCTCTGTAATAATGGAGCTCCCGAGATCAGTGAGGAGGTCGATGCCCGGGTTCTTGCTAGGGTTCCTGCTGCTGTCGCTGGTGCCCCTGTCCGCGGCGAGATTTGTGGTGGAGAAGAACAGCTTGACCGTGACGTCGCCGGATAAGATCAAGGGCACGTACGACAGCGCGATCGGCAACTTCGGGATCCCCCAGTACGGGGGTAGCATGGCCGGTGCCGTCGCGTACCCGAAGGAGAACCGGAGGGGTTGCAAGGAGTTTGGCGAGTTCGGCCTTTCGTTCAAGTCCAAGCCCGGCATGCTTCCCACGATCCTCTTGGTCGATCGCGGAGGTACCCTTTTGGTCTCTTGGTCGTTTTGGGGTGTGCCCTTTTCTTGATTTTGAGCTGTTTCTTGATTAGTGCAAGCTCTGCGAGTTGGTTCATTCGTGAGATTTGAGTTTTAATTGGGTTGCTCTGGGGAGAGTGAGCATGTGTTAATTTGGGTTAATCTGATTGGGTTTGTTGCTCGCTGCCATTGGGGAGAGGCTTGTCTTATTTTTCTTTACCTAAATCAAGTTTTTGTGGGCAGGGGCTTGATTGTTGTATGGTAGTGTGAGTATTTTCTTAGATAGATGTTGAGACTTTGTCTTTTCTCTTGGCTGTTTTCGGTCTAATGCAGTGCATTTCAGCTGTTGTTTTTTCTTTTTAGCTCAGAGTGAATGAAAGAGAGAGTCATTATACTTCTACTATGTCTTATTAGATAGGTACGTCTAGCCTTATATTATTGATTTCATTGTGGTCGACATACAGAGAGTTTTGCATTTTCTTTCTGAGATTGACATAAATCCTTATCCTTTGTTGGAAGTTTGAATACTGTTGGACTTGGTTTGCAAGCATCTTGACAATTTATGTTGCGAGAAGGTTGCTTGTTTTTCTTGATATATAACATAGACGAACTTGTAAATCTACTTGGTTTCGGAAGATAAGTTCCCTTAATAGTTCTTTCCTAAATCGAGTTTTCTGGTGGAGGGGCTTGATTGTTCTATGGTGCGTTGACTATTTTTTTAGGTAGATGGTGAGACTTTGTTTGTTTTCTTGGCTGTGTGGGGTCTAATGTATTGCGTTTCGGCTGTAGTTATTTCGTTTTAGCTCAGAGCGATGAAAGAGAATTTGAGATTCGATAAATGCTTATTGTTTATTAGGGAAGGGCATTTTGGTAATTTTGATTCAAACTGCATCTAATATGTCTTATTAGATAGGCACGTCAAGTTCTTGGCTTAACTAGATTATATTGAACTCATCGCGGTTGAAATACAGTGAGTTTTGTGTTTTCTTTCTGAGATTGAGAAAAGTCCGTATCCTGTGCTGGAAGTTGGAATACTGTCGGACTTGGTTTTTTTGCATCTTGATGTTTTATGTGCAAACGAGGTTGCTTGTTTTCCTTGATCTTTAACACAGACAAACTTGTAATCTACATGGCTTGTGAAGATAAGTTCTCTTGATATCTGCCGTTGTGGAGCTTGATAGCTGTCTTTTCTGTTTCCCAGATTGTTTCTTTGCTTTAAAGGTTTGGAATGCCCAGAAAGCTGGTGCTGCTGCAGTACTTGTTGCGGATGACATTGAGGAAGCATTAATTACGATGGATTCTCCTGAAGAGGATGGTTCGACTGCAAAGTACATTGAAAATATTACTATACCTTCTGCACTTATTGAGAAAAGTTTTGGTGAAACATTAAAGAAAGCAATAAGTGGTGGAGATATGGTCAATGTGAATCTTGATTGGAGAGAAGCTGTTCCCCACCCTGATGATCGTGTTGAGTATGAGTTATGGACCAACAGCAATGATGAGTGTGGAGTTAAATGTGACATGTTGATGGAGTTTGTGAAGGATTTTAAGGGTGCGGCACAGATACTTGAAAAGGGCGGATACACTCAGTTCAACCCCCATTATATTACTTGGTATTGCCCTCAAGCATTTACCTTAAGCAAGCAGTGTAAATCCCAATGCATAAATCATGGGAGATATTGTGCTCCTGATCCAGAGCAGGATTTCAGCTCCGGTTATGATGGGAAGGAAGTTGTGCTTGAAAACTTAAGGCAACTATGTGTGTTCCGAGTGGCTAATGAAACTAAAAAGCCATGGGTGTGGTGGGACTATGTCACTGATTTTCAGATTAGATGTCCCATGAAGGAGAAGAAATACAACAAGGAATGTGCAGATGGCGTTATCAGATCTCTTGGTAAAGAAATTCATTCATTCCAAACATTCTGTCTCAAACCTAGTTATTTATCCAATCAATAATAAACCTATAGTGTTCACTCTCTACAGGACTCGACCTTAAAAAGATTGAGAAATGCATGGGTGACCCAAATGCTGATTCTGAAAATCCTGTTTTGAAGGAAGAGCAAAATGCCCAAGTATGTGTCCCTTGCTTCTTGATAATTACAGGAACTCTTCAGCATGTTTCTTCAAATCATTGAAAGGATCCTCTAAACAAATTATGTACAATGGTTTGACCATAGAGCATATATTTGTAGGTTGGAAAAGGAACTAGAGGGGATGTTACCATCTTGCCAACTCTTGTTGTCAATAGTAGACAATATCGAGGTTTATCCTTTTCCTTGCCTATGTGTCCTAATTCTTCTCAGAAAAAAGGTTTAGTTACATTATCTGGAACATCATCCAGGTAAGTTGGAGAAAGGTGCTGTTTTGAAGGCAATCTGTGCTGGTTTTGAGGAAACTACTGAGCCTGCTGTCTGTCTTAGTGGTGGTAGGTTTTCTTTTCACGCATCTGTCTCTTGAATTTTCCTTGACGATCTTAAGTAGTTAAGTAGGGTATCTGTTGTGGCAGATGTGGAGACAAATGAGTGCTTGGATAATCATGGTGGCTGCTGGTGGGACAAAACAGCTAATATCACTGCCTGCAAGGTATGTACAAGATGTACTACCTATGCATTTCATTGATTGTGTATATTGCAGTTGACCATGCTCTTATAATTGTTCAGGATACATTTCGTGGGAGAGTGTGTGAGTGCCCCTTGGTTGATGGTGTGCAATTCAAAGGAGATGGCTACACCACCTGTGAAGGTACATAGAGCACATTATTTTCTTTTCTTTTTTGAAAAGTTCATGTCCTATGTGTTAGTTTGTGAATATTTTGTTTGGCGAATGAGATAAAGAAAAAGCTTGTCCTGCTCTTGATCTTCTTTAGTTTCTCTTTCACGAACTCCGTATGTGATTCTGTCAAATTAAATGTACTTGCATTAAGTAATGAAGTCCTGATGAAATGTGTTTCTAATCTAAAATGGTTGTATCATGGATGGTGGGTGTTATTGTGCAGTCCTAGTAGAGTTTCAGGATGGGTATCAGAGTATTCATAACTGACTCTACCTCATATTAAGTGTATGTGGAGACGACTAGGAATCCTGTATATCTACTTGACCTCTCTTTCCATTTTCATAGTTTTGCATATGTTTGCATGAGTACGATAAGAACTGCGTGTGCATTTGTATGCAATCATCGTAGTTGGTTTCTGAACTATCACAAGGAGAAAATAAATTCCACCCAATGTGATTGCACAACGATTTTTCATGTAGAAATACTTGGTGGTTTTTCGTTGAATATCTGATGTATAAAATAATCACCTTAAGACTATTCTGAAGAATTCATCTGCGGTGCTAGCTCCTTGGAGTCTCAAGTGCTAAGTTGCTTTTTATTCTTGAATATCTTTCCCTCTTTACACTAAATGTGCTTTCTAAGTTCTCTCGTTGATAGTTTTGCACCTGGTTCCTTTCAAATAGCAAGGTTGGTGCTCTGTTGTCTTTATTGAATAATTATGTTGTTGATTGGTTTTCTTTTGACTTGGTATAATAAAACCTTTTGAGTGCATGTTGAATTTCTAAGATCCATAGATCTTCAATATCAAGCCTGGAAATTTTATGAGGGAGTAAACTAACCCTCTGATTATTTTCTAGTTCATATAAGAAAACAACCCTGCATAACCTATACTTGCTTATGTGGAGGTAGTACTTTGTTTGTGTTACTGTTGACTTCTCATCATTGTGGGCAACCTGTACAAACATGGAAATGAGTGGTTGATCAATCACCTTTTGAGTGCATGTTGAATTTCTAAGATCCATAGATCTTTAATATGAAGCGTGGAAATTTTGTGAGGGAGTAAACTAACCCTCTGATTGTGTGCTAGTTCATATAAGAAAACAACCCTGCATAACCTATACTTACTTATGTGGAAGTAGTACTTTGTTTGTGTTACTGTTGACTTCTCATCATAGTGGGCAACCTATGCAAACATGGAAATGAACTGTTGATCAATCAAATTTTGTACAAGGGGCTAGTGTAGATTTTGAAAGAAAAAAGGAGGGCTCTGCAAGTTTTGAAAGATTTCAAGAACTTGAATGTAACAGCACCCTCGTAGGGATTATTGCTCTATGTACCAAATTATCTGAATCAGCCAGAGACAATTAAAAGCCCATTAGTTTTTACTAACACAAAGATGAGTGCTCTCAAGTGCTGTGAATAAATTGATGAGACCGTGATTAATTGAATAATCAGGGGTTGGATATATTACTACGCAAATGGCAAGGACAGTCTTAATGGGACTGTACTCTTCCCTAAGCAAATAGCTATATTTTATCACTTTTCAGACATATAGAGATGGAGCAACTTCATTCAAATGCTCTGAAAATGGCTTTTTGCCAAATTGTTCAGCATCGTTTTACCGTGATAATTAACTTTTTGGCTGCAATTTTCTGATTCAGTGAATTTTTTAATATCATTATATCCATTTGATGCATCTTATATTTTATTTGCAGCAAGTGGACCTGGTAGGTGCAAGATAAACAATGGAGGTTGTTGGCATGGATCTCAGAATGGGCATTCTTACTCTGCTTGTTTGGTGAGTGATTTTCAAGCTTTCTCCTGGGCCTTCTTCCAAATTTTCAGGATATCTTTTATTAATTTCAGCAAGAAAGCAATAAAAGTTTAATTCCTTTTTTGACTGACAATAGGATTTCGGGAACAGCAAATGCCAGTGTCCTCCTGGGTTTAAAGGGGACGGTGTCAAAACTTGTGAAGGTAATACTGATGTTATGTACTCATGTTTTACTCTATCATTCCCAGAATTTATATAAGGAATTTTTTGACTGCTCAAATGAAGTAATCCGGTCCATTGAACTACCCCATAAAATGAGTAAGGGCATCCTCAGTTTTCTTTGGTGCCTTCTGGAAACACTATGCTTGCCTTCTAGATAAGCCTGTTAAATGATGGCAGCTGTGCCAATTTCTGTATCACCTCCTTGTAACTATTTTCAAAGTGCATTTCTCAATGTCTTGCACGGGTACCAATCTAATTTCAGTGGTTATATTTCTCTCTTTTACTCAAGTTAATGGCAGTGATGGTGAATGCGTACTTGATGCTTGGAACATTACCATTTTGTTTATATCAGATAACTGCCCACTCGGCTGACAATTAAATTCCCTCCATATAATTGCGTTAGTAATGGGCGGTCGTGAGTACTCTGCCACTTTGGACTTTTATCATAAATGTCTCTTACATGGGTTTTCTGTCCTTTATACCTTTTCCTTTTACCTAGAAGTTGATGAATCCAAGAGTAAGGGCTACCGTGCATGAATCTGTGTAATTAACTATGACTGGCTTCCTCTTCTGTTATGTTTCTTCTTCACAGATATTGATGAATGCAAAGAGAAGAAAGCCTGTCAATGCCCTGAATGTAGCTGCAAGAATACCTGGGGAAGTTATGACTGCACATGTAGTGGAGATCTTCTGTACATCAGGGATCACGACACCTGCATAAGTAAGCCCAGCTGATCGAATGTGTCTGCCTTTTGTTTGCTTTTCCTTTTTTTTTGGTTCTTGTGTGCATGCTCTGTGGATTCATATTGCTGTGTGTTAAGCATACATGCCCGCATTGGTTGTTTGCAGGTAAGAGCAGTAAAGAGACAAAATCTGCCTGGACTGCTGTTTGGGTCATTGTGATAGGTTTAGCCATGGCTGCTGGTGGTGCATATCTTGTCTACAAATATAGATTGAGGGTATACTTCTTATTCTTGAATTGTGTATCCTTTCTTCATCCCCTCAACACACACACACACACAAAATAAATAAATAAATAAAAGAACAGACAGACCACAAAAGACAAAAAGGAAAATGGAGGTTTACTTTCTCTCTTTCCCATTAATGTGATTACTGTCATTGTTTGACTTTTCATCTTTCCTGTCAGCGGAGTCTTCAAGGTTTGAAATAATTAAGTAGCACTGGAATATTGTTGTGTTATTTGTGACTTCATAGTCTAGTTGTTTGACTTTGTGGTGAAGATGGGCTTTTGATTGCCTATGATGAACTACCTAGTGACTAATTCCCTTCAATGGGAGATATTGGATCAGCTAAGAACTGAATGGTGTTGCTGCCTTCTTTGAGTGTTCTGATTCCCTAATCTATCAAGCAGTTTTCTTAGTGGTATATTTTTCTGTAGAGACCTTCTAGTTTTGCAATTGAAATTAGCTAATGCATACTCATCTTGCATGTTAATGGGGTTTAATTTTGCAGCCGGACTTTTACCATTTCCATTGGTAGAAATTGCTCTATTTATACAGGGAGAATACCAGTCCTTGCAGTATACTAGTTACATATCTGTGCATGCATGTACCTGCACGCCTGGCTCATGCATGCCAGTGCACATGCACAGGTTCTGCACAAGCCCACATTTGTCCAAAATTACTAGAACACGCTAAAACAGATGCAAGGATACGTACAAACATGTATTTCTTAATATGTGTGTGCAGACGCACATGACAAAAAAGAACATGAGAAAAAATATGAAAGTTGCATGATAACAACAGTTTAGTATACTCAAGTTAATGTATGATTGCGGACTTTGATAGTTAGGTTCTCTCATAATAATCTATTGTCATAATGTAGACATGGAATTCATTGTCAGCCTCTGCTCTTTATAAGTGCTAGTTGAAGGAACGTGCTGATACTCCTTTTTTCTGTTGTTTTCATTGCAGTCATACATGGATTCAGAGATCAGGGCTATAATGGCACAGTACATGCCTCTTGATAGCCAAGCTGAAGTCCCGAATCATGTCAGTGAAGATCATGCATAGAGAGAGAGATAGAGAGAGAGAGAGGCTATGCACGGTTTGGTCTCTCGAAGGTTTTAGGCGACTGAAAGGATTTGGTTTGAGTGAACTGCGCTTAATTTATCCATTCACATATTTTAAACGTGAATTGTGTCACTGTAAATTATGATGTGGCGCAAAGTAATGGGTCACGGGTCACATATTTTTAGCGATTGGATTATTTCAGAGAGCCACTTCATGATCTTGTGCTAGATTGGAAAGGTTTCATGTGGAATGGGGTGTATATGACTTAGAGACAGTAGCTTCTAGGACTCTTTTCTCAGTTTTATTAGATTGTTTTTTTTTATTTACATCGAGAATGAGCTCCCCCATTCTATGTTTAAAGTGCTTTGTATACCGTCTTTGTTTTAGGACAACGTTTTGGTTCTTGCCTGAAATGGATTTTTCCTCCTTGTTGCATTAAGGGCTTTTTAGTATTTTTGCTTTTGGAGTGGAGTACTCAACATGACCTTATTTTAGTTCCATCATGTGTAGCTGTAGAGAAACTTGCACTGGTTAAAATGGATACAAGGAAAGAATGTTGAATGAATTGTTCCTAGTGAGAACATGGTGGTTAGAAATTGTGATATAGGTTCGTGGGAGATTTTTCCTGGTTAGAAAACTTTCGGTGATTGCGATAGGCGATAAATGAAAAATTAGTCTGCACATGAACGTCTAATGAAGTCGCCTGCAAACTTGGCTTATGTTTTTCGAAACAGGAGTTGTGAAATTGGTCGGTGTAGCACGGAAGTGCATGTATCAAGTTAACCTGAGATCTTGAGATGGATTTGCAATATGACATTAGCCTGAGATCCTGGATATGGTTCATAAGATTAACGTTATTATCTACCAGCTTTAAGTGAAGTTTAGTATTCAACTCTAAGATGATATTAGAACCAAATGTCATGAGTTTGACCTATAAACATTCCTTTTCATCCATTATGGAGTTATCCTACTGTCTTTGGTCTCATACTGTTCTTAAATTCGCATTCATCATGTCATTTATAGTATACCGGCTTTCAAGGGTCATGACAAATCTGCCCCATCTGCGCACGAATTGTGTCTCACCATACATGGCGCTTTGCAAGTTCAATTTCTGCTCTTATCACAATGTTATTAGGAAAATAAGCTCTTGTCCAGGTACACTGGATTCAGGATGAACAAGGTAGGTAGATCTTCACTTCTTGGATCTAAAATGAATGGAGGACCAATGAATTCATCTGTCAAGGAATGTCAGATGAGATTGAACATTTAAATGTCTATGTACGATAAAGAAAAATGGCCATCTTTATTTGAAATTGCAAAACCACCCTTCTCCAATCGACTTTCTTGTTATTTCGGCGACCATCACCTCGGAATGTTGAGCTTCAGATTGAGTCCGATGTCCATTCCATTGTAAGTGATCGGGGCATACATCCACAGCTCATCCGAGCTCAAGAGCTAGACAAGATCAGGAAAAATCTCAGTTCAGGTTCATTTTGTGGTTCGGTTCTAGACTTTGAGAGATTGTCGCTTAGATCTTACCTTGATCTGGAGCTGCAGAAACTTCACATAGTCAACAGCTTCCTCAAGCATTGTGCTGATATCAACCTACCAAACAGAACACAACTCACTCGTAGAACTAGTTTCTCACTGGTCAAGCCCGCATTTTAATTAACGAAAAACGGACGAGTGCATGGTCATTAATGAAGCTATCTACCTTGGTTCCGTTCGGGATGAGTTCCTGCAGAATCCTCAGACGTTGGCTAATCCTCTCTCTTCTTTTCTGTAGATTAACACAAAGAGTTCTGTCATTCAAAGCAATTGAATACGTTTTGACTAAAAAGAACAGTAAAAATGAAGCGGCTTTTCGCTCTTACTCTAGCATAAAGGCTCTGAGGATCAGTGGCTGAGCCTCGGCTGGCTCGGGTTTTGCTGCTAAGGTTGAGCAGAGCCGGCTCCTTGGAGCTCTCGGTCGCTCCCGCGGCATTCTGCTCGTGAGAAACGCTGGATTCCTCCTCCGAGCAGCAAGTGCTTGAGCTCTGGTTGTTGCCTTGAGCATTACCGTCTTCCTCATCTTGGCTTGGAAGATCAAGATCCGTGGTCTTCTTTGACTTAACATTCCTCTTCATCTTTTGAACCTGCACAAGCCAATGAAATCATCAGACCTTTAAATTGTCTATTTGCAAGAGGATGTAACATTCAGCATTGAAGAGTTGGCGAACTGGATAGGAAAACCAAAATTCAATTTCTGTTTTTCTGAACTTACATTGCCGGTAGTCCGAGATCTTTTCCTAGCATTTTCGATGGTGACGCGATTTTTCTTTTCTTCAGCCACTTCTCGCTCCGAAGTTTCTGATTCTCCTTTTGGTTGAACGCTGGTTTTGAGAGAACTATCTGCCTGAGCTCCTCCTCCTGAATCTTCCACATTGCAATCACTCATTTCTTGGTTTAACTCATTACTCAATCCTAAGCTAAACGACCCGTGAGTCACCGGTTCGGTACTATTCACCAAAATTTCATTAGGATTACTCAAGTAATAGTTCTCATGGTCTGAAGGAGGGAAAACTATGCTAGAGCCGCCGCAGTTATAGCTAATCATTTGTGGGAAAAATTGCAAGCTAGAAGCGACATTGGAAGAACAAAATGAGCTCCCCTCAATCCCTGAAAGATCAATGCTCGACTCATGAGTCAGCCAATGTGTGTGCTGTGCACCGACCTTGGAGCCGCCCTTGGTGTCGACATGGAGAGGCCAATCGTTAAGCAATTGGGCCATGAAATCAGCCTCCTCAGAGGTGTAAACACCGCTGAGAGAGCTCCATTCTCCCTCCGAAACAGTCCCTAGGGGCTCCATACTCAACTCTCTTTTCCTCTGCAACTATCAAATAAGAAAGAAATTCTGGTGGCCTCTAGTATTAACTGGAGAGAGGGAGAAGAAGAAGCTTGAAGGGCTTAGTTTATCGAAACGCTTGAACAGGAACATGTTTCAGCATACATACTTATACCTGAAGGCAACAGCTTTAGGCCTTAGAGGAATGTCTGGTATTTGCAAGATCCGACTTACATTTTGTAATGCCCAAGATCCCGATCGACACGAGTTGCGTGAGGCGACCGAGCAGAATACAACTCGGCTGGGGACTTAGTCTAATAGTTCAACGGCTGCAAATAAACAAGTTCCAACTTCTCAGAGCCCTGAAAAGGCCCTGGAAATGGCCCAGAATTAAGGAGGAGAATTAAGAGTTTCAGGGTCCTGGATGGGCAAACCAGTGATAACCGATAACGACATAACTGCAATTATCTAGTTTAATTAGATTTGTTAGTTTCAAGAATTGGTCAATAAATCAAGATTAAGCAGAACTGAAGAGAGAGAGAGATTCGTTGGGTAGAATCTAACCTGGCAAATGATCACAAAGACGTGGGGGGTCTTCTTGTGTCAGGATCGATATTGAGTAACCAGTCCTTAGAAAATTATAGGAAGAATGACGTGGGGATGAGATAGTGGAGATTTTGTCGATTTCTCAGTTCTGACATTCTTAAAAAAAAGTGTCTTAATCTGCTCGAACCAGACAAGTTGTCAGCTTGATGGATTCTTGTCTCCTTCATTGTTCTCCAACTCTAACTAGACCATGAAAAAACTAGGGTTTTGAGCTGCATCCATGAGGCACTGGAGGGAATGTTCTTTTCATAACTTGAAGAAAATTTCAAATAAAGATTTGAAGTGCTCTTAATTTCTCAAATAAAGATTCAAAATTAACTCTGTTTCACATAAGGGCTTAAAATGTCTTGATTATTTCAAAGAAGGACACGATCGAAAGGCATTTTCGTACTTTAATTTTTGCCATTTTTTTTCTTTTTTTTTTTCTACTTTTTTTTTTTCGTTTTCCTTTTTCTCTTCCCTTCCCCGGCCCTCAAGCAACAATCGCCCCTGCCGGCATCGGGCCGGGGTTGCCCTTGTTGAGGTCGAGTGAGGGCTGCCCAGCCAAGTGGTGTAAGGTATCCTCTGGTTCCCCTCACGGTGGTAATGACGCAACCGACATCCCGTCTCACAATCTTTGCAAGGCCGAAATTTGCACTCTATCGTTCAAGTTCTGAATCCAACAATATATTCTCTGGTTTGACATCGCAGTGTATGATGCGATCTCGACACCTCTCATGGAGGTACTCCAATCCTTTAGCAATCCCGATGGCGATGCGGTATCTAGTTTTCAATCAAGGGTGTTGGAACCTTTTTTGAAACAAATGAGCAGCGAGTGAACCATTTGCAAGGTACTCATATACAAGGGTTGCCCTCGCCTAGCTAGGGCTTTCTTCGCCCGACACCGGCCCAGGCAAGGGTCGCCTAGCACCAGCGAAGATGGCCATTGCCTGAGGGTCAAGGGAGGGGAGAGGAAAAAGAAAAAGAAAAGGAAACGAAAAAGGAAAAAAGAAAAATTTGCAACAAATCAAAGGATGAAAATGCCTATTGGTGAGGCTTTTCTTTGAAATAATGAGGTACTTCAAGCCTTTATTTGAAACTAAGTCCATTTTGAGCCCTTATTTGAGAAATTGAGAGCACTTCATTTCCTTATTTAAAATTTTTCCTAACTTGAAATCCCACTTCTATGTGGAATGTGGATTTTGTCAATTGGAGAACAGAGCATTCTAGGAGATGATTTAGATAGAACAAAGAGAATAACCAAGCCATCATCTCACGTAAATCTCTTTTTTCATGCTTCGTGTTTCGATTTTCAAACCAAACCACTGATCTTTAAACATTTAACATTCAATCCTTGCTTATTTTTGTTCCATAATCCTTGTTAACTTGTAACATGGACAACATTTTTTGCTCTCGTAGACCAACTTGTGTCCCAAAATAATTTCTTAGCATAAACAAAACGTACATCTCCGAGGCAGCCCACTGATATAATTGGAAGAAATTAGGACCCTAGTGATCATTTGAAGTGCTCAAAATACTGATGCATTTTTCTCCTCAGCCACTCTTATTACCGCCTCATCTAATAGGTTCACCATAATTCTTTTCTTTGCCATCTCGTTTCTGGGTATTCTATTCTCGCCATCAGCTTGGTCCAACCTTGGATTTTTAAAGCGCATGCATCTTGAGAACCCCACAAGTAAAAGTTATTCCTGTCGTTAAACTTCAAAATTTCTACTTGTACCGCACGCGTAGTTGCAGCAATTGATTCTCAGATAGTGATCAGGCAAGCAAAAATCCCAAATCCAATCTAGAATACCCTAGCCTTAGCTCTAACATGAATTACTTTTTAAATGATGCAGAAACGAAGAATGAAGAAGAAGAACTGGAAAAAACACGAAAGGAAAAGAATAAAATAATTCCAATGACCATATTGCCCCCAATCTTGGCATGTGAGATGCACATGCTCGCCGGCAAGGCCGGACTATGAGTTGATACTTAGATACCCTTATTTGAGACTAAGTTGATTATTTTGGGTCCTTATTTGAGACAAGCTTTACTCTAGGCTTTCTTTTGCATAAAAGGACCCTACTTCGAGCCAAGGTGCGGTGGGCAACACTTTGGCAAAGCCCTTGGAGCTCCAAAGTCTCTTCGGCAAATGCAAATGGTAATTGGCAAATTTTTTGGAAAGCTGTAGGGAAATGCAATTTTCCAAAGGCCTCTAAAGGGCTTTGACCCAAGGAAGTCTGGAAGTTCTTTGAGCTTTGACCATTTTCGAAATACAAATAGACTTTTTTCCTTCCAATCTTTCCCTCTTTATACTTTCATAATTAGGAAAATGTCATCGAAAACCCTAAAGTTGCCAGCGGAAGCCTCATCTGTTGGCAAGCGGCTGGCAACCCATTGGTAGCCTCGTTTGAGGTCACCAAACGAATGGGGTCGCACAACCCTAAGCGGCGACATCTCTTAAGGTCACCTAAGGTAACGTCCGATCTGAGGTCGCATAACCTCAAGCGAGGCTGGTTGGTGGTTTAGCTTGCTGTCGATCGAGTATCATTGGGAAGGTTTGGGAATTTTCTTTAAGAAAAAAAATACGTATAGCTTTTTTCCAAATTTCATTTAAATTAAAGTTGCTTCAAAATGTATTTTTAAGTTACACTTTATCAAACATTTTTTGCATTTTGAAAATCCCCGTTCACCTAAAGTCCTTTGTATTTTCCCAAAGGCTTTCCCTAAAATCGAACCAAAAGTACCCTTTAAGCTCTTATTTGAAATTTTCCCTACTATGTGAGATGCATATTGAAGCATGTCAGAATAATTTAGAATTAAATTACGTTTTCATCCGACAGCTTAATCTTTTAGAACATATGATAGTAGTCTCACAAAATCTCACATAATATAACAGGATGAAATCTCGAATTCAAATCTTTCACTCCCCTATTTGCTCCCTTATCACATGTTCCAAAACTTTAGGGTTACAAATTTAAAAGCTTCTTCGTACACATATTAGTTTAAGCTTGCACACTATTCATCAAATCCCATGTGTCATTCTTAATTAGCTTAACTATGGGGTTTATATGCTCTTCATATATATTTGATCTCCCTCCATCCGTGAACTCCATAACTTTTAAGCGGACAAAAAAATCGGGTGATTTTTTTTTAATCCTTTCTTTAATTCTAGTGGTTCTTTTAGTTATTTTCTTAGGATACACGGTACTGTGGCGCAGACTTAGTGCCATATCAGTCACATCCTATAAATCCCTTAAAAAATTTAAAAGAAAATAAACCCTAGAAAAAAAAAAGGAATCAGATGCATAATTTAAGGAGAGTGGGCCCGATGCCTTGTAATAGAACTGAGGGTTTAATAGAAATAGTAGATCACATAGATTCAACAAATGAGGTGGAGCTGCCCCCAACTTGGTCGACAAGATTGAGCAAGGATGGGCAAGCCACCACGCCAAAGCAGCCCGTCGTCAGCGGCGAGATGAGCGTCTTCGGCTGTCAGCTTGATCCAAGCGAAGGTTATCGGACCTTGCCACTTTCCCAACAGTTTCCCCGAAATTATTTAGCCTCGGAGAACTTGTGTATTGCATTTTCTTTCAAAGGTTTAGGACTATATTGATTTCACTGAAAAGATTAGAGCTTGATTGCATTTCGCACAAAATGTTTGACACTTTCAGAGTATTTCTCCCAAACATTCAGAGTTAACATCATAGGCTTAGATTTGTAAAAAAAGTTAGCACACTACGTAGACCCTTAAGCATTTAAGAAAGGGAAAAGGAAGAGAAAATGCAACAGAAGATATTGAAAGTGAAAGCTGCTTGTATGACTTCTCTTGATGGCCAAAAGAGGCCTTTGCTTTAAGTCAACTACTAATGCCAGCTCTTTCAATTGAAATTAATGTCGGAACATTTCGACATCTCGATCGTGCAGGCCGGCCTAGAATCAGCATGAAGAAAAAATAAATAAAAGAAACAGAAACAGAAAGGCGTGTATTATTTTCGACCAGAAAAAATAATAGCATATTATAGGGATGTATAATTTTTTTTACACCCATCGCTTTATACACGATTGCTTTGAGGGAGGAGAATTACCAAAAAAGTTACAAACATATTGCAATCGTATCAATTCAATCATAAACTTTTTTTTTTCCAGCCAATTGAGTCCTAAACTTTTTGCATTTGTGTTAATTCAATTCATCTGACTAATTTTAACTGGAAATTGCTGGTGTGGTGCAGCCTACACTGACATGGCTTGGCCGGTGCTGACTTGGATAATTTATAGTAATTAAATTTTTTATGTATTTTTTTCTTTTCTTTCTTTTTTTTTTCCTTCCTTCTTCCTCCAGCCGGTTGCCGGACCTCGACGACCAGCCGGAGACAAGAGTCGGTGAGGTCGACCTCGTCGGCCATTGGCCTCTGGCGAGGTCGTAGATGACTTGTGACAAAGAAGCTCACCCTCACAAGTGGTCGGCAGGGGCAAGCTTCCAAGAGGCCGATGAGTTCGAGCTCACCAACCCTCGCCTTTGGTCGGTCGACGGTCAGCGATCGACGAAGGAAGAAGGAAAGGAAGAAAAAAAAAAGGAGAAAGAGAAATAAAAGAATAATCTCTCTCGGTGTCAACAGCGTCATGTAGGATGCCCGACATCCATATCAACAATTTTCAGCCATGAAGAATTCACAAGTGGTCGGTGGGGGCAAGCTTCCAAGAGGCCGATGAGTTCGAGCTCACCAACCCTCGCCTCCGGTTGGTCGACGGTCGGCGATCAACGAAGGAAGAAGGAAAGGAAGGAAAAAAAAAGGAGAAAGAGAAATAAAAGAATAATCTCTCTCGGTGTCAACAGCGTCATGTAGGATGCCCGACATCCATATCAACAATTTTCAGCCATGAAGAATTCCCCCAGTAACTTTTGCACTAATCTCCTCATCTTGTCGTATCGACACGTTGCATCGTCGGTGAGCTTAGAGCTCGCAGATTGTTCTGTACATTGATGGCTTCTACTTCGACCAAACTTTGTTCTCCTTGGCCGAGTTTGCTACTCATCGGTATCTATTGAGAGTTGTTCATTTCTTTTTTGTGTCAACAACAGTTATGATTCTTGAATCCATCCTCATGCCATGTTTGGTAGAAAAAAGTCATTATAACACATATGTAGGCTGAGAATGAGAAGATTTTACTCCTGCTTCCATTAGAAATAATGATCCTACGCGCAAAATTGCTGGCGATCTCTCTCTGCAAATTTAATAATAATTAAAACAAAACATGTATGAGACCTTCGTTTGAATTCGATTTTGGTATTTTTCTTTGGGGGGAAAAAGCTAAAGTTTTTAGTTTTAGGCGTGCGAGAAAAGAGAGAAAATCGCCTGAATCTTTGGTTTGGACTGCTTCCTATGTTGGGAGTTTGCGCAGGGGCGACATTTAGTCTTTCCAAAATCAGAAAGACATAAACTAAAAAGGAAAATATATTTCAATCTTCATTATTCTCATCAACATATTGGTCAAAAAGAAGATAAAACTATGCATACACATTTATTAGGTACCAATCGACCTATGAATATAATTTTTATTTTTTCAAATTGTTTTTTTGGCAGAGGAACATCTCATGTGACAATGTTTATGTACGGCACTCACTTTGGTGCTAATATTAGAGAAAAATGATCACTTAAGTGAAAATGGCGAAAGATTCCGGTAAAACAGTCCATGTGGCCTTTTTTTTTTATTAATTTTTAATATTAAGTGATTTTTTTTTAAAATAAGTCCATGTGGTAATTTTTTTAGAAAATTTTTCACAAATTAACCTAATTTTTTTAAAAAAAGTTAAATTGATTTTAACAAATAAGCTTAAAAACTATATATATAAAAAAAAAAAAAAGAACTGCTTCACACAACGGCGAGTGTGCCCTAGCCGATGCAACATGTATTTTCTTTTAGCTTATTTTTTTAGGTTTTTAGCTTATTTATAACTTTTTTTTAATATTATGTGAAATTTTGGGGTTTTTTTCCAATTTAATTTTTTTAAATTAAATATTTACAAAAATATTTTTTAAAAATAAATATTTACCGATTTGGGTCTCGCTCGGCGGTTGGGGTGCCGAGCGAGACCCGCCTGGCAACTGGGGCCGAGCAAGGATCGCTCTCGGCAGTGGGCTGCCGAACTAGAGCGGTGGTGGGCCCCCGCCGGGCCGGCTCGCCACCAGCCAGGTGGCGAGCGGGCGGGGGGCCCCTACCTCCCGCTCGGCACTGGCTGCCGAGCGGGAGGTAGGGGCCCACCCCGCTCGGCAGCCATTGCCGAGCGGGTGGCGGGGCCCCACCCGCTCGGCAGCCCCTGCTGCCGAGCGGGTGCCCGCCCCCCCCCCCCCACGTGTCGCCCCCCTTCCCCTCTCTTCGTGCTGCCCCCTCCCCCTCTCCTCCGTGCCGCTGTCCCCGTTTTCCGTGTGGCGGTCTCCTCGCGTGAGTTTGTGCCGCGAAAGAGTAGGGGCTCTCCTCTCCCCCGCATTTTGCGTCTTGCGGCGTCAGACGCTACAAGACGCAAAAATACTCCAGATTTTTTCTGCTGCTCTTCTCTTCACTTCTTTAAATTCTCTCCTCCTCTCCTTCTCTCATTTCTTCTCTTTTTGGAAACGCTTTGTCGCTCTCCCTCTCTTTCAAACGTTTTTCGTCCGTCTCAAAACATTCTCTCATTTCTTCCCTCTTTCAAACCTGTCTCTCTCTTAGACGCTCTTATCGTCCCGCAAACGCTCTTCCTTAGACACATTTCTTTATAGTTAAGTATGAATTTTTATTTATATGTTGTTAGTACTACGTTTTTATATTAATATTTAAATTAATTCGGTACTTTTTCTTGACAGTTTGAGCTCCTCATTCGGTGCGTGCGCTCTCTCGATAATTTGAGGTAAATTTCTTTTTATTATTTTTTACAGTTTCGTAAGTGTAGATTTATTTATGTGATTGTTATTTATATCTGAATCATGTATGTTACATATAGGTTATTAGTAAATTTTTTTAAATTGTTGTGAATGTAAATTTTGTTTTAAAAGTTTAAAATAAATTTTTAGGAAAATAACTTAAAAAAAGGGTTATCGGATAGCCAATACGAGAAGTATGGACCGCATTTGACCCGATTAAAAAAAATCAACGAGATTAGGGCGAATTTTTTTATTTACCCTATGTCGAAGTATGCTATCGTGTTCTCCTTCATGATTTTTTGTAGCGCTCTATTAAAAAAAAAATTAATAGGTAGAGCCGTACTTGGAGACAGGGGAAAATAAAAAGTTTCGCCTAATGTGGTTAAATTTTTTTGGACTCATTTTCACAATTATGTCCATATTCATTTTTAGGTTATCGAGATGACCCGAGAATTGCATTCCGAATTTGACCCGAGTGCAAAAAAATAATTTTTTAAAATAATTTGAAAATTCGGAAAAAGAAAATAAAAAAATTAAAAATTGATAAAAAAGCATAGAAAAGAAAACAATAGGAAAAAATCATTGAAAATTTGAAGAATTCAATGCTGCAATGGTCACAATGAAATGCCATGGAATATTATGGATATTTGGCCCCGATTTTAAAAAAAAATAAGAATTTTGCGGGTTTCTTTCCAATTTAATTTTTGTAAAAAAAGTATTTAGTAAATCAATTTATAAAAAAAATATTTACAAATTTGGGCCTCGTTCGGCCGTGGAAGAGTAAATGGCCACAATCAAATTTTTTTAAAAATAATTTAGTATATACTTTTTTTAAAAAATAAATTAGGAAAAAACCCCAATTTTGCCATTCTGGGAAAATCTCTCCCAAAAAAATGAATAAAATTTAGAGAAATCCTGAAAAAGAGTAAATGGCCACAATCTACTGGTGATGGACTATTATTGATATTCGGCTCCCGATTTAAAAGAAAATAACAATTTTGGCATTTTGGGAAAATATGTCCCAAAAAAATAGGTAAAATTTCGAGAAATCCCGAAAAATAGTAAATGGCAAAATCAACTGGCCATGGAATATTATGGATATTTGGCCCCGATTTTAAAAAAAAATAAGAATTTTGCAGGTTTTTTTCCAAATTAATTTTTTTTAAAAAGTATTTACTAAATTAATTTATAAAAAAATATTTACAAATTTGGGCCTCGCTCGGCCGTGGAAGAGTAAATGGCCACAATCAAATTTTTTTTAAAATAATTTAGTAAATACTTTTTAAAAAAATAAATTAGGAAAAAATCTCAATTTTGCAATTCGGGAAAATCTCTCCCAAAAAAATGAATAAAATTTCGAGAAATCCTGAAAAAGAGTAAATGGCCACAATCTACGGTCATGGACTATTATTGATATTCGGCCCCGATTTAAAAGAAAATAACAATTTTGGCATTTTGGGAAAATATGTCTCAAAAAAATAGGTAAAATTTCGAGAAATCCCGAAAAATAGTAAATGGCAAAATCAATCGGCCATGGACTATTATTGATGTTGGGCTGCCGATTTTAATAAAATAACAATTTTTCTCTTATGGGAAAATTTCTCCAAAAAAAAAAGGGTAAAATATCGAGAAATCCTGAAAAATAGTAAACGGCCACAATTAACTAGGCAAATCCTTATTTCGGTAATTTGACTGTCCGTGCTTTTGAAAATGAAGATTTTTCCCTTTTTGACAAATTGGCTCTGAATTTTTTTTTTATTTCCCCATGCAAATCATTAGGAATATATGATACATTTATTTCATTTCATTTGATATATTAATTGTTATAATATTAATTTGTTAATGAGCTCGGGACAATGTTTACTGAATTGTATGTGCGAAATAATTTGTAATTTTTTTATTTAGCGGAATGTCATCTTCATTAGTTGCGATTGTATACTGGGGAGGTAGAATAGTGCAAACAGAATATGGACATGATTACGAAGGCGGACAATCTATCATGTTCGAGTTTGCAAACATATCAACATTTGATGAGTTACGTGCTACGATAGAGAGCGCGTTGAATATAACACCCAACCAAGTATATTCATAAGCTGATATATAGATTCCCGATTTTAACATCGAATTGTGTCATATACGACATCACGGAGGTGCGTGATGATGGTACCGTTAGGATGATCAAGCAATTTGCACTTGAGACCGGTGCTACGGGGTTTTTACGGTTTTATGCAACTATAGCTGAAAACCAAGTGATAAATGATTCAGGTGAGGAAGGTTGTAATATCGATAAAGATGAAGTTGGCGTGCATAATCAGTACTTGGACCCTTATCATAATGATGATAATGATGGAGATGATAATGATGATAATGATGGAGATGATAACGATGAAGAAGATGATGAATGGATAGACAGTGATGACAATGATGAGGAAGATATCGAAGGTGACAATATGGAGGCTTACTACAACACCCATTGTAGTAATCCCATATTGCCGTTGGTACATCCGCCGCCATATTCAGAGATCGACTTTGATATGATGCAAGTCGATATAAGAGCCAAGCCGGGACGTATGTTATTTGATCCATCAAAAGAATTTGATGTTGGCATGTTATTTCCATCACGGGACGCGTTACGGTTGGCTGCGAAAGAGTACTCTCTGATAAGAAATCAAAGCTTTCGCAGCGATGTCACAAATAAGTCCCAATATGTGATAAGGTGCGGTAATTTGAATGGACCATGTGATTGGAGGCTCCGCGCGTCTAATAAAGCGGGTACCCTATTTTGGAAAATAGTTAAGTACAATGGGCCACACACATGTAGTCATCCTCAAATGTCACGGGATCATCGACAACTTGATCGGAGATACATATGCAGCCGGATAAAAGCAATGGTTACCGCCCAACCAGATATCAGAATCAAGGCACTCATGGCGGAGATTCAAGACAAGCTGCATTTCGAACCTACTTATCGTAAAACCTGGGCAGCTAAACAAATGGCGATTGCCGAAGCTTTTGGAGGATGGGATGAGTCGTACGGTATGTTGAGAAAGTTCATGACCGAAATGATGGTAAGGAATCCAGGTTCTTATTTTGTGATCGATGATCACATGAACGTAGATCAAAGCTGCACCGTTTTCAACCGGATGTTTTGGACTTTCAAGCAAACGATTGAAGGCTTCGCAAGTTGTCGGCCTGTGATATTTGTTGATGGTACTCATTTGTACGGGAAATACCGAGGAACACTCCTTGTAGCGGCCTCACTTGATGGCGACAACCATATATTCCCGTTGGCATTTCTTTGTAGTCGATCGGGAAGATATTGATAATTGGAGTTGGTTTATGACTTTGTTGCGGACATATGTTACTAGTAGGGATAATATTTGTGTAATATCGGACAGACATATGGGGATTAAAAGAGCAATGGAGACAGCAGAGTGGCGTCCTCCATATGGCTACCACAGATATTGCGTTCGTCATCTTGTAAGCAACTATAAGAGACAATTCAAAAATGCCGAAGGCAAAGCCCTTATTGAAGCGGCAGGTGAATTTTGAAATTTTAAAATTTGATGAAAATACGTATTGACAATATTTGAGAAGGAAATACTAATTATTATTGTAATATACAGCTTACGCGAATCAACAACGAAAGTTCGTGAGTATCATGAACGAAATTAGGGGTATGGATGCACGCACAGCTGCATGGTGTGACCAGATTCCAAGGGACAAATGGACGAAGGCTTATGATGAAGGGAGAAGATATGGAGCGATGACAACAAATTTAGTTGAATCAGTCAATGGCATGCTGAAGGGTTATCGTGGTCTGCCAATAAAAGCTATGGTGGAGAAGATATTCTATCGGTTGGTCCACTATTTTGATACAAGAAGAACAAAGTACAAGATGCGGAAGGACCAACAACATGTATTTACACATTTTGCTGGTCAAACACTCGGGAAAAACAGTCAACGTGCAAATAGGCACGAAGTTACATGTTTCGACTACGATGGAGGGATTTTCGAAGTTAAAACTGGACGTGACGGATCAAGAGGATCAGGGGGCCATAAACGGATAGTGCGCCTAGACCTGCGAACGTGCACATGTGGAAAATTTCAAGAGATTAAAATTCCATGTTCCCACGTAATTGCAGCATGTCAAGCATATGGAATTGATTACGAGCTATACGTAGATGAGTGCTACACGCTGGATAAAACTCTTCAGTGCTATCAGTATATGTTTTATCCGTTGGGGTATGTTGAGTCTTGGTCGAACCTCGACGCTTGACCATTAGTACCGGACCCGAGACGCATTAGGAATAAAGGAAGGCCCCGTGCATCACGTATACGTAATGAGATGGACTGGAGGACACCGAGTTGTAGCAATTCCCGCATCCATTGCTCGATATGTGGGAAATCGGGGCATAATAGGAGTACTTGTACACACGAGTCGTGTTAACACGCGGGCCCGCCCATCGAGTTGAGAATCTCCGTGACTATCCTAACATTTTATATTATGAACTTATGAAAGTGCGTATTTTAAGCCTGATGCGTGGTTACGCGGGCTAGATGTTTGAGAGGATGTGTTATGAGCCTGAAGCGTTGATACGCGGGCCTGAAAATGGACTACTTGATGTTGATACCACGTGTGACCGAATTGCGGTAATGCCCGAAGTCCAAAGTACCATAGTATAGAAGTTTGACTGCGGGATTAAGAGAGTGTGTGTCGTCGGTTTTGAATTGATTTCATATTGATTTGGGTTGTTTGTGTGTCTTGGGTTATATATCTTGGTTTGATTAGCTCGGAGGTACTATACCCTAGGGTCGGCTTAGATCCACCTTCTTGGGATTTTTATCTCACCCCTTCGTGGGACCCACTTTTCGGACCACCGACCCCGAAGATGCCGCCGCCGCTTTTTGGGATACCGAGACGGATCGATCGCATAGTGACAAAATATGTATTAGGTGATGGTAGGGTGTACTATAGGAACCTTAGCACCGTGTGGATAGACGTAGGAGGTGGAGCTTGGGAAGAGTCTACCTTTTTGGCCTGGACTAAGGGAGCAAAAGAAGGAATGGGTGGACCCCTTCAAATTTACGGCGTGCCCTACGACGAGGACGAGCAAGGAGACCCCATGGAGTTGGACCCTACCGAGTGCTTGCCCTGGAATGGAGAAGTCGAGAACCCGGACACCGAATCGATGGAGGAGGAGGACGCTGAAGAACCAATGGAGTCCGACCGGAGCCGATAGAGGAGGCCCAAGCAAGAGAGGTTGTAGATGGCGATGCAGAGTCGGAGGAGCCCACCTGAGTCCGAGCGAGGCATTGATGGACGAGTTCAACGAGCCACTGGATTCCGAGTCAGAGCCCGAGCCCGAGCCCGAGATGGAGCACGAGTCCGACCCTGAAGAAGCTGAAGAGTGAGATGCATTTTCGGATTACGACCCGCTAGCCGATGAGGACTTATCCGAGAATAGTGGCCCGACCTCGTTGTGTAGCTATATTATCTACCTTTTTATGCCCTCGTAGGATTGCGTTCGTATTTGGACACGTCTCGTGGGATTTCTTTTGGTAGTTTTTTGTTGTAAGCTTCGAACCTCGTCTTCGTTGTATCCCTTTTCGTTGAACTCGTTGTGTAATTTGGTTTTCGGTTATGTGATGTTTGTTTTTATGATATCCTGGATCATCTTGCTTCGTTGCATTCGAGTTTTGTTTAGGCGTACGCATGTGCATTTCATTTCGCAATTTCGGATTTTTATATATTAATTTATTGTGATGTTATAATATCACGGTTGCACGATATTTATTCATTGCTTCTGTTCCATATGTACATTAGATATGTCAATTTAATGATGGAGATAATATGACAATTGTAGATATGGCACAAAGGACTCATATTCAGCCGGGACCTCGGGATGATTCACTACTTACACGATAGGCCCGACATAGATCAGAGACCGTATGGAACGCTTAGGTAATTGAGAAATTTAGTAGTTCATTTGCCATTCGTAACCCCAATATCAAAATTGCTACTAACAGTTCATATCACATTTCACAGGCAGATGAAAATGCACTCCTTAGATGTCGGCGATCCATGTTGCACGTAGATGAACTTGATGAACGCATACTCCCGTACCTTCAAGCTTCGGGATTTTATGGAGTTTATATGATGGGGTATTTTCAGTTAGATTGGCATTTGATTACTGCGTTGGTCGAGCGGTGGAGACCCGAGACCCACACCTTCCATATGCTGGAAGGTGAATGTACGATTACGCTTGAGGATATAGCGGTGATCACGGGGCTGCCCATAGATGGACGTGCGATTCTTGGCCGTACCGATTTTAACCGGGGCACTCTCTGTGATGATCTACTTGGTGCTCGCCCGCCTAATTTGCGTGGGACGCAGATAAACTTAAGTTGGCTGAGAGAACACTTTGATGATCTCCCTCCGGATGCCGATGACGTTATGATAGTACAACATGCTAGGGCGTTCATTCTCCGTTTAATTGGAGGATGCATTTTTTCGGATAAATCGGGGGCACGAGCTAGTTTACTATTTCTTCCCATTGTTGGCGGACCTCAACAACCCTACGCAGTACAGGTTGGGGTTCAGCGGCGCTTGCATGGTTATATCGGGAGCTATGTAGTGCAACCGATCCATCAAAACATCAAATTGGAGGTGCCCTACATGTATTGCAGATTTGGGCATGCGAGCGCTTGAGATGTGTCGCCCCATCCTTGGCGGATCGTGATCCTTTAGAAGATGCACCTCTCGGTAGTCGGTAAGTGATCTATTATTTTTTTAGTTCATCAGTCATTAATTTTTTCCAGTGCGTATAATATATGAAAATCTCATATTTTTTTTTTATGCATTGGAGTCAAGGCCTACCGACAACGGAGGTCCCTACACATACGTTGCCACATTTACGCTATCAACTTGATAGAATGGGATCAGAAGACGTAAGTAATGATAGCAACCAACAAGTTTAATATAATTTTAGCTTATAAATTGATTATTGATTTAATTTAATATGTTTTATTACCATACCGGATTATTTGGGAGCCATACCCCAATGACATTCTGGAGGCTCTACCATATTCTGCCGGCGAGGACAAGATAGTTGGAGGGCTCGTGTCCCACTCATCTATTCTTGGATAGTTGAGTGGTATTATCCGGATCGGGTACTTCGTCGGTTCGGTATGCAGCAGCCAATACCTGCTCGTCCGCGTGATCATACCGCGTTGCATGATATTGAATTAAGGCCGGTTGGCAAGGATTGGGTAGGTAAACACAGACGGTGCATTGATATGTGGGACCGTCGTGTCGATTACATTGTCAATGGTGATCCCGCAACGGAGGCACTTCACTATCATTCGGGATATATGGAGTGATACCGTAGACATACCCGGAGGTGGATTTCTATTCCGGGGGCCGCAATGGGTGTAACGGTTCGTGCAAATGCTTTCAATTTGATTCGTTAATTATTTTTTAGTAACGTGATCTATTATCATTTCATAACTTTTGATATCATTATCGGGGTGATGGCGTTGAACAAATTTTGCATATCATACATAATGTCAACCCATCTCGTCAATCCTGGGCAGCTGTGGGGAATATAGCTAGGGCAATGCTATACGCTCGGAATGAGGAAAGACGGCTAACAATGATGCCACCGCCCCGGCCAGCAACTACAGCAGCACCCGTTGGACCGCAGGATGATGACCCTCCCGAGACTGTTCAGCCAATGCGGAGGGCTACTCGAGATCATCCAGGTGGTCATGTCGTCCCCTATCCCTTGGAGTATCATACGACAGATTTCACTCCGGGGTTTGGCCGGTCAGATTTCACTCCGGGGTTCACTCCAGGATTTCGCCGGTCAGATTTCACTCCGGGGTTCTCACGGTTTGCAGGCCCATCTCACGGAGGATCCGATTTTCAATATCCCGACAATACACTGCTGCAGACTCCAGCTACTTCTGCCGAGCCTTATGGATCCGATTTCTCTCCTTTTTCTCAATACCCTCATACAGTAGGATATGTACCATCCGGACGGGGCATATTTGCAGAAGATATGCCTTCGTCATCCACACATCCTAGTCATCCGGATTCTCGTCCTCGACGTCCGTACAATACTAGACTTCCCGAACAACGGAGACGACCTACTTGCGGAACGGGAGGTCATAGATGAGGACAACATCATTAGTATATGTAATTACGGCTGACGATTGTTATATATTATGAAAATCTCATTTTTTTCATATATCTTACCAATTTTATTTTATGAATACTTTCAATTAATTACATAATTACAATATTGTTTATTAATTATATATCTTAATAAATTTTAACATTAATTACAACATATTTTTTTTATATATCTTACCAACTTTTTTTCATTTCGTATTTTTTTAATTATTGATACTTATATTAAGTATTGAGATTTTCATAATTTCTAAAAATCCAAAATTACAAAGCTGCAATTAAAAAATCCCCAAAATACTAAAAAAATAGAAAAACCCATCTAGACAATCCCCAATCGCAAAAATCCATCGTTCATCACCGCCAACAGCAATGTATATTGATTAAGACGCCGTTTCCCTTCAATCGACCGAATTTGAGCCCGATCTGATATCGTCGACCCTATCCGCCGGTTGTTGACACATCACCATTTCACCTTCCGGTTGGATTTATGTCTATCCAATATATGAATATATTATGAAAATCTCATTTTTTTTTTCATATATCTTACCAATTTCATTTTATGAATATTTTAAATTAATTACATAATTACAAGAAAAACGGCGTTTTTTTAGGAAAAAGCCTGGCTTTTCTTTTTGTGTGGGAAAAAGGCTGTTTTCCTTGTCAATTTTGCATTTTTCTCCCATCGGTGCTACTTCTTGATATCAAATGAACCCTCTTTTCCCTCTTTCCTCTTCTTTCAATCTTTTTAGCCGACTGAATTGCATAATTACAATATTATTTATATGAATATTTTACCAATTTTATATTATGAATATTTTCAATTAATTTCATATATTGTTAAATATGTCTTGAATTTTATGTACCCGGTCCGGTTTATCACCCGACTCGACATATTTTTGTGCGGCCCATAAAGTGGAGGAAAAATTGAGATTTACTTCATCATGCGGAGAATTGGGCCGATAGGCTCAACTCGGAGCAAGCGAACAAATCTCCTTTGCGGTGCGAACATATTTGCGTGCGGGTTCGGGGGCAACGCCCCCGAGAAATTCTTTTTTGTGCCCTATTTTTTATACTGCAGGTAGAGTTTCTTTTCGTTTGCTATTGAAGATTTTCCTTATGTGAGAGACGAGTGAGCCGTGTACTTTTGTTCGGTCGAAAATCGACTTCTGTAATCTATACTCTCCTTGATCATAGTGCAATTTCGTTTTGCCTCATCCGTGGACGTAGATCACCTTAATCGAACGACATAAATCCTTGTGTTACGTGTTCGTTTTCGCATTTGTTTTTTCAACATATATCTTACCAATTTTTTTTTATGAATATTTTCAATTAATTACATAATTACAACATTATTTATGAATTATAGATCTTAACAATTTTTTCTATTAATTATTACTAATATAACATGTTAAAAAAATACGATATAAACTAAATATTATAAATATAAATAATTAAAACACTTAAAAAGGAAAAACAAAAAACAAAAAAAAGCCAGCAGGGGCGGGGGCCCGCCGCGGCCGCTCAGCAGTGGGCTGCCGAGCGGGCAGGCGGGCCCACCGCCCGCCCGCCGCTCGGCGGTTTGGCTGCCGAGCGGGTGCGTGGGCCCTGCCCGGCCGCTCGGCAGCCATGCCGGCTGAGCGGGCAGGCTGGGCCCACTCCCGGCCGCTCGGCGGCCAGGCTGCCGAGCAAGATTTTGCTCGGCGGCCCGGTTGCCGAGCGAGTCTCGCTCGGCAAACCCACCGCCGAGCGAGACCCAAATCGGTAAATATTTATTTTTAAAAAATATTTTCGTAAATATTTAATTTAAAAAAATTAAATTGAAAAAAAACCCGAAATTTTGTATTAATTTTTAGCTTTTTTTTTTTTATTGTTGATTGGGATCCTCTAGTGAGCCATGTAGATGCCACATCAGATTTCCGATTGAACTAATTGGAGTTGGCACTCAAATAATCATTTTTTTTTTTTAAAATTGACGGTTAAGTGATTAAAAAAAAATATTAACACCAAAGCAAGCGCCGTACACAAATACTGTCACTTGTAGTGTCCTTCACCCCGCCCCTTCTTTTTTTTCTTTTCAAATCATTCTTGTGGCTTTGCTAGCTTGTCGGCTAGTTTTCTTTACTCTAAATTGATCACTCTCTACCTTGAAATAACTCGGGATTGTTCTTTTGCCAAAAGATGCTATATAAGAAATAAACTGCAATATTCCGACCATACCCGAGCCACTAGGTAAATCAATTCGGAGGTCTGTTCATGGAGCTATTTGAGACCGGACCATTCTCTCGAGTTGAAAAGGTCTCTTTGTGTCGCTGCTAGGTAAAGCAATTTGGAGGTCGATTCCGACGCAAACCGGGCTAAAGATCCCATTGCGCGAGTCCTCACCATTTTTTTTATTTTTTGGTGACTCGCCTATCTCTTGGCACAATAACAAACAAATCGTAGCATCTCGATCAAGTACATAAGCAGAATATCGGGCCATTCCGAAAGTCCTCAAACTTGATTTCACGAATGGAATCTAAGGGTGCGCATGAAATCACTTCTGTCCAAGAAATCAACTTCTGATCAGAAATTGATTTCTCTGTTTCTCCTTAAAAGTAGAAGTTGATTTTTCTACTTACGCTCCGGATTGACTTCCGATCAGAAAAATTTGTTTGGTAACGGTTGAAAATTTCTATTTTTGAAACATTATTAACAAAATTTTTGGCGGCGATGGTCAATGGCTGCGGTGGTCGGTGGTGGCGGCGGTGGTCGGCGGCGAAGGTGGTCGGCGGCCGCGGCGATGGTCGGCGATTGGCGGTGGCGGCGGCAGTGGTCGGTGGCTGGCGGGGCGGCGGTTGGGCGGTGGTGGGCGGCCGGCGGCGGCGGTCGCGACGGTGGCGGCGGCGGTCGTGACGGTGGGGGAGGTCGCGGTGGTGGTCGGTGGGCGGCGGCGGTCGCTGCTGTGGCGGGCGGCGGCGGCAACAGCGGCCGCGGCTGCGGCGGCAGGCGGCGGCGGCCGGCGGTGACGGGCAGCAGCCGGCGGTGGGTGGGCAGCGGCCGGCGAAGGCGGGTATGGTCCAAGAAGTGATTCTGGAGCCGAGAAGTTAAAATTTTTTACTTCTCAAAATTGGCCGAAAATCTTGTCAGAAGTAAAAAATCTTGCCAGAAGTGAAAAATCCTACCATAAGTCAATTTTTTTACCAAACGGATTTCTACTTCGATCGGGTTTTTATCAAACACATTTCTTTGGCCGGATGGGCTTCTTGTAGCGAGAGAAATGAGAAATCGAAGTGATTTCATGTGCACCCTAAAAGTTCAGTTTTTAATTCAGCAATTATTCCCTTAGATGCTGCTCGTGCCGACTTGCTGCTACTACCTCAATGCTGCTCCTTCCTTGCGTATGCTGCAACCTTCGTGGATTTCTCTGCTGTTGCGGTTCGCTCCTAAGTCACTCGGGGGACTCTCCTTCTCTGATGCTCTTGTTCTATCGCTCGCTCTTCCGGGAGGCGGTTGCACTTCGGTTTCTTCCTCCTTCCAGCCTTCTCTTTTGGTTAACTTTTAGCACTAATAGTTTGGCCGCTTGTTCGGCCTTTGTTTCCCTCCGCTTGCCTGTTTGCTACTCTACTTCTATCTTCTCTTTTGATGTATCTTGCGACCGGTTCACCGTTAAACTCTCCTTGTCACACTATGTGCCATATTGAGTTCATGGTTTTTGTGTCCAGTTTCCTTTGTATCTAGCATTTTGGAAGTTCAATACATACTTACCTTACCAAAAAAAAAAATTTATTCCCTTAGCAGGTTACAACGTTCATGGCCTCCCCGCGGGAGACACTCTGAATTTTGTTTTGGAGGATCTTGAGAAAAATTAACCTTTTTGGGCCAACCACCGGAGGAAATAGAAAATTGCATCTTTTCTGGACCTACCCTTCATTGGTGTCTGCTTAGGGTCCCCACATACGTGCGATGGTAAATGTTAATTAATAACTAATACAAGATGGGTCAATAGAAAATAACCAAAAAAAAAAAAGTCACAAGTAGCCGCGTCTCATATCTTTACCGCCTACGGACCGTATATGTATATAGACACACTTTTCTTTTCTCGTGTAATTTCTTCATAAATACGTGTAAACCGTCGCGGATGCATCGAGTAAGGATTTATCCACAAAGTGATGGCTGTGATCCTAGAGGTTTACATAAGCACTCCTATCTTGAATTGGGGAGATAATGAAATGAAATATATCCGGTGAATGGAAATGGTACGATGGCATACTAAATGATATTTTCTTGAACTAGAATTACTAAAATCGGTATTTCTCAAAAAACCCTTTAAAAAAAATTAATATCACGAAAAACTCTATAGTGATACGGATGTGACAAATTTATCCAAACTATTTTTTTTTTATCACAAAAAATTTCAAATAAGTATACCTCGGAAAAATTTACGTCAAACTAATTTTTTGACTACTAAAAATCTCAAACCGGTACATCTATGATTAGTTTACCTTCCGCTTGTTTTTGTTAAATTGAGTTAATACCACGAAGTACCTCAAACCGGTACGCCGGTGAAAAACAAAGGATAAAAACACTAAACTGGTTATCCAACCCAGCAATTTGATGGTAGAATTTGATGGAAACTATCAGAGAGTAAATTTGTCACATGTATACTAGTTTGAGATTTTTCATGGGCAATAGATTAGTTTGAGTAAATTTATCATAGATATATCAGTTTGGAGTTTTTCATGGTATTAACTCTTAAAAAAATGGTACAAGAAACCTCCCCTCCCCTCCTCTCCCCTCCCCTCCTCTCCCCTCCCTCTCACCAAACTAGTCATCTAACCCAGCAATTTGACGGTAAAATTTAATGAAAACTAACGGGCAGTAAATTTGTCATAGGTATATTAGTTTGGGATTTTTCGTTGTCAATAAATTAGTTTGGATAAATTTATCATAAATATACCAGTTTTGGATTTTTTGTGATTAATAAGAGCTTAAGATGTGTGCATAAAACCCATGTGTTGTACTCTATCGGTCGATCTGCATTCGCAAGAGAAACTCAAGCGTAGGAAGTGTCTGCCTGCGCATTTGAGCTCATTGACGGGGATGATGTTGTGTTCGAAATCTCCTTCGGTATGTCTTCGGGGTTTCACTTTCCACGGATTTCGTTGGTGAACAAATCTAGTTTCAATGGAGATTAGAAAAGTTTCGTGAAGGTTTCACTCTCACATGTATCAAATTTGTGCTCGTTCAATATTTTTACTCTGTTCGGTGAAAGTATAGCCGGCACCGTAGAAAGGCAAAGCTGTAGCAGTATGTGGAGATCTCGGTATGTGCTCATTACTGAAGATTCGATAATCAATCGTCAATTTTGGTGTGAAGAAGTTACGGATGTGCTCATTGAGCGTTTGGCCCATAATCCGGAATGATGGTTCGTGTTGCTATCTGAAATTTATTTTGTTTTGTTTGGGATTTATCTTGGTTTGCATTTGAATTAGAATAATTTTTCCTTGTATAAAAAAATTGAGAATTCAAGGACTGATTTTTAAGTGTCGACGATCTCTAGTGTTAAAGTAAAAATAAAAAGTTGGTTTTGACGATCACTGAATATTTGTAATTTCTTTCTAGATACGTAACTAGGATCACGATCCCATCCTCCCCAAATTTGCCTGGAATTACCCGGCATCTTGTCCCGCCCCGCTTTCAAGACCCCCAATCGCAATCCGAGCGAGATTGGACCGATAAAAAAATTTGGTCCATCGATGAGATTAGGCTCTTATTCGAGATTATCGTGACCACTTCAGATTTTTATGAGAAAATTCTAAAAAAAAGGCTCCAAGTGCTTTGATTTTATCAAATAAGAATTTGAAGTGCCCTCTTTATTTCAAAAAATGACCTAACATTTTCTGATTTTTTTCTTTTTTTTTTTACTATTTTTTTCTCTTCCTCCCCGCTGGTTGCCGTCGTCGTCTTCTTCTTTTCTTGAACCTTCAGACATCCCTCCACTCTGTCAATCCATTCTACACCTCGCTCCTCTTTTCAAACACAACCATCGCTAGCCCATTCGCCGGAAGTCGTCGAATTACGGAGGGCACGCCTCCGATGTGGCGGCTCTCTCACATCCCCGCTCTCCCGGACGTGCCCACGGTGGAGAGCGGGTTCCAAAGCTTGTGCACGTCGCGCCCCTCAAATTATCCGAGCCTGCAGGAGATGGTGTGCGAGGAGATCTCGTAGCTCCTGCAGTCCTATGGCGACGAGTGGATCAGCCTGATCATCACCGGCCATAGCCTGGACGAGGCCCCGGTGATGCTCACCGCGTACAACGCGAAAACGGGGGAAAAGTACACTAGAAGTGCCATAACTTGTGTACGACGTTCACTTGAGTGCCATAACTTTCAAAACGTTCACTTAAGTGACATAACTTTCAAAAATTGTTCACTTGAGTGCTACGTCGGAGTAAAATCGTTCACTTGAATGCTACAGTAACTTTTTCGGCGTGCCGCGTCGCCTTTCCGACATGCCACGTCATCTTTCCGGCGTCTACGGTAACTTTTCCGGCCTGCTATAGTAACTTTTCCGGCGACTACAATAACTTTCCGGCTGCCACGTCAACATGGCACTCAAGTGAACGACTTTTAAAAGTTATGGCATTTAAGTAAACATTTTGAAAGTTATAGCACTCAAGTAAATGCTGTACAAAAGTTATGGCACTTCTAGTGTACTTTTCCCCGGAAACGGCCTTCGAGAGCATGACCCCACTTGTCACCGTCATCTCCTTTGGCGGCCCATAGGTGGGAAACTAGAGCTTCCAGTGTAGCCTCGAGGAGTAAGGGATCAAAATCTTGCGCATCGTCAACTCGAACGACCCGATAACCAAAAATGCTCGGGTTTGTCATCGATCGGGTCGACGGCGTCCCGAGCGACCAGGACATCCTGGTGCTAGTCTTGCCGAGCTGGATCCGGAGGTGCATGGAGGACACACAGTGGGAGTATGCTGGGGTGGGGAGGGAGCTAACGTCAGCAGCGGGGACTCATTGTCGAGATCCACGTATAAACAGGGGAAAAAAAAAAGCTTAACTAGGCAACTAACTCTCGCTTCGACCAACTATAAGTGCCTTTACAATGGCTTCACTCATTCCATCAGCATATGGGAACTAATGCCCGATTCCAAGTAGCTCATGGTACCGAACCCACGAAAGCTTTTGCCCTATGTGCCGTTGAAGCGAGATAGAAACTAGTTGGACGTCCTCATGACCTACCCGCACTTGATGGACGGCTTCCCGAGCTCGAGCTGCGCTGTCAGAGCCACCATGAAGAGGGAGCTTAACGGGGACCACTCGGTTGGGGCACGACTGTAATTCGATGACTTCTGGCGAAGGGGAGGGCCCGCGATGGTCGTGCTTGTAAAATAGGAGCGAGGAGGTAGAATTAGAGATGGCCGGTTCCGTGGAGCCAATGGTTCCGGTTCGAGAACCGGCCGTTGAAAATACCGGTTCCGGGCTGATTCCCGGGCCGATTCCTTCCGGTTTCTTTTTTAATTTTAATTTTTAAAATAATAAATAATAAAATAAGTACAATAAATTATAAATTATAAAATATAATCAATTTGTACATTGTAATAAAATGTGGGGAAAAAAGAGAGAGGAGGAATGGGCTTGAACTTAATGAATTATCATTAAGCGCCTACATATCTTTTTGGGGATAGAAGAATCAAAGCCCGTGTAGTTCTTTTACCTTTGATAACCCCAACTTACCTCATCGTCAATCGTCGCTACCCGTTGTGGTACCCGTGGCGGTGGTATCTCCACAATCCTCGCTAAAAAATTCGTGTTCTCGATCCAGCTCTTGGTGTCGAAATTTCGCTCTCGTCCAATCATCGACACAAGCTTGAGCTTCCACAAACTCCGGACTTAATCTTGAACGGCGAGAGTCCAAAACTAATCCTCCAGCGCTGAATGCTTGTTCAATTGCAACTGTTGAAGAAGGGGTTGCTAATATCTAGCGAGCGATGAGGGCGAGAACTGGGTAATCAATTTGGTGACTCTTCCACCACTTTAGGATTTCAAAATCTGTATTATGTTCTGCATCACGAAACTCAAATTGCGTGGTAAAATATTTTTCTAATTCAGAAATACTACATGTTGCCCATTTTTATTTTATTTTTTCCTACTCTTAAGCATATTATACCATCTACTAAGTGAACTACCACATTCGCTACATGAGGCAGTAGATTGTAAAGATCCGTAATCACTTAAACCATATCTACTACAAAATTCTCCATATAATACTACTATAGATTCTTTTAACATCTCCTTGTATATTTGAAATATATATTGAATCTTCCAAATGTAAACAATCATGATAATACATTTACCAAAAAGAAAAAAATAATCATGATAATACACATTCAAATAATCTAGTAAACCGTTTAATTTAATACGTGGATCAAAAACAATACCAACTAAATAGACAAGAGGAATTTGCAAATAATAATGCAACCATTTTTCTCGCATTACTAAAATAGTTCGAGTTAATTCAGTATCATTTTCATATTCACTAAAAACACTACCAATATTAACACACTCTATTAAAAATAAATGCGTAGTAGGATAATAAATACCAGATAAAGTCTTAGTAGCATCATTAAAAATTGTCAAAAAATCTAAAAAGTTTTTGCAAACGTCCCAATGTTGCAGAAGTAAAGTAATTTCGGGAATATTTTATGAAATAAACATACATAATAAATCTTTGTAATCAAAAGTTTGCCGAAGCAACTCGTACGTAGAATTCCAATGAGTCGGAATATCTTTTGGAAATCTTCTTGCCCTTCTCTCATGTTGTTTACAAAATTTTTCTCATGATTTCATAAAATGGGGACGACTCCATAAAAATTTAATTGCACTATTTATTGAGGGGAGAGAAGTATCAAGAATTCGTAAACTATCTTGTACGCATAAATTTAAAACATGGCAAATACATCTAATGTGAAAAAATTGTCCGCTAAAAGTGGGTTTGCAAATATTTTCTAATTCGGGAATAGAAGCGGTATTTGCGGCGATATTATCAAAACCAATTGAAAATACTTTATTTATCAAATTATATTCTTCTAAAACTTGAGTAATTATTCTATAAATATTATGAGCCGAATGTTTTTCATTAAAAACTCGAAATGCAATAAGTCTTTTTTGAATGGTCAATCGTTACCTATCCAATGACACGTGACACCCATATAAGAATGAATTTGCTAAGGATCACTCCAAATATCGCTACCTATATGTACACGTCCATTGAATTCCGCAAAAAATTTTGTTAAAGATTTTTTTCTTTTTTTTATAAAGATGAAAAACTTCGCGTTTAACAGTACTTTTTGGAATAGTTGGTGCTTGCGGAACCAACGCAGTATTTATCAAATATTTCATATTAAAATTTTCACCAGTATTAAACGGAACATGATCAAGGGCAACATATTCAGCTAATATTTGTTTATAAAGTGCATCGGTGTAACGGAATATAGGATGAGAATTAGAAGTGGCGTACTCGAAAATTTGTTGTTGCGTATTGTTCATCCCCGCTTGCGTTGGATGTTTTTTTCGTCGATGCCGACGGAATGTTTTGTAGCCGTCTCCTTTCGTAAATTTATATGTTTGCGAACAATATTTACATTTTATATTATACTTACCTTCGCCTTCATCACGTACCTTGTGGAAGTGTAGCCACAAGTCGGATGTATTATCTCGGCCCTTCCGTTCCGGCTCATTTGCCGTTGACGTTTCTTCGACACCAGTGGGAGGATGAAGACTTTCTTGTGTTGAGATGTGCTCGACGTTCGGAATCGGGACATAGTTGATATTATCGTCGTTGTCTTCCCAACATGCATACTCACGAGGACCATATTCAGGAATTAGATTCTCGGAATCTCCCATAGTCATCTTGCCCTTGTCGCATTCTCGTTTCCACTTGCCATTTTTGAGAAAATTGATCGGAAATCCGATTAAGAGAATTGAGGCGGGATTGAGAAAATTGAGCGAATTGAGAGAATTTGAAAGAATTGTTGAGAGGATTTGTGAGAAAAATGAAAGGGAGATGATAGATATTTATAAGCAAGAATTAAAAATAATTCATATATATATTTTTAGGCAATGGCCAAATTGGCCGTTGCATGTGCATGTGCAACGGCTCTTTGGGCCAAATGGCCCAAAGAGCCGTTGTGGCCTGTTTTTGGGGGGAGGGGGTGGGGGGGCCCGGTCGTGAGGCAAAGAGCCCCACCATATCTTTTGTTTTTAAATAATAAATAACGGGTCGGAACCGGCCCGGAACCGGCGGTTCCGAGCCGGTTCCCAAAATTATGGAACCGTGGGCCCGATCAACGGGCCGGTTCCGGGCCCACGGTTCCAAATGGCCACCTCTAGGTAGAATGGAGTGACAAGAGTTCAAGGAAGTCTAGAGGTTCAAGAAAAGAAGAAGATAATGGCAACAAGCAAGGAGGAAGAGAAATAAAAGAAAAAAATAAAAAAATGTAAAAAAAAAAAAATTACTTTTGATCACACTCTTCTTTAAAATAAAGATGATACTTTAAATTTTTATTTGAAATAAAATTCACTTTAAATTTTTATTTGAAAAAATCAAGGTGTTTGGCGCCCATTTTTGAAAATTTTCCAATTTTTATTTAAAATAAAATTACGCAAATCATGACATTATTTTGATTCTTCCCGAGGAAGATCGGAGTGGCGCCTGAGGTACACGTGTCAATTCATGAATGGACTGAAGAGCCCAATGCTCTTTCCGTCGAGCCCCCTCGTCGCCCGTTTTTTCACTCCCGTTCAGCGACCCCCGGAAGAACAAAGGCTCCGCCGCGAATGTAGATGAAGTCGAAACCCCACAACCATCTTCTTCCTCCGTGAGGAGTCCGGGAGACCCACTGTCTATGGCTTGTATCCGTCGTCGCCGGCGAGGAGGTGGAGCTGTCGAGCGCGAGGTGGCGAGCGGTCCTCGTCTTGGGTGTCGTAGCTTCTTCAAGATCGTACTCGCCGACGCCCTTGCATCCGGAAAGCTCGTGAGTTGATCAAATCTTCGCGGTCTGTTTCGTATGACTGAGCATCAGTGCTTAAGAGTTTCTCACGCTCTGTGCTGTGTAACCCATCAACCTGGAAAACTGGTTCGTGTGTTGGGTATAGAATGAACGTTTCACTTCCAGCTAAAATGCCAAAAAAAGAGAAAATAATGGCAGGGTATTGTCTAACATGGCCTGTAGATGGAACAAAGTTTCTCCTTTTTCATACTTGAATAGTATGATTGTCTTCATCGGATGAGTGACCGGTTGTCCTCAACCATGGTGATGGTCGGCCTCATGTCTCTTTTGCTGCTGCCGTTTCTTCTGCTAAAGTTTTCTTATTTTTATGTATATTTTACGATTTGGGTCTAAATGTCTTTCAGAATAGAGTGTACTTTGGACTTTTCTACTCTGAAAAGAAGAGTGATTTCACGGATGCACAGGTTTAACTCACAAAAATATTCGTGACTTAGTAATGGGCTTTCCTCTGGTGCCTTGCTTCTTTGGGCAGCAAAATTGTTGGGCACGATCTCAGCCGTCGGACCAAAGAAAATCGATGTCCACCGTTGGATGACAAAAGGACTCGGCCATGGTATCATGATAAAAGTAATGTCAACAGCTGGATTTAGCACGGCAATTTCACTCATCATAGTGTAGATAAAATTTTGGATTCTCGAGCTTGAATCTTGTCAAATGAAGCAACTATGCCTAAAATTCAATGCACAATTATTCTGAAGCACACATGTGGAAACTGATCTTTCATCCATGTTGCAGAATTTAAAATTTCTTAGTTTTCTTCCTTTTTTCTGCACTTTGGTTTGAGTATGATGAGTTGTTATCATGGACCTGTAACTTTTGAATTTTTTCCATATTAGGGAATTCCAAAGAATTTCTTGAGAAGATGTGGAAAGGATCTCTCAAACTCGGTGCTTCTCGAGGTTCCAGATGGCTCAACCTGGACTATAGAGCTAGAAAAGTGTAACAATGACATGGTTTTGTTGTGGAAAGGGTGGCGGGAATTCATGGAGCATTACTCCATTGGTCATGGTCACCTCCTAGTTTTCAAATATGAGGGGAGCTCCGCTTTTCGCGTGATAATATTCAATAAGAGTGCTTCAGAGATAGATTATTGGTCGAGCAGCGGCAAAACATCATTCGTTGGGAGAGAACTTCCCTCACCAAAAACAGAAGATGTCGTAGAAGCAGAAGATCTGGAGGATGTCACGCCCCATCGAAGAATGAGGATCGAACCACATTTACCTTATTCTGAGCTTAGTCTTGGCTACTCACCGCAAGGATCCGTAGGTGCGACTCTTCATTTTAGAAGTCACGTTTCTTCTAACATCACTCCCTTTTGTCAGTTCTTTTCCAAAATTACTTGAGAACTTTTATAATCCAATGCCGCCAAAATGATATGGTATCATGAGATGGAAAAAAAGTCCTCTGCTATGGAACGGAGTAGCTTTGCTATTGTTGTTTGTAGTAATGGGTAGTAGGTCGATTGAATTGATCCCTATCCCTACCTGTTTTGGAACTAAGTGGAACCTGGTCTCATCGGTATGTAGTTCCCATTGATACTGACCCCGAGGAACCAAATCTGTCTCAAGCTCAAGTTGGCCTGACGGATAAGATTAAGCAGCCTACACGCAGAGTGAGCCATTCTGAGCAGGTTTTTCATGGTCCTGCACTTCCAAGGCCTCTCACTAGTCCTGAATTAGTCCGCAAAAGTGATCCTGAACATCCCTTTTTCAAAAAGACGATCTGGCAATCTCATACGGTTAGACTGGTAAGCCTTGATCTTATACGGTTAGACTTGTTTGAGATTTTTTTTTTCCCATCCATATATTGTCTATGATATAATCCAATGGGTTACTACAACAATACTCCTTCCTGGGATTTCTCATTCCACTTAAACAATTTCATGTCTTGGTTTTTCAAACACGTACATGTGCAGGATATTCCAGGTGGATTCACTAAGCAGCATATTCAGGAAAAGCAAAGAGCAACTCTTAGGTATGCCAACAGATCATGGTCAGTGAGGCTCATCAGGGACAGCAGACGTGTTGGAGGGGCTCCGTGTCTGTCCTTTTCTGCTGGTTGGCGTGCATTTGCAAGAGAAACTCATCTGTGTGTAGGAAATGTCTGCGTGTTCAAGCTAATTGATAGGAATGATATTGTGTTTGAAGTCTCCATTTTGAGTGGTGAGGACATGATTTACATTGTTGAAAATGGATACTTGAAGTGTAACTTTAGGCTGGTTGCATTATGGGTTCACAATTATGCCTCCCTTTTTTGGTTGTGCTGCATCACTGACAAGTACACTTTCTGTTCTATGTTATTTCAAAATATACCCCTAACGTTTTTATAAGACTTTTGCGTGTCGATTGGTATCGTAATGATTTAGGCGGGATTCTTGTTGATTTGTCTCTTCCGATGTGAAGGGCACTTACGTCACATTGTCTGAATTTTTCATTTCATGGTAATCATAATTTCCAATTTATGCATAGACCGTATTATAGTAGGTCAATAGAAGAAACACTCACACTAAAGTTGAATTTTATCTTTTTTAGCTCAGCACAGGAACACACCCGGGTTTCACGCGAATAGCTTAACAGCTTCACCGGCCACGATCTGTCTGAAAACCTAAGAGTCGCCATTTCCTTGTTTTCTTGAATATATTGCTCGGCAATTTGACCAGGAACATACTGCACGTTCGTACATGTGTGAACAAAACACTGTATGTTAAAAGGACATCACAGAAGCATACTCTCACATGAAAAAAAAAGTACGATATAGATTCTTGCCGATGATTGCTAGTTCAAGAGTTTTAATCAACAGCTTTAAGGGGCTGGTTGGTGTGCATTTGCAAGAGAAAGTCATCTGTGTGTGGGACATATCTGTGTGTTTCAGCTCATTGATAGGGATGATGTGTTCCAAGTCTCTGTTTTCTGTGGTGCTGGTAAGGATCCGATTCACATTGATTGAGATGAACATCAGAAGTATTACTTTAGCCATTCGCTGCGTCGATATGTATTCAGCATTCCCAATTATGCCTCTTTTATTCGGTAGTTGCAAAACAATGAGAAGTAGACTTTTTTATGTTTCTGTTTGCTTGTTTTCTGCACTAGTCTCAATTTGATTTTCAAGATAACAGTAATTTCCAATCTATGCTGGATCTTTTCATAGCGAGTCAATTAAAGAGGCGTCTACACCAATATCTTTTGAAGTTCTCATTGTTTTACTACAGGGGATTTTCATGGTCCTACACTATCAAAGCCTCTCAAGTTTTCCTGTTTAGCTAGCAATGTTGATTCGGAGCATCCCTTCTTCATACGGGTGACCCGACAAAGTTACATCAATGGCCTGGTAAGATCTATAGCTTAAATCATCACTCACATATCTCGTGTTCATTTTAACAGTGTTCATGTATTGGCTATTCAAAACATGTACGTGTGCAGAGTGTTCCAGTTGAATTTGCCAATCAACATCTTCAGGAACACAAACAAATAGCGACTCTTTGGCATTCGGACAGATCGTGGCCAGTGAAGATCCTTGGAAGCCATCGACAGGCCACTGGTAGTCCAGCTCTGTACTTCTCCACCGGTTGGCGTGCATTCGCAAGAGAAGCTCATCTGCGTCCAGGAAATGTCTGCTTGTTTGAGCTCATCGATCAGGAGGATACCGTGTTCAAAGTCTCCATTTTGAGCGGCGCTGGTAGTGACACGATTCACGTCGATCAAGATGAACATCAGAAGTATTACCTTAGGCCATTGCAGCATCGAAATGATTCCAGGGTTCCTAATAATGCCTCCTTTTCTTAAGCAGCGCCGCAGCGAATCAATGAAAAGCACTCTTTTCTGCTTTTCTTCTTTTCTTCATTCTTCCTTTTTGTGTTAGTTTCAATTCTATGACTTCCTCGCTCGGAAAGAACCTCTCAAATTCGGTGAATCTTTATGGTTTTGCACAGCGGCTCAACCTGATCAGTAAATTTACAAAGGAGTAAAGATATGCTCTGATGTAAGTTCATGGAGAATCTCGTTTCAAATGTTTAGTCCTTTGATAGTATGGCGTGTCTTTTTATATGATGCATGTGATGTGGCGTATGAAATTTAACGCCCTAAATGACTAGTTATTAAATATCACCAAGCCCAAATAATAGTTGAGGGTCCAATCTTTAGTCCCAAAGATCAAATCCCATATTATCAGTCATATATATGTGCAGGGACTCAAACAATTCTAGCACTTTCAAATCAAATTGGTTTAGAATCTCATAATTTCAAAATAGGTAGTTCAATATTCAATTGTGCATGCACTTGGACTATGACTTAAACGACAACCGGCGGCAATAGAGAAGTTTCTTAGGAAAAATTTAAGCATTGATTGTAATATTTGTTGCATCGCTTAATTTATAGTGGAATACTTTGCCACTATCCCAATATATGTAAGCCATGCCAATTGAATCGCGTAAATTTGATGTCCAATTTTTTTATTTATTCTATCTATTTTATCGTTCGATTGCTTATTCCTGTAACAATAAGTATCGGGGTATGACTTGGCTAAGTTGAAGCGAATTGATTGCGACAAAAGAAGTAAAAGTGAAAGTCGATAGATTTAATGGGAATGACTTTGGTTTTAGAAGATGCAGATTGAGGATTATTTTTTATCAGAAGAATTTACATATGCCCTTTTCTAGGGAGAAATCAAATCGATGAAGCAAGTTCATTGGGAATTCCTGGAGACATGCGTTGGGTGTTATTCGGCTAATGTTGATTGGTGATATCGCCTTTAACGTAGTGAAAAAGAAGACAACTACAGGCTAGATGAAGGCTATGTTGGACATGAACAAGAAGCCCTTTCGAATAGATAAGGTTTATTTGATGTCACGTTTGTTTAACTTAAAGATGAGCGAAAGTGTGTCAATTGCTGATCATATCAAATGAATTTCATGTTGTTGTTAGTCAATAGAGTTTAGTCGAGATTGACTTTGAAGTTGAAGTATGTTCTTTGATTCCATTGTCCTTGTTGCGTGATAATTATAATACTATCGTTACTGCTGTTAGGAACTCTTAGGTCATCAAGCTTGACATTATGAGGTTCGCGATATGATTTTGAGTGAGGACATCCGTTGGAGACAATTTGGTGAACATGTGCTTACTGCTTTAAGAGGTTAAGGTAGATGAAGAACTAAGTCATGTTAGCAGCAGTGCGAAGGTGAGCGAGCGTAGTCAGTCTAGGACTAGGGGTGTTGCCTTTTGAAGTTGTGGCAAGAGAGGGCATCTTAGAAGGGATTGCCTTAAGTTGAAGAACAAGAAGGGAACAAAGAAATTGTGAGAGATTCTGCCTCATCAATAGGGATGCCATTTGGAAGAAAACCAGCTATGTCATAAATGTCTAAAAGAGTGATGGACATAGGGCCCTAGGGAGAGAAGAAGCGGTTGGTCAATGGAGACCAAAAACTAATAGCGGCACCAAGGAGTCCAAGGTTCAAGTCGAAAGATAGCATATTAACCTTCAAGGCAATGCTTACAACAGTTCTTCCACGGGCAAGCAACGTACGAGCGTCTTTCTTCAGCCGAACGTACCATCTATGAAAATCTGGTTCAAAAGAAAGGAAGCCTCGAAATCGAGATGGCTCTGAAATGTAGATATCCATTATAGAGGGTCTTTGAATAGGAAGCAGTTCCTCGCGCTTTGTAGGAAAACAAGGCCGGAGAGAAATTGGAATCCGTTGATGATTAAGGAAACATGGACCGAGAGGCAGACGATTTGGATACTCATCAAGCAAACTTAGAAGGCGGAAATAGCAATTGGTGGATCCATCATCCCGTCTAAGATCATCGAAGTTGGTAATGATCTTCGTAGAAGAAGATTGAGAGGAGCTTGGCGCCATCCAGTCGGCACCAACAATAAATTAGACCACCAGAAATTTTAAATAATCAGGGCAGACTCGTGCCAGAAGCAAGGGATGGTCATTGTTTGAACATATGGCGGCAAAATAGTTACCGACGGTTATGACCAGCCCTTGTACAACGACCTACTGGCCTGATCGTGGGAATAATGATGGGTGAGAAACGTGGGCACGATCGACAAGGGCAAAGGGGGAAGATTCAAGTTGCTGCAAGCCGTCAAAGGCTGTCGACGGTTGCAAAACTCATTGTACGTAGTAGAAGTAACTGCGCGGGGACGTGGTCAAGTAGTTCAAGAAAAATATCAAACGTGGAAGCAGTCAATAAGGATCGTGTGGAAGCTCTAACCGTCAGAGAGCAGTTAACCATTCAACCATTATAAATATCACCAAACATTCATCAGGAGTGCCCCCAACAAATTAAAATAAATTTATCTTTATCTTTATCTTTACTTTCATGTATCGTACTTTATTTTTCCTAATCATAGCTTTTAAATTCTCGTCGTCAAGTCAAACTCCGGCATTAATCATTACCTTAGACACTTCAACGTCGAGTCAAACTCTGGTGTAGTGTCGAAGCGTGATCAAGCGTCATCTTTGAGACAAACTCCATTAAAGTTTGTTTACATTGGTTCGTTTGTCAAATTTTACTTTCTAATCCTTTCCGTCGAGTTAAACTCCGGCTTGGTTGATGTTTGTATAATTTTAGTGAATCGTTGATTTCTTTATTAAATGGATCACTCCTATTCGGAATCACCACATAACCCTTTTCTCACATTTAAAACCCAAAAAACTACTTTTGGTGAAAGGTATTTCGTTACCGGTGAAATTCCAGCAATATAGGGGAAATCACAATTTTACGCGTAAGAGAAAAGCGAGAAAATCGCCAGAACCGCTTCCTTGTAAAGAGATACGGAAAATTACCAAAAAAGTTCTAGGCCTATGTCAATGTGCCTATTCAGTCCTAAAATTTTTTCTTTTTTACCAATTAAGTGCAAAACCTTCCAATTTTGACCGGCCGTTCGGCCACACAATATTTTAATTTTAATTTTAATTTTCTTTCCTTTTTTTCCCTTCCCTCTTATTCTTCTTCCTCGAGGTCGATCTCGCCGGTCTCAAGCAAAGCTCACCCTCGCCGGCCACTAGCAAGGGTGAGGCTCGCCATGGCTAGATCTAGGCTAGCTAGGCTCAGCCTCGCCTTGCACAGCCACGATAATGTGGCTTCGCGAGGTCAACCTCATCGGCTAGAGGAAGAAGAAGAAAAGGGAAGAAAAAAAAGAAAATGAAATAGAAAATGAAAATATTACGTCGTCGGACTCTTGGTGTCCGGTGGCGTCTGCGTTAGTGTCGAGGGGCTAAAATTGGCCGGTGGACTAAATTGGCACAATTGCAAGATGTTTAGGACTAAATCGGCAGAAAAAATTATGACTGAATTAACATAATTACAATAGGTTTATGACTTTTTTATAATTTTTCCGAAAGAGATCAAAACTAAAAAAAAGGAAGAATATTTAAATCTTTATTATTATCATCAACATATTGGTAAAAAAAAAGGAAAAAAGAAAATTAAAGAGAAAACTATGCATACACATATATGCAACCCCATCGATGAAAAGTTGACAGCCAAGTAATTAGAAACCAATCGAACTATGCACATTTCTTTTTTCGTATTTTTTTTTTATCAAATCGTTTTGTGACTTCGCTAGCTTGTTGGCCAGTTTTCTTTACTCCAAATTGATCACCTGCTGCCTTCAAATAACTCCAACTATTCTTTTGTAAAAAGGCATTCATAAGAAACACACCACAGTATCCCATTCATCCTAGGCTACTACGTAAATCAATTCGTAGGTCCGTACGTAGAGCTACTAGGGGTGCGCATGAAATCACTTCGGAATTTCTATTTCTCCGCCGGAAGCCCATCCGGGGGAGAAATGTGTTTGATAAAAATCTGATCGAAGTAGAAATCCGTTTGGTAAAAAAATTGACTTATGGTAGGATTTTTCACTTATAGCAAGATTTTTTATTTCTGACAAGATTTTCGGCCAATTTTGAGAAGTAAAAAATTTTAACTTCTCGGCTCCAGAATCACTTCTTGGACCACACCCGCTTTCATCGGCCACTGCCCATCCACCGCCGCTAGCCGCCGACCGCCGCGGCCGCCGGCCACCCACCACCACCGCGACCTCCGCCGCTACTGCCGTCACGACCGCCGCCTCCGGCTGCCCACCACCGCCGCCGGCCACCGACCACCGCCGGCCACCGACCACCGCCACCGCTGCCGCCAACTACCGACCATCGCCACGGCCGCCGACCACCGCCGCCGCCGCCGACCATCGCCGCCGTCGACCATCGCCGCCAAAAATTTTATAAATAATGTTTCAAAAATAGAAATTTTCAACCGTTACCAAACGAATTTTTCTCGATCGAAGTTGATTTCTTGGAGAGAAGTGATTTCATGCTCACCCTAGGTTAATCCTGTTGAGACTGGACCATTCTCCGGAGTTGGAAAGGTCTCTTCCTGTCGCTGCTAGGTAAATCAATGTAGAGATGATTCCAATGCAGGCTGAGCTAGAGATCGCATTGGTTGTCCGTCGCTCTACAAGTCCTCACTTTTCTTAAGGTGACTCGCCTATCTCTTGGCGCAATCACAAACAAATCGTATTATCCCGATCAAGTACACGAGCGTGGTACCGAGCCATTTCGAAAGTCCTTAAACTTAGTTTCACAGATGGAATAAAAATTTCTAATCTTTGAACTCAGCAACTATTCCTTAGCGGGTTACAACGTTCTTGGACTCCCAACAGCAGACATTCTGAATTTTTCTTTTGGAGGATCTTGAGAAAAATTAACCTTTTTCGGCCAACCATCGGAGGAAATAGAAAATTGCATCTGTCTGGACCTACCCTTTATTGGTGTCCGTTTAGGGTCCACACATCCGGGCGATGCGATATGATAATAACTAATACAGGAGATGGGTCCATGACATGTATACGTACCTTCTTTTTGGGAAAATTTAAAAAAAGAGTTCCAAGTGACCTCATTTTTTCAAATAAGGGCTTGAAATAGATATTATTTAAAAAAAAAGGGCTTGAATTGCCCTAATTATGTCAAAGAAGGACTGGAAGTGCACATTATTTCAAATAAGGGCCTCAAGTGACTCTATTAACCTCAAAAAAGGGCCGAGCCAGTTTAGTTAGGGACATTTTAGTCATTTACTATTTTATTTTATTTTTTCCTTTCTCTGTTTTTCAAGAAATTTTGAAAAAAATTAAAAAAAGAAGAACACGGCGAGTTGTCGGCCCACCGATGGTGGGGCGTCGGCTATGGCCATCGAGGCTGCGGCCCCTTGGCGAGGGCCGGCGACCCCACCGACCAACAGCGAGGGCCTGCTAGCCCTCGGCTGAACAGGGGGAGAGAGCCCCGACTCTTTCCCTGCACTGCGAGGGCCGCAGCCATCGGCCGGGATCGGACCGGGGATAGACGGTGCCCTCCAACCCACCCCAATTGGGTCTTGGCCGATGGCCATGGCCCTCTCCTAGCTCAGGCGAGGGCCAGCAAGCCCTTGGCACCGGTCGGCGGGGTAGCCGGCCTCCGCCGTGGCACCGACGACCTCGACGGCCATGGTCGCCGCCCCACCGGGCCACAGGCCGGAGGTCGATCTTGCCGCTTGTGTTCTTTTTTTTATATTATTATTTATAATTTTCTATTTTTGATTTTCCGTTTTAATTTAATTTAATAAAAAATAAAATAAAATTTATATTTTTACAAAAATACTCTTGACCGGTCAAAAAATTTGGCCACCCGGTCGATCGACGAGGCCAAACCCTTATTTGAAACAATCATAACTACTTTAGGCCCCGCTTTGAGACAATGATGGCACTTTAGGCTCTTATTTAAAATAAAGTTCACTTTAAGCCCTTATTTGAGAAAATGATGATACTTGGGGCCCTTTTTGAAAATTTTCCCTTTTTTTTTGTCGAGTATTTTCTCCATAAATACGCGTAAACCGTCGACAGTGCATTGAGTAAGGCTTTACTCACAAAGTGACGGATGTGACTCTAGAGGTTAACATAAGCATTCCTATCTTGAATTGGTAAGATATCGATATGAAATACATCCTATGAATGGAAATGGTACGATGGCATACTAAATGGGATATTCCTCAAATGATCCTATAAAACTTTCATGAACTATAATACTAAAATCAGCCTTTCTCAAGAAAACTCCTTTAAAAGAAAGATTAATACCACGAAAAATCTCAAAGTGACGCATCTATATAGATTGATCCCAAACTAATTTTTTGACCACTCCAAATTAATTTTTTTACCATCAAAACCCCCCTAAATTGTTATATCTATGACAAATTTACTCTCCGCCAATTTTATTAAATTTTGTTAATATCACGAAAAACTCCAAACTAGTATACCTGTGCAAAACTAAGAGTAAAAACCCCAAACTAATATATCCCTCAACCGCCACGTATCATCCAGCTCATGACGGTAAAATTTAACGGAAACTAGCAAAGAGTAAATTCATCGCAGGAGTACAAATTTGTAATTTTAAATGGTAAAAAAATTAGCTTGGGGTAAATTTGTCACATATGTACTAGTTTGGTTTTTAATATTCAACAAATTAGTTTCGGATAAATTTATAACAGGTGTATCAATTGGAAGTTTTTCGTGATATTAATCCTTAAAAAAATGGTGCAAGAGCCTTTTTTTTTTTTCCTTCCTATGTTAGCCTGTTTTATTAGCACCTTAATTCCCTCAAAGCACAGGACATGCATAAAGTCAAATACTTCTATAAACCGATATCTCCGCTCTACAATGACCTTATTTCTTTCATGAATTTTGACTTAATTTTGTCAAAGTGTACAACATGAGACATGCCTAAAGCCAAACACTTCTATAAACTGATATCTTCGCTCTACAATGATTTAATGTCCTAATTAACTTTGACTTATTGAGAATTTTACCAATAAAATTGAATTTTCAAGCATTTCTATGAAAAGAGTCAGCGCTATTAGCCCAAATGATTGGTTTTGACTTTATCACAACACCTTTAGCCATTCTTTAAGTAAGCCATCAAATTCTTCAACTTCATGTTCAAAAGGGGAAAAATATTTTATTTTCGTAAAGCGAGCATTCATAATGTCCACTCTAATTCTGTTTGTTCGTCCGATCCTATACTAAAGATAACATATCTTGTCTCATAACTAATACATCATGATTACATCATGAGATTATTAACTAAATAAACACTTTATTAATCTTTCTTTGCTTCCCTTTGGTCGTTTTAATCTCCTCGGATAATATAAAGAGTTATCAAATAACTGCCCAATAAGTCCTAGACCTTGAACTCTTCAAATCTATCAACGGAACACTAAGGGCTCGTATGGCAACCATTTTGGTTCTCTGATCCTGTTCTCCAAAACAAAAAAAAGATAAAAATCCTGCTTGGTAACGTAAATGATTCGATTCTGGTTCCGTTCTCGGGGAACAATTTTGGGGCAAAAACAAGAACTAAAAAAAATGTTGGTTCTAGAAAAAAAAATCACTTTTGATAATCAAAAAATAGGATGAAGTCCACATTTCTTGCTTTTCCCTTTTAGCTCTCTTGTCACTTTTGTCTCGACCCAAAATAGAACGAGATCTCATTTTCAAAGAAAAGTATAAAAGATAATAAAATAAAAATTTTAAAAATTCAAAAAAATTTAGAAAATTTCTAAAAAAATCATAAAAAAATAAAAAAATACCTAAAAATAGAAGAAGCTTAGCTTAGACTAGTTTGACCTCATTTTCATAAATTTGGGCCTAAATTTTCTAGATTTCATAGATTTTGTTCTTTTTTGGAAAAATCACAAATACCTTTGAAATTAAAACTCGACACCTAATTCTCTAAGCCCTTAGAGCTTCATTAGGATTTTATGATGCGATTTATCAATGCCATGATTTCTTGATTGCGCATTTGATTTCTTTGGTTGTGATTTGCCTAGGTTTATGTACTTTAGACTCAGTCTAGTTTTAGAAAATTTTGAAAAAAGACAAAAATAACCATCATGAACACTTAACAAGCTCTCGTTATTAAGTTTTCGATGAATTAAGACTGAGATTTGATTCCTAGAACCAAAAACGCACACCAATACCGAGTAGTGCAATGCATATATCCTTGCAGAAACAAGAGTGTCCCTAGTGTCGGTTGTCCACTCGCTTAAAAGAGTTTGATGAAACCCCATAATCAATGGCAAAAATGACTCGTGATAAATTTTGATATTTCTTTCTACATTTCAATATGTAATATGTTCTATAAGAGAATCAATATGAATTAATCTTCAATTAATTTGAAATATATTATAAAATTTCACAAAGTAACTAAGTAATTATTTGACTTAAATGACAAAAATTAGAAATGGCAATTGTTTCCGAGAATAAAAATTTATGCAGTTACCAAACACATTTCTGTTCCAGGAACAGAAATTTTGGACAATTATCAAACGCGTTCCGATTTTCTAAAACTCATACATAGAGCAGAATCAGAAAAAAGTCATTTTAATATGAATTACTTTTTCGGGTTAGAATGGTTGTCATATAGGCCTTAAATACCCACCTTGGAACTGTTTGTGCGTGGGAAATGTCTGCGAGTTCGAGCTAATTAATAGGGCTCATATCTTGTTCGGAGTCTACATATTCGGTAATGCAGGTAGAAACTTGAACTGTAGCCTGGCTATGGCATGACATGTATAACTATGCTGGAGATCTTCATAGTGAGATTTTGAGAACCATTCACACCAATAATGTCCATTGAAGTTCTCACTTTAATTCCATGCGGGAACAAACAGTCTTAAGTGCAGAGTGAACCATTCTCGGCTGGTATTTCGCGGTACTACTTCACCGAGGCCTCTCGTTCGATTCCGATCTCTATCTAAATCTTGCCTGAATTTGATTTGGTTTGCATCGGAAACGATACGAAATGTTACGCTTCTTGGACTGATCGCAGGGTATCCCAATGGTCACTAATGGCGGAATCAGGAAAAGGGACACAAACAGAAGTAAAGATCGCAACCGGATCGGGACTGTCCATTCACATGTTGCTCCATATCTATCCAAGTCACCGGGAAGAGGCGTGGCCGATATCGATATGGATGGGGATTGAAAAAGGATGAATAGTTTTTACAAATAATATTGATATTTGAATCCATATTATATCCAAATGTCAAGAAACATTGGATGGGATTTAAATCTCATCCTATCCTTATTCAATCCGACTTTATCTTATTCAGCAAAAGTACTCGAACGACCAAACGTAGTCTGAGATACTCTAGATTATCCTTTGAAATAGCGAGGCCATTTTATACCTTCATTTAAAATAAGATTCATTTTAAATTCTTATTTAAAAGAAATGAGGGCAGTTGAAATTCTTATTTGGAATTTCAGGAACACAATAGGGAATCGGAGAAGGAAGAAGCAAAGAAAGAGGAGACGGGGACAGTATATTCATGAATGGACTCAAATAGTCTTGTTCTTCTTCTTCTGTAAGGAGTTAGGGACATTACTTTCTATGGCTTGCAGCCGTTGTTGTTGCCGGAGGCAAGATGGAGCTGTCGGGTGGGATGTTGCGACCGGTCCTGGTCTCAGGAGTCATTGCTTCTTCAAGATCATACTCGCCAACGCCCTTGCATCTGGAAAGCTTGTAAGTTGATCGAATCTTCGCAGTCTGTTTCATATGATTGAGCATCAGTGTTTACGAGTTTCTCACACTCTGTGCTGTGTAACCCATCAACCTGGAAAACGGGTTTGCGTGTATGGTTTTGAACGCACGTTTTCACTTCCAGCTAAAAGAAAATTTTCAGGGAATCGTCTAACATGGCGTGTAGATGGAACAAGATTTCTCCTTTTAACGTACTTCAATAATGTGAATGTCCTCATGGATTCATGACCGGTTGTCTTGAACCATGGTGATGGTCGGCCTCATGTCTTTATTGCTGCTGCCGTTTCTTCTGCTAAAGTTTGCTAATTTGTTTATATGTTTCATCATTTGGGTCGAAATGGCTTTCAGAATCGAGTGTACTTTGCATGGTTCAGGTTTCCACAACATCCTTTGAACAATGCTATTCTGAAAAGAAGAGTAATTTCAAGGATTCACAGATTTAACTGACAAAGTAGTGGGCTCTTCCATGGTGCCTTGCTTCTTTGGGCAGCAAAATGGCCGTGCACGGCCTTATTCGTCACACAAAAGAAGATCGACATCAACCATTGGATGACAAACGTCTCGGCAATGGGATCAAGATAAATTTATGTCAGCAGTTGGATCGGGCACGACAATTTCACTGATCATAGTAAAGAAAAAATGTTGGATTCTCGAACTTTATGCTTGTCCAATGGAGCAACTATGAGTACGATTCAATCCACAATTATTGCGGAGCACACTTGGGGAAACTGATCTTTCATCCATGTTGCAGAGTCTAAAATTTGTTAGCTTTCTTCCTTTTGCTCTGCACTTCGGTTCGACTCTGATGAGTTATTATCATGGACCTGTAACTTGTAGTTTTTTCCATTACGGGGAATTCCAAAGAGTTTCTTGAGAAGATGTGGAAAGGATCTCTCGAAGTCTCTGCTTCCCAAGGTTCCGGGCGGTTCGACCTGGACTGTATAACGGTGTTTCTGTTTTCTTCTATTCTTCGCTAATCTCAATTATGAAACTTACATTTTGGAAAGGAACGCTCAAATTTGGTGCTTAACTAATAAAGTGTAATAGTGACAATTAATCATTGTTTTAAACAATAAGCGATATTAGGAAAAAAGATGGCGCTTTTTCCGCTCCTCTTTTGGCTAAGACACTCACCGTTTTTGTTTTGACCATAATATCCCTTTGTGGCCCGCCACTCTACAAAAGTGATCCTTTTTTTATTTAGTTAACCCTTTTTTATTTTTTTAACCAAAAAAAATCTCTTCTTGTTTTGTTTCTTTTCTTTTTTGGTCCTTGCAGGTCCCTCTTCTTTTTTCTTCTTTCTTTGGACGCCTTTGACGTCTCGGTTCTAAGCTCTTGCAAATGTCTCTCTATTTTTTCTGTTGCAAGCCATTCTCTTCTTTCTAGAAATGCAGCTCTTTTATTTAGCCTCTCTCTCCCTCTGCCAAAAGAATCCTTATTTTCTGAAAAAAAAAAAAGAAAACAAAAATAATTTTCTTTTAAGAGGAAAAACTGAAAAACACAGTTTAAACCATTTAACTCCTGCAAAGAGGATGGAAATAGAGGATAAATGTGTTTCATGTGAGTCAACCATAAGTCGATACAAATCTAAAAACAAAGAAGCTCCAAGCGTTTTCACAATTGCAATTTTTCTTAATCTACTCCATTCTAAAACCTATGTTTTGCAGCATTGAGGAAATTCAAGCAGCCAAAAACTTCATAGTTCTCTTTTATTAAAGCATAAGAGACCTCGTTAAGTGTAGCTACTCCAATTAAGCTCTGCTCCAAAATCCAAATCCCAAGAAAAAAAATCAAGATAAATAGACTATTACTTAGACTAAGACACTTGCTTGACTACAGTAATGACCGTCTCCACAATAATGCCAAATTACAATAACCTTAACTTTGCTTCCAACGATCTTCTCTCAACCAATAGTCGTTCCAGCTTCCATACTAACTATAGCTGATCGAGTAGTAAGGCAACATACTCTCCTTATTTTCGGGATATTGCTTGTCAAAAAAGTTCCCAAGAAACCAAGGAAACAACCCTCACAGTCTTAGCTTCCCTCCGAAGCTTATCCGCTACTTTCACAGCGAGAACTAAGACATCAAAAGGTGGAAAGAAAGAAAAGGAAAGGAAAGTGAGATCCACAAAGAAAAAAAATAAAAGAAGAAACAAAAGAAAAAGAGTTAGACCAAACAAAAAACAAGATCACTTTTTAGAGTGGTCAGCCATATAAGAAAAATGAGTGTTTTGGCAAAAGAGGAGTGGAAAAAATGTGACCCTAGGAAAACTACTAAAAAAGTCTTAAACCTATTGTTTAATTTGGATTCCAATGGCAGTGGACGCTATAATAACTCTAGTATAAAAGTCCTCCTATTGTCCAAAGAAGCGAAACACCACATCGCAAATCCAAGGAGGATTATCAGAAAATTTCTAGGGTTGTTGCAATTGTGTTAATTCAGTTTTAAGGCTTTTTCCTTTTGGCCAATCTAGTCTTAAATTTTTTGCATTTATGCTAATTCAGTCCATAAAGTCAATGTTCTCCTGAAATCACTAACATAGACTCCAGCCGACCTACGTGACATAACCGGCGCTAACGTGGGCAATATATAATAATATTTTTTTTTTTAAAAATCTTTTTATTTTATTATTTTCTTTTTGATAATTTTCCCCGCAAATCCAAGAAGTTGGTTCGCTATTTAGTGCCTCGTTTGGATGCTACAATATCATGATTGCCACATATTTTTTTTTTTTCAATTGACTGAAGGATAATGAATGGAATGTTTAACAATAAATCTTAAGCGAAAAGAAGGAAATCACAGCAACCTCGAAATAAAAGAGCATTTTTAGTTGCTCTCAACAAAATCAGCTTTTAAGTGAGGATTAATTGGACATGATCGATGTGTCGTTGGTTAGTAACTTAGTGCCGTGCTCCTTTGCATGGGGGAAGTTTCCTCCGAGAACTAAGACGCGAAAGGAGTGGGGCCCAGAGTGCACACGTGTCGACTTGTGAATGGACAGAAGCACCCTAGACTTTCTCCGTCGAACCCCCCTCGTCGCGAGTTTCTTCACCTCCCACTTTCGGTGGTACACTGCCATTTGCTTCCCCATTTGGCCTCAAGGACAGAGGCTCCGCGCTCATGTAGTTGAAGTTGAAACCCCCAACACCATCTTCTTCTTCGTCTTCTGTAAGGAGCCAAGGACACTGCCGTCTATGGCTTGCAGTCGTCGGCGCCGCCGGCGAAGAGAAGATGGAGCTGTCGAGCGGGAGGTGGCGACCGGCCCTCGTCCTCGTCTTGGGAGACGTAGCTTCTTCAAGATTATACTCTCCGACGCCCTTGCATCTGGAAAGCTTGTGAGTTGATCAAATCTCTGCAGTCTGTTTCATAAGATTGAGCATAAGTGTTTAAGAATTTCTCATACTCTGTGCTTTGTGTAGCCCATCAACCTGGAGAACTGTTTTATTTGTTGGGTTTTTGGATGGACTCTTCACTTCCAGCTAAAAAGCCGAAAAAAACAAGAAAATAATTGCTGGGTATCGTCTAACATGGCCTGTGGATGGAACAAAATTTCTCCTTTTTCATACTTGAATAGTATGAATGTCTTCATGGGATGCCTGACCGGTTGTCCTGAACCATGGTGGTGGTCGGCCTCATGTCTTTTTTGCTACTGCCATTTCTTCTGCTGAAGATTTGATATGTATTTTTATGCTTTAGGATTTAGGGTCGAAACGGCTTTTCTATGGCGCCTTGCTTCTTTGAGCAGCAAAATTGTCGTGCACTTTCTCAGTCTTAGGACCAAAAAAATCCATGTCAACTGTTGGATAGCATGGGATCAAGATAAAAGTTATGTCAACAGTTGGATTTGGCACAGCAATTTCGCAGATCGTAGCGTAGATCAACTTTTGGATTCTTGAGCTTACTCTTGTCCAAATGAAGAAACTATCCCTCAAATTCAATCCACAATTATTCTGAAGCGCACTCATGGAAACTGACCTGTGACTTTGATTTTTTCATAACAGGGGATTCCAAAGAGCTTCTTGAGAAGATGTGGAAAGGATCTCTCAAACTCGGTGCTTCTCAAGGTTCCGGGCGGTTCAGCCTGGACTGTAGAGCTAGAAAAGTGTAACAATGACATGGTTACGTTGTGGAAAGGGTGGCGGGAATTCATGGAACATTACTCCATTGGCCATGGTCACCTCCTAATTTTCAAATATAAAGGGAACTCCACTTTTCGCGTGATAATATTCAATAAGAGTGCTTCAGAGATAGACTATTCCTCGAGCAGTGGCAAAACATCATACCTTGGGCGTGAACTTCCCTCACCAGAAACAGAAGATGTCGTAGAAACAGAACATCTGGAGGATGTCGCAGCCCATCAAAGAGTGAGGATTGAACCGCATTTACTTTATTCTCGGCTAAGTCCGGGCTACTCAACGCGAGGATCCGAAGGTGTGACTCTTCATTTTAGAAGTCACGTTTATGCTAACATCACTCTCTTTTGTTAGGTCCTCCAAAAATACTTGAAAAGTTATATAATCCAATGCTGCCCAAATGATATGGTATCATTAGATGTTAAAAAGAAAAAGTCCTCTGCTATGGAACGAAGTAGCTTTGCTATTTGTATCTGTAGTAATTGTAAGTAGGTAGATTGAATTGATCCCTATCCGTACCTGTTTTGGAACTAAATGGAACCTGGTCTCCTCGGTATGTAGTTCCCATTGGTACTGACCCTGAAGGACCAAATCTGTCTCAAGCTCAAGCTGGCCAGACAGGTATGATTAAGCAGCCTACATGCAGAATGACCCGTTCTAAGCAGGTTTTTCATGATCCTACACTTCCAAGGCCTCCTGGATTAGTCTTCAAAATTGATTCTGAGCATCCCTTTTTCAAAAAGGCGATCCGGCAATCTTATACAGATCAACTAGTAAGTCTTGAGCTCATCACCGGTATAGTTCAATTATGATTGCTAGTACCTACAATGCCATGATCACATTAGCTGTTGATGTCCACTTGTTTTAGATTTTTTTTTTCCCATCCATATAGTGTCTATGATATAATCCAACGGGTTACTACAACAATACTCATCCTGGGATTTCTCATTCCACTTAAACAATTTCATGTCTTGGTTGTTCAAACATGTACATGTGCAGTATATTCCAGGTGGATTCGTCACGCAGCATATTCAGGGAAAGCAAAGAGCAACTCTTAGGTATGCCAACAGATCATGGTCAGTGAGGCTCATCAGGGGCAGCAGACGTGCTGGAGGGGCTCCGTATCTGTCCTTTTCTGCTGGTTGGAGTGCATTTGCAAGAGAAACCCATCTGCGTGTAGGAAATGTCTGCGTGTTCAAGCTAATTGATAGGAATGATATTGTCTTCGAAGTCTCCATTTTGACTGGTGAGGACTTGATTTACATTGTTGAAAATGAGTACTTGAAGTGCAACTTTAGGCTGGTTATAGCACGACTTGCATTCTGGGTTCACATTTATGCCTCTTTTATTTGGTTGTGCTGCATCACTGACATGTACACTTTTTTTCCTATGTTATTTCAAAATATACCCATAATGTTTTTATAAGACTTTTGTGTGTCGATTGGTATCGTAATGATTTACGTGCAGGATTCTAGTTGATTCGTCTCTTCCGATGTGAAGAGCACTTATGTCAAATTGTCTGATTTTGTCATTTCATGGTAATAATAATCCCAATTAATGCTTAGATCGTATTATAGAAGGTTAATTGAAGAAACGCTCACGCTAAGTCCAGTTTTATTTTTTTAGTTCAGCAGAGAAACACACCCGGGTTACATGCGAATAGCTTAACAGCTTCATTGGCCATGATCTGTCTGAAAACCTAAAGAGTCACCATTTCCTTGTTTTCTTGAATATGTTGCTTGGCAAATTGACCAGGACCATACTGCACATTCGTATGTGTGTCAACAAATCACTGTATGTTAAAAGGACATCACAGAAGCACATGATGTAGATTCTTGCCAATGATTGCTAGTTCAGGAGTCTTAATCAACAGCCTTTAGGGGTGGGTTGGCCTGTATTTGCAAGAGAAACTCATCTGTGTGTGGGAAATATCTGTGTTTGAACTCATTGATAGGGATGATGTTGTATTCCAAGTCTCTGTTTTCTGTAGTGCCGGTAAGGATCCGATTCATATTAATTGAGACTAACATCGGAAGTGTTACTTTAGCCATTCGCTGCATCGACATGAATTCAGCATTCCCAATTACGCCTTTTTTATTCGGTAGTTGCAAAACAATGAAAATTAGACGTTTTTATGTTTCTGTTTGCTTGTCTCCTGCACTAGTCTCAATTCGATTTTAAAGTTCTCATTGTTTTACTACAGGTGGGCTGGATTTTCATGGTCCTACACTATCAAAGCCTCTCAAGTCTTCTGGTTTAGCTAGCAAAATTGATTCGGGGCATCCCTTTTTCATACTGGTGATCCGACGATGTTATATCAATTGTCTGGTAAGATCTGAAGCTTAAATCATCACTCGCATATCTCGTGTTCTTTTTAACAGTTTTCCCGTATGGACTATTCAAAAACTGTACATGTGCAGGGTGTTCCGGCCAGATTTGCCAAGCAACATCTTCAGGAACACAAACAAATGGCAACTCTTCAGTATTCGGACAGATCGTGGCCAGTGAAGATCATTGGGAGCCATCAACAGGCCACTGGTACTCGGACTCTGTCCTTCTCCGCCGGTTGGCGTGCATTCGCAAGTGAAACTCATCTGCGTGCAGGGAATGTCTGCTTGTTTGAGCTCATCGATAGGGATGATACTGTGTTCAAAGTCTCCATTTTGAGCGGTGCTAGTAATGACCCGGTTCACATTAATCGAGATGAACAGCGGAAGTATCATCTTAGGCCATTGCAGCATCGGAATGATTCAAGCAGCCCCGCGGCGAATCAATGAAAAGCACTCTTTACTGCTATTTTCAATTCTATGACTAACTTGCTCAGAAAGATATTCGAATTCGGTGAATCTTCACGGTTTTGCTCAGCGGCTCAACCTCACCAGTAGATCTAGAAAATAGTAAAGATATCATGCTCTGACCCAAGATTTTGGAGTATTTCGCTTTTCATATGTTTTGTCCTCCAATAGCAAGGCTTATCTTTTTGGGCCCGATACCCAAAAAAAATCTCCAACTTTAGCATTTGTGATTATCTCCAAAACCTTTTTTTGTCTCATGGAAAACCTCAAACTTTTGCATTTGTCCCAATTCTATTTGCCTAGTACCAAAAAATCCCTCAACTTTAGTATATGTACCAATTATATCCAAAATTCTTTTTTTGTCTCATAAAAAACCTCCAATTGTTACTTTTGTCCCAATTCTATCACCGTTAGTCTTTCGTCCATAATCACCATTAGTTAATCTTAGGTGACATTTTCATGTTGTTAATGAATTGCACCTCAGCAAAGCTAACATGAAAAAATCCTTAAACTTTTATTCTGTTATTTGCTTCCTTTACATATTATTGGGAGATACAGACTCATTCACGACAGCACATTTTGTATTCTCTTTGGTAATTAGCAGCCCAAAAAATGGCTAGGCATGGAGATATTTGGACTAATGATCTAAAATTTTGCGTCCCTAAAACCTACTGTTTCTAAATTTCAAAAATTCATTGGTAAGTTCGGCAAGAAAACTCGAGCCACGTAGGATTAACTAATAGTGATTATGGATAGAAGGCTAACGGTAGTAGAATTGAGATAAAAGTAAAAGTTGATGATTTTTTATGAGACAAAAAAAGTTTTGGATATAATTGGGACAAATGCTAAAGTTGAAGATTTTTTTGGGTATTAAACCGGTAGAATTGAGACAAAGGTGAAAGTTTGGGATTTTTTATGAGACAAGAAAAAGTTTTGGATATAATTGTGACAAATGCTAATATTGGAGATTTTTTTGGATATTAGGCCTATCTTTTTGATATATTCTCTTTTCATATGTTTTGTCCTTCACTATTAAATAATAGTTGAGGGTCCAATCTTTAGTCCCAAAGATCAAATTCTGAATTATCATACATACATACATATGTTCAAAGACTCAAACGATCCCGACACTTCAAATCAAACCGGGTTGAAATCTCATAATTGCAAATTAGGCAGTTAAATATTCAACTGTGAATGTCCATCTGGAAAGGGAAAATGACACGAATGATCATTAAACTATGATCCTATATGCAATATGGTCCCGAAACTTTTAATTTGTTCAATGTGGTACTTGAACTTTGGTTTAATATGGAGTGTTGTCCTTGAACTTATAATTTGTTCAATGTAGTCCTAAACTTTTAGTGCATGTTCAATCTAGTACCTAGAATTTATGAAAATATTCAATATTGTCTTTTAAGGGAATAGTACACTAGAAGTGCCATAACTTTTGTACGGCATTCACTTGAGTGCCATAACTTTCAAAACGTTCATTTAAGTACCGTAACTTTTAAAAATCGTTCACTTGAGTGCCATGTTGACGTGGCAGCCGGAAAAGCCGACGTGGCAGCCTGGAAAGTTACTGTAGCACACCAGAAAAGTTATCGTAGACGCTGAAAAGATAACGTGGCACGCCGGAAAGCCGACGTGGCACGCCGGAAAAGTTACTGTAACATTCAAGTGAACAATTTTGCTTCGACGTAGCACTCAAGTGAACAATTTTGCTTCGACGTAGCACTCAAGTGAACGATTTTTGAAAGTTATGGCACTCAAGTGAACGCCGTACACAAGTTATGGCACTTCTAGTGTACTTTTCTCGTCTTTTAACGTACATTAATAAACGGATAACATTGATTATTTTCATATAGTCTAGAAACTAGTTAGAATTTTTATCAAAAGTTCAAGGAACACGTTGAACAAATTCAATATTCGGGAGCCACATTGTATATTAAGACAAAGTTCGGGGGTTGTTTGTGTCATTATCTGGTTAGAAAATTACCTAAATTGAACTATGACTTAAAATACAGATGACCAAGAGCGAGGCGCCACCGTGCGTTGGACCGGCAGAACCGCTCTTGGACCATGAGCGGCAGCGTATTAAGGACTACAAGAACCTTGCTAGAAAACTAGAGATAGCGGGGACTTTGTCGGTGGTGGTCTGGAGGTCGCTGGAGCTGCTGCGACGACGTCGGAAAAAACGTGCATAAAAGCGGGAACACTAGAAATTCGATTGAGGGGGAGAATAGCAACTGTTGGAGCTTCATGAGGATTATGGCGGCCTTTGGACACATCATTACCGAGCACGGAAGCGGCACAGAGACCGGCGAGGATGCTTCGAGCGGGGCTAGAGGTTCATCGAGGCGGTGCAGAGCTCGCCGGCAATTGGAGGTGTTGTCGGGCCCGGACAACATCATCATGGCACGATGGGGCGGCAGCGAGGAACTCATTGCTCGCGCGCATGCCTCTCGTGCATTTCTCTCTGAACTCTTATTGTGTCCAGCCCCCTTTAATTTGAAGATGAAGCATGTTTATATACTGGTGAGATTAGGGCACTCTCGTAAGAATTTAGTTTCTTAATTTGGATTAAGAGAGTATGTGATTATGCCCAAGATAATAGGGATGAGCATGGTTCCAGGGTAGAGCCCAGAATCTAGAACCCTAACCGGAACCCGTAGGATCCGATCTGGTTCTAGGTTCTAAGGTATGTAGAGTAGGTTTCGGGTTCCAAAAATTGAGGAACATGTTCCAACGGGTAGGTTCCAAGTTCCACTACCTAGAACTTGGAACCCGGAAACTGGACCCTAGATCCTAAAATAAATTTTTATATTTTTCTTGGTATGTGTTTTTGCACGATCCCGCAATGTTCTATGGCTTTCGATACTAAGTGTATAATCTGGAGCCAAACAAACTTTTAGGTTTTAGGTTCCAAAAAATGATAAACGTGTTCCAATGGATTGGTTTCGGGTTCTAAATGTAATATGTACGGAATCTAAAACTACTCACCTCTACTTTCTCTTAGATGTTGTACCGTTCACTCTTATTTTGGTTAACTAAAAATGAAAAAAGAAAATAAAAAAAATTGGTAGGTTTTTGGGTACCCTCGAACCGACCCTAGAACCTGTGACATGGTAAGTTCAAGGTTCCAAGGTATGACGGGTAAGTTTCAAGTCCCAAAAAATGAAGAACCTGTTCCGACGAGTAGATTCCGGGTTCTAGGTGGAACCCGTAAGGAACCTGGAACCGCTCACCTCACCCCTACAAGATAAGAAATTAAAGTATTTCACTTTATTTGTTTTCCATGCTGCCAAATCTTTTGAAATGATATGGCTCACCACTACCAATAGAAACATAATCTTTCCTAGTTTAGGACGGCGCTTGTGCATTGTTATTTTCAACCATATTATATGTCGAATGGGCTTGGCCAAATTTTGTGCTCTTGTTCGTTTAGTCCTAATAATTGAATCAAATCCAAAGTCTCTCTAATTTTTTTTTTTTATTTGTCAAAGAACTAGTGTCACGCCTCGACTCTCGAGCTCGCGACATCTCTACCTTACTCGTCTCGGGTCATGAATGATAGCGTCCCGGGTAGGCTATCGACCTACGAAAATTTCGGGGCATGCGGAACGTGCAACTCCCAAACAAACAATATCAGCGGGGATAGTTCAGAGGGAAAGACACCACGCTTAAATCAATCAAAAGACAATTTCATTAAACAGCCAAAGTAGACGAATCTTAACCCTACCGAGTTACAGTAAATATGTACAACCCCATTTTTCGGGACGGCTCACTAGGACCTCAAAAAGACACAAGGTCGGGTAAGGTTAATCCCTCGTCTACTCCCAAAAATCCTACCACACTCCTCCGGGTTCGGCGTCCACGGCTTCCATCACCGCCTGAAAATTGTTAACCACGACGAGGTGAGAAATGAATCTCGGTGAGCCAACGCCTAAGCCCGGTTAGGATGTTGATTCGCTCAGACACCCTAAAAAGCAATCACATCAGGACAGAACGTATATTTCAATCACGGGTAAACTTACCTTCCGGGCCACACGTAATGTAATGCGGACTCGACTCAATAGTTAACCAACCAAATTGATTCAGCCCATTGCAAAGCATCACAACACTTGCATGCACAGGACACCATACGTAGTCCATTTATTATCGGATCCGACCCGTAGGTCCAGCACACTAGTCGGTTGGTGCTCTCCTAGCAAGACCAAGCATTGTCCCTTACTTTCGGCAACGGCATCTAATAGTTCATACGATCCCGCTCAACCAACCAGAAGACAATGATTGTCGACACGGCACGGAGCTAACAGGAATCCTAAAAAGGCTTCGGCCCATCACAAGCTGTGACCGGTAAACGTACTGCCAAAAGACAATGATCGACGTGCATCCAGCAAGCAGAAGACAATGATTTCCAGGATCGATCGACCGGAAGACAATGATCGTCGGAATTATCCTATTATGTGACCACTCGTGCACTTCGACAACCGGTCAGTTCATTTCATGGATTTAGGCCGAATGTTCATACTTGCATTTTCAAATACTTGGCCCGAGGCCGTTTTCGTGCAAAAACATGCAATTTTATCTCATACGTGGTCACATGAATGCGCAATTTATATCGATCGACAGACCAAACAATTTGGGGCGATTAACCTCTAATCGGACCCCCACGGCAATCAACGACCAAACTAACACTCATAGCCAACAATTCAATAATTCAATTAATCAATTGCAACCAGTCGATTATTAATCTCAATTTCAATTCCAATTGCGCACTTGTCTCTAACCTATCGCTCGTTCGCGATCAATCAATACAATCAATCAAATCAATCAATTTTAACCAATCAATCTCATCTAATTAGGCATAGAATCCTAACTAATTAAACTAGCTTAACCAATTAGGGCCATTAAACCTAAACCAAGTTTCTAACCTAAACCGGTCCTAATCAAGCTACCAAAATACCTAATAATTAAATTAAACTAATCCGAACACAATTAGCGTCCTAACTAAGAGTTAGGGGCTAACTCACAATTTTAATTGCTCAGGCGGTCTCAACTCGAGCGGCGGTGACACGAACTCGGCCCGGCCCGCGGCGATTAATGGCGACCCGCGATCCAACTTGAGCTTCGGGCTCCAACTCGGTCCGTGACAGCCCGACCTACTTGGCGACACTTCGGGAAGGTGGCACGAGGCTCGAGGGTGACGGCCGGTGGCCGGAGCTGGCCGAAGCTGTGGCGGCCGACATGAACAGTGTTCGGCCAAAACAGGGGCGCGGCTGGAACGGGGGAAAACGGGCTGTTTCGAGGGGGTTCCGGGCGTCCAAAGTTGAGGAAAAGCTTGGCCAACGTTGGGGCGTTTCCGGGGGAGCTGTGGATGGCGGTGACGGTGCCGGCGGATGGCCGGAGGAGGTGGATCAAGGTTGGAACAAAATCGGCCCAAAAATAGGGGCGACGGTTCAGAATAGGGGAGGCTGGAGATCGGGCTGTTCACGGCTCCACAGGCTTCAATCGGCCTCCGGTGACCTTGGGGGACGGTGAGGGGTTGAAGGTCGTCGCTCGGGGGTGGTTTGGGGTGGCCGGAGGGCGGCGAAACAATGGCCCCGCAAAAAACAAAGCAACCGAGACTTCGGGTCTGTTCGAGGCTGTCCGGCGGGTCTGCGACGGCGCACGGATGTCGAGGCGGTGTCGGGGGGTCGAGGGGGAGGTGGAGTGGTGGTGGGTGGCGGTCGAAAGCGGCTCGGGGCGGCCGAAGGCGATTGGGCATCCTTGGGCGCGAAATAGAGCGGGCGCCGAGTAGGGCCGATTCCGGAGCTTCCCGGCGGCGAACGGCGGTCGGAGAGGTGGCGACGAGGTGGCAGCAAGGCGGCGGTGCGGTGGTGGTGTCACTTGGGGCTAGTGGTCGGACGAAGAAGGCTGGAGGAGGAGAGGTTTGCATGGTGGGGGTAGTGGTCGCACAGTGAACGGGGGAGGAAGACCAGAGTGGGGGAGAGAGAGAAGAGGGAGGAGAGAGAGAAGACTTTGACTGGTTGATGGGGGGGTTGATTGGACTGAGGCGGGGCCCACGGGTCTCCTCAAAATTAATGAATTTTGTCCCATACGTATAATATCCAAGGGTGGTTTCGTAATTTGACAAATCGGGACTGATCGAATTTTTGGCTCAACCGATTGGGAATAAAATTGGATTTTCACGGGCTAGGTCGGTCCGGAAAAATTTTAGGCGTGACGATTAAAAATCCTAAGTTTCGGTGACCACGATTTCGAGCCCAATCGAAATCGAACGACATTTCGGGACTCGTCCAAAAATCGTCACTTATGTCCTTGCGATCAAAAAATTTGCACAGACTAAAATTCAATTCTCTTCCTGTTTATTGAATTCGGGCAAATTTACAAACTTCGAATTTCCCAGGCGTCACAACTAGAAATTTCATTGATTCAAAAAAAGTTTGTGAACATCAAATACTAAAAAAGATCTAACATAGATTTTTGGGGACAAGATAACCAATTAGTGAGGAATTCTGTTTTCCTCTAGGCTTTAGCCACCCAATCCGCTAGCTTGTTCACTTCTCTTGACACAATGCTAGGTGCACGCTACTAAGATGGACCAATTTCTCCGTGATAAAGTCGGTTCATTTACAATGCAATTTATATTGGCTTATTACTACTAAATGATGATACTTCTAATAAAGGTATAAGGACATCTTAAGTGCTAATATTTGTATACAGTATTCACTTTAGTGATAATTTTTTTTTTATCACTTAAGTGACAAATCGGAGAAAAAACGATCAATTTAGTGCCAATAACTAGAAATTACGGCTATCTCACCGAAGTTGACACTTAAACAATCGTCTTTTTAAAAAAAAAATTGGCACTTAAGTAATCCAGAAAACGATCACTTTAGTGTCAAATCGGAGAAAAATGACCACTTTAATGTCCACGACAAAAAATTCCGGCTGCCTAACCGGAATTAGCATTTAAACAATCATTTTTTTTAAAAAAATTAATATTTAAGTAATTCAAAAAAAATATTGGCATCAAAGTGAGCGCCATACATAAATATTGGTACTCGAGATATACTTTTGCCTCCTAAATGTAAAGGAATAATATATTGATACTCGAGGTATACTTTTGCCTCCTAATACGTAAAGTCATAATATCTTATTTTCTTTTGCCACACTCCATTCATTAATCTCATAAATATATATTGAGATAGTCTTGATCGGTCTTCTTTTGTTACTAAAGAACACAAGAATGCCACGATGAAAGGGTGGCCGTGTGCTTGGCCAAATTTGTCTGAATCGGTCTTTGTGCTCGTGCAAACAACCCAATCTTGCGGGAGTAAACTAACTTCAAAAACATTATCCGAAATAAATGCACATAATAAATATTTATAAGTAAAAGATTGATGAAGCAATTCGTAGGTAGAATTTCAACGAATCGGAACATTTTTTTAAAATCTTTTTGGTTTTTGTTAATGTGATTTACAAAATCTGCCCCATTTTTTCATAATTTGTAAACAACTTCATAAAAATTTAATTGCTCTCTTTATTGGGGTGAAAAAAACCTCAAGAGTTTGTAAACCATCTTGTACACATAAATTTAAAACATGGCAACACATCTAATGTGAAAAAATTATCCGTCAAAAAAAGATTTACAAATATTTTCTAACTTGGGAATGGAAGCGGTATTTGATACGGCATTATCAAAACCAATTAAAAAAACTTTATTAATCAATTTATATTATTCTAAAACTTGTCTAATTATTCTATAAATATTATTGGCCGTATGCCTTTAATCAAACACTCGAAATGCAAGTACTCTTTTTTGAATGTTCTAATCGTCACCTATCCAATGACATGTGATACCCATATAAGAATGAATTTGCCAAGGATCGTTCCAAATATCGCTACCTATATATACACGTCTATTAAAATTCGTAAAAAAGTTTTGCAAAGTCTCTTTTTGTTTTTTATAAACCCTAAAAAGTTCGCTTTTAAGAGTAGCTTTTGGAATAGGTTTTGCTTGGGGAGTACATGCAATGTTTATCAAAAAATTTAAACCAAAATTTTCACCAGTAATAAACGGTAAATGCTCAATGGCAACATATTGAGCTAATGTTTTTTAATAAACTTTATCACTGTAACGAAATAAATGAGATGTGCTAGGATTAGTGTACCCGGAAATTTGTTGTTGCCCGGTGTCAATCCCCGCTTCCGTTGCATGTTTTTATGTCGGATGCCGACGGTATGTTCCATAGCCGTCTCTTTTATTAAAATTGCATGATTTCGTATAATATTTACAGTTTATCTTATACTTGTCTTCGCCTACATGTACCTTGTCGAAATGTTGCCATAAGTTGGATGTATTCTCCCGAGCCTGCTGTTCCGGTTCCTTTTCTGTCGACGTTTCTTCGATACCGGTAGCTTCTTCCACGTCGGTAAAAGGATGAAGACTTTCTTGCGTTGGGACGTGCTCGGCGTTGGGAATATAGTTGATATTATCATTAGCGTCTACCCAACATGTAAACTCACGAGGATCATATTGATTATAAGATTGAGCATAATCGGATTCCCCCATCTCCATCGGCATCGGGCTCTTTCCCCTACTACTAGCTCCGCTTCCACTTGCCATTTTTATCAAAGAATTGAGCGGAAAATCGATTCAGAAAATTGAGAGAATTGAGCCTAGATTAAGAGAATTTGAGAGAAAAAATGAAATGAGGAATGATATTTATAGGGAATTTAAAAAGAAAAAAAGAGGGTGTTTCGGCCGTTGGGGGAAAAGAACCACCGCTCTTTCCCCTTTTTTGTTTTTGGCGATTTGGAACCAACCCGATACCGCCGGTTCTGACTTTTTGTAAAACCGTAACCAGCCCGTAAGGGGCTGGGCCTGTTCAGATTTGAAACCGGCGGTCCCAGTCAACTGACGGGTTCTAGTTAGTCTACGGGCTGGTTCCAGGCCCAAACCGGCCCGCGGTTATATCCACTCCGTGCTCACGTAGTTGAAGTTGAAACCCCCAACACCATCTTCTCTTCTTCTTCTCCTGTAAGTAGCCAAGGACACTGCCGTCTATGGCTTGTAGTCGTCGCCACCGGAGAGAAGATGGAGCTGTCAAGCGGGAGGTGGCGAGCGGTCCTTGTCTTGGGATTCGTAGCTTCTTCAAGATCATACTCTCCGAAGCCCTTGAATCTGGAAAGCTTGTGAGTTGATCAAATCTTCGCAGTCTGTTTCATAAGAGTTTCTCATACTCTCTGCTGTGTGTAACCATCAACCTGGAAAACTGTTTTATGTGTTGGGTTTTTGGATGATCATTTCACTTCCAGCTAAAAAGCCAAAAAAGAAATGAAAATAATTACTGGGTATTGTCTAAAATGGCATGTGGATGGAGCAAAATTTCTCCTCTTTCATTCTTGAATAGTATGAACGTCTTCATGGGATGCGTGACCTGTTGTCCCTGAACCATGGTGGTGGTCGGCCTCATGTCTTATTTGCTGCTGCCATTTCTTCTGCTGGAGTTTTGTTATGTATTTTTATGCTTTAGGATTACGGTCGAAACGGCTTTTCTATGGCGCCTTGCTTCTTTGGGCAGCAAAATTGTCTTGCACATTCTCAGTCTTAGGACAAAAAGAAAATCCATGTCAACTGTTGGATAACATGAGATCAAGATAAAAATTATGTCAACAGTTGGATTTGGCACAACAATTTCGCTGATCGTAGTGTAGATCAACTTTTGGATTCTTGAGCTTACTCTTGTCCAAATGAAGCAACCATCCCTCAAATTCAATCCACAATTATTCTGAAGCGCACTTGTGGAAACTGACCTGGCACTTTGATTTTTTCATAACAGGGGATTCCAAAGAGCTTCTTGAGAAGATGTGGAAAGAATCTCTCAAACTCGGTGCTTCTCAAGGTTCCGGGCGGTTCAGCCTGGACTGTAGAGCTAGAAAAGTGTAACAATGACATGGTTTCGTTGTGGAAAGGGTGGCGGGAATTCATGAAGCATTACTCCATTGGTCATGGTCACCTCCTAATTTTCAAATATAAAGGGAACTCCACTTTTCGCGTGATAATATTCAATAAGAGTGCTTCAGAGATAGATTATTCCTCAAGCAGTGGCAAAACATCATACCTTGGGAGTGAACTTCCCTCACCAGAAATGGAAGATGTCGTAGAAACAGAACATCTGGAGGATGTCACACCCCATCAACTGCATTTACCTTTTTCTCAGCTAAGTCCGGGCTACTCAACGCGAGGATCCGAAGGCGTGACTCTTCATTTTAGAGGTCACGTTTCTGCTAACATCACTCTGTTTTGTTAGGTTCTCCTCCGAAAATACTTGAAAAGTTTTATAATCCAATGCTGCCCAAATGATATGGTATCATTAGATGTTAAAAAAAAAAAAAAGTCCTCTGCTATGGAACGGAGTAGCTTTGCTATTTCTATCTGTAGTAATGGTAAGTAGGTAGATTGAATTGATCCCTTTTCCTGCCTGTTTTGGAACTAAATGGAACCTGGTCTCCTCTGTATGTAGTTCCCATTGATACTGACCCTGAAGGACCAAGTCCGTCTCAAGCTCGAGCTGGCCTGACAGATATGAATAAACAGCCTACATGCAGAATGAGTCATTCTGAGCTGGTTTTTCATGGTCCTACACTTCCAAGGCCTCTCACTACTCCTGGATTAGTCGGCAAACTTGATTCTGAGCATCCCTTTTTCAAAATGGCAATCCAGCGATCTTATACAAATCGACTGGTAAGCCTTGAGCTCATCACCGGTATAGTTCAATTATGATTGCTAGTACCTACAATGCCATGATCACTTTAGCTATTGATGTCCACTTGTTGAGATTTTTTTTCCCATCCATGTTGTGTCTATGATATAATCCAATGGCTTACTACAACAATACTCATTCCTGGGATTTCTCATTCCATTTATACAATTTCATGTCTTGGTTGTTCAAACATGTACATGTGCAGTATATTCCAGGTGAATTCTTCATGCAGCATATTCAGGAAAAGCAAAGAGCAACTCTTAGGTATGCCAACAGATCATGGTCAGTGAGGCTCATCAGGGGCAGCAGACGAGTCGGAGGGGCTCCGTATCTGTCCTTTTCTGCTGGTTGGAGTGCATTTGCAAGAGAAACTCATCTGCACGTAGGAAATGTCTGTGTGTTCAAGCTACTTGATAGGAATGATATTGTTTTTGAAGTCTCCATTTTGAGGGGTGAGGACTTGATTTACATTGTTGAAAATGAGCACTTCTAGTTGATTCGTCTATTCCGATGTGAAGAGCACTAATGTCAAATTGTCTGATTTTGTCATTTCATGGTAATAATGATCCCAATTTATGCTTAGATCGTGTTAAAGTAGGTCAATTGAAGAAACGCTCACGCTAAGTCCAGTTTTATTTTTTCAGTTCAGCACAGAAACACACCCGGGTTACATGTGAATAGCTTAACAGCTTCACCGGCCATGATCTGTCTGAAAACCTAAAGAGTCGCCATTTCCTTGTTTTCTTGAATATGTTGCTTGGTAAATTGACCAGGAACATACTGCACATTCGTATGTGTGTCGACAAATCACTGTATGTTAAAAGGACATCAAAGAAGCACACACTCACGTAAAAAAAAAGCACCCGATGTAGATTCTCGCCAATGATTGCTAGTTCAGGAGTTTTAATTAACAGCCTTGAGGGGCAGGTTGGCCTGCATTTGCAAGAGAAACTCATCTGTGTGTGGGAAATATCTGTGTGTTTGAACTCATTGATAGGGATGATGTTGTAGTCCAAGTCTCCATTTTCTGCAGTGCCGGTAAGGATTCGATTCATATTGATTGAGATGAACATCGGAAGTGTTACTTTAGCCATTGGCTGCATCGATATGAATTCAGCATTCCCAATTATGCCTTTTTATTCGGTAGCTGCAAAACAATGAAAATTAGACGTTTTTATATTTCTGTTTGCTTATTTTCTGCACTAGTCTCAATTCGATTTTAAAGTTCTCATTGTTTTACTACAGGTGGGCTGGATTTTCATGGTCCTACACTATCAAAGCCTGTCAAGTCTTCCGGTTTAGCTAGCAAAATTGATTCGGAGCATCCCTTTTTCCTACTGGTGATCCCACGATGTTATATCAATTCCCCAGTAAGATGTCTAGCTGAAATCATCACCCACATATCTCATGTTCATTTTAACAGATTTCCTGTATTGGCTATCCAAAAAATGTACATTTGCAGGGTGTTCCGGTTGGATTTTCCAAGCAACATCTTCAGGAGCATAAACAAATAGCGACTCTTCGGTATTTGGACAGATCGTGGCCAGTGAAGATCCTTAGGAGCCATAGACAGGCCACTGGTACTACTACTCTGTCCTTCTCCGCCGGTTGGCGTGCATTCAAAAGAGAAACTCATCTGTCTGCAGGGACTGTCTGCTTGTTTGAGCTCATTGATAGGGATGATACTGTGTTCAAAGTCTCCATTTTGAGCGGTGCTAGTAATGACCCGGTTCACATTAATCGATATGAACAGCGGAAGTATCACCTTAGGCCATTGCAGCATCGGAATGATTTAAGCAGCGCCTCGGCGAATCAATGAAAAGCACTCTTTTATGCTAGTTTCAATTCTATGACTAACTTGCTCAGAAAGAATCTCGAATTCGGTGAATCTTTATGGTTTTGCTCAGCGGCTCAACCTCAACAGTAGATCTACAAAACAGTAAAGATATCATGCTCTGATGCAAGATTTTGGAGTATTACGATTTTCATATGTTTTGTCCTTCTATAGTATGGCGTATCTTTTTGATATATTCTCTTTTCATATGTTTTGTCCTTCATTATTAAATAATAGTTGAGGGTCCAATCTTTAGTCCCAAAGGTCAAATTCTGAATTATCATACATACATACGTTCAAAGACTCAAACGATCCTAACACTTCAAATCAAACCCGGTTGGAATCTCATAATTGCAGATTAGGCAGTTAAATATTCAACTCTGAATGTCCATCAGAGGAGGCAAAATCACACGAATGATCGTTAAACTATGACCCTATGTGCAATATGATCTCGAAACTTTTAATTTGTTCAATGTGGTACTTGATCTTTGGCTCAATGTGGAATATTGTCATTGAATTTTTAATTTGTTCAATGTAATCCTTAAAACTTTTAGTGCATGTTCGATTCAAGACCTAGACTTTATGAAAACATTCAATGCGTACGTTAATGAACGGATAACATTGGTTATTTTCATACGGTCTAGGAATTAGTTAGAATATTAATCAAAAGTTCAAAGATCATATTGAACAAATTGAAAGTTCGGAGACCACATTATATATTATGAGAAATTTCGGGGGCTCTTTGTGTCATCATCCGATTAGGAAATTACCTAAATTGGACTATGACTTAAATGAAAGACAACCAAAGTAGCGAGGCGCCGACTCGCGTAACCGCCGTTGGACTATGAGCAGCGGCTTATTGAGGACTCTAGGAACTTTGCCGTAAAACTAGAGATAGCGGGGACTTTGTCGGCGGTGGTCCGGACGTCGCTAGAGCCGCTGCGACGATGCTTGAAAAAACCTGCGTAAACGTAGGGAGCATTAGAAATTCGATTGTGGGGCGTAATAGCAACCGTTGGAGCTTCTGTGGTGGCTTTTGGACACAGCATTACCGGGCGTGGCAGGTGAACAGAGACCGGCGAGGATGCTTTGGGCGCGGCAGGATCGCTGGGCCCTTTGGGTTGGCACGGGGAAACTTTCGGGCCCGGCAAGGAGGTGCGGTAACTCGCCGGTCTTGCTGTTTGTGGCTGGAAAACTCGCTTGAGGGGTGCTAAAAGGACTTCAAGATACTGCAGAAATGGCGCCGGAGCTCTTCTGCTTTGTTGGAACTCACCACGAGGCCGGAGGCTCATCGAGGCAGTGCAGAGCTTGCCGGCAATTGGAGGCGTCACGGGCCCGGACAACAGCATCATGGCTACTTGGGGCAGCAGCAAGGAACTCGTTGCTTGCCGCATGCCTTGCTTGCATTTCTCTCTGAACTCTTATTGTGTCCAACCTCCTTTAATTTGAAGAGGAAGCATGTTTATATATTGGTGAGATTAGGGCACTCTCGTAAGAATTTAGTTTCTTAATTTGGATTAAGAGAGTATGTGATTATGTCCAAGATAAGAAATTAAAGTAGTTCTCTTGAAATGATATGGCTCACCACATCCAATAAGAACGTAATCTTTCCTAGTTTAGGACAGCACATGTGCATTGTCATTTTCAACCATATTATATGTCGAATGGGCTTGGCCAAATTTTGTGCTCTTGTGCGTTTAGTCCTAATAATTTAATCAAACCCAGAGTCTCTCTACTTTTATTTATTTATTTTTTTTGTCAAAGAACTGGAAATTTCATTAATTGAAAAAAAGTTTGTGAACATCAAATGCTGAAAAAGATCTAACATAGATTTCTAGGGACAAGATAGCCAATTAGTGAGGAATTCGGTTTTCCTCCGGGCTTTAGCCACCCAATCCTCGAGCTTGTTCACTTCTCTTGACACAATGCTAAGTGCACACCACTAAGATGGACCAATTTCTCCATGATTAATTCGGTTCATTTACAATGCAATTTATATTGGCTTATTACTACTAAATGATGATACGTCTAATAAAGGCATAATGACACCTTAAGTGCTATTATTTGTGTACAAGACTTACTTTAGTACCTATATTTTTTTTGGATTACTTAAGTGCCAAATCGGAAAAAAAGAAAACGATCACTTTAGTGTCGACACCCAGAAATTCCGGCTACCTCACCGAAGTTGACACTTAAATAATCGTTTTCTAAAAAAAAATTGGCACTTGAGTAATTTAGAAAACAATCATTTTAGTGCCAAATCGAAGAAAAAATTATCACTTTAGTGCAAACGGTAAAAAATTCCGGCTACCTAACCGAAATTAGCATTTAATGGGTTGCTAAGCCTCCGAGACAGGCTTAGCTCGGGCCCTCCCAAATCCATACCAAATCACGGCGATATAAATTGAATTCGATCTTAGTGTAATCGGGTAACATTTGTATGTATACATGCAAAAAGGAGTCGCCACCGATCTTTGGGGAAGTTAAATCGGAAGCCTTATCGAGCGGTCGGGAGATGCCGTCCGATTCTACACAATCGGAGATTAGGGTTCGGGGACTTGGTTACACTAGCGTTTCCACCAACGCCCTTTTGGTACTGGGATTGGGTGTTTTTTTTTTAAGTGCTCGTGTAGGTATGAGTCTATTATTTCAATCACAATCAAGGCATATAATGTGCTCAATCAAGTAGTCAATGACGTGCGGATAAAACGTATCAAATCAAGCATCACATCTTTAGTAAAGCCATAAGAGCTCAGAGAATGATGTGATTAAAGTTTAGAACAATTTTGGGACAATTTGCCCAAAAGGAAAAAATCGTCATTTTAGAGGTTTTAAAAGTCAAAACTATGAAAATAAGGTCACTCTAGCCATTTCCTATTTTGGGAAATTTTTTGAAATTTTTATGATTTTTTTTTAGAATTTTTTTCAATTTTTTCGAATTTGTTTAATATTTTTATATGTTTTTGATTTATTCAATTCTGAAAAAATTATCCGGATGGGATCGAGTATCGAGAGACCCAACCCGCGTCATAGGCGCCCGACCGGGGTCATAAGGGCCCGGGTTGATCTTGGACAAGAGCTAACTCTTTGGGCTTAGCCCAAACTTTTCTTTCAATTTTCCATTCTATCGGGCCTAATTTAAAAAAAACAAGCCCACCGGCCCAATACCTAGAACTAACATTTGGCCCAGTTCATGAAGAAATCCAACGACAACAAGATCCTAATAACTCCGGCCAGATCTAACTCCTCCGGCCACTTGACTTTTTTTTTTTTTTGGTTGTTTACACCGATTATGCTGCGATGGGCCAACACGTCGAGCGAGGTTCGGGAGCTTACCCGAGCGGCCTCTAACCGCACGCCTCCGTCCGTCGACGGCCGTTGGTCCGTCGATCCGCGAGGTCCGACTCGGGGCTCGGTTGAATGATTCCGGTCTAAAGCGGCAGTTGAGGAGCAACTAGACCTAAAGCAGCAGTTGAGGAGGATGGCAGAGCCCGTTTTGGGCATTCTTTTCGGGCTTTGGTTTGGTCGCCGGCCGAAAGAGGAGAAGGGCGTGCGCCATTTTTGCGTCTGTTGCTGCTTTTGCTTGTTGACCGGACCAGGTCAGGCAAATCCTGCCTCGGAGAACACCCCCAATTCAAGGCCAATTTGATCCGTTCTCTTGAAATCGATTTCACTAGAATGTAATCAAAGGTCTATAGATCAAATGTCGCAACCGATGCAGAAAAATTAACAAGAAAAAAAAAACGAGTGGAAAAAGATTAATTTTTTGCTCGATTAAGTGATGAAATCCCATGATTTAAAGAAAGTATGATCCGAATCAAATTTTCGAGAGCTAATGTGGCTAAAGTGCCATTAATATTAAAAGAAAGTTTTTGGCTATTTTCCTAAATTTATTTTTTGCCACATTCAATATTTTTTCTCAATTTCCAGCTATTTTTAAATGAAAAGAAATTTCAAAATTATTGTAAAAAATACGAGAAATATTTTCGCTTAAAATTAGTCCCCTGTGCTTCGCCAAACGTTTTCAAAATCCATTTTTGATTGTTTTGAACTTTTATTGAATTTTTATTAATTTACTAAAAAAATACTGATTAAAAATCCGGTGTCAACAATTTGGTGGCTTTTTTTTTTTAATGGTTTCTAGTGGCTCAACGTGACCCATGGAACTAATAAAGTGCAATAGTGGCAATTAGCCATTGCCTTAAACAATATGCGATATTAGGAAAAACTACTAAAAAAAAGTCTTAAAACCAATTATCCGGCACCCAGTTGTGTCGGCTAGTTTTGATGGTGGTATCCTTTCGGCTGTGCAGGCGAATAATCTACCGGTCAATGTCCCAATTCCGTTTGCTTCCAATTTCATCGCTTCCCGACAGGGAAACAGTCAGTGGTTAATTTTCATTCCAATGCAAACGTTGCAAACCCGACAATGTCATGCATTTCCAAGCTGAAAAACAATAAAAAGACGCGGGAACGGACTGTACTTCCAAGTGCAAAACCAAATTTATGCCACTCTGTCCATGCCCCGAACTTACCTTCTGATGATCTCTCCAGCATCAGGCATCCACGTTCTCCCAAGGTCACGATGGCGAATTTCGGCTTTGGTAATTTAAGAATTAAGGATATAAAGGGCACAAGGCATAGATGATTAGCACCTATATCATCTTAGCCAAGAGTTCAAGAATCAATGACAGACAGGACTTCCTTGTAGATAGTTTACCTTTGGAAATTTGGCTGAACATACGACGTAATCGGATAAGTCAAGAAGATCATCCAATCCTGGTCTCCTCTTTTCCGCGCCGAGGAGAACGGGTATATTTTGCCTTGCTGCCCGCGTCGATGAGTGAGATGTAGTCTTAGAATTTGAGCGTTCGTCAATTGCTCCGAAACAAATCAACGGAGAGAGCTCCTAATATATTGCATCTCATATAAGTAAGTACCAACAGAAGCTAGAAGCAAACAGTAGTAATAAAAGTGGGAAAAGTATACTAAAAGTGCCATAATTTTTGTACGGCGTTCACTTGAGTACCATAACTTTCAAAACGTTCACTTAAATGCCATAACTTTTAACAATCGTTCATTTGAGTGCCATGTTGACGTGGCAGCCGGAAAAGTTACTGTAGACGCTTGAAAAGTTACTGTAGCACGCCGGAAAAATTACTGTAGACACCGGAAAGATGACGTGGCACGCCGGAAAAATGACGTGGTACGCTAGAAAAGTTATTGTAGCACTCAAATGAACGATTTTTCTTCGACGTAGCACTCAAGTGAACGATTTTTGAAAGTTATGGCACTTAAATGAACGTTTTGAAAGTTATGGCATTCAAGTGAACGTCGTACACAAGTTATGACAGTTCTAGTGTACTTTTCCCTAATAAAAGTGTAGGGGAAGTTCTAACCCTCGCCCGTGCAAGGCCAGCTCTCACCAGCCAAGGCCTACGGCGCGGGTGGCCGACGACTCGAGGTGGTTCACTACACTCGAGCGAGTACCCTTGAATTTCGTGTGAAGTCTTCCATGGTGAAAGTAGTGATGCGGATCTGGTGGTGTTACGGAATGCTGCTCAAGATGGCCTTCGAAACAGAGGAGTCTTCACGGATTTGAGGAAGATTTGGGGTTTGAAACTAGAAAAACCCGAAAGAAAAAATCTTCTTCATTTTCTTCTTGGCTGGACTCTCAGAGAGAGAGAGAGAGAGCAGAGCGGATCGTTCACGAGTGAAAGGGGATTTGAGAGAGAGAGAGAGAGAGAGAAATGAGCTTTTCCAGATTTTGAAATTTTTCTAACAGCGGGCCCCCGATTTGGCACGTGGCCTTCTTTGAGTGGATTGGAGCTATACACGGCCGGTTCGGTGGAACCGCCGATTCCGGTTCCACGAAAAGGTGGAACCAGAATCGGCCGTGTATACTTCCGGTTCCGGGCCGATTCCCGAGCCGGTTCCGGTTCCGCTTCGGAACCGGCAGTTCATTCCGATTCCTTTTTTAATATTAATTTTTAAAATAATAAATAATAAAATAAACATAATAAATTATAAATTATAAAATACAATTAAATTGTACATTGTAATAAAATATGGGGAAAAAAAAAGAGGATGAATGGGCTTGAACTTAATGAATTATCATTAAGCGCCTACATATCTTCTTGGGGATAGAAGAATCAAAGCCCATGTAGTTATTTTACCTTTGAGAACCCCAACTTACCTCATCGTCAATCGTCGTTACCCGTTGTGGTACCCGTGGCGGTGGTATCTCCAACATCATCGCTAAAAAATTCGTGTTCACGATCTAACTCTTGGTATCGATATTTCGCCCTCGTCCAATCGCCGACACAAGCTTGAGCTTCCACAGAGTCCGGGCTTAATCTTGAACGGCAAGAGTCCAAAATTAATCCTCCGGCACTAAATGCTTGTTCAACCGCAACCGTTGAAGAAGGGGTTGCTAATATCCGACGAGCGATGAGTGCGAGAACTAGATAATCGATTTGGTGACTCTTCCACCACTTCAAGATTTCGAAATCTGTACTATGTTCCGCATCACGAAACTCAAATTGAGTGGTTAAATATTTTTCTAATTCAGAAATACTACTTGTTGCCCCTTTTTTTTTTTTTTTTCCTACTCTTAAGCATATTATACCCTCTACTAAGTGAACTACCACATTCGCTACGTGAGGCAGTAGATTGTGAAGATCCAGAATCACTTAAACCATATCTACTACAAAATTCTCCATATAATGCTACTATAGATTCTTTAACATCTCCTAATATATTTAAAATATCTATTGAATCTTCCAAAAGTAAACAATCATGATAATACACACTCAAATAATCTTGTAAACCGTATAATTTAATACGTGGATCAAAAACAATACCAACTAAATAGACAAGAGGAATTTGCAAATAATAATGCAACCATTTTTCTCGCATTACTAAAATAATTCGACCTAATTTGGTATCATTTTCATATTCACTAAAAACGCTACCAATATTAACACACTCTATTAAAAATAAATGCGTAGTAGGATAATAAATACCAGATAAAGTCTTAGTAGCATCATTAAAAATTTTCAAAAAATCTAAAATTTTCTTGCAAACGTTCCAATGTTGAGGAAGTAAAGTAATTTCGGGAATATTTTGTAAAATAAACATACATAATAAATCTTTATATTCAAAATTTTTCCGAAGCAACTCGTACGTAGAATTCCAACGAGTCGGAATATCTTTTGGAAATCTTCTTGCATTTCTCCCATTTTGTTTACAAAATTTTCCCCATGATTTCATACAATGGGGACGACTCCATAAAAATTTAATTGCACTCTTTATTGGGGCGAGAGAAGTGTCAAGAGTTCGTAAACCATCTTGTACACATAAATTTAAAACATGACAAGCACATCTAATGTGAAAAAATTGTCCGCCAAAAGTGGGTTTGCAAATATTTTCTAATTCGGGAATAGAAGTGGTATTTGCGGCGGCATTATCAAAACCAATTGAAAATACTTTATTTATTAAATTATATTCTTCTAAAACTTGCCTAATTATTCTATAAATATTATGAGCCGAATGTCTTTCATCAAAAACTCGGAATGCAATAAGTCTTTTTTGAATCGTCCAATTGTCACCTATCCAATGACACGTGACACCCATATAAGAATGAATTTGCCAAGGATCACTCCAAATATCGCTACCTATATGCACACGTCCATTGAATTCCGCAAAAAATTTTGCTAAAGATTTTTTTCCTTTTTTATAAAGATGAAAAAGTTCGCTTTTAAGAGTATTTTTTGGAATAGTTGGCGCTTGCGGAACCAACGCAGTATTTATCAAATATTTCATATTAAAATTTTCACCAGTATTAAACGGAGCATGATCAAGGGCAACATATTCAGCTAATGTTTGTTTATAAAGTGCTTCAGTGAAACGAAATATAGGATGAGGATTAGAAGTGGCGTACCCGGAAATTTGTTGTTGCGTATTGTTGATCCCCGCTTGCGTTAGATGTTTTTTCGTCAAATGCCGACGGAATGTTCCGTAGCCGTCTCCTTTCGTAAATTTATATGTTTGCGAATAATATTTACATTTTATATTATACTTACATTCGCCTTCATCACGTACCTTGTCGAAGTGTAGCCACAAGTCGGATGTATTATCTCGGCCCTTCCGTTCCAACTCATTTACCGTTGACGTTTCTTCGACACTAGTGGGAGGATGAAGACTTTCTTGTGTTGGGATGTGCTCAACGTTCGGAATCGGGACATAGTTGATATTATCGTCGTCATCTTCTCAACTTGCATACTCACGAGGATCATATTCATGAATGGGATACTCGAAATCTCCCATAGTCATCTTGCCCTTGTCAGCATTTCTGTTTCCACTTGCCATTTTTGAGAGAATTGATCGGAAATCCGATTGAGAGAATTGAGTCGGGATTGAGAGAATTGGGAGAATTTGAGAGGATTTCGGAGAGAATTCGAGAGATTGTTCAGAGAATTTGTGACAAAAATGAAAGGGGGAACATATGTATTTATAGGCAAGAATTATTTTTAATTCTTTTTTTTTCCCAATGGCCCAAAGGGGGGGTGTGGCGGGGCCCGGGGCAGAGAGCCCAAGGCTCTCTGCCCCACGGGCCCCACTTTTTTTTTCTTTCCGTTTCACGGTTCCCACGGTTCCGGAACCGTGGGCCCGGTCAACGGGCCGGTTCCGGGCCCACGGGCCCAAATGGCACTCTCTAACCGGAGCACCAATCCATCTCTGCTCCAGGAGTACCTAATATTTTCTGTACACAAGGATAGAGGCTCTGCACTAGATATGGCCATGGGCCGTGAACCCCCGCTTTCGATTCGTGAACCGCCGGTTCCGATTCATGAACCGGCGGTTCTGGTTCGTGACCATGCTTGAATCAGAACCGGCTCTTGAAGTGGCGATCCAGGTTCCGATTTGGAACCGACGGTTCCAAGACTGTTCAAAGGTCGGTTCCGGTTCCGGTTTTGAATTTTAAATAATAAATTATGAAATAAAAGTAATAAATTATCAATTATAAATTATAATCAATTGTACATTATAAGTAAATTTGAGCGGAAAAAAAGGGAGAGGGAATGGGTTTGAACTTAATGAATTATCATTAAGCACCTACATATCCTCTTGGAGATAGATGAATTAAAATCAATGTAGTTGTTTTACCTTTAATAACCCAATTTATCTCATCGTCAATCGTCGTTACCTATTGTGGTACCCGTGGCGGTGGTATCTCCACTATCATTATTGAAGAATTCGCCATCTCGATCTAGCTATTATTGTCGAAATTTAGCCTTTGTCCAATCATCAACACAAGCTTGAGCCTCCACAATATTCTGATTTAATCTTGAATGACGGTCATCCAAAATTAATTCTCCAACGTTAAATGCTTGTTCAATTGCAACTGTTGAAGAATGGATTGCTAATATTTGTCATGCGATGAGAGCGAGGATTGGGAATTAGGTTAAATGAGTCTTCCACGACTCCAGAATTTTGAAATCTATGCGGTGTTCGGAATCACGAAACTTAAAAGTAATGGTTAAATAGTTTTCTAATTTGAAAATATTACCTGTTGCTCCATTTTGTCTTTTTTGCCTACTAATGAGCAGATTATACCCTCTACTAAGTCTCCCATGCTCCTCCCTTTGTGAGGCACTAGGTTGAGAAGATCCACTGTCACCTAAATCATATCTACTACAAAATTCATTATATAATGCTACTATAGCGTCTTTAACCTTTCTTTGTGTAGTTTTAATATTTCTTGATTCATTCAAATATAAACAATCATAACAATAATCCTTCAGATAATCATACAAACCATCTAATTTAGTACGTGGATCAAAAACAATAGCAACCAAATAAACAAGAGGAATGCATGCATAATAATGCAGCCATTTTGCTTTCATTGCTATAATAGTCGGAGATAATTGAACATCTTTTTCATATTCATAAAAAAAACCAATAATGTTAACACACTCTATTAAAAATAAATACGTAGCAGGATAATAAACACTAGATAAAATATAAGTTGTATCATTAAAAATTTTCAAAAAATCTAATTTTTTTTTTTGTAAACAACCCAATCTTGCGGGAGTAAACTAATTTCGAAAACATTATCCAAAATAAACGTATATAATAAATTTTTATAAGCAAAAGATTGATGAAGCAACTCGTAAGTAGAATTTCAACGAATTGGAACATCTTTTGAAAATCTTTTTGGTTTTTATCCATATGATTTACAAAATCTGCTCCATTCTTTCATAACTTAGGGACAATTTTATAAAAATTTAATTGCTCTCTTTATTGGAATGAGAAAAACCTCAAGAGTTTGTAAACCATCTTATACACATAAATTTAAAACATGGCAAACACATTTAATATGAAAAAATTATCCACCAAAAGAAGTTTACAAATATTTTCTAACTCGGGAATATAAGCGGTATGTGACGCGGTATTATCAAAACCAATTAAAAAAACTTTATTAGCCAATTTATATTGTTCTAAAACTTGCCTAATTATTCTAATTATTGGCCATATGTCTTTCATCAAACACTCAAAATGCAAGTACTCTTTTTTGAATGTTTTAATCGTCACATATCCAATAATATATGATACCCATATAAGAATGAATTTGCCAATGATCGCTCCAAATGTCTCTACCTATATGCACATGTCTATTGAAATTCGTAAAAAAAAATTTACAAAGCCTTTTTTTAATTTTTATAAACCCTAAAAAGTTCGCGTTTAAGAGTAGTTTTCGGAACGGATTTTGCTTGGGGAGTACATGCAGTGTTTATAAAAAAATTCAAACCAAAATTTTCATCAATAGTAAACGGTAAATGTTCAATTGCAACATATTGAGCTAATCTTTCTTTATAAACTTGATCACCGTAACGAAATAAAGGAGAAGTGTTAGGATTTGTGTACCTAGAAATTTGTTGTTGTCTGGTGTCGATCCCCGCTTGCGTTGCATGTTTTTGCGTCAAATGATGACGGTATGTTCCATAGCCATCTCCTTTATTAAAATTGTATGATTTCATATAATATTTACAGTTTATCTTATACTTGTCTCCGTCTACATGTACGTTGTCGAAGAGTTGCCATAAGTTAGATGTATTCTTCCGGGCCTGCCGTTCCGGTTCCTTTTCTGTCAACATTTTTTCGACGCCGAGCTTGACGTTGTGAATATAATTGATATTATCATCCACGTTTACCCAATATGTAAACTCACGAGGATCGGGCTCCTTCTCCTATCACTAGCTCCGCTTTCACTTGCCATTTTTATCAAAGAATTGAGTGAAAAATCGATTCAGAAAATTGAGAGAATTGAGCCGGGATTGAAAGAATTTGAGAGAAAAAATGAAGGAGGGAATGGTATCTATAAAGAATTTAGGAAGAAAAAAAAGGGGGCATATTTCGGCCTTTATAATGCAACGGCCCAATTTTGGGCTGGGGGTAAAGAGCCGTGGCTCTTTCCCTTTTTTTTTTGTTTTTTGGCGGTTTGGAACCGGTGCGGGTTCCGACTTTTTGTAAAACCGTAACCGGCCTGTGAGGGGCCGGGCCAGTTCCGATTCGAAACCGGCAATCCCAATCAACGGGCCGGTTCCAATTAGTCCACGGGCTGGTTCGAGGCCCAAACCGGCCCGTGGCCATATCTATTGCGCGCTCATGTAGTTGAAGTTGTAACCCCCAACACCACCTTCTCCTTCTTCTTCTTCTTCTGTAAGTAGCCAAGGACACTGCCGTCTATGGCTTGTAGTCGTCGCCGCCGGAGAGAAGACGGAGCTGTCAAGCGGGAGGTGGCGAGCGGTCCTCGTCTTGGGATACGTAGCTTCTTCAAGATCATACTCTCCGAAGCCCTTGAATCTGGAAAGCTTGTGAGTTGATCAAATCTTCGCAGTCTATTTCATAAGAGTTTCTCATACTCTGTGCTGTGTGTAACCCATCAACCTGAAAAACTGTTTTATGTGTTGGGTTTTTGGATGAACTTTTCACTTCCAGCTAAAAAGCCAAAAAAGAAAAGAAAATAATTACTGGGTATTGTCTAAAATGGATGTGGATGGAACAAAATTTCTCCTCTTTCATTCTTGAATAGTATGAACGTCTTCATGGGATGCGTGACCTGTTGTCCCTGAACCATGGTGGTGGTCGGCCTCATGTCTTATTTGCTGCTGCCATTTCTTCTGCTGGAGTTTTGTTATGTATTTTTATGCTTTAGGATTAGGGTCGAAACGGCTTTTCTATGGCGCCTTGCTTCTTTGGGCAGCAAAATTGTCTTGCGCATTCTCAGTCTTAGGACAAAAAGAAAATCCATGTCAACTGTTGGATAACATGGGATCAAGATAAAAGTTATGTCAACAGTTGGATTTGGTACAACAATTTCGCTGATCGTAGTGTAGATCAACTTTTGGATTCTTGAGCTTACTCTTGTCCAAATGAAGCAACTATCCCTCAAATTCAATCCACAATTATTCTGAAGCGCACTTGTGGAAACTGACCTGCAACTTTGATTTTTTCATAATAGGGGATTCCAAAGGGCTTCTTGAGAATATGTGGAAAGGATCTCTCAAACTCGGTGCTTCTCAAGGTTCCGGACGGTTCAGCCTGGACTGTAGAGCTAGAAAAGTGTAACAATGACATGGTTTCGTTGGGGAAAGGGTGGCGGGAATTCATGAAACATTACTCCATTGGTCATGGTCACCTCCTAATTTTCAAATATAAAGGGAACTCCACTTTTCGCGTGATAATATTCAATAAGAGTGCTTCAGAGATAGATTATTCCTCAAGCAGTGGCAAAACATCATACCTTGGGAGTGAACTTCCCTCACCAGAAATGGAAGATGTGGTAGAAACAGAACATCTGGAGGATGTCACACCCCATCAACCGCATTTACCTTATTCTCAGCTAAGTCCGGGCTACTCAACGCGAGGATCCGAAGGTGTGACTCTTCATTTTAGAAGCCACGTTTCTGCTAACATCACTCTCTTTTGTTAGGTTCTCCTCCGAAAATACTTGAAAAGTTTTATAATCCGATGCTGCCCAAATGATATGGTATCATTAGATGTTTAAAAAAAAAAAAAGTCCTCTGCTATGGAACGGAGTAGCTTTGCTATTTCTATCTGTAGTAATGGTAAGTAGGTAGATTGAATTGATCCCTTTTCCTACCTGTTTTGGAACTAAATGGAACCTGGTCTCCTCGGTATGTAGTTCCCATTGATACTGACCCTGAGGGACCAAGTCCGTCTCAAGCTCGAGCTGGCCTGACAGGCATGAATAAACATCCTACATGCAGAATGAGCCGTTCTGAGCTGGTTTTTCATGGTCCTACACTTCCAAGGCCTCTTACTACTCCTGGATTAGTCGGCAAACTTGATTCCGAGCATCCCTTTTTCAAAAAGGCAATCCAGCGATCTTATACAGATCGACTGGTAAGTCTTGAGGTCATCTCCGGTATAGTTCAATTATGATTGCTAGTACCTACAATGCCATGATCACATTAGCTGTTGATGTCCACTTGTTGAGATTTTTTTTCCCATCCATATTGTGTCTATGATATAATCCAATGGGTTACTACAACAATACTCATTCCTAGGATTTCTCATTCCACTTATACAATTTCATGGCTTGGTTGTTCAAACATGTACATGTGCAGTACATTCCAGGTGAATTCTTCATGCAGCATATTCAGGAAAAGCAAAGAGCAACTCTTAGGTATGCCAACAGATCATGGTCAGTGAGGCTCATCAGGGGCAGCAGACGTGTCGGAGGGGCTTCGTATCTGTCCTTTTCTGCTGGTTGGAGTGCATTTGCAAGAGAAACTCATCTGCGCGCAGGAAATGTCTGCGTGTTCAAGTTAATTGATAGGAATGATATTGTTTTTGAAGTCTCCATTTTGAGTGGTGAGGACTTGATTTACATTGTTGAAAATGAGCACTTCTAGTTGATTCGTCTATTCCGATGTGAAGAGCACTGATGTCAAATTGTCTGATTTTGTCATTTCATGGTAATAATGATCCCAATTTATGCTTAGATCGTGTTATAGTAGGTCAATTGAAGAAACGCTCATGCTAAGTCCAGTTTTATTTTTTTAGTTCAGCACAGAAACACACCTGGGTTACATGCGAATAGCTTAACAGCTTCACCGGCCATGATCTGTCTGAAAACCTAAAGAGTCGCCATTTCCTTGTTTCTTGAATATGTTGCTTGGCAAATTGACCAGGAACATACTGCACATTCGTATGTGTGTCGACAAATCACTGTATGTTAAAAGGACATCAAAGAAGCACACACTCACGTGAAAAAAAAGCACCTGATGTAGATTCTTCCCAATGATTGCTAGTTCAGGAGTCTTAATCAACAGCCTTGAGGGGCGGGTTGACCTGCATTTGCAAGAGAAACTCATCTGTGTGTGGGAAATATCTGTGTGTTTGAACTCATTGATAGGGATGATGTTGTATTCCAAGTCTCCGTTTTCTGTAGTGCCGGTAAGGATCCGATTCATATTCATTGAGATGAACATCGGAAGTTTTACTTTAGCCATTGGCTCCGTCGATATGAATTCAGCATTCCCAACTATGCCTTTTTTATTCGGTAGCTACAAAACAATGAAAATTGGACGTTTTTATATTTCTGTTTGCTTGTTTCCTGCACTAGTCTCAATTCAATTTTAAAGTTCTCATCGTTTTACTACAGGTGGGCTGGATTTTCATGGTCCTACACTATCAAAGCCTCTCAAGTCTTCTGGTTTAGCTCATTCGGAGCATCCCTTTTTCCTACTGGTGATCCGACGATGTTATATGAATTGTCCGGTAAGATGTCAAGCTTAAATCATCACCCACATATCTCATGTTCATTTTAACAGATTTCCTGTATTGGCTGTCCAAAAAATGTACTTTTGCAGGGTGTTCCGGTTGGATTTTCCAAGCAACATCTTCAGGAGCATAAACAAATAGCGACTCTTCGGTATTTGGACAGATCGTGGCCAGTGAAGATCCTTAGGAGCCATAGACAGGCCACTGGTACTACTATTCTGGCCTTCTCCGCCGGTTGGCGTGCATTCGCAAGAGAAACTCATCTGCGCGTAGGGACTGTCTGCTTGTTTGAGCTCATCGATAGGGATGATACTGTGTTCAAAGTCTCCATTTTGAGCGGTGCTAGTAATGACCCGGTTCACATTAATCGATATGAACAGCGGAAGTATCACCTTAGGCCATTGCAGCATCGGAATGATTTAAGCAGCACCACGGCGAATCAATGAAAAGCACTCTTTTCTGCTAGCTTCAATTCTATGACTAACTTGCTCAGAAAGAATCTCGAATTCGGTGAATCTTTATGGTTTTGCTCAGCGGCTCAACCTCACCAGTAGATCTACAAAACAGTAAAGATATCATGCTCTGATGCAAGATTTTGGAGTATTACGATTTTCATATGTTTTGTCCTTCAATAGTGTGGCTTATCTTTTTGATATAATCTCTTTTCATATGTTTTTTCCTTCATTATTAAATAATAGTTGAGGGTCCAATCTTTAGTCCCAAAGATCAAATTCTGAATTATCATACATACATACGTTCAAAGACTCAAACGATCCTAACACTTCAAATCAAACCCGGTTGGAATCTCTTAATTGCAGATTAGGCAGTTAAATATTCAACTATGAATGTCCATCAGGGGAGGCAAAATGACACGAATGATCGTTAAGCTATGACCCTATGTGCAATATGATCTTGAAACTTATAATTTGTTCAATGTGGTACTTGAACTTTGGCTCAATTTGGAATATTGTCGTTGAACTTTTAATTTGTTCAATGTAATCCTTAAAACTTGTAGTGCATGTTCGATTAAGTACCTAGACTTTATGAAAACGTTCAATGCGTACATTAATGGACGGATAACATTGGTTATTTTCATACGGTCTAGGAATTAGTTAGAATATTAATCAAAAGTTCAAAGATCGCATTGAACAAATTGAAAGTTCGGAGACTACATTATATATTATGAGAAATTTCGGGGACTGTTTGTGTCATTATCCGATTAGGAAATTACCTAAATTGGACTATGACTTAAATGACAGACAACCAGTAGTGAGGCGCAGCCCGTGCATTGGACCGGCGTAACTTACGATGAGTAGCGGCTTGTTGAGGACTCTAGGAACTTTGCCGTAAAACCGGAGATAGCGGGGACTTTGTCGGGGGTGGTCCGGACGTCGCTGGAGCTACTTGCGACAACGCCGGAAAAACCCGCAGAAACGTAGGGAGCATTAGAAATTCGATTGAGGGGCGTAATAGCAACCGTTGGAGCTTCTGTGGTGGCTTTTGGACACATCATTACCGGGCGTGGCAGCTGAACAGAGACCGGCGAGGATGCTTTGGGTGCGGTAGGACCGCTGAGCCTGCTCGGTTGGCACGGGGAAACTTGCAGGCCCGGCAAGGAGGTGCGGTAACTTGCCTATCTTGCTGTTTGTGGCTGGAAAACTCGCTTGAGGGGCGCTAAAAGGACTTCGAGATACTGTAGAAATGGTGTCGGAGGTCCGCTTCTTTGTTGGAACTCACCGCGAGGCCGGAGGTTCATCGAGGCGGTGTAGAGCTCGCCGGCAATTGGAGGCGTCGCCGGGCCCGGACAGCAGCATCATGGCTAGTTGGGGCGGTAGCGAGGAACTCGTTGCTCGCCGCATGCCTCGCGTGCATTCTCTCTCGAACTCTTATTGTGTCCAGCCTCCTTTAATTTGAAGCGGAAGCATGTTTATATATTGGTGAGATTAGGGCACTCTCGTAAGAATTTAGTTTCTTAATTTGGATTAAGAGAGTATGCGATTATGTCCAAGATAAGAAATTAAAGTAGTTCTCTTGAAATGATATGGCTCACCACTTCCAATAAGAACATAATCTTTCCTAGTTTAGGACAGCACATGTGCATTGTCATTTCGACCATATTATATGTCGAATGGGCTTGGCCAAATTTTGTCTTGTTGTGCGTTTAGTCCTAATAATTTAATCAAACCCAGAGTCTCTCTAATTTTATTTTTATTTTTATTTTGTCAAAGAACTGGAAATTTCATTAATTGAAAAAAAGTTTGTGAACATCAAATACTGAAAAAGATCTAACATAGATTTGCGGGGACAAGATAAACAGTTAGTGAGGAATTCCGTTTTCCTCCGGGCTTTAGCCACCCAAGCTCCCGCCTTGTTCGCTTCTCTCGACACAATGCTTGGTGCACGCCACTAAGATGGACCAATTTCTCCATGATTAAGTCAGTTCATTTACAATGCAATTTATATTGGCTTTATTACTACTACATGATGATATGTCTAATAAAGGCATAAGGACACCTCAAGTGTTAATATTTGTGTACAGTACTCACTTTAGTGCCAATATTTTTTTTTTGACACCTAAGTGCCAAATCGAAAAAAAAAAAAAAAGATCACTTTAGTGCCAATGGCTAGAAATTCCGGCTACCTCACCCAAATTGACACTTAAATAATCATTTTTCAAAAAAATTGGCACTTAATTGATCTAGAAAACGATCACTTTAGTGCTAAATTGGAGAAAAAATAATCACTTTAGTGTCCACGGCAAAAAATTCTGGCTACCTAACCGGAATTAGCATTTAAACAATCATTTTTTTAAAAAAAATTCATATTTAAGTTATCCAAATAAAATATTAACATCAAAGTGAGGGCCATACATAAATATTGGTACTCGAGATGTACTTTTACCTCCTAATATGTAAAGTAATAATATATTGGTACTCGAGGTGTACTTTTGCATCCTAATATGTAAAGTAGTAATACCTTTATTTATAGGTCCGGTCGATCTCTAGTTTCTTTCGATGGGTAAATGAGATTGTAAAAAATTTAAGTGTCAATAACTTTCATTTTGTGTTTTACTATTTTGCCCTTTCCTCTTTTTCTTTTATTTTTTTCCTTTTGACCACTATTTCCCAGATTTCCAAAATCGCCGAGGCACCGCATCCTGCACCCCTCCACGGAAAGATATCTCCCTCTCATTCCCTTTTCTTTTCTTTTTCACTTCTTAATATTTTATCTTCTTCCTTTCAGACTTTTTTTTTTCGTTTTTTTTCCTTATTTTCTTTTGCCACTCCATTCATCAATCTCATCAATATAACTTTTTTTTTTTTGAGATAGTAGTCTTGATCTTGATCGATCTTCTTTTGTTACTAAAGAACACAAGACAATAGAGATGCCACGATGAAAGGGTGGCCGTGTGCTTGGCCAAATCTGTCTGAATCAGTATTTGTGGCCGTGCATGTATGTGCCTTTAAATATACGAAAATTTTTTTTAGCGATAATTGAAACATTAATTATGATTTTTGTTGTATCGCTTAATTTATAGTGAAATTATTTGCTGCTCTCCCAATATAAATGGGTCATGCCGACTGAAATACATAAATTGGTGTCCGATTCATTTCTTTATTTTGTTGATTGTTTGTTTCCGCAACAATTGATACCAGGGCCCGCTTGGCTAAGTTGAAGCGAATCAATGGCCATAAAAGCAAGAACAATGAAAATAGATAGACTTGATGGGAAGAATTTTGATTTCTGAAAGATACAGATTGAGGATTATTTGTTCTAGAAGAATCTGCACATTCCCCTGTCTAGGGAGAAGCTAAAGTTGACGAAGTAAGCTGGTTGGGAATTCTTGGATAGACATGCGGTTAACGTTGGCCCCTAATGTCGTGTTTGACATTGTCAAAAAGAAGGCAATTGCTAGTTGGATGAAGGCTATGTTGGACATGAATGAGAAGCCCTCTAGAATAGACAAAGTCTATTTGAAGTGAGGTTTGTTTAACTCAAAATTATAATGCATGATGGCATCATGGAGTCATTGACTAGAGTGATGCACGTTCCAAAGTTGAAGAAGTATCTAATTTTCTCACGTGCCCTAGATTCAGCTGAGTACCAGTATACTTCAAAAGATGGAGTCTAAAGATTGTTTGAGGTGCCTTAATGATAATGAGAGGAATCACGCACAGTAGCCTTTATGAACTTCAAGGTGAGACAGTAATGGATTTCGCTGCGAAAACATCAAATGCATCAATTTGACAATCTAAGTTGTAGCATATCCATTTGAGGTACATTGGCAGAAGAAGGCTGAAGGTTTCAAGTGAAATGAATATTTTATGTGGTTATGCTACTAAAAAACTAAATGTATGCAAGTGTTGTGACTTAGGGGAACGGTGGGAAATGTAGTTCAATATGACTGCCAAAGAATCCATGGATATTGCAGAGATGATTCACTTGGATTTGCATAGGCTATTGTGATTTCTTTCGAGGAAAAGTGTTAGATTTATGCTATCTGTTATGGATGACTACTCAAGAAAGACGTGGGTTTTTATGCTAAGGCACAAACTTGATATTGTTATGAGGATCAGACAGTTAAGAGTTCTAATCGGAAATGAGATTTGTAAGACGATCATGCATATGCATATTCATAATAGCATATAGTTATGCTCGAAGTTATTAACCGAATTCTGTATGAAAAAAGACCTAGTGAGGCACCGCACTAGTGCTAGTGAACCACAATAGGTTGTAGAGTTGATGTGCGGAACATTATTAGAGACAATCCATAAAATACTCTCTAGTAAAGCTATAGCTAAACGATTCCCAACAGATGCGCTTACAGGTACGGTTGCTAATTATTTTAAATAGAGCATTTGTTTGCCTGTGTTTTGATCAAGTAATTAATGGTAAGCTCAATATGAGGGCAAGAAAGTGCATATTGATAGGCTATACAAAAGGTGAGTGGGGCTATCAGCTTTGGTGCTCGAAATTAAATTTGCCTATTATCGGTAGAGAAGTTATATTTGACGAGTCTCCAAGATTTCCGAGTAGGAGTGATTGTGGCAGTGTTTATACGGATATGAACAATGTTCAGCTCAATGTGAGTTACAACCAAAAGCTCATAATGTAGCGAGTACTAGTATAACAATCGACACAGATGGTGCTTGTAGCGATGTCGAGCATGCAAAGCGAAACAGTAGCTGTAGCTACTATGTATAACAAGTTGTGTATTCAATTTTTTATAGATATGAATGCAACGTTCCTTTATCTGCGGTTGAGGTGGTTTTGTTGGAAAATCCATGTGGAGTAGCTAAGGTGCAAGTGGATTGGTGTTCTAATGAGATCCATGGTACTGATAAAGTTCGAGTGACGCTTAGACTTAAAAGATGTGTATGGCCGTTGAGTCCAAAGGGATTGTGGAAGAGTATTCATAACGTTCATATGCTTTTAAATTACATCCTAAGTGCTTTGAAACCATGAAATATTGTGTTAAGATTTTGCATAATTTTTTTATGAAATTGAGAGATTATTTCGTGAGTATTTGCCGGGTTAAATACTGTGCCAGTTATTTTGAGCAATTGGAAGTTGCGAAATGCTGAAAATGTTTGACGAATTCGAATTTAGTTATAATCTCTATTATATAGCTTAATTATAGTGAAAATTTTTGCTGCTTTCCTCGTAAACCTAAGTCTCTTGACCAAATTATGTCTATTCGATGTTCGATTTATTTTTCTGTCCTATCTATTTTATTTTTTGTATATTTGTTTTCGCAACGTCATTATTCCTCGAACCACTCGTAGCCTTTTTTTTTTACAGTAACGAGTTTCCATAAAACTCCAAAGACTCAATTCTCAGAGGTGTCTCATGACGAATGGTGGCCACTTGGCAAACTCTTTTCTGGTTGCAACTTTTCTCACTTCCCTTGGGCGACCCACTGAAGAACAGAGGCTCCCCGCTCATATAGTTGAAGTTGAAACCACCGAACCATCTTCTTCTTCTTCTTCTGCATGCAGTCAGGGACATTACTGTAAATGGCTTTCAGTCGTCGTCGCCGGAGAGAAGAGGGAGCTGTCGAGCCAGAGATCGTGGCCGGTCCTTGTCTTGAGGGCCGTCACTTCTTCAAGATCATACTCTCCGACACCCTTGAATCCGGAAAGCTTGTGAGTTGATCCAAATTTCAGTGTCTGTTTCTTACGATTCTGCATCATTGTTAAGAGTTTCTCACACTCGTGATGAGTACCCGCCAACCAGGAAAACCGGTTTATCTGTTTGGTTTGGAATTAACTTTTTCACTTCCAGCTGAAGGCAAAAGAAAATCAACAGCAGGGTATTGTCTGCATGGCCTGTAAATCGAACAACATTTTTCCTTCTTCGTTCTTCAGTAATAAGGATATCTTCATCGGATGCATGATCAATTGTCCTTAGCCATCCTGATGTTCGTTCTCATGTCCGGAACCATCCTGATTCGGGTAGAAATGGGTGGAAATGGATTTCAGAATGTAGTTATACTGTGCATGGTTCGGGTTTCCACAAACTGTTGAACATTACTGATTAGTAATTTGGATTCTCTAGCTTTACCCTTGCCAAAAGAAGCCACTGTTGCTATAATTCAGCCCACGCTTATACTGAAGCACACTAGTGGAAATGGAAACTGATCTTTCATCCATGTTACAGAAATGAAAACTTCGTAGTTTTCTTCCTGTTTGTCTGCACTTCGGTTTGACTATGATGAGTTTTTGTCATGGAACTTCAACTTTAATAATTCCTTAATAGGGAATTCCAAAAAGTTTCTTGAGAAGATGTGGAAAGGATCTCTCAAACTCAGTGCTTCTCCAGGTTCCGGCCGGTTCAACCTGGACTATAGAACTAGAAAAGCGTAACAATGACATGGTTTCGTTGTGGAAAGGTTGGCGGGAATTCATGGAGTATTACTCCGTTGGTCATGGTCACCTCATAGTTTTTGAATATAAAGGGAACTCCACTTTTTGCGTCATAATATTCAATAAGAGTGCTTCAGAGATAGATTATTCGTTGAGCAGCAGCAGAACATCATACCTTGGGAGGAAATTTACCTCACCAAAAACAGAAGATGTCGTAGAAGCAGAGGATCTCACATCCCATCGAAGAATGAGGGTCGAACCACATTTACCTTATCCTCAGCTAAGTCCGATCTACTCACCACGAGGGTCCAAAGGTGTGACTCTTCATTTGATAAGTTACCTTTCTTCTCATGTCACTTGCTTTTGTTACATTTTATCCAAAAATACTTGAGACCTTTTTAATAATGCTTTATGTTGTTTTTGGTATTTGCAAGTTGTGGAGGATTAGTTAGAACTAGTAAGGTGAAGAGGATGCCAAATTTATCTGGTCAATTAATTTAAATTTTGATTTCCGGGACAGCATTAACTTCTACACTGCGCTTAATCTTTTCAGAGTGAATCATTCAATTACCTAATGAAATTTACAAACAAGTGCCATTTAAAGTTCTCATTTTCGTAAATTACAGATGGGATCAGACAGTCTAGAGGCAAAGTGAATTGTTCTGAGGCGGTTTTTGGTGGTCCTACACGTATCGGGCCTCTCTCTGGTTTTGCATCAGAGTATCCTTTTTTTGAGGTGATGATGCAGCCATCTTACCTTAAGCGTCATATACTGGTAAGATCAGAAAACCAAATTCATCAGTATTCAGCGGCATATTTCCAGTTCAAAAACGATGCTATCTACATCTTTGTTATATGCTAGTGTCATCCTAAGCTGATCGGGTTTCGGTAGGATATAGTATGCCGTTATTTTCACTGGAACTGTTTATACGTATTTGTTCAAAGGAAGAACATGCTCTACCCAATGATAGTTGTAGGAGCAGAGCCTGACATTTTGATTTTTGTCCAGTTAAGATTGTTGATTATAAGTCCAAAAAACAAGCAAATAATGCCATCAATCTACCATTTGTGTGCTTGCGTTATCAGCTTCTGCTTATATCATGGTCTTTCTTTGTCATGCAGTTTGTTCCCCGTGGATTTATCATGCAGCACATTCGGAAAATCAAGGGAATCGCTACACTTAGGCATTCAGGCAGGTCATGGCAAGTGAAGCTTAGGAGCTGTGGACGTCGTGGGGCACGGTTTGCTTCTGGTTGGTTTGCATTTATGAGAGAAGCTCGTTTGCGCTTAGGGAATGTCTGCGTGTTCGAGCTAATTGATGGGGATGATATTGTGTTCAGAGTTTACATTTTCAGTGGTGCTGGTAAGAACTTGATTACCTTGTTCGAAATGCACACTCGCAGTGTCACTTTAGGCTGGTTTTAGAATGACATCTGGATTTACCACTATTCCTCCTTTATAAGTTGTGCTGCTTCACTGACAGGTACAAATTTTCTTATTTGTTCTTATAAAATCTACTTGAATAAGTTTGACTAAGGTAACTTAATGATTTAGGTGGTGCTAATTCTAGTTGATTTGTTTCTTTCTGTTGTGAAGGGCATTTACAATTTGTTCAGTGAAATTGTCCGAATTTCAGTTTTCCTGATAATATTAGTTACATTCTCTGCTGAACATTTTCATAATAGTAAGTCAATTAAAGAAAGATTTCACCAATATCTAGTTAAGTTCTCCTCTTTATTTAAAGGCAGGAACAAACAGTCTAAAAGCACAGCGAGCCTTTGTGAGCCAGTTTTTCATGGTCCTACACCTCTCGCTACTCCTGAATTAGCGAACGAGTTTGATTCGGAGCATCCTTTCTTCAAACTGGTGATACCTGGATATCAGACTAGAAAAATGGTAAGATCTCGATTTTTATCCACCACTGGCATATCCAAGTTCAATTACACCTGCTTTCTAAACCATGCCTCAGTACTGTGTATTCCCAAGTTGATTTGGTTTGTTACAGATACATATGACATGTTATTTCTTGGAGTGTTTGTGGGGCATCTATGATGGAGCAATGGGAACCAGGGAAAAAGAAGATTAAAATATCATGACTGTCCATTCACTTGAATATTCTCCATAAGCTGCTCTAAACACTATCCAAGTGAATGGATGGACAGTTACTTGAATGGAAAACTGTCTGTTAATGGACAGTCAGTTGTTGTAGATTTTTTTGGACTGCAGATCAAGATTGATGACACTTTAGATCGCAGGTTAAGATTGTTGAATTTCATGAGCCTCTCTTAAGGCTGTGAACTAAAACTCCTGAAACTAGCAAATATTGCCATGAATCTTCATCTGTGGCATTTTTCTCTGCCGTGTATGCTGATGTTATGGTCCTTCTTTTAGCATACATTCATTTGTACAAACATGTACATATGTACAGGATGTTCCTGTTGGATTCACCAGGAAACATATTCAAGAATGCACAAATATGGTGACGCTCAGGTATGCAGATAGATCTTGGCCGGTGAAGCTTTTAAGATATAAGCAGGACCACAAGACATTCTTCTCTGGTGGTTGGCCTGCATTTGCAAGAGAAAACTGTCTGTGTGTAGGAGATGTCTGCATGTTTGAGCTCATTGACAGGGACGATTTTGTGTTCAAAGTCTCCATCTTCCGTAGTGCTGGTACGGACTTGATTCACATTGATTAAGATGCACATCAGAAGTGTTACTCTGGGCCGTTCACAGCATCCATATGGATTCAGGATTCCTAATTTTGTCTTCTTCATTTGGTAGTGGCGAGTCAATGAAAAGTAAACTCGTGTTTTTTCTCTATCATCTGCTAATATAGATTCTATAAGTCCCCTTTTGGAAAGAATCTCTCAAAATTAGGCACTTTTTTAAGGTTTCTGGTGGCTCCAACCTGACCTTTAGAACTGTAAAGGGTAGTACCGTCAACACGCTAGCCTTAAGCCATATACCTACTCTAATTTTCAAGGCAAAACCGATGGTTTTACAAGCTCAAGGTGAACTTGCATCAGATACTTTTCATTTCTCTTTTCAAATACTTGAAGACTTTAGAGGAAGTTTTTTCGCTTATGGGCGTGAATTGAAGTTCATTAGTTTCTTTTCATGTGAAGAGCATTCAGAATCTATTTTGCCAAATTACCTGAATCTTGATATGCATGACAAAGCAATTTCCAATCTATCTTTCAAGTTAGTCAATTAAAGAAATTTTCACACCAATGTTCACTGAATTCCTCATTGTTTAACTGGGGAAAATGGATATCTACTCCCCAGCCTTACCACTCGGCCATGGCAGATGGTGTCATGCGAAATAGATATAAAAAGTTGCCCACTGTGGAACAGAGTAGCTTTGCTATTTCTATTTGCAGTAAAGGGAAGTAGGCCCATCGAATTGATCCCTATCCCTACCAGTTTTGGAACTAAATGGAACCTGATTTCCTTGATATGTAGCTTGTTTCGATACCAACCCCAAAGAACCAGATCTGTCTCAAGCTCAAGCGGGTTTGACATGGACAGTGAGCCCCTCGGAGCTGGTTTTTCATGGTCCTACACTTCCAAGGCCTCTCACTCCTCCTGAATTAGCTGGCAAATTTGATTCGAAACATCCCTTTTTCAAAATGGTGATCACGCGATCTTATCTGAGTTGCCTGGTAAGTCTTGAGCTTAATTCATCACCAGTACACCTAGAGTTCCCTTATGATTGCTACCAACTACAATGTGGTGATCATGTTAGCTGTTGATGTCTTGGAGATTATTTCAATGTTTACAGTGTTTATGATATAATCCAATAGATTACTACAACAATACTCATTAATAACATGTATTAAAGAAGGATGTTAGCTAGCGATTTCTTTCATCCTCGAGCACTTTCAAATAAATAAATATTTTCGATTTTGTCAACCTCTAATTGTTACCTTCTTGCTTTTTGCCCTCCAATTTATCTCTGGATTTCTCATTCCACTTACACAATTTCACATTTGGGTTGTTCAAACATGTACATTTGCAGAGTATTCCGGCTGGATTCATCAAGCAGCATATTCAGGAAAACAAGGGAACGGCGACTCTTACGTTTTCAGGCAAATCATGGCCGGTGAAGCTCGTACGCTATATTCAGACCAGAAAAAGGCTCTCAAGCTATACTCATCATACCCGGGTGTTCTTCTGTACTGGTTGGCTTGCATTTGCAAGAGAAACTCATATTCGTGTGGGAAATATCTGTGCGTTTGAGCTCATCAATAGGGACGATGTTGTGTTCCGAGTCTCCATTTTCAGTAGTGCTGGCAAGGAGCCGATTCACATTGATTGAGATGAACAATTGGAAGTGCTACTCTAAGGCTAAGCCATCTGCAGCATTGACATAAATTCATGATTCCTAATTACGCCTCTTTTATTTGGTAGTTGCAAGTCAATGAATAGTACTCTTCTACATCTCGGTTTTCTTCTTTTCTGCAGTAGTCTCAATTATTTAATTCCCATGTTAGAAAAAAAAAAACTCTCAAGTTTGAATCTGACCTATAGAACTAATAAAGTGTAATAATATCAATTACACTTTCCTTACACAACCGGTGGTTTTACAAGGTCAATTTCTACATACATCACATTCTTCTCGTCATCTCTTTTCAAGTGCTTGGAGATTTTACGCGAGTCTCTTTGCATGTTGGTACAACGTGTAGTTTGTTAGTTTATTCTGATATGAAGATCGTCTTGTGAGGCTACAGAAATTTCCAATCTATGCTAGATCTTTTCATAGCAAGTCAAAGAGGCATTGACAACAATGTCTATTACGGTTCTCATTGTTTCACTACAGGTGGGACAGAACAGTCTACATGCAGAGCAAGCTGTTCTGAGCCGGATTTTCATGGTCCGGAGCATCCCTTTTTCAAACTGGTGATGCCACCATCTTACATGACTTGCCTGGTGAGTCTTGAGCTTAAAAATCATCCACTCACACTTCTCATGTTCAATTCAACAGTTCTCAAGTATTGAATATCAAAAAACATGGACATGTGCAGCGTGTTCCGGTTGGATTTGCCAAGAAACATCTTCAGGAAAACAAACAAATGGCGACTCTTCGGTATTTGGACAGTTTGTGGCCAGTGAAGATCTCCAGGAGCCCCGGATGGGCCAGAGGAACCATGTATCTGGCGCTCTCTACCGGTTGGCGTGCATTCGCAAGGGAAACTCATCTTCGTGCAGGATATGTCTGCGTGTTTGAGCTCATCGACAGGGACGAAACCGTGTTCAAAGTCTCCATTTTGAGTGGTGCTGATAGTGATGCGATTCATGTTGATTGAGATGAACATCAGAAGCATTACCTTAGGCCATTTCAGCATCAATATGAACGCAGGAGTCCTAATAATGCCTCCTTTTTCATCGAGCAGCAGCGGAGAATCAATGAAAAGCATTCGTTTCCACTTTTTGTTTACTTCTTTCTTGTTTTTGTGCTAGTGTCCATTCTCTGACTACTTTGCAGGGAAAGTTTCTCTCAAATTCGGCTAGTCTTTGAGGGTTTGCACGCCGACACGACCAGTAGATCTAGAATTTTTATGCAACGTGGCTTTTGAACTTTTTGCACATGTTCAGTTTTCCTGAACTATATTAAAATTTTTAATGTTATCCTTTTATTGGTTCAATTTCAGGAACATCATTGATCATTTTCATATAGCTCTAGCTCAAAGAAGCATGTACCAAAAGTGTAAGGGTTGCATTTAATAATTTAAAAGTTCAGGATAACTTTGCACAATGAAAATTAACTTATTCTTGTCATGGCACTATCCTGTCGGGAAAAAAACAGTGATTGACAAGGGTAGGTATCAGCCCCGCTACAAGGGTCAGGAGATTGTCCGAATCATTATTTGCATCAATTATCCATTTTGAAACAAATGAAGAGAGAGGAGGCACACGGATTCGGTGAAGGAAGAGAGAGAATGATAGCCAAGACGACACGTCGCTCCTCGTATTATTTAATAAATAGGCTCGTCTCATGGTGACGTGGAGCGGGAACCTATGCAATATTTTCTCGAAGGGGGCCCAGCTTGTACACGTGTCAATTTATGAATGGACTCAGGCACTGAGGCACCCAGTACTGTCTTTCTCCGTCGCCCGTTTCTCCACTCCCACTTCAGTGACACACTGCCATTTCCTTCCTCGAGAGCAAAGGCTCCGCGCTCATGGAGTTGAAGTTGGAACCCCCAAACCTTCTTCTTCTTCTTCTTCTTCTGTAAGGAGTCAAGGACATTGCCGTCTATGGCTTGCAGTCGTCGTCGCCGCCGGAGAGAAGATGGAGCTGCCGAGCGGGAGGTGGCGACCAGTCCTCGTCTTGGGAGACGGAGCTTCTTCAAGATCATACTCTCCGACGCGCTTGAATCTGGAAAGCTTGTGAGTTGATCAGATCTTCGCAGTCTGTTTCATAAGATTGAGCATCAGTGCTTAAGAGTTTCTCGCGCTCTGTGCTGCCTAACCCATCAACCTGGAAAACTTGTTTGTGTGTTGGGTTTCGAATGAACTTTTCACTTCCACCTAAAGGCCAAGAAAGAAAGGAAAAATTACAGGGTATTGTCTTAGATGGCCTGTAGATGGAACAAAATTTCTCCTTTTTCATACTTTAATAATATGAACATCTTCATCGTATGCGTGACTGTTTGTCCTGAATCAATGTGATGGTCTGCGTCATGTTTGTTTATATGTTTCATGATCTGGGTCGAAATGGCTTTCAGGATAGAGTGTACTTTGCATGGTTCAGGTTTCCACAACATCCTCTGAGCATCACTATTCTGGAAAGAAGGGTAATTTCAAGGATACACAGATTTAACTGACAACAATTGATATGACAAAGTAATGGGCTGTTCTATGGTGCCTTGCTTCTTTGGGCAGCAAAATTGTCGTGCACTTTCTCAGTCTTTGGACAAAAAGAAGATCCATGTCAACTGTTGGATAATATGGGATCAAGATAAAAGTTATGTCAACAGTTGGATTTGGCACAGCAAATTCGCTGATTGTAGTGTGGATAAAATTTTGGATTCTGGAGGTTTACTTTTGTCAAATGAAGCAACTATACCTCAAATTTGATCCACAATTATTCTGAAGGGCACTTGTGGAAACTGATCTTTCATCGATGATGCAGAATTTAAAATTTCTTAGCTTTCTTCCTTTTTTCTGCACTTTCGTTTGACTCTTATGAGTTGGTATCATGGACCTGTAACTTTCAAATTGTTCCAAAATAGGGAATTCCAAAGAGTTTCTTGAGAAGATGTGGAAATGATCTCTCAAACTCGGTGCTTCTCAAGGTTCCAGGCGGTTCAACCTGGACTATAGGGCTAGAAAAGTGTAACAATGACATGGTTTTGTTGTGGAAAGGGTGGCAGGAATTCATGGAGCATTACTCCATTGGTCATGGTCACCTCCTAGTTTTCAAATATAGAGGGAACTCCACTTTTCACGTAATAATATTCAATAAGAGTGCTTCAGAGATAAATTATTCCTCAAGCAGTGGCAAAACATCATACCGTGGGAGCGAACTTCCCTCACCTGAAACAGAAGATGTTGTAGAAACAGAAGATCTGGAGGATGTCACACCCCATCAAATAATGAGGAATGAGCCACCTTTACCTTATTCTCAGCTTAGTCCGAGCAACTCACCACAAGGGTCCGAAGGTGCGACTCTTCATTTTAGAAGTCACGTTTCTTCTTACATCACTCTCTTTTATTAGTTCTTTTTAAAAATACTTGAAAACTTTTATGATCCAATGCCGCCAAAATGATATGGCAGCATTAGATGAAAAAAAGTCCTCTGCTATGAAACGGAGTAGCTTTGCTATTTCTATTTGTAGATGGGAAGTAGGTCGATTGAATTGATCCCTACCCTTACCTGTTTTGGAACTAAATGGAACCTGGTCTCCTTGGTATGTAGTTCCTATTGATACTGACCCCGAACAACCACATCTGTCTCAAGCTCAAGCTGACCTGACAGATAGAATTAAACAGCCTACATGCAGAGCGAGCAGTTCTGAGCTGGGCTTTCATGGTCCTACACTTCCAAGACCTCTCACTACTCCTGAATTTGCCTGCAAAGTTGATTCCGAACATCCCTTTTTCAAAAAGGTGATCCGGCGATGTTATATGGATAAACTGGTATGTCTTGAGCTCATCACCGGCATAGTTCAAATATGATTGCTAGTACCTACAATGCCATGATCACATTAGCTGTTGATGTCCACTTGTTTGAGATTTTTTTAGTTATAATCCAATGGATTACTACAACAATACTCATTCCTGGGATTTCTCATTCCACTTAAACAATTTCATGTCTTGGTTGTTCAAACACGTACATGTGCAGTATATTCCAGGTGGATTCATCAAGCAGCATATTCAGGAAAAGCATAGAGCAACTCTTAGGTATGCCAACAGATCATGGTCAGTGAGGCTCATCAGGTGCAACAGACATGTCAGAGGGGCTCTGTTTCTGTCCTTTTCTGCTGGTTGGAGTGCATTTGCAAGAGACACTCATCTGGGCATAGGAAATGTCTGCGTGTTCAAGCTAATTGATAGGAATGATATTGTGTTCGAAGTCTCCATTTTGAGTGGTGAGGACTTGATTTACATTATTGAAAAAGGAGTACTGGAAGTGTAACTTTAGGCTGGTTATAGCATGACTTGCAATCTGGGTTTACAATTTTGCCTCCCTTATTTGGTTGTGCTGCATCACCGACAAGTGCACTTTCTTTTCTATGTTATTGTAAAATACACACATGATGTTTTTAGACTTTTGTGTGTCGATTGGTATGGTAATGATCTAGGCAGGATTCTAGTTGATTTGTCCCTTTCAATGTGAAGAGAGCACTTTCATGTTAATCATAATTTCCAATCTATGCATAGATTGTATGATACTAGGTCAATTGAAGAAATGCTCACACTAAAGTCCAATTTTTTTTTTTTTCATTCTTAGTTCAGTGCAGGAACAAACTGTCTAAACGAAGATTGAATCATTATGAGCTGTCTTTTCGTGGTCCTACACCTCCAAAGCCCCTCAATACTCCTGAATTAGCCAGTGAATTTGAGTCGGAGCATCCCTTCTTTAAAGTGGTGATACAGCAATGGCATGAGAGTAAAGTGGTAAGAAAGATTCAAGCCTAATCCACCACTGGCATATCTCAAGCTCAATCATGATTGCTATAAGTCATGCCTCAATATTGTGTTTTCCCAAGTTGATTTGGTTTGTGTCAGAAACTTAACAACATACTATATTTCTCAAAATGTCCATGGGGATGATGGAGTAACGTGGAACCATAAAAGGACGGATGAGTAAAGACATTAATTGGGTCGGGACTGTCCTTTACTTGGATGAGCAACAAGCTGCTCTATTCATTATCCAAGTCGAAGGATGGACAGTCACTTGAGTAAACTAACTGAAAATAGCTATTAATGGACAGTCACTTCTTAAATGATGCTTTAGATTGCAGGTTAAGATCAATGACTTTCATAAGCCCCTTAAGGCTGTTGATTAAGACTCTTGAACAAGCAATCATTGGCAAGAACCTACATCATGTGCCTTTTTTCACGCGAGTGTATGCTTTTGTGACGTCCTTTTAACGTACAGTGGTTCGTTCACACGTGTACGAATGTGCAGAACGTACCTGGTCACTTTGCCAAGCAACATATTCAAGAAAACAAGGAAATGGTGACTCTTAGGTTTTCAGACAGATCATGGCCAGTGAGGCTGCTAAGCTATTGGGAGGAAACCCGGATGTCCTTCTCTACTGGTTGGCGTGCATTTGCAAGAGAAACTCACTTGTGTGTGGGAAATATCTGTGTGTTTGAGCTCATTGATAGGGATGATGCTGTATTCCAAGTCTCTGTTTTCAGCAGTGCCGGTAAGGATCCGTTTCACATCGATTGAGGTGAACATCGAAGTGTTACTTTAGCCATTCACTGCGAAGATATGGATTGAGCATTCCCAATTATGCATCTTTTATTCAGCAGTTGCAAATCAACTAAAAGTAGACTTCTTTATGTTTCTGTTTTCTTCTTTTCTGCACTAGTCTCAATTCGATTTCCAATCTATGCTGGATCTTTTTATAGCGAGTCAATTAAAGAGACATTCACACCAATGTCTATTAAAGTTCTTATTGTTTTACTACAGGTGGGACTAAAAAATCTACATGCAGAGCGAGCCATTCTGGGCTGGATTTTGATGGTCCTACACTATCAAAGCCTCTAAAGTCTCCCGATTTAGCTAGCAATATTAATTCGGAACATCCCTTTTTCATACTGGTGACCCCGCAAAGTTGTATCCATGGCCTGGTAAGATCTAAAGCTTAATCATCACTCACATATCTCATGTTCATTTTAACAGTTTTCCTGTATTGGCTGTCCAAAAAATGTACATGTGCAGGGTGTTCCGGTTGGATTTGCGAAGCAACATCTTCAGGAACACAAACAAATGGCGACTCTTCAGTATTTGGACAGATCGTGGCCAGTGAAGATCCTTAGGAGCCTTGGACAGGCCACTGGTACTACTACTCTGTCCTTCTCCGCTGGTTGGCGTGCATTTGCAAGAGAAACTCATCTGCGTGCAGGGAATATCTGCTTGTTTGAGCTCATCAATAGTGATGATACTGTGTTTAAAGTCTCCATTTTGGGCGGTGCTGGTAACGACCCGGTGCACATTGATCGAGATGAACATCAGAAGTATTACCTTAGGCCATTGCAGCATCGGAATGATTTCCGGGGTTCCTCATAATGCCTCCTTTTCTTAAGCTGCGGCTAATCAATGAAAAGCACTCCTTTCTGCTTTTGTTTTCTTCGTTCTTCCTTTTTGTGCTAGTTTCAGTTCTCTGTGTACCTTGCCCGGGAAGAACCCCTTAAATTCGGTAAACCTTTATGGTTTTGCACAGCTCTCAACCCGACCAGTAGATCTACAAAAGAGTAAAGATTTCATGCTCTGATGTGTGCTCATGGAGTATTTCGCTTTTCATATATTTTGTCCTCCAATAGTATGGCGTATCTTTTTTTTTAAATAATATTTTATATGCTGCATGTGCCTAATTTAATGACGTTCTCCATGACTAATTATTAAATATCATCTCCCCCAAGTATATAATTCATATACAGCATGTGCCAAATTGGGCAGTTAAATGTACATCAGGAAAGGACAAATGAAACAAATGGTCATTAAACTATGACTCAATGTGCAATGTGATCCTAAACTTTAATTTTATTTGTTCAATATGGTCATTAGTGTAATGTTGTACTTGGATTTTTAATTTGATCGATGTTGTACCTTAACTCTTTTGCGGGCTCCATAGCAAGAAATGATATATTTTGTTAAAGATAGTCCTTCGCGTAAATTGCTTTGAATGGGTAAATCAATCATTTGTCCTTGAAAATCTAACATTAATCGTCTCATACCTACTAATTGGTGTACTTAAGATGCATTTTCTCTAGTTCTCGAAAGAGACATTATATGGATTGGATCAAAGAGGTCTGTCATTCTAAAATAAGGATTCGTTTTTTGTCGCAACTATTCACTTGTAGCATATCATACCTCAATGGATTGGCATAATTTTTCTACCGTATGTACATTCCCATAATGATGGTATTCTTACCAAATCAAACTTTGTTGTTCACCATCTTGTACTAACCATCCGTTAGAAAGTGTTGTTAAAAGATCATCAACTCCTATTGAAATGGATGTAGCAATGGCTTGCTAGAAATCCAGAGTCTTCACTTGATCCAAAATGTGTGATGTATATGCCATTCTGAAGTAATCTATTAATCTGCTCATAAGTCTTTTAATGGCAATTTCATCTATTATTTTATTGTGAAAGACTAGATTGACTTGTTCTGCCATAAGTAGCTCCATATTCTGCTAAGTGGGATTCGACATTGAGTTCATCAATGATTGGAAAACTTAGTTTTCTCGATCTGAATTCACATGGAAATTTGGGAACTAGGGTACTTGTGGAACTGGAGAGATCCAAATTCGTACTGGTGTCATAGAATTACTTCATTTAAATCCCATATGATTAGGTACCAAATGAGAAGGCTCAACAAAACTCTTGTATAGCTTCTTCAACTTCACGAAAAAGAGAAGCATGACCAACCGTTGCTAGAATATATACACATATTTTTTTTTTACACTTCTTACTATTAGATAGTGCCCATAAATTTCATGACAGGTATCCAAAAATTTATAGTGAATCTCAATAGGATCTTCTCTTGAAACGATAACATGTTGATTTAGTCTCCATCGAAGTCACAAAGGACCACCTAAATTGGCTAGCTTCTGTCTATAAGCTCCAATCGCATCATAGGAACTACGAGAAAAAAAAAAGGTTCTTTTTTCTATAATTATAGTTATTATCATAAGTACTTTCATTTTGATAGTTTCTGCCATTCCATAGATTATACCTATTTGTACAAATATCTTGACGATTTTCACTCGTTAATACATATAGACCACTAAGCATATCTAGGGACGAAAATGGGATCCCCAATAGCTGGAGACAAGAGATTCATATGAAAAAACTAAGTAAACGAGCCTTCGCTGGAGCCTCCAAAAATAAAGGTACATGATCATCCATTTGATCCCCATCAAAGTCAGCTTTAATAGGCGAAGAGTAGGAATCAGTACTTGTGTTAGTAGGAGCAGTGCAAATCTTAACAAACGTAGTCAGTCTAGGACTAAGAGTGCTGCTTGTTGAAGTTGTTAGTCTAGGACATCTTAGAAGGGATTGTCTTAAGTTAAAGAACGAGAAGTGTAAAGAAATTAGAGTTGAGTCTATTGATGATATTGTTGTAATAACCGATTGTAATTTCGATAATGTTGATCATGTGATATCTGTCACCAAGGATTTGTCATTTGACAGATGGATTAAAGAATTTAGTTGTTCATTTTATGCTACACCAAATAAGAATTGATTTACTATTTGTCAGTACATGAATAGTGATAACATGCAGTTGGGAAACAATATTGAGTGAAATGTTGTAGGTATTGACGATGTCGATATGAGATGTTAGGACTTTGGTTTCAAAGTCCCATAAGAAGTTGAATAATAAATGAAGAATGGAGAGTCCCACATTGGAAAAAGAGTAGATGAGAGATGGGTTTAAATATTGGAACCTTACAAATGGGTTTGGGCCCCTCGTGGAAGGGAGAGGACATACGCAAAGCTAGGTCAGCCCACACGCATGCACGCCGCCGCCCGCTCGGTTCAATTTGATTCACATTGATTGAGATGAACAATCGAAATTGCTATTCTAAGCCATCTGCAGCGTCAACATAATTTCAGGACTCCTAATTATGCCTCTTTTATTCGGTAGTTGCGAATCAATGAATAGTACTCTTTTATATTTCTGTTTTCTTGTTTTCTGCGCTAGTCTCAATTATTTAATTCCCGTGTTAGAAAGAAACTCTCAAATTTGGCGCTTCTTTAAGGTTTATAGTAGTTCAATCTGACCTATAGAACTAATAAAGCGTAATAATATCAATTACACTTTGCTTATACAACCTGTGATTTTACAAGGTCAATTTCTACATACATCACATTCTTTTCGTCATCTCTTTTCAACTTCTTGAAGATTTTACGCAAGGCTTTTTTTGCATGGTTATGCAACTTGTAGTTTGTTAGTTTATTCTGAAATGAAGAACATCTTGTGAGGCTACGGCAATTTCCAATCTATGCTAGATCTTTTGTGGTATCATGCGAAATAGATTTGAAAAGTTTCCAATGTGGAACAGAGTAGCTTTGCTATTTCCATTTGCAGTAACGGGAAGTAGGTCGATTGAATTGATCTCTATCCCTACCAGTTTTGGAACTAAATGGAACCTGGTCTCCTTGGATATGTAGCTTGTGTCGATACCGACCCCGAAGAACCAGATTTGCCTCGAGCTCAAGCAGATTCGACAGAAAGGATCCAACAGTCTATATGCAGAGTGAGCCCTTCGGAGCTGGTTTTTCATGGTCCTACACTGCCAAAGCCTCTCACTCCTGCTGAATTAGCTTGCAAATTTGATTCGGAACAACCCTTTTTCAAAACGGTGATCCCGCGATCTTACATGTCTTGCCTGGTAAGTCTTGAGCTTAATTCATCACCGGTACGATTGCTACCACATTTGCCTTGTTCAAACATGTACATGTGCAGAGTATTCCGGGTGGATTCATCGAGCAACATATTCAGGAAAACAAGGGAATGGCAACTCTCAGGTTTTCAGGCAAATCATGGCCGGTGAAGCTCCTAAGCTATACTGAGACCAGAACAAGAAAAAATCTCTTAAGCTACACTCAGACCAGAAAAACAGAAAGGATCTTAAGCTATACTCATGAAACCCGGGTGTTCTTCTCCTCTGGTTGGGCTGCATTTGCCAGAGAAACTCATATGCGTGTGGGAAATATCTGTGCGTTTGAGCTCATCGATAGGGATGATGTTGTGTTCCGAGTCTCCATTTTCAGTACTGCCGGTAAGGATCCGATTCACATTGATTAAGATGAACAATCGGAAGTACTACTCTAGGCCATCTGCAGCGTCGACATGAATTCAGGATTCCTAATTATGCCTCTTTTGTTCGGTAGTCGTGACTCAATGAATAGTAGGCCCTTTCATGTTTCTGCTTTCTTCTTTTTCTGCGCTCGTCGAAATTTCTTAATTTCCATTGTGGAAGGAAACTCTCAAATTTCGCGCTTCTTTAAGGTTTATTGTGGTTCAACCTGACCTGAAGAACTAATGAAGTGTAATAATCCGGGTGTTCTGAGCCGGATTTTCATGGTCCTACCCTCCCAAGGTCTCTCACATCTCTCGAATTAGCCAGCAATTTTGATACGGAGCATCCCTTTTCTAACTGGTGATGCCGCGATCTTACACGAGTTACCTGGTGAGTCTCGAGCTTGAATCATCCATTCACAAATCTCATGTTCAATCCAACAGTTCTCATAGTATTGGATATTCAAAACACGTACATGTGCAGCGCATTCCGGTTGGATTTGCCGATCACCGTATTCAGGACAACAAACAAATAGCGGCTCTTCGGTATTCGGACAGATTGTGGCCGGTGAAGCTCACTAGGAGGAGCCCTGCACGGGCTGGAGGGACTCTATATCTGTCCTTCACTGCCGGTTGGCGTGCATTCGCAAGAGAAACTCTTCTGCGTGCTGGAGATGTCTGCATGCTTGAGCTCATCGATAGGGACGATACCGTGTTCGAAGTCTCTATTTTGAGCGAGGCGGATAATGACCCGATTCAAGTAGATTGAGATGAACATCAGAAGTCCTAATAATGCCTCCTTTCTTCTTTCTTCTATTTGTGCTAGTGTCGATTCTCTGACTACCTTGCACGGAAAGTCTCTCAAATTCGGCAAGTCTTTAAGGTTTTGCACAGGGACAACACCAGTAGATCTAGAGAAGTGTGAAAATTTCATGCTCTGATTTGCGTTCACAGAGTATTTCTCTTCGGTTATGATCACCCCATAGTTTTGGAGCATGGCGCGATCCCGTTGGGGAAAAACAATGATCGACAGGGGTCGGGATCGAACCCGCTACGAGGGTCAGGAGATTGTCCGAATCATCTCCAATGAGTCTCGCTCCGAGTTCATCAAGTCATGATTCGCGCTCGCTGCTTTTAAACCTTCATGGATGTCCGGATCGATTCAACAATTGGTAGCAGGAGGCACCGCAATGTACTCATCGTTGACTCTTTATAATTGCAGCAACTTGAGACATATTTTCGCTCCATCGACGGCTCGGCGTCTAAATGGCAAATTAGTTCTGGAAACTTGTCGAGATCTTTGTTGGAATGTTTAAAGAAAGAACAAAACGGTTATCACATCAGGTTCCAAAACAACGTACTGTTGCACGCAAAAGCCGATAAGCGGCCCAGTGGAACTACCGTCAACTGATCTGAAATCGACTACCGATAACCGATCTCAAATCAAGGGCGTAAGCATAAGCTGCCGTCGAAAAACGTAAGCAGTGACCGAAGGGAGAGAGTTGACCAAAATGAGTTCATGGGATCATTCATGAGGTAATGACATTATGTCCAAACACAACACCTCATCTTTCATATTCGTCTCTTGACAAAGTCAAGGGAGTCATCAAGACTGGTTTGGCTAGTGCAGCAAGAGAGCTCCACATCATATTCCTCTCTCGCCAACCGCTAAGAAAAAAATACCTAGAAAAGAAAAAACAAATGAAAATGAGGAAAAAGAAAGAATATTCAAATAGTCGAAGAAAAATGTTATACCATTCTTAAGAACTGTCCACATCACCGTCGGTCGTGCCACGTGGGACGGTTGGCCTGTACGTAAGCTATTTTCAGTCAATTTCTGTCGGATGGACTCAATTGCAAAAAGTGAACGATAGTATTGAGAATAATACCCTTTTAAAACCGACGTGCGGATTTATATACCTGCCTCCATGTTGATCCCTCTTTTACATGAATTTTGTCTCGCTTTACGTCTTTCTTTATCAAAAACATGTTATGTTCTTGTATAGCAAATCGAACTGCACCATTCTAATGACAGATGGTTTAACTTTAAATCAATTTTTATAGATGATTCGAAATAGATAATTTCTATAGATGACGTGCTAATAACAGCAAAATTACCAAAAAAGTCTCAAACCTATTGCAATTGTATCAATTCAGTCTTAAATATATTTTTTTGCCAAGTACAATCATAAAGTTTTTGCATTTGTGCCAATTTAGTATATCCAGTCAATTTTGATCTAAAATAGCTAAAGTGGCATGCCGGCATTGATGTGGCAACTTTTAGTGATAGTTTGATACTTTTATTGATTTTTTTATTTACTTTTTCTTTTCTTCCTCTATAGCAGCTTTTTCTTCCTCCAACCAGCCGGTCACTAAGGTTCGGTGATCGGCCAAAGGCGAGGGCAAGCCTCACTATGGCTAGGCGAGAACTAGAGATAAAGACAACCGAGGATGGAGAGTCGTTCAAGGTTGCTGTGGAGATTGCGACCTCGAAGGCTCATTTCTTCTCTGCGCGGATTCGAAGACAATAAGAGAAATGCGTCAATCTTCAATCTCTCCTCTTTCCTCTCTCTCAACTAAAGCACATTACAAGTGCCAAAATTTGTGTACGGTGCTCACGTTAGTGCTAAAACTTTCAAAACGATCATTTAAGTGCCAATTTTTTTTTAAAATGTTTACTTCAGTGCCAACTCCAATTTGAGCTAATGTGGCTCCTAAAAAATTTGACGTGACATATTTTTTATTAATATTTGAGCTGACGTGACTTGCCAAAATTAGCCTTGAAGTGAGAGTTTTTCAAAAAAAGTTAGCATTTAAGTGATCGTTTTGAAAGTTTTGATACTAAAATGATCGTCATTCAAAAAAATTGACACTTACGTGATCGTTTTATAAGTTTTGATACTAAAATAAGCGTCATACATAAGTTTTGACACTTATAATGTATTTAAGGCCCGTTTCTCTCCCTCTACTCTCTCTTGCGCGCATTGCGTGGCAAAGGAGAAAAGAGAAAGTGTCTCTCTATGCATTAATGGCGTCCATTTCTGGCATTAAACCACTATCAAAGTTTGCGCCACCATCTACGAATGAGGTCCAACCTTGCCATGGCCGAGCGAGATCGACATGGCTGGGCAAGGTTGCGCTTAGGTCCGCCGATCGGCGAAACAAAGAAGAAAATAGGGAAGAAAACATTAAGTAAATAAATTGGAAAAAAAATATCAAATTTTGTTAAAAATTATCACGTCAACGATTTTCAGTCAAATTTATCGGATGAACTGAATTAGCACAAATGTAAAAGATTTATAACTGAATTGGCATAAATATAAATAGATTAGGTCTGAATTGATAAAAAAAAAAAGAGTAAAACTTGATTAGCCCAATTACAATAGATTTCTGACTTTTTTTTGTAATTTTTTCTCCTAATCTCCATATCCGTATTCATGTCGGTCCATTTTCTATATAAGCTTTGTGTCGCTATACATGTTTTACTTCATCAAAAACACAAACGTATATACTTATACAACACTGGCGAGTGAATTAAATGCTCCTTGTTGCTAGAAAGTATTTTACTCATAAGCCGATATTAGCGACGTAGATAAACGAAACGGTCAGTACTGATTTGATAAAAGGATATTATAAGTAACAACCAATTTCAGATTATGTATTCGAAAAATCGAAAATCTAAAGGTCCTATTCGGCTACTACTGGGGCTGCAGAGGTTGCGCTCAACCTCAAACTATCATGGCACGCCTTAAAGTCGTCCTGGCTCGTCCAACGCGGACAATGCCGTGTCGGCAAAAAGGCCCGGGGTTTAGGGTGGTCTTACACCGGTGATATATGTTTCGAATATTGTTTATGTAAGAATTATCGTGAAGTGACTATAATTATCGAATTTGAGCGTCACGCATAATAGTAATCATGCTGCCCGAATATAACGATACGTGGATTTGGTCATATCTTGTTAATGAAGTAATCCATACACGAAATACGTTTCGATCTAGCTCCTTCCAAGAATAATGCGCACAAAATTCGCATTCGAATACTCGAAAAAGAACACGTGCGTAGCCCGGCACAAGAAATGGTATTCGAGAGGACAACCCCCACAACAAAAACAAAAAATAAAAAAGAAAAAAGAGAATTGAGAACACGACATACGTGTCGAGAAAACGCACGTGAATAGTCCACGTGGCGTCCCGCCGTGATCCCCAACAGACGGACGGCTTTTAATTGCTTGTCGGCTCGCCAACCACGTGAAAAGGCAACCGCAACACCAAGGAGGCCACCCCGGAACAGCGCCACGTGTCGATCGATGGATGGTGGGGCCGAAGCGCGTTGCGTGCCGTTCGATCGGTAGTTAACGCGTCGGTGCAGGATAAGCAAAAGTGCGGGCGGGAGTAGCGTAGTCTCCGCCACCCGCGCTAGTTGCGTGGGGTGGACTCACTCACTTTGTCCAGCTGGTTTTTAGGTGTCTTCGTTCGATCTAATCCGGCGGCACACTTTCTACACATGACATATGTTATTACGACATTATTTGGTCATGCTTAATGTCCTAAGCATTATCAAAATCGAAAAACCTCGCCGGACTTTAACAGTACACTTACGTTACATGGATAACTTTCTACGAAACACGGAATTCATATGATTCGAAACCCGAATGCGAGAAAAAAAATTAAATCTGCAAATCCCGATCCTGAAGTTATTATACCGCATCGAGCATCGATCGGATCCTTTTATCTAATAAACGAGAAGCTTGAGTAGCCGTGTCCGTATTTGCCACGCGATTCAAAAGCGAGAGGGCGAGTAGGCCCGATCAACAAGCGAGGACGGAAAGAAAAAGATCGCGAGATAGATTTTAATTTTCGACTCGAAAGGTGGAAACTCTTGCACAAGGAAAATTAACGGAATGGGAATTAGCCGGACTTCTCGTCTTTTATCCTTATTAACTGATTTATAACCTCAAATAAATAAAGTTTTATCCTTTCTTTTTGATCAATTAGAATGCTAAGCAGGCCAGTGCTAATTAAAAAAAAATCATCAACCAGCGAACGCCAACTACAACCAGAAAAAAAAAACACAAAATAATAATAAAAGAGATGAACGAGGATTAATCATCGGAGCATTAACTGACGAACACGTGGCCAATCATTGAGCGACATCTCACCTCCCAGATTAGCTGAGCTGTCTCTCTAGATTCGCGACCCCACGGGGCATACGCCCTACGGGGAAGGGACCCCACAAAGTTGACCCACGTCATCAAATTTGAGAATTCTTTTTATTTTATTTTATTTTATTTTGGCTGAAAATCAGATATTAGTTACATGATTAGTGGTGCTAACTTCGAAATATTATTTCAGAAAACTAGTTCGACCCGTCACAAGAAAGATCATTTTCCATAACACTTTACATTTGAAAAACGACGCCGGAAGGTCGAGCCAAAAATTATTACGAAAAGTTTTCTTACTTTTAACATGAAGCGAATTTGAACGAAGTTTCGCCATTTTCAAATGCTGAGGAGGATTTTTAGTGAATACATCGAGTAAAGTTTGCAGATTCGATTGCAAAAACGACTCGTGTTACGTACGATATCCAAGGGAGTATTCCCGAAAGTACAAAGTGCATTGCAACTCAAATACCATCCATTAAACGTATCGGATTGTTGAGCACTGCGCGTCCGATGCGAGACTCGCTCGATTATTTTTTCGTCTGACTCGAGGACATTCTAACAAGGTGACTAATTGACTATTTTGACTACTCAAATTGACTAGTTTCGTAAAATGGTTAAATCACTTTCACCGTTTATCCCTTTTTATTTGGATGTGATACTGACAAAACTTTGGCAAATCTAGGACAAACTAGCGTTCCTAAAGTATCGAATATTCCCAATTTCGGAAGTTCCCGCAATGCGACTTTTGATAGCAATGCAATCGGTAGGAAGTTTAAGTTATTAAGATTAATATACCCTCGAACACGTGACGTATTACTCAAGAGAGAGGGAAAATTTGCACAATCAATCCCGAACCTATTGTACATATACCAATTCGATCTTAATCTTTTTAATTGTGTCAATTTTGTCCTAAATCTTTGATACGAAATTTCAATACTAGTCCTTCCAATCAATTTTTCCCAGAAAATCGGTGATGTGACGGTCTATTCGTCGCCAGCCGCTCGACGTGGCAAACCGTCACGTCGGCGATTTCTCCCGAAAATTGGCCGGAATGACTGCATTGAAGTTCTGGCAGAAAGTTTAGAGCTAAATTGGCGAAATTGGAAAATGATTGAATTAACATCCGTACAATAGATTTATGACTGATCAGACGATTCCCCAAGAAAGAAAATCTAACGACTAAGGTGGGAGATGGATCTTGACCGTTCATCAATTGTTAAAATATATATATTTTTTATATTATGATAGTTAGTACTATAGCACCACTTGGACAAACCTAGAAAATTTGTCTTGATATTGTTGTGATACATAAATTATTGTCGTTAGTACCATAGCACCTCTTGCACAAACAAGCTATAGCGGAGATGATCCCAAGGAGGGTTGGAACGACTTTTGTGGGGGGCAGCATACAGAGGACCCAAAATCTGTCGGCTCTGGAAAAATCCTTTTTTATTTCTTGCTATAGGAAAAGAAAATTAATAAAAATTTACTCTTTTTTCCTAGTACGTATATAGCTCGATGCATTGAGAAAAAAAAATATTTTCCAGTTGCTCTTTCACTTGGAAACAAACCCGCGTCACCATATATGTCATTTTCCCACTGATTGATTCTATCCGTGACATCGAATCGATCATATCAAAATTCCTTCCAAACGCGTAATTTGATGTATCTGATCATTTAATCCGCATGCGGTTTATCTCACGTTGTAAAGATCCATGACCGACATTCTCGACCATTCAATTTGCATTATTGATAATTCAATATCCAAGACTTCTCTTTATATAAAAGGAAAGGGAAAAAGCCACACACAAAAAAAATCTCAAATCATGCCCCAATATAACATATTTTACCTTGAATTTTTTATTTGTGGCATCACAACCCCTAAACTATGTCCACTGTGACACGTTTACCTTAAATTTTTTTATTGCGATATAAAAAATCTCAAACTTATACCCACGTGACACATTTACCACCCGTCTACCTTCCCTTATGAGAATTTTTAGTCAAAAGAATGTCTCTTTTAGTGTACTTAAATCCACGTGGGCGTCATGTCAATCAATACCGCTTGCTTTCATAAGTTAATGCAGGTAGATTTTTTTTTTTTTTACGGTGCTCATTGACGGGACCTTGATGGATAGTAAATATGTCACGTTAAGTATAAAATTAGGATTTTTTATGTCACATAAAACAGTTTAGCGTAAATATGTTACAGTTCGAGGTTTTCGGTGATATTTTTAAAGAAAAAACGAAAAAGAAAAGGGAAAAGGAAAAAGGGAAAAGGTAAGAAGGCTGGCGTGCCATGGTGTTTTGACTTGACAAAGTCATTCAAGGAAAGCTAAGTCCTCCTCTTCCTTCCCACTCCTACCTCTTCTTCCTTTCTCTCTCTATCTCTAAAAATTCAGTTGACCGACTTCACCTCCGACTGATCTTTCTCCCCGCTATATATACACAGATGCAGCCCCACCAAGCTTCCACACCTCTCTCTCTGATCAAACCAGTAGTCCCTCAGCCACTGAACATGGCCCTCGAAGCTCTCAACTCGCCCACCGCCGCCGCTCCCTTCGGCCACGACGACGTGGACAGCCACCCCTGGGCCAAGCGGAAGCGCTCGAAACGGCCCCGTGTGGACCCGGAGAGCCCGCCCTCCGAGGAGGAGTACCTCGCCCTCTGCCTCATCATGCTTGCCCGCGGCGGGGAGAGCAGCGGTCAGCCGCCGGAGGCTCCGAGCGTGAAGCTCTCCTACAAGTGTTCCGTCTGCGACAGGGCCTTCCCTTCCTACCAGGCCCTCGGCGGCCACAAGGCCAGCCACCGCAAATCCTCCTCCGAAGCCGCCGCCTCCTCCGCCGCCCCCGCGGCCGAGAACCCCACCTCCTCCTCCTCCGCCGCCGTGGCAGCCGTCGGCGGTAAGCTCCACGAGTGCTCCATCTGCCACAAGACCTTCCCCACCGGCCAGGCCTTGGGCGGCCACAAGCGGTGTCACTACGACGGCGGCAGTAGTAGCGGCGGCGGCGGCCCCGCCACCGGCTTCTCTTCCTCCGAAGCAGGAGGCTCGAGCCACATAGCCGTCAGCCACCGGGAACCGATCGACCTGAACCTGCCGGCCTTGCCGGAATTCTGGGTCGGCATCGACGAAAGCAGCGATCTGGACCCTAAAAGTCAACCCCCCGGCGAGCAAGAGGCGGAGAGCCCTCTTCCGGCGAAAAGGCCGAGGTTGTTTCTGGATCCAGAGGATGTGGGGTCTCCCCAAAGATGATTTCCGACATTTACGTGGATTACAAAGATTACCCTTTACTTCATTGTTCATTTTTTTTCCTTTTTTTAAGGATTATTTGTTCATTAGACTTTTGTTTTCAGCTAGGGTTCGATCTGATTGTTCTGTACAGCAAAAGAAACTGACGATTGTCATTTGTGCAAATTCTTGCAGCCCCTCTTGGCTGATCATTATCAATTACTTGTCACTGAATATTCTTTCATTCCTTGAATGAATAAAAATCACAGAAATATGACCTCATAGATCGATCGGCTTTGCTGTTCTAACCTTTCTCTGCAAGCTAGGGTTAGGTATACACCCACAGCCAACTTGGAAATAAACTATACACGAGTCAAGTTCCACAATTTCTAGTTTTTGGGAAGCAAACGGGGCCAGCACAGCCACAGCAGGCAGAAGAACGTGCAATCGCTCGAGCCATGTTCGGTGTTTTCGGAGGCTAATTCGACAATTTACCCTACCTTAACAAACAGCTCGGAAGCACGCTGTGCTTCGGGGTCGATTTCGGTTCTTGTTCGACGCTGCTCCTTTGGTCAGCAGCGACGTTAACCCGTCACAAACTTTTCAAACGCAATAGTTTTTCACAGAAGCAGGAGACTTGGGAAGCCATTCAAGTTACGTTACTGAGTGAACTGAGCAACTTTTCCACGTTTTTGCTGGGGAAGAGGTTAACTTCAAGATCACAGAAACTTTTTCTTTTTTTTTCGCTGGACGATGCGTGCCGTGCGGTTAAGCCGTGTGAATGGGATGGGAACAGATTGGAGGTGTTTCTTTATTCTTATCGCGATTCGGGTGGATTGATTCTTGCCTTAATTGGCAGAGCAAGAGTGTGGGAATGTTCTTTCTTGGAGTTTTCTTTTTACAGGTCAGGCTTGCCGAGAAGATGCCTTAATTTTGTTGGACACTTGTTGGAGTTTAATCCTCAAAAGTAGAGTCAATTGGGTTCTTGAATCTTTGGCCAATGTTGCAAGGGTTAGAAGCTCTTTAAGCAATGATGGTCACGTCACGTACAGTAAATCTTATCGAACTTGATTTATTAAGTGATGCGTCAAATCGCCATAAATAGAAAGTGGCCCAATTGTAAAGTATAGTTAATTGGGTTCTTGAATTTTTGGCCAAAAAAAGTGGGTCATAATGTTTGGCCTAAAAGAAGATTGGGGTTCCAAAATTTGGAATGTTGTGTGGGTTAGAAGCCCTTTAAGCAATGTTGGCTATGTCCAGAAATCTTATTGATTTGATCTATTAAGTGATGCGTCAAATTACCATAGATAGAAAGTTGCCCGATTATAAAGTATACTCAATCGGGTTCTTGATTTTTTGGGCAAAAAAAGAGTGGGTCGTAATGTCTGGCCTAAAAGAAGATTGGGGTTCTAAAATTTGGAATGTTGCGGGGGTTAGAAACCCTTTAAGCAACACTAGCTACGTCCAGTAAATCTTATCGAATTTGATCTATTAAGTGATGCGTCAAATTGCTATTGATAGAAAGTTGCCCAATTGTAAAGTATAGCCAATTAGGTTCTTGAATTTTTAGGCAAAAAAAGAGTGGGTCCTAATGTTTGGCCTAAAAGAAGATTGGGTTCTAAATTTGGAATATTGCTAGGTTAGAAACCCTTCAAGCAACGCTGGCCACGTACAGCAAATCGAATTTGATCTATTAAGAGATGCGTCAAATTGCCACTTATAGAGAGTCGTCGATTGTCGAATTTTCCCGTCCTCACTCTGATCCATATGAACGTAACTTTATCTCGTCCAAAGTTACTTCTCGGGTCGAGGATTGAGAACAAGATAATTCTCGTCGTAGTAGTTTCATGCCTCAATCCTAAGAGTTCTTATTATCTAGGTTTTACCGTCATTAGTCAATGATTCGGACCTTTCAGTTTCGTAGACGTGGATTGTTTGACTCGACTTGTGTACAGCTCAATGGCGGAGTTAAACCAACCGAAGCTCACTAGGAAAGTACAAAAGCCGAAGTGTTCTTTGCGTGTGGGAAGCAAATGTGAACGCACCTGTTCACACTGGTATAGAAATTATTTTTTTAAATTGCATTTCCAAGTGGTGAGAAGTTGTCAATGAGATGGAGTTTAGACCGGGCTAAGCAAGAGTTTAGCACACGGAATAATTCGACGTGCTTTTTCTGCTAATCACATCGGGAGGTACGCCTTCGTGTACGCACAAGCTCGCGAAACCTAGAAATATACGACCAATTGGACGTATTGTTGATTAATTCCGTGAATTGCTTTGATTAATTGCGTAGTTATACGAATCATCAAATAAATTGAAAGTAGACTCATCAAACGAGCGAGTCATATTAGATCTGATGGGATCGAAAATGGTCCCATCCAAATTGACACATTTAACTCATTTCGATTCATTTTCATGCAATGTAAATATTCTCTCACATTCAACCGAATCTAGAAGCGCACCAAAAAACCGAATCTAGAAAAAAACTCATAATAAAGTTAGATTAAGTGAGGGCGAGAAAGAGTAAATGGAGAGCCGTAGAGGTGGATTGGGACTGAATAAGTCATAAATCCCTTTAACAATCATTTCATTTTGGGTTTTACCATTCTATACACATTTATAACTTATTTACAGAACATAGATAATCCATGTAATAACTCAATTCATCAAAATATGGATTAAGAATTATAACTCATATTGACGGGTCTAATTGGAAGGATCTTCAATTTGACAGAAGAGTAATCGTTTCTTCCACGGTGCTCGGGTAATCTTCATTTTGTCCACGATTTCTAAGATCCAAATCCCAACATTGATGTCACGTGTCTATAAATTTTTGAAAGAAAATCAAGGCGTATGTCGATTTTATAACGAAAACATTGTACAAAGTCGACTAATCCTCTATTGGTCTGAGGATCTGATTGCCTGATCTCTCTCACTAACCATCAAATCAACGGTGGATAAGGCGGCTTGTTGAATAGCGTTATTATGATTGGCGGCGTATGCTAGAATCACTCATTTTCGAATGCAATCGATGGGTCTTTCGTATTTTTTTTGGGGTTGCCCGCCCTATGTAATTGCTTATCCTCATCCGGTATAGTCTAAGATCTATGCAAGTTATGACACTAATAAACACGATCCGGAAAGGGAGGAAATTATCAAAAAAGTCATAAACTTATTGCAATCGTACAAATTCAGTCCCAAGCCTTCTTCCTTTTACCAATTGAATCTTAAACATTTTGCGGTTGTGCCAATTCGATCCATTTGGCCGATCGACACCGACGTGACAAATTTTTAATAATATTTAAATATTTTTCAAATTTTATAGTTATTTTTTAATAACTTTTTTTCCAGTCTTTTTTCTTTCTTTTCCTTTTTTTTTAAAAAAAATTTGGGTTGGCATGACGGTGCCACGTCAAGACCGGCTGGCCAAATGGATTGAATTTGCACAAATGCAAAAGATTTAAGACTCAAACGGCAAAAAAGAAAAAAATTTATGATTGAAATTGGCATAATTACAATAGATTTAGGACTTTTTTTTTGTAATTCTCTCCCCTAAAAGGAGCAAAAGCTAAGTCGCTCGGTGCGTGGGTGTCACGATTCGGATCGGTGGCACTGGATCAACCGCCGTGGGTTTGTTACAACCCGAACCGTTCCCGATCGCAGGTTATGGACCAATCGATTTCGAGCGAGCAAACTTCCCGATGTTAAGAAACACGCGCACGAATTCGTCCAAGGACTGTTTGTAAGCAAGTTGATAGTCAAGTCGTGTGTAGGGTGCTTCATTAATTAAACAACTACTTTAGGTGATTGTGAATGGATTACCAAGTCAACTGCCACCAATCATCGTACCAAACCACTCTGAAAATTGTAGTTAGGACAGTTATTGTGTCGCGTGTTGTAACAATACATACAGTCATGTATGATAATCCGCCGTATTAGGTAAAGGAAACATATCTCGTTGCTGTAAAGTAATAATTAATCGCTTGATTACAAAAACTCATTCGAAAAGAATATCCACATTGTTAAAACGTTTTGGATATACATGTGCAAACCCCCCATCGTCGTCGTTGTCGTCATATTCCGAAGGTTTTTCACCAAATCACGCTTCCAACAGCCATGCCGCCGCCGCTGCCTTGTCGTTTTGTCAGCATTTCCCGAACTTCTATTGGATCAAAGCTTCAACGCCCCGGAGAATTTGAAGAGTCGAGCTCTTTCATTGTATAATTCGAAATCAATTGCCGAGGCACTCGAGTTAAAGTTAAAATCACGTGTCGAATTAGAGATTGCACACATTTTTCTGATATTTACATATTCGACGCCAATTTTCTTGTCAAATTTTCGAACTCGGAATTTGCTGTTGTAGTAATTTTGGGTACCCCTCTCCGGGACATCTCTATCTCTAGATTTCAACTCTTTTCCTTTCACAAATCGTGGCCATGAAAGTTTCCCTTAAAGATCAAATCGCCAACTCGCGGTACGAATAATGAATGGACTAAGGCCACAATTTTTACTTTTTTATTTTTTTTGTGAAGAGACGAAAGTCCTTTAGTCCTAAAGGCGACAAATAATAACTTTTGTCGCATTTGAAAACCAAATGTGGCAAAACGAACTTGTCTTTCTCTAAGAGGCAACAAAAATCCATCATGTTGTCCGGAGAAAAGTACCAAGAAAATTCTAGACCTAATTTATTGGTATTAATTGAGTTCTCAATATTTTAATTGGATTAATTTGATTATAAACCTATTGCATTACTACAAATTGAGTCAACCCGACCAATTTTAATTGAAAATAGGTGACGTGAACACTGGTCATTCTGTATATGCACGACCGACGTATGACATAGAAATTTTTTTATGAAATTTTTTGTTTGTTTTTTACTTTCTTTTCTTTTCTTTTCTATTCTTTATTTTTTTTTTTAATGAGGAATGGCAAGGGCCACCGCCCAACCCTCACTGGATTGGGCCAAGGGCCGCAAAGCACTCTCTTGGTCAGATCAAGCTGAGGGGGCCACGTGCCCTTGCTAGGCTTTCACCGGCCACAATGAGGGCATTGAGCGAGGGCCACCACGCCCTCATCGACCACATCGAGGGCGTGTGTGCCCTGACCTAGTGGCTAGTGAGGGCCAAGACGCTCTCGACTAGTGGTGGTCCTCATAAAAAAAAAATAAAGAACATAAAAGAAAACAAAAAAACAAAAATAGATATAAATGCAAAAACCATTAAAATATTATTTAAAAATGTTCATTTCAGTGATTTTCGACTAAAATTAGCTGGATATGCTTAATTTGATATAATTAAAAGGTTTAGAAATGAATCGGTCCAATTAAAAAAATTTCATAGAAAATGAATAATTTCAAAAATATTTGTCTAAATATGATTATTTGCATGGCTCACAAAAATGAATAAATGAAAAATATTTTCATCGTATGGAAAATATTTGGACGTAAATCATTGTCGATAATGAAAGCTCTTTCATTAACCAATGATTTCAACCTACACAAGTAATGATTTGTAGAAAAAGATTTTAGAAATCGCTCAACTTTTACGAAACAAATGGAGCCTAACGCCATAGTGGGTCTATAGTTGCTAGTTTTAACGACATAAATCACCGTTAAAATCTGAACATATTAACTTAAAAGTACCATTCGTGTCACGTTTGATATGTTGGACTGAAAAATTTATATAAAAAAAAAATTATAACCGGTGGTTTTCTGTTTGGGCCGACTATAGTTGAAAAGATTGGGGATTAAATTTTGAAGGCATCAATGTTAGCCAAAGCCCAACCAAATGGGCCGCCCAAAGTCGTCCAACTTAAAGGAATGGCAAGGAAGGCCTCTAGCACGGCATTCAAGTTTAGGAAAAATTATCTAAAAAGTTCTAAGCCTATAGCACTTTTGTCAATTCGGCTTTTAAATTTTTTCACATTTAACCAATTGAGTCCGTATAACTAATTTTGGCTGGAAATCGTTGGCGTGGACATCGACCGTCATACATGACAGAGCTGGTACTAACGTGATAATTTTTAAGAATATTTTGATTGACTTGCCCGCACGAGGCAAGTTTCTCTACCCTCCTACAACACGTATGCGGATTCCCCGGCCTCATTTTCCATCGTTCACATCAGTTTCAACCTCAAGACAGTTCGATTTGATTGACACGATTTAGCATAATAGCTTGTAAATCGATGGATTAAAAGATTCATTAGAGAAAGTTTCCTTCGATCGGGGTTGATAAAAACATGGCCCGCCCAAAACCTCATTTAGCTAAGAAAAATCACGAAAAATCATCCTCGTCGTATTTTCCCAATCCCCGTAAATTTTATACCCTCTTATCGATTTGAAAATGTTAATTATGATCATCATCGTTATTATTAATACTATTAACAAAAAATAAAACTTGTCGGAGTACTTGCGGAAAAAGCGGAATTAGTACTAGATAAATGATTTAAACGAGCATTACGCAATTAATTAAAATTAGGGGACCCCTAATGAAAAGTGGCTTTTGGAAATCAAATGTTTGCAAAAGTTAATTGCTTTTTCCCAGCATTTCGTGCCGCAACTTTTTTGCTTGCAGGCCTTTTCGCTTTTTCACGATGCATGCACGTTCAACCCTGGAATCATGAGATCCATGCATGCACATTATGGTGAGGAATAATATTATATAGTAAGGCTATGCTTATTTTGTAACGAATAAATAATTTGTACAATAATTATTTTTTTAAGAATGATGACTTGTATCGCTTACAAAAATAAATGAATGATGAATAGTTTCACCTTTTACGAAAATGTCTGGATATAAATTGTTGTCGACGATGAAAACATTTCATATGAGCTCATTATTTCAAACGATATAGGCGATTAATTTAAGAAAAATATTATGCAAATCATACGTTTTTCACGAAACAATCGGAAGTAAGAGTCATATACTAAACGGGTTTTATAAAACGATGTGGCAGATTCTGAGGAAATTGTCCAATCATTCTAAGCCTATCGTACATATGCTAATTCAATCCTAAAGTTTTCAAATTATTTCAATTTAGTCCCAAACTATTACATGAATTCAAATGTAATCGTTCTGACAAATTTTCACCGAAAATCACTGACATTATACTGTGCTACGTAGGACGGTCGGTGATGACTAAACCACGACGCCGACGATTTTTCAAGGAAATTGGCCATAAGTGCTACATTGGAGTTCCTATCAAGATTTCTGAAAAAAATTAGTAAATTTAAATATTTCATAACTGAATTAGCATACGTACGATATGTTTAGGATTAATTGGATAATTTTCCCACAGGTTTTTATTGAGTGCTTAATTTGGCCCGCAATAACCACTTACAGTTTGCCATATCATTTAATAAATCTCTCTAATGCATGGATCTTAAGACATCTGCCAGTACTCTGTTTTGAGTCTGCATTTTTTGCTTCGATTACTTTAACGTTGTTTCTCTTTCCTCGCTACGAAACCTTTTTCTCCTCTCTCTGTCTCTGTCTCTGTCTCTCTCATGCATTTTATCCGGAGTGGATCAGTTACACTGCATCCATGGGGGGCAATTGGTTAGAAAAAAGTTTATTAGTTTCCTACTATTGTAATGTCAATGTATAAAAAAATGAAAAGAGTTAAGCAACAAAAAAAAAAAAAAAGTCCCAGAGAGAAAAATAGATGGAAATTATTAAGGTTTTTATATGAAAACGCCTGATTATATTCATTCTTGATTAGGCACTTGGGTCATTTTAGTTTTTTTTTTTTTTTTCTGGTCGGATGATTTTTTGGTCGACTTGTCTCAAAAAGCTTTTATTTACTTTTTAATAAATGTTAATTGTTCAGACAAGCATGTTTATCTAAAGTTAACTATCCTATCCAATTGAATGTTTGTGTCTAATCACCAGATACATTGCTTTGTGATTCCTATATAAACATATTTCTTGGACTAGAAAAGATTTTTCGGACTTTCATAAATATATATTGAAAGAGCTTGAGAGGCTAAATTGAATCCTAAGGGCTTTATCGCCTTAGGAAAGTGATTCCACGCACTTCTTAACCGAGCAATCCTATTTTCTATGATACATCTGGATTGCATTCTTCCATACATCATAAATTCAAATCAATTTTGCAGTTTAATTTTGAATAGGCTCATCTTGAGTTGGCACTTGGCATGTAGCAGATGACTGATTTATAAGTAGTGACATGTCCTAGATTTATGCCAGACGTTGAATGTTGCTAACTTATAAAAGGAAAATTGGATAATCCAACCTTTCCATTGAAATCAGTAACAGCAATAGTTGCATAGGTCAATGCCTGAACTTAATCGGTTCATGAGATTATTCGAATAATTCATAGTGATCTTCAGGTAGCTGGGTCTCTGCGTAAATAATTATGGATTATAAGAAAGAAAACAGTTGTACATACAATCTATATTGTTATTTGCCCGGTTAATTCACATATCGGCACCTAATTTGTTAAAGCCGGGCGGTAGAGGATTCGTGGATATTAGATTTCTCTCTGGTTAATACTTAAAAAGATGGTGACATGGTCCAAATCAAGGAAAAAGGATGCCATCGAACCAAAATAAAGCTCGACTCCGATATTCCAATTTCGTGCCGAAGTACTGAATGGGTGTAATGTCATTACTCGCGGATCTTCGAAGGCACGCATACTTGACATGAATGAGACTGCGACTCGAGCACGGTGGTAACCTCTGGAGTTCTTCCATAGATTAAGCTAGGCTATCTCATCTTATTCGAGGAGCCGATCTGATAAATGCACTTCAAAGTGGATAGGACTAGATAATTTAAGGAACTTTAGTTTTTTTCACAGGTTTAGTGACGCTCCATTGAATAACAATTTGTGCTTCCACTTCAATTTATTGGAACTTGGGTTTGGCCCCACACTCAAAAGGGTGATGGACACAAAATATTCATGCGCCCTTTTTGATTAGGCACTAATCAATTGAATTGTGGGCCCCCCTTCATTGCCGCAATCAGAGCAAATCGAGTTTATTGACAGTCCACATAGGCTAAATTATGTGCATCTAAAAGTCCTAAACGATTGGTCCACAACATTAACCCCGGGGCTCCCAACATTAAACAAAATGGCTATGAAAGATCATAATTTAATTTTTCTAATCGGAGGCATTATTCAAATAGGGGCTTAATTGTCACTTTTTGAAAACTACAAGGATATCCGACCAAAAAAGAAAAAAAGTAAACTCCAAGGATAATACATTATGCCTAAATATGCCATATAGGGATGTGATATCACTAGAGTTTATACAACAAAGACGACATATTAAAGTAGGTTTCAATTATTGCTAATGAACGATTTCATCTCTCTAGTATACTCATGTAAGGGATATCGAGACAAATGATTTTTGAATTTTGGCCAATAAATAATGTGGTCTATGAACTTTTAATTTATTCTATGCGGTCATTGAACTTTATTCTAATATGTAATGTGGTTCCCAAACTTTCAATGTGGCAAAAAAATGTGGTCCCCCAACTTTCAAAATATGTTTAACGTAGTCCCTCAATTTTGTGAAAATGCTTAATGTGTCGTTCCATTAGTTCAAGTTCGGGGCAATATTGAGCATTTTCTTATAATTTAGAAACTAAATTAAACATGTACCAATATTTCGGGGACCACATTGAATAAATTAAAAATTTAGGAATCATATTACACATTAGGTTTAGGGGTGAGCAAACTGGACTCGATAGGACAAGACCGGACTGGATTGGCTGGGTTGGTCCGGTCCTTAAGAGAGGCGACTTGGTCTCCGGTTCCATGGTGGATGGGACCACATCGGATTACCTATAATATATATACACAAACATACAAAAAATTAGAAAAAAAAAATTAGATTTTTTTTTTGAAGAGTTAGTTAACCTAATTTTCCCATCTTTTGCTCGACACTCACTCCTCTCCTCTCGTTTGACACTCGCATCTCGCCTTCACAATGCAGCTCTACTCGGCAGTCCCTTCTCTCTCCTTCGTCTCTTTGCTTGCTCCTCTCGCAGTCCCGCCTCTCACTCGTCACTCTTTTCGCATCTCATTATTTAGGATTAGAAATACTCATGTGATGGTTGTATGATGGTTATGTGTATGTTTGATTTGGTTGAATGGTTGAGATTAGAAGTTATTAGTTTAGATCCAAATGTTAGATTTCTATAAGTAGTTAGTGTTAGGACCACCGGTCCCGGTCTTGAAAATTTGGAGATCGGGACCGGATTGGCCCGAACCATGCACACCCCTAATTAGGTTAAGGTTCAAGTACCACGTAAAAAAACTAAAATGTTCATAAATCATATTAGACATTGGGCTAAAGTTCAGGGACCATTTATATCATTTTCCTTCATGTAATAGAGAAGAAATTTTTTTGTATGAACTCAGTCAATTATATTGCTAACATTGTAGATAATATCAATCGCGATGAAACCGGTTGAATATGGTTCTTCTTATATGTTTATATATATTTCATTAAGCATGATCAAAGGATTAAATCTACGAACCACGATCGACACACTTGGGATGGAGAAAAACCAAGGACTGAGATCGTAGCGGTGACCAATTAAAAGAGAATCGTTTCTATTCTCGTTGATTGTAATTTTTGAAAATGTAACAAATTGGATATATTATAAGGATCGTGTGCTAGCATGGTAGATAATATCAATCGCGATGAACTTGGTTGAATATGGTTCTTCTTATACGTTTATATATATATATATATATATATATATATATATCATTAAGCAGGATCAAAGGATTAAACCTACGAAACACGATCGACACATCCGGGATGGAAAAACCAAGGACTGAGACCGTAGCAGTGACAAATTAAAGGGGAATAGTTTCTATTCTCATTGTAAATTTTGAAAATGTAACAAATTGGATATATTATAAGGTTCGTGTTAACGAGTTATCTCAATACTCGTTAAATATTCTTAATTTTGAGCTTTTCAACTCTCAAAGCATTACAATGACAATCAACACATTATTAGAAACTGCAAAGTTTTCTCAAATAGCCGCCTAACAAGTGCTTTTGATTAAAGTGATTTCTAAACGACTTTTCCTAACTTCTGTGTTGAAATTAGTAATATCATTCTTTGGCTCTTCTTCTCTCATTGGGCCAATCAATGCGTTGGACCGTTCTGGTAGGCAATTATAATACCTAACATCTAGAAACAAATTTATTATTTACTACCATGCCGCACAATCTCTCGTACCTTCATTTATTTTCTTTTATTCTAGAGAGAGAGAAAGAGAGAGATGTAATAATGTCAAAGGTGACATAGTGGGGATTGTCCTAACAAGCAAAGGTTGTTGATGATTTGGGATCGTACTTACAACTAGATGGTTGAGCCAGCAATAAGTACATTTTCCCCTTATTTTAATAAAAAAAAAGTAACAACAACAACAACAATAATAATAATATCAACAACAACAATATTAAAGAATGACTCCTTTTACACCATCGATACATGCAAGAAGGTAGTGGCATAATTTGTATTAATGTAGCAACGGGGTAAAAATAATTCGATACACCGAATTAAGGGGAGAATTATCAAAAAATTTCTAAGCCAATTGCGATCGTGTCAATTCAATCCATCCGATCAATTTTAGCTGGAAATAGTTGATGTGGTGCGGCCGGCATTGACCTGGATAATTTTAAGGAATATTTTTACATACTTTAATTTTTTAAGTATTTTTTTCTTTTCTTCATCCTTTTTTTTCTTTATCTTTCTATTAATACATAAAAATTATTACAAATTGGCTGTATGAACTGAATTGATACAAATGCAAAATATTTATGACTCAATTGGTGGAAAAAAGAAGTTTATGACTAAATTGACATAATTGTAATAGGTTTATGACTTTTTTGGTAGTTTTTTTCCTGGATTAAGACTCATATTTAAACTAATAGCTTTCTTAGATTATGCATTTGCAATCTTCTAAGCTTGCGGATTAATGTTCGTTATATTTTCTAATTAACTCATCTAGTGTCCTCAAGACACCCTCGATTAGTAAAAGCCCTTTGACCCAATAGCAAAAATTTGTATTGTGTCACTGTATTCATATCGGTTCATTCAAATCAACCAGAGAAATTGCCCAATCAGCACAAAATCTATTATACGGATCCCAATTTAGTCCTAAACTTTTGAATTTCGATAATTTAATCTTAAAACTTTGCTCGAAATTTCAATATAGTCCTTATTGTCAATTTTTGTCGGGAATCGCTGGCGTGAAGGTCAATAGATTTATGACCGATTAGGTAGTTTTTCCCGTATCAACTCATGTCATCATCAAAATTGTTACATATATATTGTTTGACTTACAATGGGTGGAAGTTGTTAGGTGTAAATATACAAACAAGTAGATTAGGATCTTCCCTTTAGCGTATGTATTTATGTTTGTATCCTTCCTTATACGTATATTTATATCTAACAGAAGTATGTTGATTCTTACCGGGCCCGAGTTAAAGTCTGGGTCATGTGGAGTCGAGATGAGTCTCGATAGATTCGTGGTATGTCCGAGTCGTGCAAAAAGTTGTCTATCTTTCTTTTCCGACTATGACAGTCCGACTCCATCATGTGCTAACACGACGAGAAAGGCAGAAAAGAAGAAGAAAGACTGCTTCAGTCACTTTAATTAATAAATCTCAACACATGGCACATGGCCACCGTCAAATAATTAAGCAAAAAGATCATCTCCCTTTATACAAAACAAATAGAAGCGACCGCCGCTCTAATCTTCATGTGATGTTAGCACTGAAATTGGGTGAGCAGTAAAGACTCTCTCTCTCTCTCTCTCTCTCTCTCTCTCTCTCTCTCTCTCTCTCTCTCTCAGTATTAATTAGGAAAATATTATTCAATTAATATTATACATAGTATACGGATGTCAATTCAGTTCTAAACTTTCCAATCTTATCAATTTAATCCTAAAACTTTGCGTGAAATTTCAGTTTAGTCATTCTAGCCAATTGCTACTGAAAATCGCCGACATGGCGATATGCCACGTTGGACGGCTAGAGATGACTGAACCGTCACGTCGGTAATTTCCGGTGAAGATTGATAGGAATGACCACATTTGGATTTCGAGTAAAGTGTTAGGACTGTATTGGTAAAATCGAAAAGTTTACGACTGAAGTAGCATGCGTACAATGGGTTTAGGACTGATGTGATAATTTTTCTCATGTGTTCAACACAAACATAATGAGTCAAGTTAGGGTTTAGGGTTCTAGGTTCCTGTAATTACATTTTCACCTAACCCTACTGGACGAGAAAAGTACAAGCAATATAATTGGTGTCTTATTGATAATGACATGTTATGTGCGTCCCATTTTGGCCTAGGGACATTAGGCCAACAACTAATTGACACATTGCTTCCTTGGAACTTGGGGATCTAATTTGTACCAATGTGGAAGAGATTTCTCTTTAATGTTGGGGGAAGAAGTCTTTTAACAAAGTTGTGAATGCATGCCAAATGAGAAGCAAGTGCATGTGGCTGTTGTGTGTATCAAAGTTGGCATTGGATTGACCAAAACGGTCTATTTCCAATAATGATATACAATTTTGATTATCTTTTCAAATTCCACGATTCATGTCACTTGATGTTTGTTTAATGTGGAAAAAAAAATGCAATTCATGGAATTTGACGAAAACTAATAGAAGGTTGATTTGTCATAGGTGTACCGGTATGTGTTTTTTTTGTAGTCAAAAAATTAATTCGGGGAAATTTGTCACAGGTATGTCGATTTGGGCTTTTTGTGATTAAAAATTAATTTGAGGTAAATTTATCGCATATGCCAGTTTGAGATTTTTCGTGATATTAATCTTAATTTTTACGACTTTTCAAATTTTTTGAATTTTGGCGTGAAATATTGAAAGGAAACTTTTTGCTTAAGATAAGAGAACTCAAGTGCCGACTATGAATATTGATTTTAAAAGTTTGAAAGTCTCCACTATGCATATTTAAAAAATTTAACTCTCTCCCTCGTGCATAAGCTGAACTTTGGCGTAATGCTCGTTATGGAAATACACAGTAAGGGAGACAAATAAGGGAATTGGAAAGATCGGAAATGTAAAATTTTACGGGAATGGGGAGACAACTGTTCCTAAATATTTGTATTAGCAGATAAAAACGTGATTTGATATTTACATATTCTAACATCCCTATCTCTAGCATTAGTAATTTATTGATGGCGAAAAAGGTTATACACAAGGGAAGATGATTGGAACAAACTCCAAAACCCTAGTTCATCTATAAGCCGTTGACTGCCGGATCCATGGTCAACAATTTCTCTGCTCGATGACTTTGTATTGAAGCTGTTGACAAGTCATCAAGAGTCACCTGACGTGAGCTCTAGCTTTGACCAAGATCAACCATATTATTATTATTATTATTGAAAGATATTGTAAAAGCATATGCGTGCAGAGTCAGCACCATGTGAGAGCTATAATATAACATGCTAGTCACAGAGCCAAAGAGAGAATGAGATTTGATTCTCTTTTCTGTGCGACAACAAAAAACAGAATATTAAATATAATCGAAAATATATATATTTTTTTCTTGCCTCGATCGAGGCCAAGCGTCACCAGCCTCAAGTGAGGCCAAGCCTTGCCGGCTCACCATGGCTAGCGACCGGCAGAAAATGGGAATAGTAAAAAAAAAGAAAATAACAATAAGAATGAGATTTTAAAAATAGAAAAGATAAAATAAAAAAAAATTATTAAAATGAATGCATGATCAGGCGTCGCCGGCCTCAAGCAAGGCCAAGCCTTGCCGGAATTTTCCGGCAAGGCCAAAAGAACATTCAACGCTTGAAAAGGAGATTGCATGGTGCGCATGAAAATGACTGTATGAGCATGGGGTGTGTCACCATATGTGGTTTGTTTCCTTTCCATCTAATAATAGTTCGAAAGTGGTCAAATAGTTGACCGCGTCGTCGGCAAGAATGATCCAAAGCCATGCAAAACTGGACATTGACTTCTCCATCTGTGGAGTTGTTTCCTTCTTTCTCTATCAATCCATCAAATCATTGACTGAAAAAAGATGTTATTTAAATATCAGTGCTTCCTATGTTGATGATGTGAAAATAGCTTGTGGAATTCACATTGCCCGACCCCATATGCCATATGGAGTCGTTACACACATAATTAGCAACCATCAAAACCCGATAAGACTGCGAAATCTTGCCTCGCCCTAATTGGGATTGCAATCGATTCATGGTTCCACGGAAGTCCCCATTGAACTGTCACCCAACACGGGTCTCGACGCACACAGCTCACTAGGGGTGTCAAAAAAATCCGGTCTAGCCCCATCGAAAGCGGCCGAATAAGTTTCGGGCTTTCTTCGATTTGGGCCTCTTCCGATTCGGGGTAAGGGCTCTAAAATTCATGTATTATCCTGTTTCAAATAGAGTCACGCTTTTCTAAAAACCTTGCTCTGCGCTCGTTAGCGTGTTGCCTCTCTGATGCCAAGATGATATCTCATCGGGATAGGAAGAGGAGTTGCTTCCACGGTTCAAGTCGTGGATCGAAGAAGTGAGATCGAGATGGAAAGGTAAATTGAGAAACATAGATATCAACGTTCCTCTAATCATTGGATCAATAGCTATTTTGTTCCAACTTGGGTTGCCCTAATGATACCAAATCACATGCCCTTTTTTTTTTTTTTTTTTGCCCTTTTTTTGGGAGCAATTTTAGGGCATGGATGATGTTGGGATTTTTGCGAATAGCAAGGCACACAAAGATGTCACTACTTACGTTTCTTTGGCGCTCCATTGTGGGGTGCATCTCATTTATAAGTATAGTCTTGCAAAAAGTGTGTGCATGCATGGAAGTCATGCACAAGTCCCGTCGCTGTCTCGTCCCTTTCTTCCAAACAAAAGAATATTATTGCATTACATGTTCCCTTCTTTTGATTCCCATGACGTGGGTCTTTTGGGTTCTTACATATATATATATGGTAAAGAATTAGGATGATCTTTGGGGCCAATCTGGTGATCCAAATTAGGTGTTGTGAACCAAAAATTTGAGTGTTTGACAGAAATTAGTACTTGTTCGACAACCCTAATAAAAATTGGATTAAAAGATTCAACCAAGTGAAAAATTACAATTAATCCAGTAAGTGAGAGTTTAACCGCCGAGAATTTAATTTTCTTAAACTCAACAGTTTACATATAAATTATCTTTTCGACATATCTTGCGAACCCTAATCGGGTGCGATTTAACGACTACATTAGATGTATGTATCATGCGAATCACATCTTCGAAAGAATCCTCAACTTTCAATTTGGCATTGCAAAATGGGGTAGTTGCTTTAATTTAATTTTACTAAAAAAAATTGAAGGGCGAGGAAAAAAAAAAATTATAGTGATGTCCGACCTAACTAAGCAAACAGACAATGGAGGGTCTAGTGGTCCCTTTGGCTAGGAGTCATAGCTGTTAATCTGAGTCTGCTTATGAACAATTATTGAAAAAGCTTTTTGTGGGCTAAGTTGATGATAAAGTTAGGGGCTAACGTCCTTTAGTGGAGGAAGTACAAATCAAAGCACATTAAGCCGTTGATTTCTTGCCACGCTGCTCCTTATTTCGACTCGTGTAGTAAATCGCAGTCGGGTTTTTTTTAGAGACACCCTTGATAGTGAAATGTCTTGTGCAATTCAGTAATGCTCACATTTTCGCCGAGCATATTTTCAGAAAGGCGTAGCAAATGCGTATCGCCTGTTCGAAGAAACTGACCATAATGTGCACGATTCTCTTAGATCCGATAATTCAAAGTTGGAACGTAAAGTATCCGTCAAACGAGTGATAATAGCAAGTCTTTTTAACTCCTCTAGCATCATTAGTGACTATTGATCAATTTTTTTTAGGGTAAAAACTGGATGATTAACTAGATTTTTTTTTTTGGTCAAATGATTAACTAGATTACATCTTTAAAAATATAAACTTTTTATTCTTTTTTTATGATGAAAATGCCTGTTTTAGACAAGAAAAGAAGAAGATGGCTCTCTCTCTCTCTCTCTCTCTCTCTTTATATTGATTTTCCAAAAAAGAGTCTCCCAAGGGGATAAAATCCTGCTACTTTTATATCCATGAATTGACAAATTTCGCTTTCAACTTCAGTAATCATTACTTCCGGAGCTTCTGTGATGCCCATCATTATTATGGGGAGCAAAGACGGTAGCAGCACTCTCTCTCTCTCTCCCTCTCTCTCTCTCTCTCTCTTTCTCTAGCAGAAGTAGAGCTTTGATTACCATGCGTAGGGAAAGAACTAGAAGAGGAGGAGGCAATAAAGTGGGGCATCATTCATGAATAACAGTAACAAATAAAGCAGTGAGAGCGAGCGAGTGTTTGAGGAAGATGAACAGGAGGGAAAGCTCTCTCTCTCTCTCTTCTTGTCAGGCTTGGCGTGCCTAACCGAGCAATGTTCTGTGGTGAATGAAATGCCTCTCTCTCTCTCCCAAAATTGAATGAACAGCATCAAACTTTCCCAAGCTGATAAAAGTGACTGAGGAAGCAAATGGAAAGGCCAAAATTAATGAAAAAACAAAAGAAAAAAAGGTGGAAAAAGAGGAAATTTTTAGTGGGCTAGGCTAGAGACAGTAGTGGCTGGTTCATGTGAACTCACATCAAAACTTGGGTTCAGCAATTCAAGCATGGAAAGTCTCATTTGTTTGGTGGGGAGTCTTCTTCTGTTCTTCCTCAAAGTTGGGCACTACGCTTTCTTTCCTTCTTTCCTTTGCGGGTTGTGATTCGATTCTACAAAAACTGGGGAACAGCTCATTCCCTGGTGGGTACTTCCTCGTTGTCATTATTCCCTTTGGGATTTCATGCTACGATTCTCTCTCTCTCTCTCTCTCTCTCTCTCTCTCTCTTTCTTTTTACCACAGTTCTGAAAGAAAATTTAATCGTGGTGTGAGAAAAATTAAATGAGCCTCAGTCCTCTGGACATGAAGTGCTCTCATACATTATAAAATCACCCATCTGGGAGAAAAGCCTCAAATTTCGTTTGACATGTCCCTCTGGTGCTCCTTTGGTTGAGCTCGAAGCAATACCATGTAAATTTTTCTTGTCACCCTCTTGTCTGAATGCAGATTTCAGCAGCTAAAAAAAAGAAAATGGGGTCTTCTGTTTCGATGGGGTTCTATAGTGGGTTTTGGGGGTTCTGTCTTTCTACGTCCACAAACAAATCTTGCAAAATAAAGAAGAAAATGTCGCCTTTCTTTTGGCTCTCGCCAAATTCTTTGTTCATGTGGGGCTTGTGAAGGTTTGCACTTTACAGAATAATAAGAATCTCTTTGGATCATTATTTTACTTGATTCCCGAGATATGCTCTCATGGGGGTGTACTTCTCTCTGTTTTTTTCCCCCTTTTTCTTTTTTTTGATAAAGATTTCAGTTCACTGTTGAATTGATTTAGTTGTTGAGTCCCTGTTTGATCGCTCATTACTGTACTAATTTGATTCTGTGTCGCTCTCTGTCTCTCTCTGTCTCTGATTTATTCCTGCAAAAAGGAGGGTAAAAAAACTAAGAGATAGATGCTTATTGTCTGGCGTTTTGGTGGTTTCTCTCAACTAATACGGAGATGCTGTTTTCAGTTGCAGGTTCTTCACAGCTCCAACGGTCGAAGAATGGTCGATATTAGCGGAAATTGAGGTCTCACAGGCATGAATCTTCAGTACCCTTTTTTTTTTTTTTTATCCCCTGTTTTTTTTTTTCTTTGGTTGCTGAGACAGAGTGATTAAAAAAAACAGAGTGAGCAGAGTGAGAAGTTTTTTTTTTTTTAAAGGGAATGGTTACAGAGATGGTGGTTTACGTCAGAGACTGCTAAATGGTGTGTGTGTGTGTGTGAGAGAGAGAGAGAGACTGTGATTTGGGAATTATTTTCTAAGTGTTAGTGGGGGGGAGGGTCTGAGTGATGGCCTAATGTCTCCTTGGCTAACAAGGTGCGCCCTTACTCTGAGGGCTTTGCCTTCAACCAGGGAAACAAACTCTTTCCTCAGCTCTCAGTCTCTTCCCATTCAAGAGAACCTCCTCTCTTAAAATATTGCAACTCTCATGCTCTGTCTCTCTGTCACTTACTTTCTCTTTCTTACTCAGACTCTGTGCCTTGGTTGTTGTCAAGATTCAGTCAGAGCACTGGGGCATTTGAGCACGTTATTATCCTCCCTTAAGCTCCTGAGATCTATTCCTCTCCTTGGAGCCCAGAAATTGGCCACATTCGAGAACTTCTGGCTGGTCCCCCCCCATGCTTGAAATGTTCGCCTTTCGGGTTTACGGGAAAAGTTTTCGCTTTGGGTTAGGAATCATGTGAGCTCGTTGGACAGTGCTTTTTCGGGTGGTGGTCGTCCTCGAGTTTAATTGATCTGACAGCGATTGGTCGAGTAGTGAGGGAGGTTCGATTGTGGGGGTGGTCCTTTGTTTCTCAAGATGAAGTTTATGAAGCTCGGGTCAAAGCCCGATTCGTTCCAGAACGAGGGAGACAATGTCAGGTAACATCTTCGGAGCTCTTTTTTGTTCTCTGCATTTACTCTTTTGATTAGGGTACAAGGGAAATTTCCTGGATGCTCTCCATTGTCCTGCGGGTTTAGATTGATTTGGTTTGGCTGGTTTGGCAACGAGAAAGTGATCATTGATTGGTATCTAGCTCACATTGGCATCTGCTTCTCGGACACTTCCTTCCACTTCTTTAACAAATTTTTTTTGGGGCTCATAGTCTGTTCTTTGGGTGGAAGAAGATTCGAGATCATGACCAACTTGGTCTCTCACTAACATACAGATATGCCGAGCTGGGTCCCTTTCTCGAGCTTCCACGACTTCTAAGAAACATGATTTTACTAGTAGGAAGGGCTTTCTGATGAAAAAATTGCTCCTGCAAATGCATATGCTCTGTGATCATCTCTCCTCATCCTTCCCAACCTCAGTCAGATTTAAGTGTTACCGGACTCCATTGCTTGATTTGACCCTTTTACTGCTAATCTGGGGAATTAGGTGGGGACATACCGAGACAAGCTTCACATAAGTGTTAGGAGAAATTTTTGTTTCGCTCCTTTTGATTTATGTCCTACCGATGTTTTTGCTCTGTCCATAGAAAAGTTCAAATGTAAAATGTCGATTTGAAGTGTATCGATGGCCTTGCACTATATTTCATTTCTCTTTTAGTACTTACGAAGTGTTTAGGAACTTAAATAGAGGCAGTTTCCTATTGCGGCTAAATTGATGGAAAATAGAAGCTGTGGCAAAGATGCATTAGTTGGCATCGCGGCAGGAGATGGTGAGGCACAAGCAAGAGGTGCAGAAAACTGAGAACTCTGCCAATGTGTTTACTATATTAACTAATCATTTATCAATGGCACATGGTGCTCAATGGAGATCCATCTTAATGCTGATACGCAATGCTTTACAGTTCAAAAAGACTAGGTTCTCGACTAAAGGAAAAAGAAATTGATTCACAAGGATAGAATAACCAGACATGTTCTAGCCTTGACAGATAAGTGTTGAAGTTCAAAATATGCAATAAGCATGTTGTAACATGTGATGTCTTAATCTGCAATCAGCTTCCGGTCAGCCACAGGACTGATTTGCACTTCAGTGACTATTGTCGTTATAACCGAATTGTCGGTTGTTGACGGCAGTCTGCAGTACATCGACATTTGCACGAATTTTCTCTTGAAAGACTTGACTTCTGGGTATGTTCCATTGGTTTTCTCTCTCTCAAGCAGTTCGATTGGCAAAAAAAAAAAAAAAATCAAAATCATTCTGTGCTTTGCAACTTCATGTGGAGATTTTGTTATATCAGTCATGCCTTCAAGTGCTTGAATCTCGCGCATTGTGTTGTAACCATTTATTCTGTGATTTATGTCTGCATGGTTGTATCAGTTTATTTGCTCTTTCGAATAATGCTAGAAGGGGCAATGACAACTTGCAGGTATGTTTCAAGTGAGTTGGTAACTGATATCACTGTCAGTGTTGGGAGTGTGAAGTTCTACTTGCATAAGGTACGGTCGGCTCGGAACCCTTTTCATTCAACTACAGTACAAAAAGCAATGACATTGCGACTTTCTCAGCTTAGTTTGCCATGCCTAACTGAAGTGCTGAAATTACCTTTTAAGGTTCTGTTCCTGTCACGTTAATGTCTAGCCATGTCGTGATGGAGTAAATGAGACCAAGTTCTGGCCTACTTCTCTTGCTCCTTTATTTGAAATGAGGTTGTCATACATAATTCTTTGCAAAGCAAACACTTGTCATAACCTCCTTTGCACTCCAATATGTTTCCTAGCTAGCTTGACTACTAAGTTGGACTCCTCAGATTTGCGAGGACATTGGGCAGATTCAATTTCCTCCATCGAATACCAATTTTCATGGAAAGCCGGGCCCATAGTTTGTAGCGTTAGGTTAATATTTGCAGATTAAGCAACTGTAGTTTGGAATACGAATTTTTCTGATGAACCAATCAGTGCATGAAGTTGCCCCTGCATAAACTTCCAACTTTGACCACATAGAATAGTCTGGTCGTTGCAATATCCTGTAATTACTTGGGACTGCTATCTTAATAAGGTTATAATCCTTCTTGTTTCAGTTTCCTCTTCTGTCAAAGAGCGCACTTCTGCAGAAACTGGTCGCGGCTACCAATAATGATGACAGGGATGAAGTCAACATCTCGGACATTCCTGGTGGGCCTGCCTCATTTGAGATCTGCGCCAAGTTCTGTTATGGCATGACTGTCACCCTAAATGCTTACAATGTCGTCGCTGCCAGGTGCGCAGCCGAGTACTTAGAAATGTACGAGACAGTTGAAAAGGGGAATCTTATATACAAGATTGAAGTCTTTCTTAGCTCTAGCATTTTCCGTAGTTGGAAGGATTCGATCATCGTTCTTCAGACCACAAAATCCTTATTACCACATTCTGAGGAGTTGAAGTTGGTGAATCAAAGTATCGAGTCGATTGCTGTGAAGGCCTGTGTTGATATCTCCAAGGTTGATTGGTCCTATTCCTACAATCGGAAGAAGCTGGCGGAGGAAAATGGGATGGACTCAAATGGTGTCCGGACTCGTGTGGTTCCAAAGGACTGGTGGGTCGAGGATCTTTGTGAGCTCGAGATCGAGTTATACAGTCGTGTTATGATGAATATCAAAATGAAAGAGATACTTCCTGGAGAAACCATTGGTGAAGCACTGAAAGCTTATGCTTACAGAAGATTGCCTGGGTTCAGCAAAGGGATGAGCAAGTGCGGAGATGCACCGAAGTATAGGTTGGTGGTTGACACAATCGTGCGGTTGTTGCCCGGAGAGAGCTGCAGTGTCTCCTGTAGTTTCTTGCTCAAGTTGTTGAAGGCGGCCATTTGTGTCGATTCAGGGGAGATGGCAAAAAGGGACCTGACTAGGAAGATAGGACAGCAACTAGAGGAGGCTAATGTGAACGATCTCCTCATACGAGCGCCAGAAGGAGAAAGTATGATGTACGATGTTGGCACCGTGATCGCTGTAGTTGAGGAATTCTTGTCACGGGAGAACCTGGAGATCGAGTCCCTTGAAGAAGAGCATGAGCTGCGAGGCATGAGGAGGCCGGGGATCTTGTCCGATGCTTCCAAGCTGATGGTGGCAAAACTAATTGATGCATACCTTGCTGAAATATCGAAAGATCGTAATTTGCCTTTGTCGAAGTTTGTTGAACTCACTGAGATGCTGTCAAGTGTTCCTCGGCCTTCCCATGATGGACTTTACCGAGCAATCGACATGTATCTCAAGGTAAGAGTTTCGCGCCATTCTCTTTTTTGTCTAGGACTTTAGGATGTACATAATATCTGAAGCACACGGAGCATTTCAAACTGTTGGGCTCGTCACCAAATAGATCTGATTTCGGTCTGTCATACCGAAGAAATGCGAGTAAATATTAATGTTGATGATTTGTGTTGGACTGTCATCGATGCAGGAGCATCCGGCGATTACCAAGAATGAGAGGAAGAGGATTTGCAAGCTGATGGACTGCAAGAAGCTCTCAGTCGACGCGTGCATGCACGCTGTGCAAAATGAGAGGCTCCCTTTGCGCGTCGTCGTGCAAGTGCTCTTCTTCGAGCAGGTCAGGGTGGCCGCGTCGTCTGGGAGCAGCACCCCTGACCTCCCCAAAAGCCTTCGGGAGCTGAACAACGGGTCCCACGGGAGCTCGAGGTCCGCCACGGCCAACACTGAGGACGACTGGGACGCCGTGGCCACGGCAGAGGAGCTCAAGGCCCTCAAGACCGAGCTGGCCTCGCTGCGGCTGAGCATCGGGGCCCGAGGAGGGCCCGAGAGGATCGGGGAGGGGAAGCCCAGCGTGGACAAGGCTGCAATAACCAAGATGAAAGGGCTGCTCCGGTCGAAGAAAGTGTTCATGAAGATGTTCTCGAGCAAAAGCCAGAGCGAAAACAACAGCGGCTCGGATTCGTCGGAGAGCCTCGGCTCTGGCAACGGTAATGTGGATGAGGCAAAGTCGACGCCTTCCCGGAACAGGAGGCGCTCGGTATCATAGCGAAGTCAGCGAGTCAGAGATAGCGATTAATTTGCTATTTTTTTCTTTTTGGGCACCCAACTTAACAGGATTAGGGACATTAATGCTAGATGGTGTCCCTTTGAAGTGAAAATGAAGTACATATGATGGCTAAGGATCGAATTACAGGTAAGTGCTGGTCTGCTGAAGAATTTGTGTTTTGTTAGCAAGAGTTGTTCAAGTTGATATTGACTTCTACTTCAGGACCAAAAAAAAAAAAAAAGAAAATTGCAATTTTGCCCTTCATAGGAAGTGTCAATTATGACGTCATTATTAAGTAGATTCAGACAGTGATTAGTGACTCGTCCTAGGACTGGCCCTTGGTGTGGTGCCGGTCTCCCTGAGCTTTTGAAAACTTTAATTTGGCCCCAACTTTTCGTAATAATTGCAAATGTGACTTTTAAAAGGAAAAATAGGTTTCCAAAAAACTTAAAGCCACTCTTTCATTCTGTGGTAATGAGTTAAAACTAACCCGAAAGCAAAAGTCATTTCTTGTTCGTAATTTGTTAATTTAAGACCTGGGAAACTTGTTACCTCCACATTTTTTTTTTTTAAGAAGTGAAAATAAAATGGGATATTAGTTGTGTTTAGTTAAATTTGGAATTGAGAGAATATTTGTTCCGATGCTCACCATGTGTCACTTCACTTTGCGTTCTTGATTAAATACGACACGATATGCGTGACATCGTTTTGTCTCGTGGCTCAAAATTGACCAATAAGCATAAGTTTACATTGCGTTAATAGCAAACTTTCATCTCTTGTAGAGTTTGAAATTCACTAAATGAATAAAGAGAAAATATTTCATACATGTTTTAAAGTTATATCTCCTATTAGTGTGAAACTTCAAAATTTGAATAACTGGAGGTTTGCAACACCATTCCATTACGTCACTAATCCTGTTTCACTAAAAAAAATCCGTTCAGTTTACTTTGTGGTACAGCTTATTGCATTGCATGAAGAGTTTACTTTATCTTAATATATTGTAATTATGTATTCAGTAGAAAAATTCAAAACATATATCTAAAACTAAAGGAAGAAATAATTCACATCTTCATTAACCAAATGAATATCTGCTCAAGTGTTTGCCATGCCACATTTTGGGCAAGTGACGCTTCATTTACCTATGTGGTTGCTACGTGTAAGACACGTGGCATAGTTTTGCCAAGCGAGTCGTATAAAAATAAAATCAATAAGCTTTAATTTATTATTGATTTATTATCTAAGTTCTATATGTTATTGATTTTTTTTTTTGACCGAAATCTATTATTGAGTTGAAATTGCGGAAAATGGATAAAAGAGAAAGTATATCCAAGTTTAATCTCATCTCGAGGAAGGTAAATGGAGGAATTAAGGAAAGTTACTGAATATAATCTTGAGGGACATTGCTTATTTTTATGGAAAACTTTCTGAAATATGAATGGACCAGACAATCGGACATGTTTGCATCTAGGTTTCTTAAGCATGTCATTTAAAGGGTTAATACCACCGAAAACTCCAAATTGATATAACAAATTCAGTCCAAACTAATTTTATGATCATAAAAAAAATTCTAAACCGGTACACTTATTGACCACCAAAAATCTTAAACCGATACACTTGTGATAAGTTTAACTTCCGTTAGTTTTCGTTAAATTGGGTTTATATCACAAAGAACCTCAAATTGGCACACTAGTGACAAACGGATGGTAAAAATCTCAAACCGGTACGCCCGTTAACCGTCACGTGTCAATCTAACTCAGTAATTTGAGGGTAAAATCTAACAAAAACTAACAGAAAATAAATTTGTCTTAACTGTCTTGGTTTGATGTAAAAAAGGGTCAAAAATTAGTTTGGGATAAATTTGTCACAAATATACCCGGTTTGTGGTTTTTCGCAGATTAACCACAGTTTAAATGGGTCGAGACGTCGAGATATGACGCTTTTTTAATTTTAAAAAAAATGATATTCTTTAATGCAAAAAATTCCGGTGATAAATTCCTAATGCCAAACTAATTAAAAATATAAGTATTGATCGCCAATCTACAATTGATTCTAAATAACAGCATAAACTAGTTCGCTAGATACAGCATAATATTCGAAAACTTTAATTTTGCAATCCATATAGTAAAAAATTTATTAACGAAATTTAATCTGATGATAAAGATGATCCCGTTGAAGAATATACAGGCAAAGGTAAAAATTATACCAAAGATAATATTTTTCGGTTGAAAAGTAAAAACACCATAAAAACACTCATGAATTATCCTCGCTGATGGATTACCAAGAGGCCAAGAATGGTTTCTCTCGTGAGGTGGTGCTTCCAAGCTTGAGCGGATTTTCTCGAATGCTCATGATAGGAATTTGATTTTCTCCATCAATTATGAAAATTGTTTTCGTTGTGGAGTTGCCACTAACTTACTGGAGACCGGTTAGAGATCAGGTGAAACGACGCAAAAAGCAGAAGACCATTTCGCCCTTATGGATTCGGAGATTTGATTAAGCTAGAGACTCATTCAAGGAAAATTATCAAAAAGGTCTTAAATCTATTGTAACCGCGGCAATTCAGTCTTAAACTTTTTTTTTTTGGTCAATTCAGTTTCAAACCTTTTGCATTTATGCCAATTCAATCATTTTGATCAATTTTGGCTGGAAATTGCCGACGTGGCGTCATCGGCCTTGATGTGCCCAATTTTCAATATTATTTTAATATTTTATATAATTTTTTTATTTTTATTTATTATTATCTTTTTTTTTTTCTCTTCTTCTTCTTCGTCCTCAAGTTGACTACCAAGCCCAGTATGCGGCCATGGGCAAGGGCGAGCCTCGCCTGCCCCGGTGAGGTTGGCCCCTGCCCATTGATGGCGAAGTTCCCTGGCCCTTGCCTTTGGCCAATCGCCGAACTCGCTTGAAGAAGAAGAAGAGGAGAAAAACAGAAAAGAAAAGAAAATAACATAAAAATGAAAATATAAAATATTAATATTATTTTAAAAATTGGCCTCGACAAGACTCGCCAAGCCACGTCAACGCCTGTCGAGCCACGTTAGCAATTTCTAGCTAAAATTGGCCGGAAGAACTGAATTGGCATAAATGCAAAAATTTTATGACTGAATTGACAAAACAAAAAAGATTTAAGATTGAATTGTCACAATTGCAATAAATTACAGACTTTTTAAATAATTTTCCCGACTTATCTATCGCTAAAAATTAGTAGCCTTTCTCTTTCGAAAATGTTAATTATGCGTTATTTACGATTTTTAAAAGTTGTAAACGCGCACATCTACGTGACCTTGTTAAAACTCATTATAACAAGCAGCAAAGACACCCTTGGCCATAAAAAAAGAAAAGAAAATCAGAGTACGATAATAAACCAGTTTTCTCGGTCCTGAACCCCAGTGAGCCTTGCATAAAATTTAAACGTGAAGCTAATATAAAGTTAAGAGATGCAACTTCCTAATCTGGATACTGAATGAATGTAACATGATTAAATCCAAATTACTTCTGCAATGCAACTATTACCTAAATGCAGTACCCCTCCTTTTTTGTTTGTCTCCTTCATTTGAACATTCTTTTATCCCTTTTCACCCTCTTAATGCAGCAAGGTCAACTACCCCAAAAACTATGCTTATCGTGACACATATGCCCTAAACTTTTTTTTATTTTTAATGACGCAAAGAATCTCAATCTTGTACTTGTGTGACACATTTACCGTCCGTCGGAGTTCCGTCAATGAGGATTGTACAAAATCTACCTACATGGACGCCACGAAGTAAATGGTATTGACACGGCGCCCACATGGATTAAGTAAAATAAAAAAGACACTGTTGTAACTGAAAAATTAATTGACAGAATATTGACGGAGGGTAAATGTATTATATAAGTACATGTTTGGGGTTTTTGATGTCACATGAAAAATTTTTAGGATAAATATACCACAATGGGTATATGTTGGGGTTTTTAATGTCACAAAAAAATATTTAGGGTAAATGTGTCACAGTAGGCATAGTTTGAGAATTGTGGCATTTTCCCTTTTTTTTTTTTTAGTATTAAAAATGACATAAATTAATCCTATGGTTACGCTAAGAGCCAAGAAATTAATGGTAAACTTGAAACTATGATTTAAACAGAAATGAAGCTAATCGAGGTTAAATTAAAATACAACTTCTAGAGTGCACACCAACTATTTGACGAAATGTCACAGCCACCACAGTGCTATATAGGACCTGGTGCATCCATACATCACAAATGACCAAAGCTAGCTCATGTCTATCAACCATAACTCGCGGATTAAACGTCACAAAACGCGGAGATCAGCTGTGAAAGACGATCAAGATTCAGTGCCTAACTTTTCAGCAACGAGCCCCTAAAAAGTATGTTCAGCAGCATACATTGTTTAATTAAAATTCACTAACTCACACAACTTTATTCCCTTGTTTTGTTGTTATTATAATAAATTGCCTTTTTTCCCAATAATTGAAATCAGAGTTAGGTTTCGCTGAATTGGAGTGAACCGATGGCGACTTAAAGAAGGAAAAGTGAAGATCGTCATATTTGATGGGAATGATTTTGATTTCTGAAAGATATGGATTGATTATCTATACTGGAGGAATCTACACTTACCTTTGTTTGAAGAGATACGGATTGGTTATCTATACCGGAGGAATCTACACTTACCTTTGTTTGAAGAGAAGCCAGAGTCTATGAAGAATCTAACTGGAACTTACCAAACAGAAAGACGTTGTGTGTTTTCGGCTGTTGACTTGTAATGTCATGCCATTGGAATTGATGAATGCCCCCTTCAAGCATATATGAGAAGCCATCTGTGGTCGACAATGTCTACTTGATGTGACGTCTATTTCACTTAAGCTAGGGGATTGTGTGTCGGTTATTGAGCATATCAATTAATTTAACGTGGCAATGGTCAATTGAGTTTATTTGAGAATATCTTTGATGATAAGGTACGTGCTTTGCTTCTATTTTCCTTATTGCATGATAATTAGATTGTTAGTGCTATGTTGTTAGTAATTCTTCTAGGACAAGGAGTTTTATGCCTGATGAGGTTTGTGATTTGACTTTGAGTGGTGATATCCCTAGAAGAGAATCTAGTGAACTCGAATTTGGTGGTTGGGAATTAGCCACTTTGACGATGACATTCTCAAAGTAATTAAGCTCTACGATCCAATCTCTCTGTCATTCTAGTAATAGAGAGTTTTAAGTGGTGGTTATCTTAATTGTCTAGCTTTTCTTTATTACATTATTGGACTAAAAAGCACTGACTATTATCTGGGGGTTTCGAAGAATCTTAACTGTCGGAAGCCCGATCCGACACGCTTGGGTTAGAATGAATTTTGGGGGTATGATTGTTATAATATGCAATTGAAAATATAAAACGTAAAATCCCCTAATCAAATATAACTAAGGCTATCTTAACCAACCAATCTAATCAAATCATAGCTAAATTTAAACACATTATCCAAAGCACTAATGTTGATGGAATAATTGAAATAATAAACAACACATTTACATAACAGGTTAAGCTTTTAGAATAGTTGACGGTGGTCTCACAAAATTTCGCATGATATCAGAGTAGGAGGTATTGAGTTCGAATCTTTCCATGCCCCACTTAGCTTTGACCTAGTCAAATATACTCGTGTAAAAATCATATCTTTTGCACGCCCTGCACTCATCTAGAATGAAGGGAAAATGAAGTCAAATTAAGCAAATTAAGCTTCGATGGTACACAAATGTATCTTTGGAAGAAGCCTACTTGTCTGGGAGATGGCCCTCTCGTAGGAAGCAATACAATACAAAACAATACAGGATGAGTAGGAACAAGAAAAAGGAGGTAAGCAACACATGACTTCGTTCCACAAAATTGCACTCCTTTGGTCCTGCAACCTTACAAAAGGTGAATGCTAGAGCATCTCGGTTCGAGCCCGAGTTGGTATGCAAAATCTGCGACGGAGACCCGCCTGCAACCGTTCGGACAATTGATGCAATCAGACCAATGATATCCTTCAAGAACCTGTTAATTTCATCTACACCAGATTCTGAACTTCTGCTAGACCAAGAATTCCATTGTTCCTACATTGTCCGACACTGATAACTCCTAGAAGTGAAGCCGGTAAACGGTGAAATCGACGGAGAAATTCATGTCGAAGAGCGGCGAAACCAGTAAAAATAATGCATCTTACGAACACGGCTATGGCTCTTATACACGAAAGCAAGAACTAACAAAGGATGATTAACAAGAAAAGGAGGCAAGGCGCACACATGGCTTCACTCCCCAGAATCGTAACCGTAGTAATTCTGTTCCTTCTTCTGGGCAGCGGTATAGAAGGCGGTCCAAACACAACAGTGGCATAGAAAATCTGCAACGGAAACGGCTGCACCTGGGCGTACCAAGACAGTGTCCATGATCTCCTTGATGATTTAGTCGACCGGACACCGGATTCTGGCTACGATTACTATACCGAGGTGAAACAAATCTTTTACAGATACTTGCTACGGCAATGGAAAGCGCGACGGGGATACTCTCTCACGAGGATTGCCATCTGTGCTTACTTACCGCCAGCGATTTGCTGCGAGACTCATGCGATGGGAGCATTGGTGCACAAATGCAACTCGGGGATTGTAGATTAAGCTATGAAAACTATTTCTTCGATGATCATTAGCGAGCGCATTGAGACATGCATCTCAACATTGTCAAATTTATGGCGAAATCTATCTTACTAGATAACTTGAAAGGTAAGCAACATGAATAATTTCGATCCGTAGGCGTTTTGGCCTCTTGCTTTTCTATTGTTCTAGTACGGTAGTACCTATACACGTTGTGTACTAAATTGACTATGAATACAATCTCATCTCTCCCGATTTCCCATATCTCCGCCGAGTTTCTTTTTGTTCCGAGTCCCTTTTCCCCGAGGATCTTGGCTCGGCGGTCGGCCAAAGCTCGATTCGTTTTGAGCTCGCCCTCTACTAGCCGTCGTCTCCAAGCCGGATAGGGATTTTCGCGACCGAAACTCTTTCCCACGAGCCCTTTTTGCTCTACCCTGTTTCAGCGATAGAAGAGTTGAGCTTGGTTACTCCGATCCTTGAGTGTTTGGTGTCGACTGAGTTATTTCCGTCGTTTTCAAACATTTCCTGGCGTTTTCTTACCGTCTAAGCGTAAACGCGAGATCTAAAGCAATCTACATCTTCTCTTCACTCCGCGGTCACAACCCGTTCGATGAAATGCTTGAACCAAACTTGCGTAAGCCTTTTCTGATTCTAGGGTCGTTCTGGACGGACATTGGTCTTTAAGGAATGGCTTAGTGGATTCTCAGTGCTTCCAGAAGCGGAGACGGTTCATGGTCGGTCGTTGAGAAGGCGATGGTGCAGCGTGTGAAGGGGCCGAGGGAGACAATGGTGGGCTTAGAGAAATGGGCCTGTTTAGGTTTAAGTGTTTTTGGGCTGTTTGGGCCGGATTCGTTTCAGGTGAAGTTGGGCTTAGCTCAGTCTTATGACCCTACTGCTTTCTGAACACAAATGGGGGTTAATTAATTGATTAGGAGGTGGTTGGGTTAATCAAATAACAATTACGCTGCGTTCGTTTCGCGGGAAATGAGAAATTTGAAAAAATATTTTCCCAAAAATAATCATTTATATCACTTACAAAAATAAATGAATGGAAATTTTTTTCGTCGCCTACAAAAATAGCTAGGCATAGATTATTATTATCGATAATGAAAATATTTTCCGGTGGCTAACTTTTCCAAATGATATAAACAATTGTTTTTTGGAAAATGTTTTCCGAATTGCTCAATTTTCTGTGAAACAAATGCACCACCATTAGAGTTGTGATCGTTTTCTCAAGTAATGGCTAGTTTAGCGTGGATTAGTCTAATTATGCAATAATATGAGTAGAATTAGGTTTAACTTGATCTAACTCGATCTTAAGAAGTATGCTTAGTCTTTAATATCAAACTTACAGGGTTCATGTCCCGAGGCTTATAACAAGGCCATGTATATTTTTCGCCCAACTCATATTGAGATTTTTCTTTCTCGTTCTTTCAATTGGATGCTTTCAATACTTGCTTGTTTAAACACTTAAATAAGTTGTTTGTTAATTTATCTTTCTAGAATGATTGGAATTAGTTTAGAATTGTAATAAACCACTAAAAAACATTTGCAAGACGACTTAGAAGAGGCTTTGATACCTTTAGGATCAAATTGATGAATCAAGATTGCATTGTCACTAAGGTAAATAACCAACTAGTTAGATGTACCAAAAGGACGCTAATAAATATTAGCGTAATCAACTCCCCGAATTTATAACCTCTGGTTGTGTAGCAACCGAGACTCCCGTGTTTCGATTGATTTCTAGCCGATCCCAAATGGCTAATGACGACTCCTACAATCCCTTAGGCTAAATCAAAACATAAAACGAGATCTAACGTCGTGCAAGGTATGGATTTGGGAGAAATCGATACAATTCAGAGACTATGCATGCGTATCACTACCAGAATATCATTGACAAACCAAATTGCAGAAATCGATACAATTCAGAGACTATCCATTCTTTCGAAACTAAGATTTTTACGTGAAAGATTCAATGCAGGAAAAATCATAGACCATTCAAAAAAATTTCCGCTAATCACGAAGAATAGTAGGATGCACAGATGTTATTCTCTATTCATACAGTAAAGGCTCAACATCAACAATACAACAATATTTCATTTCTACGAATGTGGATTAATACAAATAGAGCAAGAAAATCTAACCACGGTTGGAGATTCTAAGAGATCATTGGAGAAGGATTTCAATGAACAGAACTGATCAACTCGTAGGTCTTGGCCATCTCTTTACTTTAAAAGGTACTCCCTTTTAGATGGAAAAGTGTGGTTGCGACAACTCAGATCACCTCACTCGTCCTCAACTCACTCATGCGTATCCCTACCGGAATATCATTTTTTTTTTTTTTGTTGAAAACCAAAATATCATCGACAAACTATATTTTTTAAAAAGAACCTCGTAGAAATCGATATAATTCGAAGACTATCCATTCTTTCAGAGCTAAGCAAGATTTTTACGTGGAAAATTCATGCTGGAAAAAATCACGGACCACTCGAAAAACTCTTACTAATCACTAAGAATAGTAGGATACGCAAATGTTATTCTTTAATCACACATTAGAGGTTGACGGAGGTGGAGTATGAGTGTAATGAATATATGTCAAGGATGAGCTTATTTTGAACTTTCGGAAAGTTGGATGTCCTTTCAATAGCGATTGAGAAACGGCTGAAAAGGAATAAAAATGAAAATAAAGGTCATAGACATATGAAAAAGCCCTTTGAATTTTGTTTCTTATCAGATATATTTGTATTTTAACAAGGTTACTAACAAGACATGTAAAAACTACTATCATCGTACTACCCATCAAATTGAGCCTCCTTAATTTTAGTCGTTTAGGCTGCGTTTGGTGGACCAAATAAAATTTCGGATTAAATAACTTTTATCTTATTCGGTGTTTGGAGTGACACAAAATCCGGATATGACTGGATATAGCTCGAATATAGTCCGGATAAAATAACCCCACCTAAGAAGTGGAACATACCCAGATAGGATATGTGAAAGTGCTCACCATTCTAAACTTCGGGCTCGCGCTAGCCATCTTACAAATTAAACATTCATATAGACAATATGTATTTAAATCCATGTTATATCCAGACGCTAATAGATATTGGATAGGACATTTAAAATTCTATCATATCTTTATCCTATCCGACCCTATCCTATCCAACAAAAATGCCCGGACGGCCAAACGCAGCCTGAAGGTTGGGATTGAGCAGCCTCGCGAGACTAGGACACACCGAAGTAGATTTTACGCATCGGTTATGATAATGTGCAACTACAAATTGCCTGTTGATTCTCGCTATTACGGCCAACAATTTCGGACACAAAATTTACGTGATTAAGTTCGTTTGTTTGGCAAACTCGGCATTTACATGGATCGGTATCATTTTAATAGATGTACGACTAAGCCACTAAAAAGGAATTGCTAGCCCTACTTGCTATGATCATGGAGCGTGCAACGAGCTACTCTGTCGTGCAAATTGTGATAGATGCCTATATGAGTCTCTTAACTCAACCATTGTAGAATTAGTTACCGAACTTACGTTTACTATGGCAATTAAGTCGCATAATTCAAATGGACCACGAGCAAAAGCCAAACATAGGTTGCGACAAAATAAACATTTGACTTATTTGACTCAAGTAGTCGAATTCACTGAACCAAACAACTTAAAAAATATTTGACAAAATAAATAGAGTCAGTTTCGCAATAAACCTATTATTAATCTTAGAACCATAGTATACAAAACTTCAACATCTAATTAGGTTAAATTTAAAAAGAAAATCCGGACATAGATGAAGTAACTTTGAAATGTGATACTATTCAAACATAGAAGATTTCATCAAATAAAAGAATTCACTAAACAACTAAGCAAAATGGAATGTAATAATAGTTTTTTCTTTGTCTAAAATACAATTTATTGTATTCAAGTTGTCGAATCCAATAAATCAAAAGTATAGGCAATTAGACAAAACATAAAACCCGCTACTTCAAGATCACCAAAATACTAGTAATATTAAAATTCAAAATCTATTGAAAACAAAGTGTTTCTAAATTCCATTTAAAATTTCTGACCAAAAAATTTCCATTTAAAATTCAAAAGGATAACTAAGATAATATAAGCTACAAATTCACTCAATGTGATATTACAGTGCTTCAAAAATACTAATAAGACAAAGTTCGTGAACTTTCATGATCTTTACTTAGTGGGAAAATCGTCTAAAAAATCCTAAACATATTGTATAGCAGCTAAAGTCCTAAATCTTTCAATTGTTCTAATTTAATCATAAACATTTTGACAATTTGTCAATCAATCGTAAACTCTTCAATTGTGTCAATTTAGTCATGGACCTTTTGAGGATTTGCCAAATTGGTCCCATACCTTAAAACGAAATACCAATATTGTCCTTCCGACTAATTTTCATTGAAAATCGTTGATGTGACGGTCCTGTCAACGTTGCCCATCCTACGTGACGTGGCCAACGTTGATTTGGATAATTCTTTAATAATTTAATATTTTTTTTGGTAAAGAGAAAAAAAAATTTAATCATTTAATTTTTGTGATTTTCACATTTTCTTTTCTTTTTTATTTTTTTTTCTTCACGGGGCCGGGAGGCCGGCAGCCACTCGGTGAGGATCAGCGGCCCTCGCTAGCCCTTGGTCAAGGGTTGTGGCCCTAGCGAAGAAAAAAGAATAAATACTCCGATAGGAATTGCCTTTGCTTAAGATAACATGAGTAAAATGCCATTCAAGATTTCGCTATCTTTACCTATTTACGAAACGATGTCATGACGCATTGCCCGTATAAACTTCAGGGTCCTTAAATACATGAACTTCCAATGTATTAATATAATAAATATTGTCATTTAATAACTCTCAACTCCTTTTTTATGTCACATTTTCTTATTTGGCGACAGCAACTATTTGAAATTGCGATCGATAACCTACCCGTGTTTCTGTTGGAACCAAAAAGGATATAGAGAACTTTGAAGGTTTTCGATGAGAAGAAGACATAATTATACAAAGGAGAGAGAATAATGCTCAAATTCCATCTTTCACATAGGCTTTACACAGAGAGCTTCAACTCTCTCTCTCTAAGTTTTTCTCTTATTCTCAACTTCTAGACTCTCTCTATGCCTATGCTTTTAAGACTCGATCTATATATGCTTCTAAGGCTATCTACAAAGAAAGGCTTCCTTATGTACTTATAGCGATTCCATTGCCTCTAGAAATTGCCCGCAATAGTGTGAAAGTGAGTTGGCGTAACCTTTCATCCAAGACTAAGTCGAAGCAAAGTTGAGCTTCTCTTCTTCGATTTCAAAGTAAAAAAATGTTGGCAATCTTTTCTCTTTGAGACATCCGTAATTCGACCAATCTTCTTGCAAGTAAGAACGGAAGTCCAAGTTAAAATTCTCTTCGCTAATCAAAATCTATTTTGCTATCTCCATCAGTTTCTCCCGGGCCAAATAACCAGTTATTGGGTGGTTCATGACCTTCAAGCCTTCAAATATCCATGATCTGAGTAGGAGTGACGATTTGGGTATATTAACCCGAGTTTCAATACCTCCTTGGATGACCCGTTTACGAACCATATTGAATAGCCCAAGCCCCCTCCCTAAAAGAGAACCCTCACACACCCGACACTTCTCATATTTGACCCGTATCGATGACTCGCTTGGTCGAGAGTCAAAACCGGTTGTGGATGGTTATGAGTTGCGGTTTACCGGGTCGATATATCTTAAGGAAAAAATGAAAAGGGTCTCCATGGATTAACTAGATTACACTAACGAAATGACCTCTACCTATTCCAAGTGACCCTTTTGAGAGGGACATGAAAAATGACTTTTTGTTTTTCTTATAATGAGTACAGTTAATACTCTTTGAACGAGTAGAGACGGCCTAAATCTTATTCAATTGAATTCATAGTGTTTTATTCTGATCGGCTATATCTTGAATATTCTCAATTGTAGTAAATTCGAAATTCTCACTCCTCAAGTACATGAAAACTCCTCAACGCTTTTTGCTTTAATCCGACATTCAACAAGGATTAGAAGGGAGGACAATTTAGCAATCTCAAATGAATTTTACTGTGGCCAATTTGTAAAAATGAAGAGGTTCTTATTCACGAATTATGCCTAGCAATTAATTACCACTCGTGACTTGATTAGCAACCTATATGAATATTAAAAACATCCTCCATCACTAGCGGAGTAATTCATTAGGGAAAAAAAACATAAAGTTCGTAAAGAAAATAATTTATCAAAATTTACATTTATTTATTTTTATCTGACCTACGTCTAACTCTCCACTCTTTGACTTTTGCTCTTCCTTTTTCCGGAGCCTGAAGGTCACCTATAATACTAGCGTCGCCTCACGCTACCCCGGGTCGCATGACTATTGGCAAATTTTCATTTGTTGGAAAAGAGCAGAAATCCCATGCGCAATATATCCCACAAAAATTCGTGAATTAATCGCATTAAATGTTTATATTCTCATGTCATGGCCACCGTCTGATGCCCATCTCATTCTCTGATATGGGATCGGATCGGACGGATCAAAATGCTTCACAGAAAAAAATAAATAAAAAAAAGAAACTGCAAAAGAAAAGCCACTTCCTCAGTTGGTGAGAAGTCCTCAAAATCCACCGGCTGTTCCGTTAGCCGGTACCTCTCCACTCACACGAACAGTGTCAAGAGCTTCGCCTCTCGTCTCGGACACCCGCTCTCCGACGACCCACTCCGCCACGTCGTCGTCGTCTCTGACTCCTCCTCCGACGGGGTCGTCGGCCGCTGCAGCCGCGAGGCGGGAGACATCAAGGACAGATCGAGACGATTCTCTTCGGTCTTCTTCGTCGGCTCGTCTCGCGTCGGAGGCGATGGTGGGCTCGGAGGCCTGACGTGGTCCACTCCCGACGCCGAGCTCCGGTCGAGATCGAACGACGGGAGGTCCACTGGCTCGGGGAGCGCATGCAGCGCGCCGCCGCGGAGCACCGTGTCGACCGCCGACTGGCAGAGCCGCCAGTTGCCGGTCCTGATCAGCCCCACCGCCCCTCCCACGGGGTTTATCGTCCTTCCCACGGCTTCGAACAGCAGAGACTGAAACAAAGCTGCGAAAACGCACGAATCGAACCAGGTCAGATTCCATATTCAAAACACAACCCATATCGACAACGCTTCAGACAACCGAATCGTCGACACGAGAAACGCAAACTCGAATCCCGACACGAGTTAGACCCAGGAAACTCGGGCCGAAGATGAGCCCGTTCCGATTCGTTCCCAATGGGAAAAAGATCGGATTTTTATTCTTTCTTTCTTTCTATATATTTTTTTTTACTCCTTTTCAACGCATGAAGCCATGGCCCTCGGGCGAGAAGCGCAGTTGGTGGTGCAAAGAACAGGGGATCGTACCGGGGCGGTGGGCGGCGGGGACGGCGGAGACGAAGGACATGAGGGCGGCGCGGCCGAAGAACTTGGCGACGAAGAGGGTGGCGTGGGCCTGGGCCTGCGGGGAGTCGATGAGGTGCAGGCACTGCCGGAGCATGCAGCCGTCGCTGCAGCCCTTGCGGAGGACTCGGCATCCATTGCAACTCATCCAGAGATGGCTATTGGAGGAATTTCCAGAGGGAAGGTCGGGTGAAGAAGAAGAAGAAGGGTATATATGACTCTGAGAGAGAGAGAGAGAGAGAGAGAGAGAGATAACCATGGTTAGTTTATGGATTAACCGTGGTTAAGGGGCGGTACGGATCATGGGTTCGTGGGTTCCGAGGAATTTGGGGGGTGAGAGAAACGGCTCCGTGTCTCCGCAGAAACGGTGCGGCGTTTTTCCCCATCAGATTCCTTCCTTGGCGTGCTCCCAATTTCTTTGCCTTTTTTTTTTTTTTTTTAAATAAGGATTCTTGTTGCTCCTACATGGTTCTTTCCACGGATCTAGTTATAATCGTGAGCAATGTGCATTATCTTTTTTTTTTTTTTTTATTGCGGATAAGAATTTAAATACGCGGGTGTCGGCGTTCGTCGGAGGATTTTCCCCCATCGACAGTGGTCCTTACAAGAATCCTCCGGCAACATCCCGAATCGAAGCAAACCGACCAAAACTACACATTTTTGAGCGCTTTTTGGGTCGGGGTTTCCTTTTGGTTCCGGCATTAACTAAAACAACGGGCTTCTGACGATTCGGCTTGGTTTCGGGTTATGAATCCGGACCGATCCAAAATACATGACTGAACTTAACCATAATAATTAGAGTGAATATATTTATGGAAAGAAAATCATCATATTTTGGATCATGCATCATTGTAAGTTTGTACAAGCGCGCAGCAAGGTATGCATTAACCTCACTAAAATTTAGGTCAAGGCAATAGGGTTGATTATCAATAGGGGCCTGTATAGAATAGATTAGTGGGCTCTCCTAAATATAGGGTCAGACATTGCATCCTCTCACTTGACTAATTTCACAATGCACATCAAATGATCCATTCGCATATAACAAGATGCTTTGAGTGAGAAATATGGATAGGATTAATAATTCGGACTAAGCGTCGGACCAACTTGACATTTACCCGTTCTTCGATAGTTTAATGATGAGTAATTTCCACGTGCATTTGTAATTACCAGTTTCGATCGATGCCTTTATGGCAATTTTTCCCGAGTTTCCGACGACTCATTCGATACGTTACACCACGAATTCAAGAATACAAATCGAGTCGAGTATTCTTCACAAAACCCTAATTCAATGCAATCGGAAGGTGGTTGCGATTAAGAAGAGAGGACTAAAATGGGGTCGAAATAATAAAAGGATGGGGAGTCAACTATGACATGTTAGACTTATCTTTTGGTTCTCTCTAGGAAAATAAACTACGTGGCACCTCTAGACATCACAGGATTACTTCTTTGAAAAAATTAGAATGGCGATGCATTGATTCGAGCTTCGCCGCGGTGTTGCCAAAAGGAAAAGTTAAAAGCTTTAAGAGTGAGTGGGCTATGATTCCGAGGTACCCAAAGAGAGGACGAGAGAGAGAGAGAGAGAGAGAGAGTACACATCGAAATCATAGTCTTCCACTCAAGAACGTACGTGGCATCTCTATCCAATTACCAATGTGGACCACTTGAATACAAAAATGAAATAAAATAATAATAAATAATTAATAAACTTAGTATACAAAAAAATCCAAATGAACCTTCCAACCCAAAATCAGCTTTGTATGCGTGGGGAATGGGATTCCAAATCCACAAACCATGTTGTTCGGAAAAAAAATACACTAGAAGTATCATAACTTGTGTACGGCATTCACTTGAGTATCATAACTTTCAAAATATTTACTTAAGTGTCATAACTTTCAAAAATTATTTATTTAAGTGCAACGTCGGAGCAAAATCGTTCACTTGAATGCTACAAGAACTTTTTCGGCATGCCACATCAGCTTTCCGACATGCTACAAGAACATTTTTGACGTGCCATGTCGGTTTTCCAGCTACTACGTCGGTTTTTTCGGCGTCCACGTCAACATAGCATTCAAGTGAACGATTTTTGAAAGTTATGGTATTTAAGTAAACGTTTTGAAAGTTATGGCATTAAAGTGAACGTCATATAAAAATTATGACACTTCTAGTGTATTTTTCTCTATTGTATGAATTTCATAGGCTGTCTTATCATTTTAGATGAATTATTTAATGTTTTCCCACGTTTCCACAAAAGTCCAACATGGTCTCCAAAGAGTCTTGTGGGGTTGTTGGGGGGCCATCTCGTGAGTTGGGTCGGCCGTACACGATCCCAAAGCTGGAGATTTGTTTTTCGCGAGAGGGATGGCTTTGGCCCCATCCCAAGTATAAAAGAATCTGTGCAAATTTTTGTCGGTATTAGGACGCGGCTCAACGTGGGATAAGAGAGGCAACTTTGTTGTGGGGGGGTGGCTTGGAAGTGGCGATTGGGGTGTGATCATGAATCCAACGAGGGGACGAGGGAGAAGAATCTCTTGTTGTTGTAGGATCCCTTGCGATCATTGTTGCGTTGCGATTGAATTGATGGAGGCTGTTTTGTCCACATTTTAATAAGCCATTGTAAATTCAATGCTAAGGCACGAGAGAAAGGACATTAGAAGGTTGTGAGATGCGATCTAACTCTTTCCACAAGGGAGACGTCGTACCGCCATAAGAATTACTTTTTTTTCGGCCGCCCGTCGTCGTTGTTGCCCGCCCCACCTCGCTACTATAATCGCTGTGGCAAAAGGTCTAGAATGTTGGGAAAATCTCTTATGTTGTTTTTGACGATGACAAAGACAATCAAAGGATGATATATACGAAAGCCACAATACATATGGTGTTGTGCTCTGTCACAATTGAGAATGCTATGCCGATGTGGATAGATCACAATCGACATCTAAGGTGAACAAGGTATTGGGTGTGGACATGTTTGGAATGATCTCTACAAAGGTGACCAAGTTGGAAAGATCTTGATTGAAAGAGAACAAGTCGAGAAGAACGAAAATGTTTGTGATGGCCTTGAAGGACCAAGATAAGGAGAACAATCGGATGAACCTTGGTAATGGTGAACAAGCCTAAAACTGTGATGTTTGTTGAAGTTTGGAAGGACCACTCTTGTGACGTTGAACAGCTTGGTAGAGTCACAATGCCAATGATCCAATGAGTTACGTGAAGACGAAGAATCGGCGGTGATCTTGCTTGGAGCAATGGATGGTCATCGATATAGCATATTGTTGGCTGGAGCAATTCTCTTGAGATGAGGTCGAAGACAGTGACAATACCGATGATCCAGCAAGTTCGGCGAAGACGAATAATATGCAGTGATGCTGGTGTCCTTGGAGGTCTTTGAAACCGACCGAGCCATTCGGTGAAGATAAGGAGTCAATAGGTGTATTAGTGTCCTTGAAAATCTTTGATTGCAGCCTCACTACGCCCGTTAGTCCGAGTGTGGATGTATGCTTGGGTATAAAGCCGAACCACTATATATTGATGTGTGATGTGTTTACTTCACTTTGATTTACTTACTAGTATTGTGCACACTGATCTATTTGCAACACCATTTTGAGTGCCGATTATTTGATATTCCGCAAAAGTTCTTTATAGTTTTTTATTCAACCCATGCATCCCCCTCTAGGTTGTATTGTTAGCTCCGACATAGAACGAGGTGGTGGTGGTGATGCTGCTGGTTAAGATCTGTGCCTCTAGCAACTACAATGGGTCGACTGAGTTTGATGGTGATGGTGATGGTTCTAACAGTATCGGCGGCGGCGGCAGCAGCCTGCTCTAGTAAAGGTAGTGCTCAGTCCACGGTGAAGAGGCGGTGGTGCTCGATCTGGGGCGGTGCCATGGATAAATCACGACATACTTACAAGATCATTCTTTCAACGCCTGAATCATGACATGAAATGAGAAGTTGAATTACTTACGGTGTCATTTAACAACAAAAACGAAAACCACCTGCAAGCGGACGAGGGTCGTCAAGTGTCAACGAATTCGTCCAACATGAGGTTGGACTTGGAGAAGGGACAGACGCACCAGCCATGCCACAAGTCAACAAATCGAACCGTCGCAGCAAAACGTTGTTCTGAAGATATCTGTGATATGGTGTATTCAATGAATAAATCATGATAAAGTATCAGATGTGGTGGAACTTAGGTAAATCGAGATATAAAAAATATCATAAAGAAAGTATAATGTGACTTTCTTAGTGTGCAAAACGTGAGACAAGTAATATTTGTTGGAAAATTAATTGGGAAGAATCAAATTACATGTTGAGCCGTGAATGCACTATTTTTAAGGAATTATTTGCCCCGTGAGGTTACTAATGGTTACTGACATAAATGTTTTGGGATACAACAAAGTTTCAAATGGGAATACCATATAGCAATTCTGGTGTTTCTCAAAGAACTCTCAAAATGAAACAATTGGAGAATAAATGGTGAATTTAAGAAAGAAAAGAAAATTGAAAGTGAAAAATATTGAACTCGTCGAATTTACAATAGTGAAACTCATTTGTGAATAGACATGCTATTTCGGAATTCGAACTTTTCCATGAAAATTAAAAATGTCTTGGGATACAAAGTCTCAAATGAGAATACCATATAGCAATTCCGGTGTTTTTCAAAAAACTCTCAAAACGAAACAATTGGAGAATAAATGGCGAATTTAAGAAAGAAAAGAAAACTAAAAGCGAAAAATATGGAACTTGTCGAATTTACAATAGTGAAACTCTTTTGTGAACAGACATGCTATTCTAGAATTCGAACTTTTCCATAAATAAAAACTAACAGTTGACTAGTGACAATTCTTGTAATGCTCATGATCCTACGAAGATCGCTTCAACAAAATGCAATTTATAGTGCCCATCCCCTCCTAATGAAAATATATTTTGTTGCGATAAAAACAAATTTTGTTGCCCAAAGAAGGGAGATTTCTCTCCTACATAGGCCTCCGCGGCTTGTCCATTTGATATAGAGGGAGAACGGTGTCCATGGATACGTTCCTTATTTCAGTGTGCCGATGCCCACATGCCTGCATTTCTAATTACTAATTGTATCTTTTTCTTCCATGAGTGCAGGAAATACCCTTTATTTTACTTTTACGTCTAAGGGATCCTAATACCCGAACGAGGCCTTAAGCAAAGTAGTTCTAAGACTTGCTTAGTTCCGAATCAATCCCATCCCATCTTAATAAAATATATTTTCCTGCAATATGTGCTGGAATAGAAACTTTAAGCTAGAAATGGTAAAAACAAACACATGAAGTAAAGGGTGTTGTAATATAGGGAAGTGATCATAATTTTTGAACTCCTGATCAAGAGGTAAGAAAACCTTTGTATGCACAGTGTCTTGAATTAGGGGTACGTCGTCAATAAGTCGGTTCAAGACACTATGCGAAGCATGGTCAACGACACAAGTAACCAAAGCTTCAATGATTCACTCTAAGCGCAGGACGCTACTATATGACCACACTCGACAGTAGCCATCCGAAGATGATGTAAGGTCTACCTTCCCCATTATAGCCCCCATAAATTGAGAGAAAATATTTTTCTTCCATTCATCCCAAGAAATACCCCCAAATTTAACACCCTAGAGTTCGGATGAAGTAGTTTAAGGACTTTACTCATGTCCAACTATTCAAATTCATACAAATACAATATATGAAAAAATTAATCGAACTAAATAGAAATATTTACAATATACGAGTTTACCATCGCACCCCTTTCAATAATGCATGTCATTTACTCAGATGGTTGGATAAGAAGAGCGCTCTTTGATATGTTTTAGTTAGGATTATACTAACAAGTAACACACTAAGAAAATTGTGCAATTTCTAGTATAGTGACTATTCTGTTGATGTTCCATGTAATTCATACTTTGAAAGTTGAATTATTTCAAGGTTCATGTTGACGAATCATCCGAGACACCTGCTAAGATAATTTATTCGGAATAATTCGATTTTCAAGGCATCAATTGTGCAAAATACAAGCACAATTGCGTTGGAAGCTATAATATTTCCTCAATCGGGCACTGGTTTGATAGAGATTTCGGAACATTCGTAATAAAATCTCTGGTGGGGCAATTCTTTTTAATGAGAATTGGTGGGACATGTTACTGATGGTCCTCGTCCTCGACCTCTCATCGCCATTGCCTTCTAAACCAAGCATGTGCAGCTCTCATCTCAGCATCCACAATGGTGTCGTTGGTCCATTCAATAAACAGTTATGTGGCCCAATTACATGTGGTAAAAGGAATCTATGTCATATACCCAATTCACGAAAAGATCATCCAGAAAAAACCCAAACCTATTGCATAGTGACTAATTCAATCGTAAAATCTTCAATGTGACCATTTTAATCCTAAGGCCTATGAGCATTTGTCAATGCAATCGGCCTGAAATCACTAATGCGTACATCAGCCGTTCTACATAGCACAAACGACTATTGTTGACGATTTCTAATTAAAATTAGTCAGAATGACTACATTGACAAATCCTTATAAGATATAGGGCTAAATTGGCCAAATTGAAAAGTTTATGACTAGGATTGAGAAGAACAAAAGTGAAGCCAACTTCTTTTTTGCTTTACCGTGAAAATGCTAACAAAAAAGTTGAAGAGAAATTTCTTATCACAAAATAAGCCAAATAAAAAAGGCAAAAGGAAAAACTAAGATATAGGTTGAAGGATATTTCACCAAAAATTACCAAAATCATAACCAAACCCCACAAAAATTCCTATGACACTACTAAATAATGTTAAAACTTTGTGGAAATAGGTTAAGTCCTCCAGATGAAAAGAACTTTTGTGTGGCTTTCTTCAAAACCCAGAAAGATAGATTGTCTGCACAATTTGTACACTCTGTTGATTTTTCAAGCCATAGAGTAGGACTCCAATCACATCACATCCACTAAACTGTGTGTAATTAGCTGCTAACATTTCAACCACCAATGGCTTTTCTTACCCAACAAGCAAGAACAGAAAGAACAGAGAAATGGGAAAAGAAATGCTTTCCTTTATCTTACCAGCTTCAGTTCAAACACTCTATATCCTTTTTAGGTGCATTGAATGAAGACAGCAGTCTCACCATGACGAGAACATAAAAATGTCTAAAACAGCCACCAAAAAAGATGCAAAATTGCCGATCTATTCAGCCACAATCAAGTTCAAAGAAATCGAGAAGTAAATCAAAGATCCCCAGAGAAACTGTCCAGTTCTTTTTTTCCTTTGGCTAATTACAGATGCCAACTGCATACAAGTGGTTATCAAGCGGAAACCCAATTGAAATATGTATGACTGTTGGTCCATGGGATTACAGAGCCCAGTATAACACTGCCGGTTGCAAAAGTCTTGCCTTCAGAAAATATTATGCGATAAATAATCATATCAATAACTTCATAATTAGCTATTATCATGTGAATGAACATTCTATATACAATGCTTTCCCTTTACCCTGAACACATGAAGTGTTATTCTTTACAATAAACCACTGATGAGGAAGCCATTTTCGTTATCACGGAGATACAGGAAATACAGAAAAAGAATGAAACTAATCTTATTACCGTCTTGGTGGTGTCCCTTGGTGGATGACAAATGCACTTGGGTTGAGTGTAACGTTAGCTTTTGAGTATGAGTAGTCAAATAAATAAGCGCTAAACACGTGCTGTCGGAGTTCAGGGCGTCAGTAGGTGATTCTTTTGTAATATATGTGTTCTCAAGCTACAGTCCTTCACCTGGCGGAACGAACCTACTATAAGTATGTTAAAGTAGTAGTATTTCGAAGGGAAGCAACAGATATCAGCTATTTTTACCTGCATAGCGGTCAATTTGGACAAATAGTCCTTGCATTGTACCATGGAAAGCTGCTCCTTTGCTGTGACATTTACAAGTTCAGCCAACAAGAAGTTCATTTCCTCCACCTGCACATCAAGTAGGATTAAATATTGTAGCACAGACAAGCACAGTTGATGAAATCCACATAGTGTCTTTGGTTTCTTGTATAGTTAACTTGCAAGACCCAGATGCAAGCAACAAATTATTGACTCCGGCAACCTAACATGAGTTTACACAAACCAAACTATAAAGACTAATCACCTTCATAGTAATGAAACCAGGTTTTCATATACTCAGGATGCTCCATGCATTGGTAATGTCATTATATTTCTTTTCTGTTCCTTTACTTCTAACAATCATAGGAACGGTCTTGTAGTCTCCATAAAGACTGCATTTTTTTAACAAGATTGAACTATGCAGTGAACACTAAGTTAGCAATGGAGATCCAAAAGAATTGAGTTCTTTCTTGGGCTGCAGAAATTTAGCGATTGCTACATAAGCAAAGAGCACTTTAACTTAGTCTGAATTGATTCGTTGCAGCAGTTTCATCAAAGAATATGCCAGGATATATCAATTATGGCCCAAATGTATATTCAACTTACATTTACTAGGACCTCAAAATTTATATGGTGAAGTGCAACAATGGTACGTGATACCCAAAAATCTTCAAAGACAATCTGCTACCACCAATCACTGGGAATTACATCTGTATGGTGAAGTGCAACAATGGTACGTGATACCCAAAAATCTTCAAAGACAATCTGCTACCACCAATCACTGGGAATGACATCTGTGCAGACACACAGCTATTTGACATCTTCACAACCCTCAAATAGAAAGTTTCAATCGGGAAGAATGGTATTTGCATTCATAAATAGGGCTTTGTGTTTTGTGGCATACATAAGACATACTCATAGTATCAAATAGGTGATCACCAGAAGGCATACAAGTGAGAAATATCACACTTCTAAATTGGAACTATAATCCGACCAAAAAAAAAAAATTTGGACCTATAAAAAAAAAATCATAATTCTAATTTGGAGTTCAATTAATAAAGAGGAAGTGAGGGAACCGGGTCCCAGGATGAAACTTATGACTAGTGACTTTTGGTGATACAAACATTGAATACTCTCTACGAGATGGCATAAATGTCCAGAGGCATGTTTGCAGTTGGTTCAAAGCAGATGAAGAGGAACAAAATGATGCCAAGTTGCAATGATGAGCAACCATGATCATGAAGACGAGCATTTAGTTCAGCAGATGCGAAAAATTCAATCACCAATATAAGCCAAGTTGATAAACTAAATATTACACATGGGAGATGACGTCCTAGCTCTACCCATCTCAAAGGAGCTAGGTTTTTGGTTGTCCGCTCTCAGTAGAATAACATTTTACCCAGAAGCAGAATTGCTTAATTGCAGCTTCCTTTTTCTTGCTTTCCTTTACAAGCTAGCAACTTGCTATTTAAGACACATGACGAAACCAAAGTAGACAAAAACTCAACTAGATGCATAATAAGAGGCATATGAAACAAAAGAGACAAGAAAAAATAACCAAAGCTGTAGTAGACTTAAAAATCAACTTGAATCACAAAAATCCTTTACACGCAGGTGCAGATGTTTGCAGAACGATAATTTTGAGTGAGTTGATGGATATAGAGCAGGGAAAGAGCCAAAATAAATTCACCTTCAATGAAAGTGAGCATATTGAGGATGCCATTGCCTGCATCACATCAACTGCTGAACCCATTGCATCTTTCAGCTTCTGCACGTCGGCCTGCTATAAAAAGAAATCTCTAAATGAGCAACTTCGAATAGTGAAAAAGTTTATAATGGGAGGTGAACCACAGAACAATTAAAGTAGAAAAGCTCAGGAGCATACAATTGCTTTCCCAATGACTGGAAGACGAAGAGTGCTTGCCCTCAGAGCTTCAGTTGCCCCTAGCAAAGAACTGGCATGATCTCTATCCAGGAGAGACCACTCTTCAAGATAGGAAATCTGCATTTTATGGGTATGGTTATAAGAAGACTCAGCTCTAGAATACTGACACAATAGTGGGAAACACACTTAATCTGGAACCCTGTTGACTGTGCTTGTGACCAATGAGGTGAAACATGTTATGTACTAGAACCATGACAGAGGAGAAAAACATGTATTTACAATCCACATAATATATCTCAACCGGGTGTTAATCTTTGCCATAAAGCTAAGTTAAAGGCCAATGACGCTAGGTAACTAGAAAATGACACTTAAAATGGCTTAAATGCTTGAACGCAAGTAGTCAGAATGGCTGATATGATCAACATGTAAAGATGGTCCCAGACCCAAATTGAAGATTCAGTAACCCAACTCACGTGACTCTCATGAAAAAAGAAGTTCTAAAATAGTGATCCCAGAAAAGTTTGAGACTTTATTTTAAACATTATTGGATTACAGAGCCGGTAAGAAGCTTCAAAGCTGTTAAGAAAAAGAAAAAGATGCAGCAGAGCAGATCATTTGACATTCGACAAATTATAAGAAGAAATTGACAAAAACTAAGCCAATGGAAAAAGAGTAAGGCTCTCACTTGTCCCTTCAAGATAGATGTTAGCTTCAACTTTTGCCTGAGCAGCAATAACTTCATCCTTTTAAGTGTGACAGAATGTTGTAGTTCCGAGATGGTTACCCATGAATTCCATATAATTTTCTGGTACAAGCACCAAGCTACATCAGTACTATCTATATCCTGTCCCAAGTCTAGCAAAGTTAGAGCATTTTGACAGACTGTAGAGAGAAATGATAGTAAGAAAGAGATCCATTCCAGATTGTCAGAACTAAGCACAGCCCCAACAAATATTAATCAAACAAAAGAAAGGCGGGAAATTTATAGGTAAAGCAACATTGCAGCCAAAATCTAACACTAAAAGAAGGTGTTCACTGTTAGAGCAATGCTGCTCCTTCCAGCCACCTTCATCACCCTGAGAGTAGAAACACCATTCGAATTGATTCTCTTTCTTGATTTGGATTGACTTGCTTGCATTGCTTCTCCTAGTATCGATAGCAGCTCTCTATTAAAAGGTAAGTTCTTCAAACTATTTATCTAGCAAAGCTTAGTCCATTGAGTTTTCCATCTCTGGCTCTTGATTTTTGTCCCCAGTTCATATCAAACTATATTAGGAAAATCAGTCAAGAGAGATGATTTTCCCTTTTTCAGTTTATGTGCTGCTTGTAAGAGTGTAACATTAAAACAGATAGTTACAACTGAGCAACTTACATGTCATAATGCAAATTTGCTAGACATCCTACAAGTCAGCACTGCCATGCCTCTTGACTATTATGTATTCATATACAAGTAGTCAGATTCAGTATCTAAATATTGGCAACTATCAGTATAAGCTCTTTCACTGCTTGACATATCAAGCATTTTCATTCATACCTAACAGTCAGGTGCGGACATACACTATGCTAAGAATAATTAAAACACAAATCTCTATTTCTCACAATTCAGAGGATTTCCCAAAGTACAGCAATCTTCTGTCTGTAATTTATCTAAATCCACATAACCATCCAGATATCCAATTAGAAAAATCAACGTGTTGTTATATTGACAGAATTCTAATTTCAATTGAACCAAAAAGGAGACGCAAATTTTGACAATTAGGCATTGTACCGTAGAACATGTACACAAGCAAATCTGGACCTCAATTAGAGTAGTAAAAAAAGGGCATCCACATGAGGGCGATCAGACCAGACCATGAAGGAAAAACTTTGCAACTATTGACAGGCTATACCATATGGTTCATTCCTATTATAAGACTCCAAACACATTTATGGATCGTTCTATGCAAAGCTCGTATATTTCCCAAGAAGGTGCTACCCAATCTTCAATCACATGCATTAGCAATTCACACAAGATAATACATAATAGTCGAGCAGAATTATTTCTCAAATTGAATGAGCAAAAGCCAAACTCACTCATGAAGTAGACAACCGGGTATGCATAAAATCATTCAATTACCTCAGCATTTCTTCTCTGTACAACAGAGTTAGCATCAACCCTTGCATTCACAAGTCGCCACTGCAAGTAACGGTTATACAGAAGCCTAAGCATATGTGCATCAACAACACGATCCTCCCCCATCTTCCCTTTCCGAACGTCCACAGAGAAACTCAGAATTGAAGAACTAAAATTAGAACTACTAGTCAAGCTGCCAGAAACCGGTCTAACCCGAGAAGGACTGGACATCCCTTTCGATGGGGATGGCGAAGAAGAAGTCCATACTTTACTCGGTGAGGCAGGCCTTGTAGCCCCTCTAATGGGAGAGGCCATTGTTCTTGATGTTGAAATCGAGCTATCAGCACTAAATCGCTTTGACTGCACAAACTTGTCAGAGGATGCTATTCTCGACCCAGAACTCGATAATGGCGAGCCAGGATCTTGCAACCGCCTCAGCCTGCTGTTAGTTTCCTGCCAAAACCTCGCCGACACAACTATCCCGCTGGGGACATTCTTCAGCTTGGCAATACCACCAACGCCACACTCATGCAGACCAGAAGCATCACCAGAGGATACACTGTCAGTATCAGAAGTACCGTCACAATGAAAAGCCGATCGATGGCCCGCTGAATTCCCATCTGACGTTCTAGGAAACATCCTATCAGCATTGCCCATATCCAAGCTTAATCTCCCATCAAACGACGTCCGTCTACTCTCTACAATCATTGATTGCTGCATTGCTTTGAGCACATCCCCAGATCCAAACCCACTCAACTTCTTCCTAACCTCAGCCCCACTCGAACAATCCAAGCTCCGAGTCAAGGAATTTGCACTCGAAACCAAATTCCCTTGCCGGATCCTCGCCGGCCACCGGTGCTGATCCCCTGGCCTCGAATTCTCCACTTGATCTCCATCTGAATCTCTCACCGAAGTTGCTCTCCTCCTCTCTGGGGTCGCTTTCCTCGCCGAGACTTCCTTGGCCTTATTCACTGGTACTGAAAAGGCTTCGCCTTGAAACGACACAGACAAACTCCTCTTCGACGAAATCAGGATCTTCGCTGCTGCAGAAACTTCGCCCGCATTGCCCTGACGGGCTGGCGAACTCGGCCTTGGGATTGGCCTGGGGGTCGGCGTCGTCGGCCGCCTCCGGTCCACCGACTGAGACCGTTTCGGAAGCGGGGAAGCCGAGGGCGTCGAATTCGAGGACCGAGAGAGAACCGGAGACGCGAATCGGCGAGAACTGGAGGCAGCCGCCGGCGTCGAGCCTGCTGCTGTCGCTGCGGTGGAAGCTGAAGGGGAAGGAGAGAGGTATCTGGAAGAGACCTGCCTGGATTTAGGTCTTCGGGAATTGAGGCTGCCATTGCCGCTGTCCCTGTCGCCACGCGAAAGAGAGGGTTTTGCGGGTGCCCGAGTCGAAGAGGACGAAGATGATGATGATGGCAATGGTGGGTTATCAGAAAGGTTGCTGGGGTTTGGTGGGTCAGAAATGGCAGCCACCACCGCCATTTTAAGGAGGGAAGACAGACAACCAGCTCAAGAATCTCTCCTCTGCATCACATTGCTTTTTGCAGAGAGAGAGAGAGAGAGAGAGAGAGAGAGAGACTATCCTATGTAATGCTGAATCTTCTTCTACTAGTCATGAGCAGACACAAGTTGCCTCCATTGCTGAAGCAAAAGCCTGCAAAATCAAGAACTGCCCCTTTCCCAACTTCCCATCTTTTGGAGAAGTGAGAATGGAGGGGAAAGTGAAGCTTGGGTCTATGCCTCCATGGAAACAGTTGGGGAACGGCACAGTGCCACTTTCGTCACGGAGAGGGAGAGAGATGGAGTGTAAATGTTTTGGGGTGGAGGGTTCCTTTCTCTTCTTGTGGAAACTTTGGGGGGACGTAATAGCAATGGGAAGTCCCAAAAAAAAAGAAGAAAAAACAACAACAAAACAAAACAAAAGAAACCGACATTTTCTGTCTTTAATTGCTTTTCATAAAGTTTTGTCACATTTTTGTACAAATTTTGTATTGATCAAACCTTCAACCGTTTTACAATATTAAAGGAAATATTAAACAAACAATTTCTACATTTAGCTATGATGGGTCATGACGAAAGATCAAGCCCTTGAGAAACTGATAAAGACCCGTTTTTAGATAATTGCCCGTCATTTTTCTTTTCCTTCAATCATGTAGATGAGGCCAATAGGCATACGGCTCTTGCTGGTAAAACGATTGGAAGGTGGAGATGCTAGTATTATAAGCACGGGATTCTGACTCCCGCGCTCTGCAAAGAGACAGATTAAAAATCAGAAAAAGAATAGCTAGAGATATGATAGACCAAAAAAAAAATTAGGAAGATGAGAAATTTTGACATTTTCCGAGATTAACTCAAAGAGGTGTGGGTTTTTATCAAAATTACTTTTTTACTTTTAGTCAATGACAAGCAAACATGGTATATTATTCTTTTCAGAGCACTTCTATCCGATTTCGATGGAAACCGGACTCATAGTAGATACTACAGTTTTCAAAAATCTCGAAATCGAATTGAACAAAATAAAAGTTTGATGTGAAATGGAACTGAATTTATCGTTTTCGCCACTTCTATTATTTAATTCTCTTGGTTTTCATCAAGTGTTCAAGTTAAACTTGAATTGCTCTTATGTAACAACTTGCCTAAACTAGATCTCCAATTCGGAAAAACATAACAACATAACTTAGAGAAAAACCATTAGGTTGGTGGTTTAGTTCACGATGAAAAAAAGCCAGGACCGAAATCGACTATCATATTTCAATTTTGTTCGATTTATAAATTGATTTCCAGACCAAAAGTTAAATAACTATAATCAAACAATATCGTGTCGTGAACTTCTTTTCTCGAGAAGAAGCAATGATAGTAAAATCTAGTTCCCTCATATGTAGAACCGATAGTAAATGTTATGATACAAGGGCTTACGTTATTTTTAAAGTTTTAATGTACACTCAAATTATGGAGGTTGTAAAATCAGCTGGTCTTCTTCTTCTTCTGCTTCTTCTTCTTTTTTTGCGCCTCAAGAAGAATGAGATTGCGGGTTCCTGCTCGACGAAATCACGAGGTATAAATTTTCGTAAATCCCTCATCTTTTCTGCGTGAACGACCTGCTCTTGATTGAACAGACTTAGCCTGATAAAACAAAAATTGATCCTTGGTACCAATGCCACTCGAGATCGCCGGAACAAAAAGAGAAACATTGGCTCACTGGCTCTTCAAACATGGGAAGAGCTTAACGAGTAGAATGATGTGGATGTGACCAAGTCGACGTGAAGTACAACCTTTCGATATCCACAAAATCCAAATAATGTTCCTCCCAAAAGATCCCACTGCTCTTTCAATTTTGCTTTCGAGATGGGTACACGTCCCTTGCCTCCCACGCGTTTCATTTGCTTCTCAGGATTCCTGTGTTCTCATCTCTTCGTCACGCCGCATCGCCTCCACCACAAGGATGTGGAAAATTCTAACTTACTTTAGTGGGACCTGAAAAATTTGACGCAAAAGTGTTAAGAATGCTTAAATATTAAATCACGTTTTCATTTAATAATTTAAGCTTTTAGAACAATTGGCTGTATTTCACAAAATCTTACATGGTATTGAAGAGTATGAGGTTAAGAGTTCAAATCTTTTCGGGCATATTTCCATGCTTTTAGGCTTAGGCCGGAGGCAAGAATCACGAATACTATCACCGGATTTGGATCGCTTAACATTGGGATTTTCCGTGACATGCATAACATTACTCAAATCAGGCTGTCCAAATGAGAATAGATAGCCTGATTTGAGTCACATCATGTGTTGAAAAAGAGGGAAAAAAATGTGGGTGGAAATTTTTTTGGGGTTTAAAAAATTTTGAACCCCAAAAGTGGTTCAAATCAAGCCGTCTATTTTCATTTAGATTGCCTAATTTGAATAATGTCGCGCATGTCACGGAAATTCCAATATTAGGCAATCTGGATCCTACTGTCACCTTGATGCTCTGCTCGTTTGTGCCATAAACAACTTTCATCCGGTCACAAAACCAAAAGACAAAAAGATTTCCACATGTTCTTCGCTTATGGATGCTTTGGTGACTCGTTATTAAATAAATTTGAGTTCAGAATGGAACTTGAATATTGTGTTGTCTTTTCTCCTGCACAATGTGCAAGAATGTTGTATTTACACAAGGCAAACACCCGAGCAGGCAAGAACTAAAATGAGTATACAAAAGGGATGTCAAGGCAAGAATCATGCGGACTAAATTACCCAAAAAGTCCAAAACTTTTTGCATTTATGCTGATTCAATCTATCCGGCCAATTTCGGTTGAAAACTGCTGACATTGGGCGATTACCTCTGATATTTACAATTTTTAATAATATTTTATTATTTTTAAAAATTATTTATTCTTCTTTTCATTTTCCCCTTTTTTTTCTTTTTCTTTCTTTTCTTATTTCCTTATTCTTCTTCCTCCAACTAGTTGCCGGTTCACATTAGTGATTTTTGGCAAAAATTAATTGGATGAACTGAATTAGCTCAAATATAAAAAGTTTAGGACTGAATTGATAAAAAAAAAATTAAGACTGAATTGATATAGTTATAATAAATTTATGGTTTTCTTTTTTTGGCAATCCTCTGGAATCATGCGTATTTCCTGTTTCGTCTATCTTGTCCTAATCATGGGTCTCCAGTTTACATTATTATTGCAGGATGTCATTGCTTGATTGAAGGCTGATTATCCAGCTCCAAACGGTCTACATTTGCTTTGACCAAATTTTTTTTTTCACTCCATCCGCAGACTGGACTGTGGATGTTCTGACGAGAGTATCAGTAAGAGCCCAGCGCCAATGTTTCTCGAATAAACTGATAATCAATATCGAGAGCGCGAATGATAATCATTCTCTTTTTGACTTCTATTTTGATTTCTTAGATGAGTTTCCGAGCAGATACACTAAAAAAAAAATTCAATTTATAGAATAGAAATTCATTTGATAACATCACAAAATTTCTACCGTTGGACGATTGGCGGACCAAAGATCGGCCGCCGCCGACTAGAGCTTGGCAAACGGAGACCGGCCGACAGGGAATGGAGGTCCGGGAACGGCATATGGCGAAGGCAAACGATGATGGGCAGACGACAAATGATGGCTAGGGAATGACGCACAACGAATGGTGGCTAGGGACCGGAGACTTGGGACCAGCAGATGACGAACGACGACTGGCGAACGGTGACCGAGGACAAGCGGCCGGGAATCGGAGATTGGCGATTGACGGTCCCCGGCCTGCGAATGATAATAGGGACGCGAGAGAGGTGACGGGCAGCGGGCATATCGCTAATGGCGGTAGGGAAGCGAGAGAGGCAACAAGCGGATGGCAATTGGCGACGGGAGGCTGGCGGGCGGGCGATCGGCAGTAGGGACCCGATAGAGAGGAAGACCGCACGAGAGAGAGAGAGAGAGAGAGAGAGAGTGAACAATTAGAAAAATTATTATTTACGTATCTGTTTCAAAAATAAGAAATTAGAAAATTTCTACTTCTTATTTTTGTTCCAAATCTATTTCTGAGCCAAGAATTTTTCCTGAAAATAGAAAAATAAAATTCCGTTATCAAATGGATTTCTATTCTAAATCCGTTTTTTGGAACATAAAATAGAAAAACAAGGAAATAAAACTATTGTCATCCACGCCCTTAGTATGAGCATGAAAAACAGGATTTTAAAATGAGGCGTCGACGTACTGTCACAAAGTAGTATTGGTGGATCTCTCAAATTAAGTTTGATGTCTCGTAAAATGAATGAAATCCATGTAAATTCGGCAGCGGCGGAGGCAAGAGCGTGGTACTCAGCTTCCGCACTAGATTTTGCTCTCGGGAACTGCTTCTTTGCACTCCTATTCACACGAGTCATGACGAAGAAATAATCAATACTCCTCAATGCCACAAGAAAAATTCGATGGTTGTAGAAAATCGTTGAACTGATTAAACCAAGCTCTTGGAGATTGAAGAAGGCTGTAAAGTGCACGTTTAAGCTTGCAAACATGGTGGATAATAGAAGGAGCTTTCATTCTTGGAGGTTGCCCTGCATAAACAGTTTTAGAGAGAAAACCCGTGGAGAAATGCATTCTTTACGTTCATAATGCATGCGATTATTGCCAAGTCGTATCATTTTGCCATTATAATTTGCATCTAGTTTGTCACATCATATATTGCATGTGATTACTATAACGCCATAATGTAGCCATGTCTTACATCTAATTTATCGTAGAAAAATACTTTCCTAACAATCTTGTCAAGGACGGTACAATCTCAACTGTGGACTCACATATCATCATCGTAAATATTACATAAAATACTCATTAATTAGAAAATTGTGTGGTCATAAATAATTGACAGTACCGTCATATTGTCGGGCTAACTGCTCTCTTTATCATATTATATTGTATGCAATCGTCATCATATTTCGCACTAATTTGCCAAGACATATGATCATTGGCATGTCTTGCATATGATTTGATATGTCATATTGCATGTGGTTATTACATATCACGTCATCATCGTGTTTCGCATCTAATTTGTCGTGTCATTCTCACATTGTACTGACTATATTTTATATTTAGGTTGAGATTCGCATTCACATTTTGACCAATAAAATGGAGTCAGGCCACTGTATACGCGAAAGTGGCTTCATTAATCAATAACCACGTTGAATAAGTGCTCTGTCGACATTTCAAGTTTTTTTTTTCTTTTAAAAAAGAAACGTGCATGCTTTGCAAATTGATTGATGATTTTCTTAGGACTTAACCAAAAATTGAGTTAAGGTACCGAAAGGGCATTTTGGAAGCTAATTCATCCCACACATAACCGAATCCTCAGACCTGAGATCTCAGGTCTTCGCTTGACCAATTCCTTCAGCTGGTGTTCTTCTTCTTCTTCTTCTTTTGCGCCTCAAGAAGAATGAGATCACGCGTTTCTGCTCGACGAAATCACGAGGTATAAATTTTCGTGAATCCTTCATCTTTTCCGCGCGAACGACCTGCTCTTGATTGAATAGACTTAGCCTGATAAAACAAAAATTGATCCGTGATGCCAATGCCACTCGAGATCGCCGGAGCAAAAGAGCAACATTGGCTCACTCGTTCTTCAAACATGGGAAGAGCTTAATGAGTAGCATAACGTGGATGTGACCAAGTCGATGTGAAGTACAACCTTTCAATGTCCACAAAATCCAAATAATGTTTCTCCCAAAAGATCCCACTTCTCTTTCAATTTTGCTTTCGAGATGGGTACACGTCCCTTGGCTCCCACGCGTTTCATTTGCTTCTCAGGATTCCTGCGTTCTCATCTCTTCGTCACGCCACATCGCCTCCACCACAAGGATGTGGAAAATTCTAACTTACTTTAGTGGGAACCGAAAAATTGGACGCAAAAGTGTAAGAGTGCTTAAATATTAAATCACGTTTTCATTTAATAATTTAGGCTTTTAGAACAGTTGGCTGTAGTTTCACAAAATCTCACATAATATCTGAGAGTAGGAGGTCAAGAGTTCAAATCTTTTCTGGCATATGTCCATGCTTTTAGGCTTAGGCCAGAGGCAAGAATCACGGATATCGTCATCGGATTTAGATTGCCTAACATTGAGATTTCCGTGACATACGTGGCATTACCTAAATCAGGCCATCCAAATGAAAATGGATGGCCTGATTTGAGCCACGTCATGTCTTGAAAGGGAGAGAAAAAATGTGGGCGGAAATTTTTTTGGGGTTTAAAAAATTTTCAATCCCAAACGTGGCTCAAATCAAGTTGTCTATTTTCATTTGGATGGCCTGATTTGAGTAATGTCACGCATATCATGGAAATGTCACCTCGATGCTCTGCTTGTTTGTGCCATAAACAACTTTCATCCAATCACAAAACCAAAATACAAAAAAATTTCCACATGTTCTTCTCTTATGGATGCTTTGGTGACTCGTTATTAAACAAATTTGAGTTCAGAATGGAACTTGAATATTGTGTTGCCTTTTCTCCTACACAATGTGCAAGAACGTTGTATTTACACAAGGCAAACACCCGAGCAGGCAAGAACTAAAATAAGTATGCAAAAGGGATACCAAGGCAAGAATAATGCGGACTAAATTACCCAAAAAGTCCAAAACCTTTTGCATTTGTGCCGATTCAATCTATCCGGCCAATTTCGGTCGAAAACTGCTGACATTGGGCGAGTGCCGCTGGTATGAATAATTTTTAATAATATTTTATTATTTTTAAAAATTATTGATTCTTCTTTTCGTTTTCCTTTTTTTTTTTTTTTTTATCTTTCTCTTTCTTTTCTTATTTCCTTCTTCTTCTTCCTCCAACTAGTTGCCAGTTCACATTAGTGATTTTCAGCCAAAATTAAACTGGATGAACCGAATTGGCACAAATATAAAAGGTTTAGGACTGAATTGATAAAAAAAAAATTTAAGATTGAATTGACATAATTATAATAGATTTATGACTTTTTTTTTTTGGCAATCCTCTAGAATCATGCATATTTCCTGTTTCGTCTATCTTGTCCCAATCATGGGTCTCCAGTTTGCACTATTATTGCTGGATGTCATTGCTTGATTGAAGGCTGATTATTCAGCTCCGCACCGTCTACATTTGCTTTTGACCAATGTTTTTTTTACACTCCATCCGCTGACTGGACTGTGGATGTTCTGACGAGAGTATCAGTAAGAGCCGAGAGCCGATGTTTCTCGAATAAACTGATAATCAATCTCGAGGGCGCGAACGATAATCATTCTCTTTTCGAGTTCTATTTTGATTTCTTAGACAAGTTTCTGAGCAGATACAAGCAAAAAAAATTCAATTTATAGAATAGAAATTCATTTGATAACATCACAAAATTTCTACTATTGGACGATCGGTTGCCGCCGACTGGAGCTTGGTGAACGGAGACCCGCAGACAGCGAATGGAGGTCTGGGAACGGCATACGGCAAAGGCAGACGGTGCCCGGCAAACGACAAACGATGGCTAGGGAATGACGCACGACGAATGGTGGCTGGGGACCGGAGACTTGGGACCAGCGGCCGACGAACGACGACCGGCGAACGGTGACCGAGGACAAGCGACTAGGAATCGGAGATTGGCGATCGACAGTCCGGGGCTGGCGAATGATAGTAGGGACGCGAGAGAGGCAACAAGTAGCCGGCATATGGATAATGGCGGTAAGGAAGTGAGAGAGGCAACAAGAGGATGGCAATTGGCGACGGGAGACCGGCGGGCGGGCGATCGGCAGCAAGGACCCGAGAGAGAGAGAGAGAGAGAGAGAGAGAGAGAGAGAGAGAGAGAGAGAGAGAGAGAGAGAGAGAGAGAGAGAGAGCAATTAGAATAATTCTTATTTCCGTATCTGTTCCAAAAATAGGAAATTAGAAATTTTCTACTTCTTATTTCTGTTCCAAATTTATTTCTGAGCCAAGAATTTGTCCCGAAAATAAAAAAAATGAAATTCCGTTACCAAACGAATTTCTGTTCCAAATCCGTTTTTTGGAACATAAAATAGAAAAACAAGGAAATAAAACTATTGTCATGCACGCCCTTAGTACGAGCATGAAAAACAGGATTTTAAAATGAGGCGTCGACATACTATCACAAAGTAGTATTGGTGGATCTCTCAAATTAAGTCTGATGTCTCGTAAAATGAATGAAATCCATGTAAATTCGGCGGCGGCGGAGGCAAGAGCGCGATACTCGGCTTCCGCACCGGATTTTGCTCTCGGGAACTGCTTCTTTGCGCTCCTATTCGCACCGAGTCATGACGAAGAAATAATCAATACTCCTCAACGCTACAAGAAAAAAAATTCGATGGTCGTAGAAAATCGTTGAACTGATTAAACCAAGCTCTTGGAGATTGAAGAAGGCTGTAAAGTGCACGTTTAAGCTTGCAAACATGGTGTAGAATGGAAGGAGCTTTCATTCTTGGAGGTTGCCCTGCATAAACAGGTTTAGAGAGAAAACCGTGGAGAAATGTATTCTTTACGTTCATATTTGCATGTGATTATTGCCATATCGTATCATTTTGCTATTATGATTTGCATTTGGTTTGTCACGTCATATATTGCATGCGATTACTGTAACACCATAACGTAGTCATGTCTTGCATCTAACTTATCGTAGGAAAATGCTTTTCCGATAGTACTGTCAAGGACGGTACAATCTCAATTGTAGATTCACATATTATCACCGTAAGTACTACATAAAATACTTATTAATTAGGAAATTATGTGGTCATAAATAATGGACAATACCATCGGACTATCAAGCTAACAGCTCCCTTTATCATAATATATTATATGTCATCGTCGCCATATTTCGCATCTGATCCGCCAAGACATATGATCATCGTCATGTCTTGCATATGATTTGATATGTCATATTGCATGTGGTTATTACATATCACGTCATCATCGTGTTTCCCATCTAATTTGTCGTGTCATTCTCACATTGTACTGACTATATTTTATATTTAGGTTGAGATTTGCATTCACATTTTGACCAATAAAATGGAGTCAGGCCACTGTATACGCGAAAGTGGCTTCATTAATCAATAACCACGTTGAATGAGTGCTCTGTCAACATTTCAAGTTTTTTTTTTGCTTTTAAAAAAGAAACGTGCATGCTTTGCAAATTGATTGGTGATTTTCTCAGGACATACCCAAAAATTGAGCTAAGGTACCAAAAGGGCATTTTGGATGCTAATTCGCCCCACACATAACCAAATCCTCGGACTTGAGATCTCGGGTCTTCGCTTGACCGATTCCTTCACATGTTCGCATAGGCAGATGAATTTCCTATCACTATATAGGACCCCCTAAGTTTACCCGAAGCGATTGGTGGCGACTCTAGTATGATATGTGAATTCATGATTGTATCTTCATCCCATATATTATCTCATTTACGAATGGGGAAGGCCCACTATTAGCAGTCGACTCCCTTATACATGAGATTCGGGTGTTACAACTTTGATAAATCTTAACGCTAATATCCTAACCTAAATGATGGCTTTGGACCAATTCTAGCACGAACTTTCATTTGTGGAAAGAAAAAGAAAAGCACTAACTTCAATTTGAGAGTCAAAACTATCACTAAAATTTTTAATTAACACTAATTAAGATGTTATCAATTTCAATATTAAATAGCTAACGTGTCATCCAACGTGTATTGTGTGCCCGATGATATTATTCACCTGGGATTCTTGACAGGAGGCCGTTACCGTTGCGCAAAAACTCTTTTATCAAATTGTTTGAGCATGTCGACCGGTGATATCTTCATCGGTTGGTTTGCACGTGTGACTCGAGTGCTTATTCCGATTACAACATCGAGGGTAATTTTGCCTAGCTGATTATATGTTTTCTTAATGTTCTTCGTTTTCGATTTCCGAGGGGTCATTCTAAACATAACTAGTATCAATAGGTTTAGAAATGGGTCTTAAGGTTTTGTATTTTCTCGTTGTTCTCTAATCAAATCCTCTTGTTCGATTTTATCTTATCTTATGTTTTTGATAAGTAACTATTAACTTCTAGGTGTCAAGGCACTTCAATTTTCTATCAGCGCAGGAACACAGGAGGGCTTGGAGAGAGCGAGAGAGAAGCTCGCGCTCGTTGCAAAGTTACATAGCCAGTCGCGAATGGCGGACAAAGCTCCCTCCTCGTCTTCTTCCGCTGTTTCGGTAGTTCGCGCTCGACCCATTTCGATTCCTTGTCAAATGATTCGTTTTGCTGTCACCTTTCTCTCTCTGCCTAAACCCTGAATCCCAAAGGGGACTTCTTGAGTGTCCATTTAGCATCAGATGATGATCTCAACTTCAATTTGTTCCTCTTAGGAACGCCCAACAGGAGGAGGCGAAGATGAGCTGCTGTATGGAGCCGGGTCGGGGTGGGTTGAAGCTCGAACGTGGTGTGATCACTTGGCCTCTCTGTCCTCTGATCTCCTTCACATTCCGGCCCCCGACACCCCCTGCAATAGGTCTGTCTACGATCTTGATCAAACTTCCGCGGTTGGTTGTGCAAATTATGCTGTCGCTTGCTTGCTGTGATTGATGCACTAGAATGGATTTGTTTCCCTTTTCGAATGATGGGTCCCGTTTCGCCTTTCATGGTGCTCTATGTTGTTGGCTGTTGCTGGCATTTAATTCCAAGTGCAAAAAAAGAAGATCAAGATCAGATTATGTATTGGTGAGGAAGATTTCAGTGAAATCGATTCTTCTGTTGGCTGGAATTAGCTCCAATTGGAACAAATTGATGAACCTTTGGCAGGAGGAAAAATGTTAGATATATGTGTAGTTTGAGCCAAACTGAAGGAGAAAGTACTGTAAATTCTCTGCGTTCAAGTACTCGCGAGAAGGAAGATTTTCTTCCTGTTTCTTTCAACTGGGGTTCAAGTTGACCTAATCAGGTGAAGTAGTAGAGAACAGGGTTTTATGTAGTGACAGACTCTTACTTTAGTCTTCTATCTAAATCTTCCAGTACCTCCTATTTCCTGTCATTGTTTTGAAAGGGTCAAGTAGACTCATCTTCAAGCTTAAAAAAAACAGAAAAAAGAAAAAAGGTAGACTCATCTTCTTTGCCCCCTTTAAATGATAATGTGTGGCTTGGCACCCATTTTCATGTTTGTTAATCTGCTAAAGATAGAAGGAGCATTTAGCATCTTAAGGGGGGACTCAAGTTGCGCTGACAGACAAGGCATACTTTAAACAGGGTACGAATCCAAAATGAGCTGTGCCGAACCCTGAGTTTCGCTCTAAAGTGCTGCATTCTATGGACTCAATCTAAAGAGTGTGATCACCTTTAAGTACTACATTTAATTTGGCTGAGAGGAAGCCCTTTTATGGGAGCCCCTTCTCCTGGGCTATATAAATTGGGATTGCTGGTCCAGCTCCAATGTGGCTCATCTGTGTCTTCAGAAGTTACTCCAAAAAAGCAAATTTCTTAAAATGTGAGGACCCACAGTCCTGCAAAACCTTCATAAAACCTCCACAGAACAGATTGGATCTTTTGAAACGGTGATCAGAGCCTGTAAAATCAATGTTCTTGGCAAGCTGTTAGCAGACGATCTGCTTTTTCCTTTTTCTTTTTCTTGATTAGATACATTTCAGTTAGGGGTGAGCAAAACAACTGGGATCCACCCAAACCGGACCGGATCGGACCGTACCCAACTGGCTGATTTTGGATGGTAATAGGCAGGTATCAGTTTGGTTTCTGGTTCCAAAAATTTGGAACCTTTGGAACCGGCAGGTACCAATTCGGTTCATGGTTTCAGGTGGGAAACATCCAACCATCCAACCGGACTGGATCCATTGATATAATATAAATGTATAGTTTTTTTTAATTGTAGCTAAAACCCTCAAATTTTCAATCATGTCACACGACCCAGCCAGACGATGATCTTCATTCTCTGCAAAACCGGGAGTGGAGTCCCTTCTTGAGGTGGTCTGAGTGACATTTGGCTTGTCTGTGAAATTCTTTTCTTTGTTAGTCATTTGTTAAAATGAATGATTCTTATTTTGGGACTGCATTTTTAATGCGAGGATCTCTGTTCCAGGATATTGCCTTAGTTTCATTGATCTTCAATTACTATGATGAAAGCTCAGGTTGATACATGCAATTATTGGCAAACACTTCTGTTTCTTTCTTGGCATTGCAGTGATGGAACTTGTTACCTTCTTTCATATGATCTTCGTTGGTGCATTTTTTAATTGATGTTGGTGCTCGATAGGACTGATTCTATGGATCCAGCCGGGAACCGGACCGGACCGGACCGGTGGTTCGGTTCTTTGTTGGATCCATAGAACGAACGGGTGGTTCATGGTTTGCATTTTGCGGAACCGGTCCCTTGCGGGCGATTCTCAGTTCTAGGGTGTGAACAATTCATCTTGAAACTGATCACCCCTAATTTTAGTTGCTAGACTTGGTCATAAATTTTTAACCTCTTGGTTTGCAACTTCACATGTAACTTGGCAGTTGAGTCATAGTTTACCCTGCTAGAAAGAAGTAAAATTTCAATAGTTTTAACTATTATGATGTGGAAGAAACCAAGATTATTGCTGGTAGGCTCTTACATTTAAGAGAGCCAAGGTCCATTATTTTTATGAGTCAGCCTAGTATTCTTTCTCCATTTCATTTTATTCCTCATTTCATTGGATCAGTACATTTCACGTCAACCAATGTGCAAGCTGGAGTTAGGAAGCCAACGCATGAGGTTTCCCCTAAGATTCGTTGTCATCAGTTAGTGACTGACATGAGCTCACAACCTAATACGTGTAGCTTGTATAATATCTCATTGACTTTGCTGCTATGTTCCCACAGCTCTACTAGTAGAGATTTGTGATGATCGTTTCTTTGTAACATTCGATTTTTTTTGTTCACCTGCGGACCATGTATTCTATGCTGTATGTAGAATTGTTGTTCTCTACTCATCCGAAAATCTCTTTGTGAAAGAGTTGTAGTCTTTTCGTAACCGAATCACAGATGATCGTTGCTGGACAGAACTAGTGCTTGATTGGGGCCTCATAATGTTATCGTCCCTTTAACCAGCAGATTAGAGTTCAGAGTGGGGCAAATTTCGCCACGCTACTTTCATTCCCGAGGTCCACTCAATCAATGAATCTGACCCTTGAATCTGCCCTTGATGATCTACCTTTTCGGTCTGTGCCTTACCCTGCTCTCATACCTGGAATGGAAATACCTGAGTCTAGCTCATAGGCTGGTCCCCAAGAGCTCTCTTACTTGCTAACTAACTAGCTCCCACTCTGCTTCCAACATCTTCACTGTCTGGAAAAGGGCTAGTCCTTCCTATGAGTTTCGGGCCAAGGTCTTGCAAGTTCGGCTAAGGAAGGTTCAGCAGCTTTAAGAAAAACTGGTTTCAAAGAGTTGGATGCAAAAGTTGTAGATTTACCCACATGCTTACCCAACCAGTAAACTACTCTTCTATCTCTCCCAGGAGCAGAAAAAGAAGAAGTGGCACGAAGTCGGGAGCTAATCGTTGTACGGGCTTTGCCGGTAACCAAAGCGTATTGTTCCCGCAACCACTTTGATACCTTGCTTCTAGCTTTTGTAGGTTATGCAATATGAGGGCTCTTGAGACTCTGCTTTTCTGTTTTTGAATGGCCCCTCTTTTCAGGGGGAGAAGCAGTAATTTGATAATATAAGAAAGATGCACTTAAATCAGCTGGTCGCTAAACTTTGATTATAATCATCCAATGCATTAGATTGTCATTTTTTTTTTCCTATTAGTGCACTTTGACTGAAATCTGGCTAATTTTCCAGCGAAATGCTGATGTAGCAGCTACATGGTAATGACTTGTCATCAGACATTAGTTGTGTGTCCATCATCTCATCAATCCGCTAGAAAGATTGGGCGCCAGGTTCTGATTAAACTGTAATTTTACAGGAGCAAAAGTGTATGGCACTAGGTGATTGAAATCAAAATTGGATGACCTGTTTGAAAAATTCACGAAAGTTCCGTCACTTCAGACGAATTTACCGTTAGAATTGTGTACTTGAGTTGAATTTTGTTATTCTGAAATGGAAAAATGTAATCTTTCATCTTCCTTTACTTCCGTAGGTGTCATCACCCAAGTGAGAACTGGTTATGTCTGTGTTGCAAGGAAGTGCTCTGCAGCCGATTTGTGAACAAGCATATGCTCCAGCATTATCAGCAAACAAGCGACTGCCTCGCGCTCAGCTTCAGGTATTTTCTCTTCATTTTGACTTTCTGTTTCTTTGTCATGCTCCTGTGACTGACTCTATTTATGTGGAATCAGTGATCTATCAGTGTGGTGTTTCTCCTGCGATTCGTATATAGATGCACAAGTGCTTCCACAGCTGCGGCCTGTTTATGAAACTGCATATATCTTGAAATTTGGAGAGTCCCCGCCAATTCGGAATGTTGAACTCCAAAATGTTGCAGCTTCCTCCGCAGGCAGTTGATTTGGATCAAGTATTGCTTTCAGCTTTGCTCATTGAGGAGATGGAGGCGGTGCGCTCGTGACCAATGTTTATTATCCAAGATAGGTGATTTGCCATATATTGGGAAAAGAAAACCCTTTCTCTGATAATCTTGAAGCGAAACTTTTACTTGATTGTTGTTTTACCATTCTCGAGCTCTTTATCGTTTTCGTTTTTGACACGCCACACTCTTTCGTCGAACTAACGCAATTTTGCAACTTGGATTACGATCACTCGTTTCACTGGAGAAGAAATCCACAATTCCTTTGCAGAATCGCTGACTTGAAATTGGACAAGCATTGGCAGAAGCAGATAAGCAATTTAATATCTTCTTTCTGTGTATCAGAGGAACCAATAGCTACACGAAGATCATCTCAAGCAATAAGTGAATTCATGGCCAAAAACAGAAAAGTAGGAGAACATGAATTGCCCTGGGGCCATGGCTAAAAATCTCCTATACAGGGTTATGTTACGTTGCAAATACATACAAAAGTGACAGCAGATATCCTTTGGACCATTTGCTGAATAAATTGTAAAGTCGGTCATCCTAACAACTAGTCCCCAAACTTTGTCAAAGTTCCCTGCAGATCACATGTACGGAGCTCGCACTCGAGCTTGCCCCACCTGGCATCGACTCGCTCGCAAGGGAATGCCAACTTCCCTAGGCTGTTCGATCACAGATAAATCAACATTAATCACTAAACAAAATTTGTTAGAGTCAGCCTATAGTTCTGCATGAAAAATGGCAGAGAATGAATCTAGGCCTCTTTTTGAGCTGACATAACTGCTCGACAAGTAACCAGGCAAAGCCTATAAACTTTTGTTTGGTCAGATATTTTGATATGATTCCTCTCAATTTAGAGACGTAATCTAAAAAGAGAAGGGGACAGTTACCTCTTTTAACTCTACTTTCTCCTTTTAAAGGTGATTCGTCATGATTCTAACATGTTCAAGACATACATCATACGTGCCTGGACCACTTGTGGGACGATGCATCCAAATATCTTAGTTCTCAAGCAATTGTGATATGCTTCATCCCCTTCCCACCAAAATTGAAGAAATATATGTATCCAATCATTTTGTGTAACTCTACGTTTGGTCTTGACAATCTCAACAAGAAAACAAGGAATTGCCACTGAACCAAGACTGGTATGAACATCCAATGGTAGGCCAAGAGATCGGAAGGGATCAGACATGCCAAAACTGAAGCGTGTATCCATTAGGTGGCATTCTCTAGCGAAAACATCCTCTGGTCTCGAGAATGTTTAGATGTTTTACTTATATAGATTGCTCATTCTTGATCATATGGAATACCAAAACTGAAAAAGAAGTTCAACAAACATGAAAGCTACCTTCGGTTGACTACATTATGCACATGGCAGAGCCACTGGGAGAACTCAGCATGCGATCCTGCTTGTACAGGATTTGCCCTGCCAAGATCAAAGAAGGAAAAAAAGAGGTCCATGAGAAAAAAGCATAAAGCAACAGCTATTCTCATGCTGAAACTGGCTCCATCCTAAACATCAGATGAAAACCCCTGCAACATCTGCCTTTTAAGATTAGCGCTGTCTATCAAATCTTCCCATGCTTATACATGCTTAAGTTAAAAACCAAATTCAGGTAGCAGGAAGACTCCCTCCCACAAACTAAACTAATTCTTATGGAGGTCGCACTTCTAAAGCTGCATCAAATGTAACGCAGTATCTTCAAATATTGAGCTCAATTATTGAACGCTAACAAGTTTTCGTTTGAGCAATTATCTACCAATTGCAGTGAACTTCTATTAAGGAAAACCACCATAGCATTCGGAGCTTACAAATACTCCAAAACTCAAAATTGTTCATAATTTTCCAATATCATGTTTCTAGAAGCACTGGTTTTCACTCTGATGTTCATTACATTCCATTAGTCTCTTATTTGCACTCTGGCGGAAGTGATTGTACTAGGATCAGATTCTCTTTTTTGCTTTTCACAAGGATTAGTTTCTTAATAATCTTCATGAAAGTTCAGCTGGTGACGGGTGAGGTAATTATGCAATCCTAAATTAAAGTAACTTCATGACCACTGTATCAAAAGGTGTCAAAATTTTTTTTGTTCATTAAATTTCAAACTGACTATACTTATTGAGAGCAATAGTAAAGCCACTCTAGGCCCTTGATGAGTGCACGCATTCATGTAAAACAAGGCCTTCAATGCTTTTGGTAAGGTGGAAAGGGAGAGACCTCAGTATTTCTTTAAAGTGGTCTGCACATTCCTGGCAAGGGTACATTCGAGACAATATAGCCATCTGTAGAAATCAGAAAATGAGAGGCAATGAGTTGGGATAGCATTATATCACTACTTTTGTCAAGTGACCATGCATGTCATCTATTCTTGACAATACCCATTAGCATCTCAAGTCCATGAACACTTGTGCAGGGCTCCTCTAAAGTAAATTATAAAGCATCTTTAAAAGTGAAAGCAAATACTCTGGGAAGAAGGCAATAAATTAAAAAATGCTAGTTACAGCCAAACCAAGACTAGAATTACAAATGAAGGGCAAAAAATTCAACCAAGTGACTCTTGCTTTACTCGTGGGTGGGCATACATGTGTGTGTGTGAGCGTGTGCGTGTGTTTTTTTTTGGGGGGGAGGGGGAGGGGGAGGGGGCTTGTGGGCGTGGGCGTGGGCGTGGGGGTGGGGGTGTGTGTGGGTGTGTTTCCCTCAATTATTCATGAAATTCTCACTTGCATGGGATAATATAAATTAATGTATAAGATGAATGTATATGGAAGGATATGAATCATCGTACCAATTCTTTCACATCTTTCTTCTGTTGCCTTGTTGGTTTGTCAGGATACTGAAAGACGCAAAAAGTAAGACGAAAACGCATGTCTTTGTAAAGTAAACAGCATTTCAATAATATGAAGTGGCATTATATCTTCGACATGAGTCAAGGGAAAAAAATGCAGCCGCATTGTGACAGCTTAAGCACAAATCTAAGTTACTAGAGATGGAAGAGCGATCTTATGAGCTTGAATTAGCTACTTCTGCACAAAAACTGATGGCTGCACCAGCCACCTAAAAGAAAGACAAGCGAAAGAGAAATGTTGCCAGAATTTAAGCTGCAAAAGCTATTCTATTGCTTCGAAGACAAAAGATATGAAGATGACGGGATGAAAGCGAGGTGAGAACAAATTTTCTCAGGAAATTAATTAGTGCCTAAAGCACATTGAATTAGGAGCATAAAACAAGAAAAGGATGATGAGATATCATTTTTTGCTCCACGGATATTAGTTCTCCCACAATCATGCAGTGCATGAAATTCTCTTCATTTCTCCAAATTTACCTCATTGCTATACAACATTCTCCTATAACAGAAAGGACACCATGGCGACAAAGATGAGACACATGCAAAGAATTTCCCCTAAGTTAGGACTTTCACTAGGATATACTAAGTTGGGAATTAAGAATATTGAGATAATACAACCGTTTACTAAGTAACCATTTTTATGCTCCCAAACGAATGCTGAAGTTTCTGACCGAAATATGGCACAATCATTAATGCAAACAAGAAGCTCTTAAATAATTGAATATAGCTCTTTCAAGAAATGAATGAAATCATGGAGAAGCCTCTCACTGGGAATTGACATGTAAAAACCCCACTGAAAGTCCTTTTACTTTAGATGGTTTCCTCATTTATAAAGAAAGATGTGGAAAGTTAACGCAATTATACAACCTAAATTGGTAAAAGAGGTTCTTCACAAGAACTTAGCAGAAGTACAAATAATTAGGAATGTACTCATAGACTTAGTCATAACTTAAAAAGGGAAAACAAAAAGCAAAGTAGATAAACAGGCTCAAATAGTGAGAAGACCTGAGCAGCTAGAGTGTGAAGAAAAGTCCAGGTGGCCCTCCCTAGCTCTTCTTTAGTTACAGGTGCAGCACCTTGTGCCTGAAAAAACATTTAGTTGGAGCTTGATGGGAGAACTAGTTTGACAAGGTAAAAAGACAAGTCACAACATCAAGAAATATCGGTCCCAGAGTAACTTCCAATGATTTCATTTTTGATTTTTTCCCTAAGGCTCCATTGGCAGAGAAATCTCATTTTCTCAAACAGCACTAACGAATAGCAAAATCTCGAAAGAATAGTGCTAACAAAGACTCTTATGAAGCAGTTCTAAGTTCTAAAACATGCGATCCGAGAGCAACCATCCATTAGAAGAATTAACTGAATGACCCAGGGTGACAACTCCTAAATGCTGACATTGCAGGATTCCTCAGCAAATATGCTCGTGTCCAGTGAAACTCTGGTAATTTTGAGTCAATTTCACTCCATTTCAAGCTCTATAAGATACGCATAACGAACCTATTAGTCTCTACCTGACTAAAAATTTACTTCTCCAAAGACCATCAGAAGTGCAACTCACGATAAAGCTCCCGTAAAATCTCCCGGAAATAAGCGGTCACTGTTGGCCCAAGAAGACCAAGCAATGAACTCAGAACTTATTCAACAAAATGGCAGGTAAAAATCACACATATGGCCTACACCGCTTTGTATCTCATGACTGCGATCTTCCAAATGTTTCCATTTACATTCCAAGTGTCCCAGGGAGAAAGTCAAACACCAATCCACCATATCTTTAAACGTCTCCTTTCATTTCCCGCCATGAAACATTGCATAGCGATTATGGATTTCAAAATGCTCCTGCTTGCTTTCACCGAAAGGTGAGAGCCTTCATTTAGGAATACCCACAAACAATGATTTGAAGCACTTCTTTTTATTTTACACTATTTTGGAAACCCAAGGACTCAATCGCATGGACATGTAAAATACAGGATTTCCAATCCACCGAGCATTCACACCAGAGCCTTCATTTAGGAATACCCACAAACACCGACCGAGCGTGCACACCATAAACACCATCAATACGAGGGGGAAAAAAACGGTACTTTTCACTCGAGACGGCAACTACACCAAGCAAAGAGGAAGGAAAACAGAGTGCCCACCTTCTTGAGAACCTCTTCCGGTCTGAAAGTTCGAAAATTTGCGCTCGATGCGCTTTGTTTGGACGGGCTTGAGAAGGAGAAGAGAGCATTGTTATCAGTCTGCGAAGGGTTACCAGGACGAGCAATGAAGGTAGAGAGATGGGTCTGGATGGAGTTGGATATCTTCTCAAGATTTTGGAAGAGACCGAGGAATGGGTTCTCAGACATCGTCACTTGGCAGAGTTGATGAAGTGGGAATGAAACAGCGGGAAGGTGACAGTGCGATGTTGACTTCCACTCGTAGTAATAACGAACAACAATGTTGACAGTTTTCATAAAATAAATAGTTGATGAAAATTAATTTTATTATCAATAATAATATATATTTCGTAAACGAATAAAAATGTTTTCTCGTTCATTCATTTTTTTATGCGATATCACTGATTAATTCTAAAAAGAAAAAGGTCACAAAAAGCCCAAATTATATCTGCCGCAATATTTTTACCTTGAACTTTTTTTATAACATAAGAAATCTCAAATTATGCCGACTTTAATGCATTCACCCTAAATTTCTTTTTATGACAAAAAAAATCCAAACTTGTAACTATGTGACACGTTCTCCCTCTGTCAAAGATTAGTTGAGTGATTTTTTTGCCAAAATAATGTCGTTTTCACCATGTCAAAATCATTTGCTTTCTGTTGTCCACATAGGCAACGGTATTCACTGATGAACCCTCACACAGGTACAAGTTTTGGATTTTTGGTGTCATAGAAAATGAACATAAATTGAAATTTTTTGTGGCTTTTGCCCTTCTGAAAAATTATTTTTCAAATTATTTACTTTTCACGAAATAAAGGCAATATGGACTTGTTTTTTTAACATTTTATATGATTTTTGAATTGTAGTTTTGACTAATAATTTTAAGTCACTTGATGAAGTATTTTGACTCTCGTTGAGCTTGTAGAAAAAAATTTTGAAAAAAAAAAATCTTTTCTAGAAAAGCTTCTTGTGTATGATTGTAAAAGTTGTTTTTCTTTTTTTTTTTATGTTTTTGGGTACCCATGTTCCAATCTGTTCTGCCGTCTCGACAGAACAATTCCAAGTTTGAATTTTACACTAATATATCAGTTACCCAAGTTCCAATATGTAATTCTTTTCGCATTTTATCTATTTTTTTTTTAATTTTTCTATTTGTTGTTATGCATTAGCAAAAAAATTTGATGATCAAAGGGCTCGAGACAATCACATATACATCTACAATGATATTCAGATTCCTTTTGATTCGTGAAAAATGAATAATTTTAAATACATTTTCCAAAAAATAATCGCTTGTGTCTCTTGAAATAATTAGTCAATAAAAAACGTTTTCATTATCGACGATAATTTATGTCTAAACATTTGATATTGATTTTGTTTTTGCGTTCATTCATTTATATAATCGATATAACGAGGAAAACGTTTTCTCAATCATTTATTTCACATGAAACAAATGAAGCCTTAGTTACTTAATTTTTCACTTTCGATTTTCTTCTTTTCCATTTCGTTTTCATTTTACGTCGTTAATTGAGATTTACATTTACGTTATTTGGTTGTTAATTAAATTGAAATCCTTTTTTCATTGACAAATCTTGAACTCCTTAGGTTCTTTTTTTCCATTTACCTTTTTTTTTTTTTTTTTTCATATTCTAGTTTCACAAATATTTGCAAATAATAATAAAATGGCCGAAAGAAGCTAGATAAATATTATCCTAGAGTTAGGCATCCGTTGAGTTTATTCTCCCTTAAATATAATCCATTGAGTTATAAAACCAGACAGATATTGTTTCTTTAGATTTAAATTAGTATGCTTCCTTCTCTTCATAGAACAGTCTTGTTGCCACATAGGGGGAGAGGGACAAAGAGACCTCGTTAATATTGATAGAATAAATTACTAGGTTAACAAGGCACCGTGCGAAATACAGGTTCACCTAGCAGGAAGCCTTAAACTTTTCCTACACGACTCCAAATGCGGGAGGCTACTATACCTACCTATCCAACAGTCGCTAACCGAAGGTGATCCGGGGTCTACTTTCATCAGCCGCAGGCTCCTAGGTTCTCTCCAAATCTTTTTCTTTTCCGAAAAGAGGAAATACAAAGAGAATTTACATAGAGATTCCTCCACTATAAGGAGGAGTTCCTCCCCCTATCTCTTCTTGAGTCTTTTAAGGACCTGTTCAGATCCATATTCTCCCTTAAAAATAATCCATTGAGTTATAGAACTAGTTAAGTATTGTTTCTTTAGATTTAAATTAGTGTCCTTCGCTCTCTTCATAGAACAGTCTAGTTGCCACGTGGAAAATAAGAAGGGGGGAGGAGGAGAGGGATGAAGGGAACATTGTCGACTTCACATAGTATTCACATGATCGACGAGTAAATTCACTTAATATCGGGGGTGATTGTTTTCCAGGCCTGTCCGGTTCTTGGACAGTCCAAAAGAACCAATCGCATATGTTTGAAATACATATTCACATTTTATATGTGTAGAAGTGCTCTTAATAATTTAAGAGTTTAAATAATTTTTTCAAAGATTTATAAGAAATAAAACTAAAACTAGAAGAAATTATCGGTCCGATCCAAGTGGTTGGGAATCGGACTAGCGGTCTCGAAAATCGGACCATACGAGCCAATCCAGTCCGATCTATTTGGCTCTGTTTGCTCACCCCTACTTAATCTATCATGGACAGGTGTTTGTTTCCTCTCGGTACCTTTCTTGGTGGGTGGGCATTCCTTGACCGTCGCGATAAAATCTGGTATTATTGCATCTAGCTAAGGCAAGAATATAGTCTGCCAACATAGTTATGGTTTTCGGAACTTTAAATTACATTTGATGCTTTGATAACTTAAAATGAACTAATACTACATATGTACCACCTTGACATCGTGCCCTAGAAAGTAATCTTGCTTATACTAAGTTTGATTTCCAAATTAATTGACAAAATGTTATGACAAACCGTAAGCAAATATTTAAAAAGTTGATCATATTTATCTTCGTTTATTTAACGAAAAATGAATGGTTTGAAAAATATTTTCCTAAAAAATGATCATTTGTATAATTTGAAATAACTAAGTAACGAAAAATATTTTCATTATCAATCTTAATTTGTGTTTAAATAGTTTCTTCAATGATATAGATATTCTTTTTTAATTTTTTAATTTTTTGCGGATGCTGAAAAATGGAGAAAATAAAAAAGAAATAAGTGAAGCAACGACCAGGAAGAAAGCTCCAATAAAGTAGCCAACAAATTGAACAGAGATGACTTTCCCCCTCAACTTCCGCAGCAAGTTGTAAGACTTGAGAAACAAGTCCAGAAGCCAGACAACATAACTTCCTAAGTAAGGTAAAGAGGAGTGCATCAGAGGAAGCACAGGGCAGCAAGCGCAGTATAAATTCATCTCCTCACGCGGGTTGGAACATCATAGGTATCTCCAACCGAGTTCCGAGACATTCGTGCCCGCTCCGTTTCTCCTGCAGCGACCGCGAGATGGAAGACGGCGCGGTAGCTGGGCAGCATTCGGCGGCGGGATCCGGAGCCGAAACCCGTCACTGGAGGAATCGTGGATCATTATTTGAAGCTGAAAGAACGAGCTGCGTGGTGGTGCCCCAATCACTCCCGGTTTCTAAGCGGAACACTAAAGCATGGGTGATGCACGAGTATCACCTAAATGCCGATCCTCTTTAGGACACTTCAGGAGGCCAGGTACATAGATTGATCTCATTCGCTTGGTATCTATGCTTCTTGGCTTTGCAGACTAAAGTACGACCATCGAGTTCGTTCGTTGAATTACTAGCTTTTCGCCGAGCATATGCGAGTTATGTTATGCACTCCCCTTCGCATCTAGCCATTGAGATACTGTTAATGTGCATCTCAGTTCTATCAGGATATGTCATTGCCTTTTGCTTCTCTTTTCGTATTATCCAACTCACGTCCGGTTCTTGTTCTTTTTCTTATATGTGCAGACAGACTGTTCTTGGCGTTTTGAAGGTACACGAAATGAGAAGGCCGATAATTAAGATGTTCCTAGCAAGACTATGCAACCTCGTAGGTTAAAGATGACTTAAAGAAGACGATCCACGTATTTCTAAAAGACCAATCCAAGCGACTGAAGACACTTGTGAAGCCATATTCAAGTTAGGTTTCTCCATGCTTAATGCGGATTCACGATGAGCTTTGTATGCCAGTAATAAAATCTTCTTACTGAGAAGCCCTTCATTTCAATTTACTGCATTTATCATTTTGGAGCTCGAGATCCATCCGAATTCCATGTATGGTGGCCTGGTTTAAGACTTTCTAAATGTGTAACCGCACTCTAATTCATAAAAGTGGTTACTGAAAAAGAGTACATGAACTCCTTCCTCCGAAGCAGATGATCGCCATAATGAGTGACCATATAGATTTGACCCAGAAAAAGAAAGCGGCAATGCCGCCGCCTTTCAACCCCATGCCGCTGGTTTAACGGTTAAGAATTAGACTCAATTGGGCAATAGTTCACATGACACTAGTTTGATTCTCCACAACCGCCGATTGCGTACAATCTCATATTAGTATCGCCTCCGGGGGCTCGTGCTCACATCTCACTTGGTCTATAGAGGCCCTCGGTTTATGCGACTAAGGCCGAGTTGCAGGTCATCTTCGAAACCTCCTGCAGTTCAGTGCTTTTTCTGTAATCTGAACATTCATCTATCAGCATATTTCAAGAGTGAAACTTTAATGATATGAACAATAAAGGAAGATAACATTCATTTTTCCGTCGTTGTCAATCTCCTACGACCCGTCGCATGATAATACCAATCATAGTTTAGTCTTACCTAAACTGAAAGGAGATGAAGCTAATTATATGGGAAAATTTTCAAATAAGGACCTAAAGTGTCCTCTTTGGGCCTGATCAAGGGCATTTTTTGTCATTTATTTTTTTTCTATTTTTCTTCCTTTTTTCTGTTTTCTTTTCTTTTTGCCATTTTCTTTTTCTATTTTTTTTCCTTCCTTCTCGCCTGTGGCCGGTCTCAGGTGATGGCTGGCCACCGGCAAGGGCTAGGTGAGGCCGCCCTCGATGTTTGCGAGGGCCTAACAAAAGTTCCTTCTTTTTTTCGTGCATTGGCACATAAAGAGACCGTGTAGGGTGAAACTTTGTCGTATAAAGAAAACGTATACATGCATGGACAGCACTTATGTTAACCGACTCTTAGCAGATTGATTTTAACTCAGATTCACACAGTGTAACTAATGAAAATGAAAAGGAAGGTCTCCTATTGTAATTAGTGGAAACAACCAGGACACAACATAGGAGCAAATCCCAGAAATTTCCTGGATAATGTCATTACAATTTGAGTGAGCAAAACAAATATATACAGTAAACCATGTACCTTTCAGAATGAGCAGAATCCTAGATTAGTCTGTTTTATGTGATGGGATCCACCAGGACAGGGAAAAGCAGACAAAAAAACCATCCCTGTCAGCTACCACTCAATATCAAGATTTCTCCAATGTCCACATACAAAAAGTTTGGTAACTTCTCAAAGAAGGGAAGACTTTCTATAAAGACCCTCCCAAATGGTAGTGTGTTGATGCTCACTTCATCTGCTTCCACAATCTGAAGTGAGCTCATTAGTTTTGCTTGTGTGTTGGGTGAAGAACAGAACGGGGAAGGAGATGGGAGCTGTGGTCATCCCGAGCAATTTGCCGGTCGGATACAGATTCCATCCGACTGACGAGGAATTCGTTGGTCATTACTTGAAGAACCGAGTCCGAGGATTCGTCGACTGTCCCTGCATAATTCCCGATGTCGACATCTGCAGGTGGGATCCTTGGCAATTACCACAGAAGTTTCATGGTAAGAACAGATAGTACTATCACTTTGCTTGCTCCTTTGATACAATCTCTCTGCAACCATGATTTTCAGAAGCCTATTACCTAAAGTATTATGGGTTTTTGGAGCATAATATTTATCATCAAGTGGTGAAAAGTCGAGGGAATGTTCTGATGAGATGTGAATTTGAGAGTGTGTGGTGGTAAAATGTCATTTAAAAAGGTGTAAACAATTGTGGAATGCAAAAATTTTCTTTCCTTAGTCAAAAAATGAAATATCAGCTCTTAATTACAAGAAATCAATGAGATTGACAGGTGAATCAGTCATTTTCCCATATGACAAAGTTCGAGAGTGGTGGTTCTTCTGTCCGCAAACAACCGAACAGGTTAAAAGATCAACTCCCTCCGGCTATTGGAAGAAGACTGGTACTGACCGGAATGTCAAGGCCAGGTATACCAACAGAGTAATCGGAACCAAGAAAACATTAGTCTTCCACGAAGGTCGGGGCAAAAAGGGCGTCAAGTCCAACTGGGTCATACACGAATATCATTTACCTGACGACGATGTACTCAATCTATCCCTCATTTTACAATTAGTTAGATTCACGAGATGCATGAACTTGATAACATGTCATACGAGAACTACAGCTACAATAATCTGCAGAAAGATTATAAGTTTCCACAAGTCCTAAAGAAGCAAAGAAACATTTTTTGCTCGGTTTCTATTAGAAGATGAAATCCTATACATACATTGAGAATGATATTGTTTCTCCCAAATTTGTGAGCAGAATCTTACTGTTGATGATCCAATTGTTTTAACTGAAATAACATGAACTCGTGACAGTTGAATGGGAATTATGTTCTGTGTTGCTTAAAGGACAAAGGAGATGAGAAGGCTGATGATTTGACCATAGAATTAGAGCCTGGAGCCATGCTGGAGGATTTGGTTTCAGCTCTTCGTCAACCTGATAATGAGGACTCATTTCCTGAGGTGCGGAGGAAAAACTGTTCTGTTTGTTCACTTAATATCTGTCTTAACGTGGGCGCGCAAATGTGTTAACGACTAATCTTTTTACTTGTAAATACAGTCTTTGATCCAAGCAATGATGACGTCACTGATGGACCCCTCATTTCAAGCTATTTCGCGTGACCTCCTGCAGCTGCTTCAGCCTGCGCTGCAATCACATCCGTTTATGGATATCAAGAGTCCGCCTTTTATGGACTCCTCATTGGGCAGGAGTCTTGCTGAATGCTATGATTTTCTTTTTTGGTCGAATGCTGAATGCTATGATGAATTGCAATGTTCATTGTGTGCAATTGAAGAGGGTGAAGATGTTGATGCCGGCCCCTCATCCATAAGGCAGGGCAGACAGGTCCCCTTATCCATAATGCAGGGCAGACAGGTCAATATTCTTCCCGTGAAATTTCATTTGGTTTCTTTGATTACTTCTCTAGGAAATTTAGGTTTATAATGGTTTGAAATGCATCGGAAGGGCGCTTCCCTTTTGCCAGGTCGTCTGTAAAGTAAGGATGTTTTTATTTCGATCATCTTTGCATAGAACAGGAAGCTCATTACAGAATTTGTCTGCGGAAAAACAAAAGTGGACTCCCATGCTAAGTTACTCGTGTTTAGTCACTTTCGATCATATATGAACGTGGATAATTTAGAACCCAATCTCGAAGGTTTGTTATGGAAATTTAGTTTATGCCCCGGTTATTTCTGCTGATTCACATTATCTCATGTAATCAGTCTATGCAGTGTGACCAAACATCTAACCCGCATGATGACCGCCCTGTTCTAATGGAGAATTGGCCAAGATTCGAACTCCAGACGTTTACTCCCCCTGTGGAAAAGAAAGGGATGGGGGAGAATGAGTCCAACGGCTCACTGGTCGCCCCCGAGAAACCTATGCCGCCTCCCGGTGTCAAATGTTATAGCGAAGATGAAGAGCCGAGGTTTGAAAAGGTTAAGCAGGATACTGCAGCCGAAAGCATGAAAACAGAATGCATATCTTTGGATGAAACCGCAGCCAGGGCAAAGGTGAAAGCAGCTCCTGAACTAACCCATTGTGCCATATTACCGTTTTTATTTCAAACTGTAAGAAGAATGGTGAAGAACTATGAAGCAGAAAACATATAGAAAAGGAAATTGCCGCTGAGACATTGAACAAGCTAGTAGATGACTATAAGGCTGACCGTGATTAGAGCTTCCAGACAATTTGATAGTTTAAAAGTCATGAATGCTTCTCATGAGATCACGATGATAACTTGGTTGATTCCGTTGATCCATTTGATCTTGTGCCGTGATTAGAGCTTCCAGACAATTTGATAGTTTAAAAGTCATGAATGCTTCTCATGAGATCACGATGATAACTTGGTTGATTCCGTTGATCCATTTGATCTTGTGCAATGCTTTGTTGCAGTATGGCCAATCATATACAGTGGAGAATCTCCGAACACCAACAATTGAATCCCTCCCTCGTGGTTTTCGTTTTGAGGAAACGGAAGGAGCCTTACAGAGTGAATTCGAGAGCTTGCATGTTTCCTCTGCCGAACCTTTGGAGCTTTCGAATGACCCCGAGACTCAAAGAATTCATAGTGATGAAGAGCAGACATTCGAAAAGGTTAAGAAGCAGGAATGTCCATTGGGAAATGTTAAACCAGAATGGGTATCCTGGGATGAATCTGCAGCAACAGCAAAGGTGAAAGCAGCTCCCAGTTTAACCGATTTTATCTTGCTATTATCTTCCAATCTTGATGGGACCTCCAGCTCTAATACCTTATGAGATTTTGTTGGACCACTATCAACTATTCTAAAAGCTTAAGCTATTAGATGAAGGCGTGATTTAATATTTAATTACTCTAATATGTTTGATGGGCAGGGATCCATATATTTCGGAAAAGCATTTGAGAAAACTAGGAAGTTCTTCATTTTCCAGTCTCCTGTCAATCCTCTCTGTCCTTTTCCCTGTCAACTCACTATTTGAAACACTTGATGTTGGCAGGTACTCGAATACAAAGAGAGCATTTCAGCCGGTAGTTCACCCAAGAGGACAGACAGTGAGGAGATCGACCATACCCGAGAGAAATCAAACTTAGTGACTGCATTGGCCAGACCAACCACCAAGAACACAAAAAGTTCCATAAATCCTCCACTTCTTAATCCTGTGAACGTGGTTGTCGGGATTTCCCTGTCAATCGCCATCACTGCTATTTTCGCTACTATTTGGCGCCGAGCGTGATGCTACATCATTGACAAGTACCAGAGTAGAAAAGGGTTCTGTATGTTGTGTTGTAATTTGTGATCTATGGAGCTTGTCTTCCTTTCTGATGCTAATGCTTTGTACTGCTTTTTCATTCTAAAGGAATTGGAAGATCTAACTCGATGTGCGACTGCTCTGAAACTTACTCTTTTCGTTCCCTGCTGTATATAATGGAAGAATCAACAAGTTGCCACAGTGATGTCCCCCCGTAAAAGTCAACTTGCGAGTCCATCAGTCCATCTCTTCTTTAGTTTATCAAGCTCACTGAAGGATCGATAACATGAGTTTGGTCGTTTTCGAGGCACTGTCCATGGATACCACATGCAAGCTAATCAGTCTACATAGAACAAGATCAAACAATACGGGGCCAGCGGTAGCTCCGAGCCTCCCTAGAATCACACACATGTATTTAGAACTTGAATCGCAAGAAACAACGAATGAGGACCGAGAATGCATTTGAACCAACGCTGATTTGTCAAAGGGTGAGGAATAGGAGAGAGCTTATATTTAGAGGCATCGGTACATCGGCAACCGGCATCAAGCCGCCCGACAAAATCCAAAACATAACTTGTGATGCTGTGAGAAGGCCATGAACATATGGATCACCTTAAGACAAGGTTCCCTGCACAGTTTCATATATGCAAGGACCTGTTCTCTTAGCAAATTACTTTGAGAGTGACCCAAAGCGGGGCCATGTTGGAGAGAAAAAGAAAAGAAAATAATCCCATTAAAGTGCCAACCAGAGGAATCTGTCCACCACATAGGGGGGATAAATGGAGAAAAAGAGGAGTTGAGAAAGAGATGCACAAGACTAAAAAATGATAGAAAGGGCCAGAGAACTTTCTCAGGAAGGTGAACAAGTCTTGAAGAATTCTGCAAAAGGGACAAAAGGGAAGTAATAAAGCAAGAACAGATGTGGGATCCATCAAGAACTATGGATTAACTTCCCAAGCAAGGTGGAGACTTCACCAGACAAAGTTGCTTGACATGAATCAAGTGTCTCCCATGAACAAGGACAGATGTGGGATCCATGATCCATCAACCACTATCCATTAACTTCTCAAGCAAGGGGAGACAGCCAGAGTTGCTTGGCATGAATAAGGTGGCTACTATAAATTTAGCACCTCCATCCTCAAGTCTGACAAAAATCTCTAACCAGAGCCACTCTCTCTCTCTCTCAGATTAGTTGAGGAATCACCAAGAGAGCATACTGTCTGAAAAATATTGTTTGGTGTCCTACAAGGACACCAAACAATATTTTTCAGACAACACAAGATGAAAAGAATATGTTGTTCAGGGATGAAAACATATCTGCACTTCTTGTACTTCTTTCTTCTTTCCTTTTTCTCTTTCCCTGGATGATTAGTAGTAGGGCTTTTGCCACAGAAAACAAAAGATGGAGAAGGAAAAAAAACAAAAAAAAAAACTGCTGCAATGAGGAATGGAGTCGAGTTTACCAACTCCGTTAGTCACCTTCGAAGTTCACATTAGTTGAAGTTAGCAACTTCATGAGGATTGCTGACACAATCCCATGCACGGATATCACCTAAATGCTTCGGTCATGCTAGATGGTTCAGATCCCATGCACCATGTGCATATCACCATTCTTTTTGCCCTCAGAAAATCACTCTATCCTGAAGAACCGGTCCTCCAATTTTTCTCAAAGATCTCAGAAACCCCTTGGAATGCCTCCTTTCGTTTTACTGGAATCAAATTGTTGCATCGCAGAAAGAACTCTGCAGGTTGGCCTGCACGTTGAGCCGACGTATGATCTGATATGAGTTGCTGTTTAGCTTTACCAATCAAAGTATGAATAGTATGCTCTCGAGTTACATCGAGTATTTATGCTGTACTTCTGCTTCTGATCTTAATGTAACCACTTCTTATGTCTCTTTGTCCCTCTCATTGAGCAGATAATTTTGTTTTGGTCAGCCTCTCAGAGGAATCAGTAGTTTAGAAGGCTGCTGATACAGCTGCTTCACCAAGGGCGACACAAGTTCGCATTGCTTTGCCATCACAACATATGATGCCTCGACCGAGAAATTGTCGAATGTGAACGCTTGCCCGCATCATTCTGTGATTCCATTGCAGCTTGTTTGAATTGTCATTTCTTGTCTGCTCATTGTATCTGCAGCATTTGCTTGATGTAGAACAAATCATCATGACTGTGTACTTTCGAACCGACACAGAGATTACTTCACGTGTCTCATGTTAGATGCCGCGGTTAGGGGTGTGCAAACTGGACCGGACCGGCCGGGTTGGTCCGGGCCTTGAGGTGGATGGTCCGGTCCCCGGTCCCAATAAGTGGGACCGGTGACTGGGCGGTCCGGTCCTCGGGTTTCTTGTATTGGGACCGGACCGGCCCAGCCCGGACCGAATCGCCAATAATATATAAATATATACAATTGCAAAAAAAAAAAATTGAAAACAAAACAGAATAATAAAAGTCCACTGCCCATTTTTTTCCCAACCTTGCACGGTCGCACTCTCCTCCTCAAGACTATCTTTTTAGTCTTATTTTCCATATTATTTTTTGTCATCTTTTCTCTCTGCAGGCTTTTTTGAGTGCAATCGGTGATGTTTTTATCATGTAATGGCTGGATTTGGTATTGAATTCGAACATTTTGGTCAAGTTCGTTGATCATAAAAGTCATAGCGAGTCGCTATGTTTTTACCATGACATAGTTTATTAAGTTGACTAGATTTTCAATAGTTATTGGTCCTCTTGGGCCGGGACCGGGACCGGGACTACGGTCCGGTCCCCGATTCCATGCCGGGACCGGATCGGCCCGGACCATGCACACCCCTAGCCGCGGTGATGCAAGTCCACTGTTCGTTTTGTTAGTAATACGTCTCGAGTTTGAGCTTTTAAGGAAACCAGATCCAAATAAGTTTCCAAATTCGAGTAGGTTACCTAGTTTGGAGCCGAATGTTATGGACATAAGAAGTGATTTTTGGTTTTTTGCCCAGCAGTGAGCAGAGGAGCCTTCGACTATAACAATCACTTGGGCGGCGTGCTCGCCAATTACATTTGAAAGAAATTGCAAGTATTCTGAAGCCAATAAATCTTGGGATAAAATTTGTAGATTTCATTCTGATAAGTTGTTTCGTAAGGAAACGCGAGAGCTGAATTCTCTGTGAGTTTTCGGGTGGAAATTGAGAGCCTGGAAACATTGAAAGTGTTTGAGCGACTCGAACATTGTCGTTATATCCCTTCGTGTCACTTAATCTATAGCAGAATCCTTTGCTGCTCTCTCCGTGAACGAGGTAACACCAACCGAACCATATAAACTCGGTGTTCGATTCATTCACTAATGTGTTCGATTAGTTGTTCTTTGGCATCGCGGTTCGTTATCATATAAAAATAGCTAAGCCTTATATGCTTTTACTTTCATCTCTCGCAAGTAGCGACAATCAATCCTTAAATTGAATGGTCCAAAGGAGTGCAACTTTAGGACCATTCAGAGATTTTTTAAATTTTTTTTATGAAAAGCTAATTATGCATTGCCATATTTATTATCTCAAAAATTAGCATTTTCCAATATAATCTCTTCCTGAACGTAATGGAAGGCAATCTTCACGCTTCTCCATCCCACCAAATCCGTAATTACGGTTGAACGGCAGTGCATGGTCAAAGGGGTTCATCCAATGACAAGGCGCCACGTGTCTGTTCAGGAAAGGCCTAAGGATCACCGGCCAAATCCTATCTTGCCACGTGTCCTGCTCCCCCTCTATTTTGCTCCCCCGGCTACCAATTGGAGCTCTTTATAAAGTGGCTGCTTGAAGTTCTGTTCAGAATATCAAAGGAGAGTTTGATTCTGATATTGATCAGAGAAAAATGGCTTACAAAGCAGCTGTGAGGATCATCTCTTATCTCAATTCCTCTCTAGCTTCTTCATTTTCAAGTGAATTTCTCAGTTTGGTTTTCTTGATTTGTGAATGATCTTGTGGCTCTAGGGCTATTGGAGATCGATGCTGAGCCGAGCGGGAGCGAACCACAGGTCGTTCGCGACCGCCACCAAGCCCAAGATGTTCGCCACGACGGCCAATGCTGCGCATGCCGGTCACCACCACGAGAGGTTCGCTCGACCGGCTCTATTCTTGAAGTCGTCCGCGCATGAGAGAGCAAAACAACAGTCCTCACGACTCTGCCCGTGAAATGCTAATCAACACCATTTGCTGCAGGAGCTCGATGATGAAGGGCGAGTTTGCACCGCTGGGGATGGTGATGGCCATGGTGCTGGTGGCAGCGACGATAGGGACGCACACGGCCAAGCAGCAGCTGGCGCACTCCCCCGGGGTGAAGGTGAGCAAGAAGAAGCGGGAGACGGTGCCGGAAGTGGAGGACCCGGAAGCCGTGATCCGCTCGGCCGACAAGTTCCTCAACAAGTCCTTCCTGAGGAAGGTGGCTCACATCCAGGAGGACGCCCGAACATTGCCCGACACCAGCCGCGCCAACCCTTACACCAAGTATGTCTAGCATTACTCGTTTCTTTCCGAACTGATTTCGTCACGATAACGAAGAGCTCCAATCTGAACATGACTCGGTGTCTACTAGGGCTCGGGACGCGGAGACGCTGAAGATGGCGGGGGTGAATCCGGCACGCCGTTGAAGGACAGGACCATCCCAGTCTGATCTTGTATATGGAAAGCAATCTTGTCATTTATCTCTATATTGTCTGCCTAGGGTTTCAGTCCTTTGGACAGTCCTTTCGTAAAAGGTTGTCCTCCGGTGGCTTCAGATATTGTTGTGATTTTTGAAATAAAAAGCGTGGCTAATTATTTTTAGTAATGGATCATTCATGTATGCTAATGATGGAAGGAGCAGGTCAGTGTGATGTTGCTGTTTTTGGGTGGAGATTAGGGACGAATTCGAGTCGAGCTGTTGCGAGTAGTTCGGAGTCGACACGATATTTACTCGGGATCGGCTCGTCTCATTGTGATCGAGACGAGTCGAGTTGATCTCGAGCGAAGATATTTATACCCAATTGAGCTCGAACTGGGCACTATAGTATTGGCTTGGCTCGACTCAATAACATCACTAGTAGGGGCGGCGACGCGTGGATCTTGAGGCGAAAGGGTGGGGATATCGACGGGCAAGGCGGATTAACAAAATTCAACTCCTTTCGTCTATCTGTTTTTCAATATCTTGAAAAATATGGCTATTTGAATTACGAAAACTTTCAAAATAAAATTCCGCATATTATACTAACAAATCGAATTCATTACATTTAAAGATAATAATAAAGGATATTTTGACCCATGTCGGGTGGTGCCTCGGGGACAGGGATCGGTGGACTATTCCGACCCGGCACAAGGCGTCGGGCGGCGGCAGGCAAAGCTCCTTCCTCCATGGGAGACGAGGAATGCTATTCCCGTCCCGACTCAATCAGACTCGATCCGATCCATTGCTATTTTGGAAGAAAATTAAATGCCCAACCGAGCAAGGTTTTTCTAATTAGCGAAGAGTAACCCGAGACAAGGACGTCGAACGCTGACGGACCTTTCCAAAAGCGCTACGCTCGAGCATTGCGAGGCGATTATTATTGTTATTTTTTGGTCGGATTTGCGTATTTCCACGAACACAGAATTGTCAACGTACAACTTACGAAAAGTACTTATCTTGGATGGATGACCAGAATATGTCCGAAGTAGGGAACTATGGCGTTCTTTCTTGCATAAGCGTGGTTCCCTCACTTCGGCTCGAGCGAAGAATCTGAGCCAAACGCGAGACCCGCCTGCATCCGCAGTTCTTGGATACAGAGGTAAATGCTCTGCAACTCCTGGTTCAATCTTTTCCCCCAGATTTCGGTTTCTGTTGTTCCAAAGCAGAAGTGATTTACAAAGCAGAAGTGATTTCTTCTGCGATTCGATATAACGGGTTCAAATAAGTCCCTTTTTGAGTGTTGTTGCTGGTTGGGTCAACGCTGCAGATCTTCTCCTTCCCTGCTTCCTCCCTGCCCTTTTTGATGGGTGAAGAAGAGGGCATGTCGAGTGATTGCCAGAAGCCTGCGAAGTCCAGCCCGAAATTGACTCTGCTCCCCCTGATCGCTCTCATCTTCTACGAGGTCTCTGGGGGTCCGTTCGGCGTTGAGGACTCGGTGAAATCTGGGGGTGGCCCTCTTTTGTCTCTGCTCGGTTTCTTGATCTTCCCGCTGTTTTGGAGCATCCCCGAAGCTCTGGTCACAGCCGAGCTGGCCACGAGCTTCCCCGAGAACGGCGGCTACGTGCTGTGGATCTCGTCGGCTTTCGGCCCCTTCTGGGGATTCCAAGAGGGCTTCTGGAAATGGTTCAGCGGGGTCATGGACAATGCGCTTTACCCCGTGTTGTTCCTGGATTACTTGAAGCATTCGTTCCCGATCTTCAATCGGTTGATCGCCCGAGTCCCGACTCTTCTGGGGATTACGGCCTCATTGACATACTTGAATTACCGAGGCCTACATATAGTTGGGTTTTCCGCGGTTTCTCTTGCGGCTTTTTCGCTTTTGCCATTTGCTGTCATGGGTATCCTGTCGGTTCCTCGAATACGGCCTGCCAAATGGGTAGCAGTAGATTTTGGGAAGGTAGATTGGAGGGGGTACTTCAATAGTATGTTTTGGAACTTGAACTATTGGGATAAGGCGAGCACTTTGGCTGGTGAGGTTGAAAACCCGAGCAAGACATTTCCGAAAGCGCTTCTCGGTGCAGTAGTTTTGGTGGTACTTTCGTATTTGATTCCGCTTTTGGCCGGCACGGGGGCGTTGGATACCCCTGCGAGTGATTGGAGTGATGGTTTCTTTGCTGAAGTTGGCTTCTTGATAGGCGGTGCTTGGCTTAGGTGGTGGATACAGGCGGCTGCTGCGATGTCCAATATGGGGTTATTTGAAGCAGAAATGAGCAGTGATGCTTTTCAACTACTTGGAATGAGTGAGATGGGCATGCTTCCGACCATATTTGCTCAAAGGTGAGCCATTTCTCCAGTTGTGCCTTTTCAGTATTTGGTATCTGCTGTATTTTGTCAGTGTAAATTGAAGAATTTCATGGCAAACAATGCAGCTTCAATGCTTGATAATTATCCTGTGAAGCCACACGATCTAATAGGAATTATAGGTTTTGATGGAGTGGTGCACTAGGCACGTTTTCTTAGCTTCTTGCCTCACTGCAAAGTTAAAAGCATCATGCATCCTTTTACCTCTAAACATAGTTCCTGTGCCACCACCATTGATTAGTTTCTTTTCATCTAAATTTGTGCATTTTACAGGCAATCTTGAATTTGTCCGAATACTCTTTTTTTTTCCCATAAAAGTCGAGCAACGAGTTGGACATTGATTACATATTGTTGCTGAGTATGACAGAAGAAGTTGCGGTCATTAGTCCATTAACAACTGTCTCAAAAGCCTGTTCTCCTTTTCCTGAATACTCCACTGATATCTGTTGTCAATAGTGCCTGAAAATTGTCAGACATCAGCAATGCGAATGATCTGTATAGAAGCAATTCCTTTTTGTTTTTGGGTGTGAAGAAGCAGATAATTGGAAGGTTGAGAGCGGACTTATTTCCATGTTATTTCACGTGATAGTTTTTTCTCCGTTTTTCTAAAGCTGTGTATTCTTTTGAATAACAGTATAGAACTTATGTCTTGCAAGAAAAGATAACTTTCATAACAATTAACTATAATATCAACTATCTCATGTTGATTATTGGAGAGCCTCTAGAATTTCTACTCCAAAAGTGTTCATCTTATATTTGAATTCATTATGCATAGGGGCAGCTAGACTGACTAAATTGTTTGAAGCATTGTGCTCCTACATTCTACGTCAATATTCATCATTAGAGTTTGCCCCATGTTTTAATGCAGCTTCTGTAACTCATTTCCAGAATCTGAGTAAAAAAGAAATTGAAACTCCTGAATTGCTAGATTTTTGCTTTCTTTTCTCTTGGTTAGAATTGTGAACTTCTGGTTGTACCTCTCTGACAATATTTTGGCTCCTTCGATGCATTTTCCAGGTCAAAGTACGGGACACCGACCATTAGCATCCTATGCTCGGCTACTGGAGTTGTGTTCTTGTCATGGATGACTTTCCAAGAAATCCTGGAGTTCCTGAATTTCCTCTACTCCATCGGCATGATCCTCGAGTTTGCTGCTTTCATAAGATTAAGGATAAAGAAGCCGGACCTTCATCGACCATACAGGGTACCGTTGCAGACATTCGGGGCGACAATGCTCTGTGTGCCTCCAACCCTGCTGCTCGTGCTCGTAATGTGCCTGGCTTCTGCAAAGACATTCCTAGTGAGCGGAACGGTTTTTTTGGTGGGTCTCTTACTGTACCCTTTGGTGATTCATGCAAAAGATAAGAAATGGGTCAGATTTGAAGCACAAGAAGGATTGCCCCCGGATAATAATCAAGTTGGTCATTATGTCGAATCGAAATTACCACAGGAAGACACAGATGATCCAACAGTTACCCTGCTTTCAGAATCGGCATCATCCAAGACACAGCAGGACCTTTCTTCAGTTGTGGTCGAAGAAGTCCTCAAACTAGAGTAGGAGGTAATTTTCCCAATTTTGTCTTCTGTCCATGTAGTCATATAAGCAAATTAGGAAATAAATTGAAAAAGAAATAGTAAAGATAAGTGACTGATCGAAAAGGCCGATATTACTCTCGGGGCTTGCCGCTTTGTGTAAATTTTATGCCGCGTTGCAGAACTTGCAAGACAAAACTGGTTATAGATCATGAGTTAGCAGCTTCTCATTATGTCGTGACCTGAGACCGAACTGTCGACCGGAATTCGTTTACCCAGTTTAATGAGGTTTCCCAAATGCAAAACTTAATGAGATCTTCTCAGCATTTGCCATTGAAGTTTCTCGCTTCTTGTAGAGTCTCAGACCGAATCTCTGACGAGAAAAAAAGGTTGGCATGTGATGTTTATAGCTTGGATTGTCTGATGCAAAGCAAAGGTAATGAATCGGTTTATCAATGGTTGGTCCCTCCTTTTAGTTTTCCTCTGCTCATTTTCCCAAACAAAAGGATTGAAATTTCGATATAAGTAGCTGACATGAGCTTAATCTCGAGTAAATGGGTCACCTGTCTCCTGCGAGCTTGATTCACGTGAGTAAACTGTTGAACAGCTCGTGCGTTGTTGTCTAGTCTCGGCATACCTCGTTTGGAGAGACTTCCTGGCTGTTAACATCTTGGTGGAGCTACGATGGTGAGCTCGATAACCTTGGACTTTCGGATCATAGGTGATGCGAAGTTGTCATGGCTTAAACCAAACATTCCGTAGCGGATATGAGACGCTTACGGTGCCCGAAGAGAGAGTAGCTAGCGCCGATCGCCCCTCCCCGTTCTTTTACTATCCATAATTGACCAACTTTGTAATCGAACTGGACAATATACAAAGGCCGACAAGGCCCAAAAGCATAATGGAGTACACAAAGCTATGGAAGCCCCATAACGATACATGCCCATATGAAGAGTCTAAAAGAGTCTGGGAGTTTGAATGCATTGAACTTTTTCTCTTTATATATACAATTAGCATTATGAAAATCGACTATTTTGTTTTTTTTTTACTTATAAAAAGTCAAAGTAACTTTTGTATTTTCTCCTCAAAATACAAATTATATCCAAATTTCAAATATTACGGAAAATCGTATTTTTTTTTTTTTGCATCTATATGTTAATATAAGACCATTTTTAAGATTTCAAGTATTTTACATTAGGAAGAAGATAACATGGCCACGACACAATATTTCAAACGAATGACAAATAAAAAGTAAAAGTCACCCGGAGCAAACTGTTATTAAGTGTACCAACCGAGTGCCCGAGAAGACTCATTAAAGCAGACAACATTAATACTCTAGTGGGAGAACTGAATCAAACCAAACACATGATGGGATTTTGTGTCTTGCTTCGCGAAAAGTGAGTGATTTTTAAAAAACATTTTCGAAGGAATGATCTCTTCTATTGCTTACAAAAACCGGTGAACAATAAATAATTTTTTTATTTACGTAAATGTTTAGACATAAATTGTCGTTGGTAATAATAAATAGACAAATAATTTTATCATGTACGCAAATATTTACACATAAATTATTTTAAGTGATACATGAGATTATTTTTAGGAGAATGTTTCTCTGATCCTTTATTTTTTGCGAAACAAATAGAGTCCTAATGTCTTTTGATGATGCGCGCAAATGTGCTTTGTGATTGAATTAAATGAATTTTCATATTGAGCACATAGCTTCTCAAAACCCTAGTTTTTGTTAGGAATGGCACCCCGATTCCAAGAAAATAACTGAAGCAAAATTAATCGGATAGACTCAACTGGTACTAATGCAAAAATTTTTAGGACTAAATTAGTCCAATTAAACTGTTTATGACTGAATTAGTATCAATACAATAAGTTTAGTACTTTTTTTTATACTTTTCGGTAAATTGTCAGTTTTGGTTCTCTGTTATGTTCTTCTTGATTCGATCTTGCTGATTCTGAAACTCGTCGTTTTGATGTTGGGAGATTAGGTTCTATAAGTCCATTTTGGTTCCATAAGAGACACCGTATCTTTTGCTCATTACTCACACTTACTTCCAAGAGCATGCTCACACTAAACAATTCTAATTTCGGTTTCTTATCCTTTTTCTTTTCGGAAACGTGATTGATTCGAGAGAGTTAACATTAAATATCTTTTGAAACATGTTGGGCTACATTTGTAAACATAAGAAGATGGGAATCATTTGAATTTTCTTGGATAAAGCCATTACCGATCTACTAAACTTGTGCAATTTTTCCAATCAAGTCCTTAAATGTTCTTTATTTTTCAATGAAACTGAGTCTTCGACCTAGATACTCTTCTTCCTTCATGTTAGTCCTTCTATGAAAAATATGACCATCATATTATTAATTTTTCATACAACTTTTGAAACATAAGAGAATAGGTACTGTGGTTTTCATATTGGCTACTCCATGTTTGGTTGGTGAAAACAACAAACTTAGATTGGAGGGACATGACTGCTCATTTAACCGATCCAGACGGGTTCGTTCAGGCCTACTCGGACCCGAACGTCCCGAGTTCCTGGCCACGCCTACCCATTTGTCTACATTTCTTTTTTTATTTTAAAAATTTTCAGCTAAAAAATAAATAGAAATGGAAAACAATTGTAGGTAGAGTGTGTTATTTTATCTGATTACTTTGCGTACGAGGTTTATACTATTCTCCACTATACTGGAAGTTAGGGATTATTTTTAACCTATTAATGCCTATAAGTATTAAATATTAGAGTAATGTTATTGATAAAATGTATTTTTATAATCTCTCTTAATGAATATATGGGCTAGCCAACGCAGGCCTCAAGGCCCTTATCTAGGCTTGACCCGCCACATGAAAATAGTGGGGGTGAGCATAGTTCTCGGGTAGAACTTGGAACGAGAGAATCGAACCGGTGAAAACATGATAGGTTTCAGGTTTTTCTATTTGTTGTTATGCATTAGCAAAAAAATTTGATGATCAAAGGGCTCGGGACAATCACATATACATCTACAATGAATATTTAGATCCCTTTGGTTCTTGAAAAACGAATAATTTGAAATACATTTTCCAAAAAAATAATTGCTTGCGTCTCTTGAAATAATTAGCTAATGAAAAACGTTTTCATTATCGACGATAATTTATGTCTAAACATTTGATATTGATTTTTTTTTTTGCGTTCATTCATTTATATAATCGATATAACGAGGAAAATGTTTTCTAAATCATTTATCTCACTCGAAACAAACGGAGCCTTAGTTACTTAATTTTTAACTTTCGATTTTCTTCTTTTCCATTTCTTTTTCATTTTATGTTGTTAATTGATATTTATATTTACGTTATTTGGTTGTTAATTAAATTGAAATCCTTTTTTCATTGAAAAATATTGAACTCCTTAGGTTATTTTTGTCCATTTGCCCTAATTTTTTGTGTGTGCATATTCTAGTTTCACAAATATTTGCAAATAATAAAAAAATGGCCGAAAGAAGCTACATAAATATTATCCTAGAGTTAGGCATCCGTTGAGTTTATTCCCCCTTAAATATAATCCATTGACTTATAAAACTAGACAGGTATTGTTTCTTTAGATTTAAATTAGTATCCTTCCTTCTCTTCATAGAGCAGTCTTGTTGCCACGTGGAAAATAAGAAGGGGGAGGGGGAGAGGGATAAAGGAGACATTACTTCATAGAGGCCTCATCAATATTGATAGAATGAATTACTAGGTAATCAAGCTGGTTATAAAACATAAAATACTGTGCGAAGCATAAGTTCACCGATAGGAAGCTTTAAACATTCTCTACACGACTCTAGATGCGGAAGGCTACTATACCTATCTATCCAACTGTCGCCAATCAAAGGTGACCTGGGTCTACCTTTCTCGGTTGCAGGCCCCTAAGTTCTCTCCAAATCTTTTTCTTCTCTGAAGAGAGGAAATATTTATAAAACTTACAAGAAGATCCCTCCATTATACAGAGAAGTTCCTCCCCCTATCTCCTCTTCAGGCTTTTAAGGACCTGCTCAGCTCCATATTCTCCCTTAAATATAATCCATATTGAGTTATAAAACCAGACAAGTATTGTTTCTTTAGATTTAAATTAGTATCCTTCCTTCTCTTCATAGAACAATCTTGTTGCCACGTGGAAAATAAGAAGGGGGAGGGGGAGAGGGATGAAGGGGACATTGTCGACTTCACATACTATTCACATGATCGGGTAAATTCGCTTAATATCAGGGGTGATCGGTTTTTAGTTCGGCCTGGTCTGGTTCCTGGATAGGCCAAAGTCGCATATGCTTGAAATATATATTCACATTTTATATGTATAGAAGTGCTCTTAATAATTTAAGAGTTTTAAAATTTTTTCAAAGATTTGTAAGAAATGAAATTAAAACTAAAAGAAATTGTCGGTCCGATCCGAGTGGTCGGGAATTGGACCAGCGCTCCCGAAAACTGGACCAAGCCAGCTGGTCCAATCCGACTTGTTTGGCTCTCCTTGCTCACCCCTACTTAATCTATCGTGGACAGGTATTTGTTTCCTCTCGGTTCCTTTCTTGGTGGGTATTCCTAGACCGTCGCCATAAAATCTGGTATTATTGCATCTAGCTAAGGCAAGAATATAGTCTGCCCAACATAGTTATGGTTTTTGGAACTTTAAATTACATTTGATGCTTTGATAGCTTAAAATGAACTAATGCTACATATTTACCACCTTGACATCGTGCCCTATACTAAGCTTGATTTCCGAATTAATTGACGAAACGTTATGACAAACCGTAAGTAGATATTTAAAAAGCTGATCATACTTATGTTTCGTTTATTTCGCGAAAAATGAATGGTTTGAAAAATATTTTCCTAAAAAATAATTATGTGTATAATTTGAAATAACTAAGTAACGAAAAATATTTTCATTATCAACCGTAATTTATGTTTAAATAGTTTCTTCAATGATAATTTTTTTTTTTTTTTTTTGCGGATGCTGAAAAATGGAGAAAATAGAAAAGAAATAAGTGAAGCAACGACCAGGAAGAAAGTTCCAATAAAGTAGTCAATAAATTGAACAGAGATGACTTTCCCTCTCAACTTCCGCAGCAAGTTGTGAGAGTTGAGAAACAAGTCCAGAAGCCAGACAACATAACTTCCTAAGTAAGGTAAAGAGGAGTGCATCAGAGGAAGCACAGGGCAGCAAGCGCAGTATAAATTCATGTCCTCACGCGGGTTGAAACATCATAGATATCTCCAACCGAGTTCCGAGACATTTGTGCCCGCTCCGTTTCTCCTGCAGCGAACGCGAGATGGAAGACCGTGCGGTAGCTGGGCAGCATTCGCCGGCGGCATCTGGAGCCAAAAACCATCACCAGAGGAATCGTGGATCATTATTTGAAGCCGAAAGAACGAGCTGCGTGGTGGTGCCCCGATCACTCCCGGTTTCTAAGCGGAACACTAAAGCTTGGGTGATGCACGAGTATCACCTAAATGCCGATCCTCTTTAGGACACTTCTGGAGGCCAGGTACATAGATTTATCTCATTCGCCTGGTATCTATGCTTCTTGGCTTTGCAGACTAAAGTATGACTATCAAGTTCGTTCGTCGAATTACTAGCTTTTCGCTGAGCATATGCGAGTTATGTTATGCACACCCCTTGGCATCTAGCCATTGAGATACTGTTAATGTGCATCTCAGTTCTATTAGGATATGTTACTGCCTTTTGCTTCTCTTTTCGTATTATCCAACTCATGTCCGGTTCTTGTTCTTTTTCTTATATGTGCAGGCAGACTGTTCTTGGCGTTTTGAAGGTACACGAAATGAGAAGGCCGATAATTAAGATATTCCTAGCAGGACTATGCAGCCTCGTAGGTTAAAGATGCCTTAAAGAAGACGATCCACGTATTTCTAAAAGACCAATCCAAGCGACCGAAGACACTTGTGAAGCCATATTCAAGTTAGGTTTCTCCATGCTTAGTGCGGATTCACAATGAGCTTTGTATACCAGTAAAAAAATCTTCTTACTGAGAAGCCCTTCATTTCAATTTACTGCATTTATCATTTTGGAGCTCGAGATCCATCCGAATTCCATGTATGGTGGCCTGGTTTAAGACTTTCTAAATGTGTAACCGCACTCTAATTCATGGAAGTGGTTACTGAAAAAGAGTACATGAACTCCTTCCTCCGAAGCAGATGATCGCCATAATGAGTGACCATATAGATTTGACCCAGAAAAAGAAAGCGGCAATGCCGCCGCCTTTCAACCCCATGCCGCTGGTTTAACGGTTAAGAATTAGACTCAATTGGGCAATAGTTCACATCACACGAGTTTGATTCTCCACAACCGCCAATTGCGTACAATCTCATATTAGTCTCGCCCCCGAGGGCTCGTGCTCACATCTCACTTGGTCTATAGAGGCCCTTGGTTTATGCGACTAAGGCCAAGTTGCAGGTCATCTTCGAACATTCATCTATCAGCATATTTCAAGAGTGAAACTTTAATGATATGCACAATAAAAGAAGATAACATTCAATTTTCTGTTGTTGTCAATCTCCTACGACCCGTCGCATGATAACACCAATCATAGTTTAGTCTTACCTAAACTGAAAGGGGACGAAACTAATTAGATGGGAAAAAATTCAAATAAGTACCTAAAGTGTCATCTTTGGGGCAGATCAAGGCCATTTTCGTCATTTATTTTTTCTATTTTTCTTCCTTTTTTCTGTTTTCTTTTCTTTTTTCCATTTCCTTTTTCTATTTTTTTTTTCCTTCCTTCTCGCTGGTAGCTGGTCTCAGGCGATGGCTGGCCACCAGCAATCGATGTCGGCGAAGGCCTAACAAAAGTTCTTTTTTTTGTTGCATTGGCACATAAAGAGACCGTGTAGGGTGAAACTTTGTTTTATAAAGAAAACGTATACATGCATGGACAGCCCTTATGTTAACTGACTCTTAGCAGGTTGATTTTAACTCAGATTCACACTATGTAACTAATGAAAATGAAAAGGAAGGTCTCCTATTGTAATTAGTGGAAACAACTAGGACACAACATAGGAGCAAATCCCAGAAATTTCCTGGATAATGTCATTAGAATTTGAGTGAGCAAAACAAATATATACAGCAAACCATGTAACTTTCAGAATGAGCAGAATCCTAGGTTAGTCTGTTTATGTGATAGGATCCACCAGGACAGGGAAAAGCAGACAATAAAACCATCCCCGTCAGCTACCACTCAATATCAAGATTTCTCGAATGTCCACATACAAGAAGTTTGGTAACTTCTCAAAGAATGGAAGACTTTCTATAAAGACCCTCCCAAATGGTAGTGTGTTGATGCTCACTTCATCTGCTTCCACAATCTGAAGTGAGCTCATTAGTTTTGCTTGTGTGTTGGGTTAAGAACAGAATGGGGAAGGAGATGGGAGCTGTGGTCATCCCGAGCAATTTGCCGGTCAGATACATATTCCATCCCAGTGACGAGGAATTCGTCGATCATTACTTGAAGAATCGAGTCCGAGGATTCGTCGACTGTCCCTGCATAATTCCCGACATCGACCTCTGCAGGTGGGATCCTTGGCAATTACCGCAGAAGTTTCATGGTAAGAACAGATAGTACTATCACTTTGCTTGCTCCTTTGATACAATCTCTCCGCAACCATGATTTTCAGAAGCCTATTACCTAAAGTATTATGGGTTTTTGGAGCATAATATTTATCATCAAGTGGTGAAAAGTCGAGGGCATGCTTCCGACCGTATTCGCTCAAAGGTGAGCCATTTCTCCAGGTGTTCCTTCTCAGTTTTTGGTATCTGCTGTACTTTGTCGGTGTAAATTGAAGAATTTCATGGAAAAATGTAGCTTCAAAGCTTGATAATATTCCTGTGAAGCCATCTGATCTAATAGGAATTACAGGTTTTGATGGAGTGGTGCACTAGGCACGTTTGCTTAGCTTTTTGCCTCACTGCCAAGTTAAAAGCATGATGCATCCTTTTGACCTCCAATCATAGTTCCTGTGCCACCATTGAAACGTTTCCTTGATCTTAATCTGTGCTTCCTATGGAAGTCAAGCAACAAGTAGGACATTGATTAAATATCGTTGCTTGCCTAAGTATGAGAGAAATTTTTTGTCATTGTTCCACCAACAACTGCATCAAAAGCCTGTTCTCTTTTTCCTGGACACTTCACTAGTATCTGCTGTCTATAGGGCACGGAAATTCTCAGACATCAGCAACATGAATGATCTGTCTAAAAGCAATTACATTTTGTCTTAGGGTGTAAAGAAGCAGATAACTAGAAGGTTCATAGCGGACATATTTCCGTGTTCTATAACGTGACAATATTTTCTACGTTTTTCTGCAGCCGTATGTTCTTTTGAATAACGACGTAGAATTTAAATCTTGCAAGAGAAGATACTTCTTGTACCAATTAACTATAATATCAAATATCGCATGTTGATTGCTGCAGAACCTCTATATTTCGAGCTCTGAAACTCATCTTATATTTATTTAGTGATGTACATGAGCTGCTAGACTGACTAAATTGTTTTTTTTTTTGGTAAGGCTAGACTGACTAAATTGTTTGAAGCATTGTGCTTCTAGATTCCAAGTCAACATTCATCACGAGAGTTTGCCCCATGTTTAGTGCCACTCCTGTAACTTCATTTTCAGAATCTGAGTGAAAAGGATAGCGAAACTCCTGAATCGCTAAATTGCTAGATTTTTGCTTTCTTTCTCTTGGTTAAAATTGTGAATTTCTGGTTGAACCTCTCTGACAATATTTTGGCTCCTTGGATGCATTTTCCAGGTCAAAGTACGGGACACCAACTATTAGCATCCTATGCTCAGCTACTGGTGTTGTGTTCTTGTCATGGATGACTTTCCAAGAAATCCTGGAATTCCTGAATTTCCTCTACTCCATCGGCATGATCCTCGAGTTTGCTGCTTTCATAAGATTAAGGATAAAGAAGCCGGACCTGCATCGACCATACAGGGTACCATTGCAGACATTCGGGACGACGATGCTCTTTGTGCCTCCAACCCTGCTGCTGGTGCTCGTAATGTGCTTGGCTTCTGCAAAGACATTCCTAGTGAGCGGAACGGTTTTTTTGGTGGGTCGCTTATTGTACCCTTTGGTGATTCATGCGAAAGATAAGAAATGGGTCAGTTTTGAAGGACAAGAAGGATTGCCCCCGGATAATAATCAAGTTGGCCATTATGTCGAATCGAAATTACCACAGGAAGACACAGATGATTCAACAGTTACCCTGCTTTCAGAATCGGCATCATCCAAGACACAGCAGGACCTTTCTTCAGTTGTGGTTGAAGAAGTCCTAAAACTAGAGTAGGAGGTAATTTTCCCAATTTTGTCTTCTGTCCATGTAGTAGGAAATAATTTGAAAAAGAAATAGTAAAGATAAGTGACTGATCGAAAAGGCTGATATTACTCTCGGGGCGTACCGCTTTGTGTAAATTTTATGCCGCGTGCCAGAACTTGCAAGACAAAACTGGTTATAGATCATGAGTTAGCAGCTTCTCATTATGTCAGTGTCCTGAGACCGAACTCTCGACCGGAATTCGTTTCCGCGGTTCATTGAGGTTTCCCAAATGCAAAACTTAATGAAATCTTCTCAGCATGTGCCATTGAAAAGTTTCTCCCTTCTTGTAGAGAGTCACGGACAAGTCTGCGGCGAGAAGAAAAGGTTGTTACATGATATTTGTAGCTTGGGTTGTCTGATGCAAAGCAAAGGTAATGAATCAGTTCATCAATCGTTGGTCCCTCCTCCTAGTTTTCCTCCGCTCACTTTCCCAAACAAAAGCATTGAAATTTCGATTCAAGTAGCTGACATGAGCTTAATCTCGAGTAAATGGGTCTTCTGTCTCCTACGATTTTGATTCACATAGTTAGTAAACCGTTAAACAGCTCGTGCCTCGTTGTCTAGTCACGGCACACCTCATTTGGAGAGACCTCTTGGCTGCTAATATCTTGGTGGAGCTGCGATGGTGAGCTCGATAACCTTGGACTTGCGGATCGCAGGTGATGGGAAGTTGTCATGGCTTAAACCAAACATTCCATAGTGGCTACGAGATGCTTGCGCTGATAGCCCCTCCCTGTTCTTTTACTATCCATAATTGACCAACTTCGTAATCGGACCGGACAATGTACATAGGCCGAAAGGCCCAGAAGCATAATAGAGTACACAAAGCTATGGAAGTCCCATAAAAATACATACAAGAGCAAAGCCCGGAAAGGCCCACGTGAAGGGTCTAAAGAGTGAGTTTGAAATTTGAATGCGCTGAACTTTTTCTCTATATGTATAATTAACATTATCAAAACCGAATTTTTTTTTTTGGGACTTCTAAAAGGTCAAAGCAACTTTTGTACTATCTCCTGAAAATGCAAATTAATATAAGACCAATTTTAAGATTTCAAGTATTTTACATTAGAAAAAAGACAACATGGCCATTGGCCAAAATAAAAAGTAAAAGTCACCCTGAACAAACTGTTATTAAGTATACCAACTGAGCGCGCGAGAATACTCATTAAAGTAGACAACATTAACACTCTAGTGGGAGAACCGAATCAAACCAAATGCATGACGGGGCTTTGCGGTTTGTTTCTTTGAAAATGAGTGATTTGAAACACATTTTCAAGAGAATGATATCTTCTTTTGCTTACAAAAATGAGTGAACAAACAATAATTTTGTTATCTACACAAATGTTTAGACATTATTGCCTTTGCCAATAATGAAAAGAAAATATTTTTATCATCTATGAAAATGTCTACATAAATTATTGTCTGTATTGAAATTTATTGACTAATTATTTCAAGTAATAGATACGATTATTTTCAGGAAAATATTTTTCAGGTAATTCATTTTTCGCTAAACAAATGAAGTCATAATGTCTTTTGATGATGTGCACAAATGTGCATTGGTTTTGAATTAAATGAATTTTCATATCGAGCACATAGCTTCTCAAAACCCTAGTTTTTGTGAGGAATGGCACCCCGATTCCAAGAAAATAACCAAGCGAAATTAATCGGATGGACTCAACTGGTACTAATGCAAAAAGTTTTAGGATTAAATTGGTCCAATTAAAGTATTTAGGACTGAATTAAAGTGATTATGACTGAATTAGTATCAACACAATAGATTTAACACTTTTTTGGTACTTTCTCGTAAATTGTCCATTGTGGTTCTCTGTTATCTTCTTGTTGACTCGATCTTGCCGATTCTGAAACTCGTCCTTTTGATGTTGGGAGATTTGGTTCTATAAGTCCATTTTGGTCTCATAAGCGACACCGCATCTCTTGCTCATCACTCACACTTACTTCCAAGAGCATGCTCACACCAAATAATTCTGATTTCGGTTTCTTATCCTCTTTATTTTCGGAAACGTGATTGATTCGAGAGAGTTAACATTAAATATCTTTTGAAACGGGTTGGGCTCATTTGTAAACAAAAGAGGATTTGGAATCATTTGAATTTTGTTGGATAAAGCCATTACCGATCTACTAAACTTGTACAATTTTTCCAATCAAGTCCCTAAATGTTTGTTTGTTTGTTTGTTTTTTTTTTAATGAAACTTGAGTCTTCGACCTATGTGCTCTTCTTCCTTCATGTTAGTCCTTCTATGAAAAATATGATCATCATCTTGTTAATTTTTCGTATGACTTTGATACATAAGAGAATAGGTACTGTGGTTTTGATATTGGCTACTCCATGTTTGGTCGGAGAAAACAGCAAACTTAGATAGGTGGGATGACTTGCTCATTTAACGGGAGAAGTGTCAATAAAGTCCTAAACTTATTACATTAGTGCCAATTCAGTACTAAACCTTTTGTATTGGTGTCAATTTAGTCTTAAATTTTTTATATGCATGTCAATTGAATTAATCCGGACAATTTTGGCCGAAAATTGTTCACGTGGACATCGATTGTCCTACGTGACACAGGTAGCGCTAACTTGGATTTTTTTTAATATTATTCTAATATTTTAAATAATTTTTAAGGATTTTTTTGGTTTTTTGAAAAATATTTTTAAAAATTATTTAAAATATCAAAAAAATATTTAAAAAATCCACGTTAGTACCAACCATACCACATAGGATAATTGACGTCCACGCCAGTGATTTTCCATCAAAATGGGCCGAATTGACTCAATTGGCATAAAGCAAAATATTTAGTACTAAATTGGCACTAATGTAAAAGGTTTATGACTGAATTGGCACTAATAAAATATTTAGGACTTAATTAGCACAAATACAAAAGATTTAGGACTAAACTGGCATCAAAAAAAGGTTTATAACTAAATTGGCACTAATTCAATAGGTTCATGACTTTTTTGACACTTTTCACCTCATTTAACCGATTCGGATGGGTTCGTGCAGGCCTACTTTGACTTGAACCTGTTGGTGGGCCTAGACAAAGTTTCTTGGTTTGGTCCATTGGCGGGCCCAGCCTGGACAAGGGCCTTGAGGCCTAGGCGTTAAGAGGTTAAAAATAATCCCTAACTTCTAGTACAGCAGAGCAAATAGTGTGAAGAGTGAAAAAATCAACTTATGGCTAAAATTTAATTTCTAGAGCACAAGTGTTGCTATGCGCACCCTGAGATTTTACCCAGAAACCTCTAAACAGACCGATGCTATTAAGGGTAATATGCTCCAGGATGAATCAGTCTCCAACCCTAGAAGTAGGAACCGACCCTATAAGCTCCGGTTCCTGAAGAATGAAATCGAGAATCGAATCGACCGGCCGGTTCTTCAAAGTGAAATGGCAAGTCTATATGCATAATCATCCAGGTCACTACTAATTGTCCATAGACGGGCACCATATATATCGGCTAATGATGAGTCTTTACAGACTTTGGTCATAAGAGCTTTTACTTTGTTTAACTTTGACCTGTTATGGAGATTAGAAATTCATCCTAAGGCGACGGATCTTCCTTTATTCTTCGTAAACCAATCACTTGTTGTTCATGTCTTCTTAGCGAATGCGATGAAGATTCGCCACACTCTGCACTAGCAAGGACTGAGAATCTAATAAAGTGAATAAATTATTGACTACGTGGACACACATCAAGGGGTTGTAGATAATGAATCAATGGTTTTTTCATAATGCTCCAACCCATTCACTATCCACAATGGATGTTTACTTAAGTAAAAATTAATTCACGCGACGTTGCGCCGTCTTTTGATAGCCACGTCAGCTGGGCTTGGCCGAATTTTATGCCGGAAGAATTTGGTTAGAAAAATCGGAAAGAATAAGAACAGTAGAGAGAGAGAGAGAGAGAGAGAGAGAGAGAGAGAGAGAGAGAGAGAGAGAGAGAGAGAGCCTTAATAAAGTAAATGTTCAAAGCTTTTTGACCGAATACTTAAACGGGTCTGATGATCCAAAGTCCAACAAACTTAGTCTAAAGTAAATGTTCAACGCTTTTTGACCGAATACTTAAACGGGTGTAATGATCCAAAGTCCAACAAACTGAGTCTATTGAATCCACGCGAATAGGGAAGACTTGTTTACACGAAAGTCAACCATTTCTGTTTCAGGATTTCCATTTTCATAGGAGAATATTCCTTCGTGCCCCACCTCGCATCCGTATATCTTGTTCTTCAGGCTCTGCGAGACCAGAACCTGGAAACTAGCTTCCACAGCGCCTGCCAACTCACAGACGTGACATGGCTGCGCCGTGCGAAAAGCCTCCTTAACTCCTCCGATAGATGTCCAGCCGGTCCACAATGAGGAACATCATCAGCCATTAGAAATAGCCTGAGCTTCTTCATCTTCTTGAACGAGTCTGCATTCAAGATCAAGTCTTCTACATCAACCTTGCCTAGCTTAATTCCTTCAATCGCATCTGTTCCCTGTTAGAGTGAAAATAAAAATCAATTATGCGTGTCAAAGAGACAACAAGCTTAAATCTAAGAATAATGTTTGCATTTGTATTAAAACCGTGATAGTCTATAACACCAGCAGTTTCTAAATGAAGATGTGTTCATCTTACGAGGAAAGGAGAGATAGAGGACTTATATTAGGTTATACAACCTTCCGTACGACAATAAACACGAAATAAAGATCTCAAACCCTAGTTTCTTGCTCAAAGCCCTAATCAGTAAAAAAAAAAAAAATTGCATATGTTTCTCTTCTAGTCATGCAATATAAAGTTTTCTTACATCCCATGTTATTGCGAAGTCCACAAAAGGAAGATATACGTATGTGATGTTCAAATTAACTTTTATTTTTTAGGATAAGCTTGAACTTTTACCGAGTTTTGCCTAACCACTTGTAGAGCATCCTCATGACGCCATAATCTGCTTCGTTTGCTGGAATTTTCAGGGCACTCTTGAATCACGATTCGTCTACCCATTTCTTGAAGCAAATCATGCATCCATATCTTATTATTTTCATCGATTGATATGAGCGACTTTTGGATTAGAATCTCCATACCACTATTGGCATGGATACCACAAAGGTTTAGGCACTTGATGGTCTCTTCTTTGTCATATCTATTAAGAAAACATGCGATGTCGAGAAAGATCGTCCTCTCATTGGCCTCTAAACCATTGATAACGATCCTCAATATATCATGAACCTTTCCCCGAGGGATTTCTTTCAGTCGATCGAAAGCTCCTTGCCATTCTTTGACGCTTTTGCCGCTCAAGAAAGAACCCATCACGGTGAGAACCAAAGGAAGCCCTTTGGAAAAATTAGTGAAGCAATTTGAGAGCATCTTATAATCACTTTTGGGATATCTTTCTTGGAATGCATTCCAACTGAAAAGCTCGAGAGCTTGATCATCCTTCAGTGCTTTTACCTTATAGATTTCCCTGTGAAAACCGATTAAGGTTTCTTCGTGTCGAGGGATCAAAATGATTCTACTTCCCAAGCCAAAGTTTATTGCCTTGATCAGGTTGCTCAGTGGCTCCAAGAACCCTTCAACATCATCAAACACCAGCAAAACTCTCTTGTTGTGAAGCTTACTTCTCATGAAGTTCATTACTTCATGAATATCATCACCAAACTCCAAAACTCCGTCACCGAGAATGTCACTAAAAAGGGTCTTCTGCATTTTGGAGAGGCCATCTTGGCTCGATATGTCCTTAACTTTTGTGAGAAAGCAACTCCGATCAAATTGATCTGCAATGCGGTCATACAAAGTTCTCGCAAGTGTCGTCTTACCTATTCCGCTAACTCCCGAAATTCCCACGATTCGGACCTCCTCAACCTCTAATTGGAGTAAGGAGTACAAGGCTTGTACTTGAGAGTCTAACCCAACCGGATGGAAAGCAAACAGATCCGTGCCCGAGTGGCTAAGTCTTCTTGAGATTTTTTCCACAACGGACTGGATGAATTCCGCTTCAAGCCTGCAAATTGTCAACAACTAAAGGTGTTACTCTCGTTATTCGCGCTAGTAAAAGACGAAGAAAAGATCACTCAGAATCTCAGATGATATCTAAATTTAATATTCAATATCTAAAAAGGAAAAGCTCTTTCTTCTACTTTCAGTTGATTGGAATGTCACGTGTCTTTATCTTGCACATGTCATGCCCTCTTTCTAAGATGGTGACTTCATGCTAATTATGAGAATAAAATATTCATACATGCCTCCCTCCTCTTTTAACTCAAAACATTCCAATATTTCCGACGCGAGAGAGAGAGAGAGAGAGAGAGAGAGGCGATAAAAAGATAGAAGAGAAACAAGCTGGAGGCTGAACTTGCTTCTAAACCCTAACTAGTTACCATTGCCCAGAAAATACGAAGACTAACAAAAACCTTCTTTACAACCGAACTCTCTTCACCCCCCCTCTTTTTTTATCATTCCGTAGTGGAGAGTTTAGGCGGTGAAGGGAAGGGTTGCATCACAGCTGGGGTTTAACCAGGAATGGACATGGAAGATGTCCCATAGGAAAAGAAGCCCATATGCTTTGGAATTTCTTTAAGCTTGAGGGACGAAGTGAGGAGAAGGCAGTTGTATTTTTCGTTCAGTGATCAAACACAATATGGAACGAGGGTTACAACTGGAAAAAATGGGACATACATCAATTCTTTTTCTTTTCTTTTAACATTTAATGGAAGGTTATCTATCATTTTATTTAGCTGAACACTTGGAAGCAATTTGCTAAATATCTCTTTGATGAGTCAAACAATTGAGTAGGAGCCCATTCTAGGAAAGTTCCTTATCTAGACCAAAGAGATGGATTTTAAGAGCAAGTTTTTATTTCATGGACAAAATAAGTAACTTCCCCTAGGAATACTCTCAGGAAAACGCATAAGAGAGAAAGTTAGTACCTGTTTCCAAGAGACCAACCTGTGAGATTGCCAGCTTTTCGGAGAGCCTCTCTCCACTTCCGAACCTTGTCGGCATTCTCCTGCCCGAAACCCTTCTCGCTTTGGCCAATTTGCTTGAAGAGTCCAACCTGCTCACGCATCTCTCTGGGGTCGACGCCCACAAAAATGGGGAACACCAGCAGGCCTTTCTTTTCCTTGCACTCGAGGATCTTATCCAGCTCGTCCAGGCACCATGGCGAGGAGGCAAAGGTCCGAGAGATCACCATGATGGCACTCCTTGACCGCTCGATCGCTTCGTTGATTGCCGGTGCAATCTCTAGCCCTCGTTCCATTCTGCGGTCTACAAAGACCCTTATCTCGTTCCGCTCGAGTGCGACATGTAAGTGGCTCACGAAGTTGCACGTATCGGCCTGTTTATAACTGATGAACGTGTCGTGAAGCCAGCGAGAGGTAGAGGAGGGGGGCAAGTAGAGCTGTGGCCTGGCTGTTAGGCTACGCTTGAGAGAAGAGGAGTGGAGTGGAGAGAAGGAAGGGAAAGAGATGGGAGGGGATTGAGATTGGAATTGTGAGGTTCTCTTGCTCAAGAGGCTTGGATACAATGGAGGAGGGGAAAGCTGGCGCTTGAGCTGGCCAAATTGGATCATCATCTTACTAGAAGTCGCCTTTCAATAACAATCAAAGCAGAGAAAGAGCTGTACCGAGCAAGCTCCCTTGGAACTTATTTATTACTGATTCAAATTCTGAGCGAGTCATCCTTCTCTCTCCCCCTCTCTCTCTCTGTTTTTGTCCATTTGCTCTCTCTCTTTTTCTCTCTCTGTTTTTTTCCATTTGCTCTCTCTCTCTCTCTCTCTCTCATTTGCTCCAACTTGACGTGTCACGTTGATCACTCCCCATACAAATTGTGATATATTTCTGTGAGATCCGGCCATATGTTTTGTGTGCCCTTTTCTTCGAAATATGAACCACACTACTGGTAGAACCTCAAACGAGTCAAAGTGGAATCATTGTGTCTTCTAGTCCTGTTATCTATCTCATTTGGTCTCGCCACCTAAAATTTTCTCAATTTTAGACTGATGGGTTACCAAGCCTTTAAGCCTAGCTCAAACTCTCCCAAGTCCATACTGATTCACGACTTATAATTCAAGTGTTTAACATGCAAATCAATTTCATTCGAAATCGTCATTAATCAGTTTACAGTAGGTTGATTAGATACCTAAGTAAAATAACGGGAGGATTATCTTACTCTTATGAACCAGAGACATGAACTTGGTTACGCTAGGTTTCTCTAACACTTTTTCAGTATCATTGAAAAAATATTTTGCTGGCAATTTGGATTCATTTTAGGACCTAATTCCTAACATGTGAAAAATGTCCATGTGGGTGCATAATCATAAAAAAAACACCCAATAATCAATGCTATGAATTGGTATGGATCTCGCTTGTAAACTAAGAGTATCCGGAAAATCTAACTGGACAACAAAAGTTATGGGATTTTTTACCATCATGAAACAAGTGGAAAACGAAATTCAAAACCAAAGGGAGTATCCATAAGTAGCTAGTTATATCGCCTGTTCTTTGTAATGTTTCAAGTACTTGCATAATGCTTATGAATGAAGTTCTTCGCCATTTTATTGGTCACTTTGACGTTGTCTACTTCGATAATATTCTCTAACAATTTACTGGAATGTAAGAGGTTGAAATGTGCTCCCATAATAGTGGCACATCTCCACCTCTTTCATGTTGGATTTTCCTTAACTTTTCTCCTTCTTATCTTGTTTTTTTTAAATAAAAAGGAAAGACTCTTTCTTCTACTTTCAGTTAATTGGAATTACACAAATCTTTATCTTGCACATGTCATGCCCTTTTTCAAAATATTACTATACCTTTTCCAAAAATTCATGTCCATTATGTGGATAAAATATTGAAACATGTCTCCCTCCACTTTTAACGTAAAACATTCCAATACTTCCGACAAAAAAGAATCCCAATATGACATGTCGACAATAAAATATGCTATTAGAACTACTGAACAAAATATCCATGAAGATTAATGGCTATAATCAAGACCCACGTAGTTGATGAAGAGTTTTAGTCTAATGACATGCTAATGTCAATTGAAATTGGACTCAAGATTTTATCTAGTCAAAATTAAACCACCGAAAAATTACTTCGTGTGGTGAGAATTAGTATAGCCACCATGGAGAAGAATATTTATGACTATTATATCCACTATGGAAAAGAATATGCGATGACCGAACAGTCAGAGCCATACACCGATGTGAGCTTCATCTTATGCTTATCTAAATTTCTAAATAAGTCAACATATAAAATGTTCACCGATGCAACAATCAAGTATAACTCAGCCTGGGAGCTCATTAGATTCAGAGGGTGCCCTGTTCATTGGCACACATTTGTGTGGGACCTTTTCATTGCCCCTCACTATGCCTTCCTTATGTGGTTAGTTACCCTTAACTGTATACCTACTCAGGTTTTGCTACTACATTACCATAGGATAGCCGATGGTGTTTGTGCTTTTTGTCGTTCTAGACCGGACTCAGTTGATCCCTTTTACTTTTTGGTTGTTCAATCACTAGTAGTCTAGCTTTATTATGGGCCTCCAAATGTAATCTATCTTGGTGTAACCGTCCATAGCATGGTCATATCCGTTGGGCTATACATCACCTTCGTGGAGGGTCTTTTTCTCATCGCATTGCTAAGTTTTCTCTCGGGGCCTTATGTCACATTATTTGGATCGGGCGAAACAACATCCTCTTTAGGGACAAGCCTCTTGTTGTGCCAGCAATTTTCAATCACCTTGTCAAGCTTGTGAAAGATAAAGCTCTCGCGTTTGGTCGCATTGATGATCATCCCCACAATAGGTGTTTGCAAAGGGACTGGGGCCTCTCCTCCATTCTATTTGAGGACCGTCTCGAACCTTGTAGTTTTTTTTTTCTTTTCTGCTTTTTGGCCGCTGTTTTGGCCATGTAGGTTGTTGCTAGGCTTGGCCGCTTGTTTGGCCCTTCCGTTTTGTTGTACTGTTTCACCTTTGCACCCTTTAGGACATATCCATGTGTCCTAATTGGTTCAAGGTTTTTGTGTTCGATATCCTCTTGTTCTTTGGATTTTGATAAGGTATATACATGCTTACTTTACCCAAAAAAAAAAAACGGTATAATTTAAGAGTTATTTCCGCTAACATATATCATAAGCCATTTCTCCGTGCATAACATGGTTCTGTTAGGCTAGTACTCTGGTATTTTAATCAGTGGAATAATCTAAAACATCACCCGCAATTGACCTAATTATGAACAGTTTCTTGAAATGCGTTTTAGGTTCTATTGATAATTGTCTGATTTAGTTTCGGAATAAGACTGACATTTTGCAAAATTAAATCGTCACAACACATAAACATATTGATATTGAAGGGATCAAAACATTTCGTGGAATTCTGCATGCGGATCATGGAAGTTTCTAGATGTCTCATGCTCATGGGCTTCTTTTTTTGAATTTGAATTCTCTCCTTTCTTTTGGATCAATAATGTCTTTGGATAGCAAATTTTCGTTATGCATATATGTACAACATGTTACATATACATAATAAACAAGCGAAAATTGTCTGGCAAATCGTGTAACGATTGAAAAAACGAGGGATAGAAACAGGTCGAAGAAAAACATTCTCTATGCTCACCGAAAGAGAGTACGACTGTCTCATTTGGGAAGTTTTACCCTCTATTTGTCATAGATGCATCAGTTTAGGATTTTTCGTGGTATTAGCCTAATTTAACGGAGGGCAAATTTATCATATGTGTAAAAATTAATTCAATTTGAAAACGTTGACGTGGCAGCCCAGTCAGCATCGATTATCCTATGTGATGTGACCGGCATTGACATAGACAATTCAATTTGTTTTTTGTACTTTGTTGTATTTTTTTTTTCCTTTTTCAATTTTTTCTTTCCTTTTCATCGGTGGCTGCAAATCGACCATAGACTATGACCGATGAGGGCTTAGTGAGGGTCGACCTTAGCCGATCCGGCAAGGGCCTCCCTCGCTTGCCGCAATAAAGAGAAAAGATAAAAGAAAGAAAAGAATTAAAAAAAATTAAAATTTGTCAAAATTATACATGCCAGTGTTGCAGTTCCACATAGGATGTTTGACGTCATGCTAGCGATTTACAGCCATAATTAGCCGTATGGATTTTACATTGGCAATTTGTTAATAGACTTTAGACTAAATTGGTCAAATTAAAAAGGATTATGACTGAATTAGCACAAATATAATAAGTTTGGGATCTTTTTCTATACTTTCCCAATCCAAGTCATCGCCATGGTATTAAGAAGGTGAACTGGGGTAAGAGGCTTTAGGAGATTTGTAGATTGGGGTAAGAGGCTTTAGGAGATTTGTAGATTGGGTTTCCAAAGAAGGGCGATCTAGTTTTTTTTCCAATCTTGTCCAGGATTGCTGAAGGAAATTTCTTGTCCTTCATTTTTGTTTATGATGATAACCTTGATCAATAGTAAAATCTGGAACAGCAATTGGAACTTGAGCCTCTTTTTAGACACTGTAGAATTTGTACATCAATCGCAAGAAATGTCTTTCCGCCATTGACGGGGATAAGTTGCGAAATATGCGGGTCGAAGAGACCTCGATATACGTGCAGGGCTAGACCAGCTGTAGCCGTGGCGTCTCTCTCTCTCTCTCTCTCTCTCTCTCTCTCTCTCTCCATTTGATTCCAACTAACCCCACGTCTTCTCTCTTTGCATCTGGCATGGAAGCTCATATCCTCCCAGTTAAACCCCAGAAAACAACGAAAGGTCTTTACAGTGTGCTCCAGCTAACCCTTGATGCACAACATTTTTATCTATCCCATTTGCGGGCAAGTCGAAGGAAGGGTTAGCTGGAGCTCACTGTAAATACCTTTTCTTGTTTTCTAGGGTTTAACTGGGAGGATATGAGCTTCCATGCCAGACGCAAACAGAGAAGAAGTGGGATGGTTCAGCACAATTATGGGTTAACCAAGTGTTCTACTACCATGCAAATTACCAATTGACATGTTGCTTAATCATAAGCATTGTAAAGCAGGCCTCGACCCAAAGTTATAAAATGTTCCAAGAAATTCAATAATCCAACCCTTGAACAGCTGACCAAGCTATTGGCGGCAGTCTACCTGAAACGGCCAGCCTACTTGTAATTCTTGATGCCCCATGACATTATTCTATTTATATGTTTGGACAACACCAAACCTAAGTTAAGGGTGTTATTCACATCCTTTAGGAGTGAACATGACATCCGAGCTTTTCTAAGTACTGTGTCAAGTGTCAAAATAGATATAACATGCTGTATCAACAAGTATGCCAAAAGATCGGGTCAGCTATCCTTGCGTGCCTTCTATTTTCGAAAATTTAAAAAAGCCCGCCCCCAAGTGCTAACCTCTCATATCCACCCAAAACACAAATAGCTAAAATGAGTTTAAGGAGAGTCAATTCGGTCTTTTCAATTTGGCGTTTTGCTTAGAGGTATGTAAATAAGTGATCATTGGGTCTAAAGGGTGGTATCTTATGGTACATTCCCATATGATGCTGAATTTGTGAGGGAAGTCTCAAGCCCAAAAAGTTAGGACTCTCAGACACATTAAAGTTTGAGACGGTATACTGCGGATACAAAGATAAATTTGAGCTCAGGACAAAGAAAATTCACCCTCACTCATCAATATGATCAAACCAATGGTATGAACATGCACATCCAACGTGATATTAATTGGGATGGACTACCACCGGACCGATTGAAATTTCACGTGAACCGGAGATCATTACTTGAAAGGAAAAAGCTGAAGAAAAAAGAAGGAACTTCACATGGAAAAACTACCAAAAGTAAAATAACATGTCTTATCGGTTACGTCATTATAAATCCTCCAGGTCGACATTGGAATTCAAACTAACAAAAGACGGAATGCTATAGAATCACAACATCAACTCGATGTTGAGTCTTCACCAGCATAGTATCCATCCCATCAACTTGTGGAAACCAGCTGTAAGACCAACTCCAGTTTGCACTTTGCAGACAGATTCCAATGAAGTAAATGCTTAAAGCAGACTTTGCCCTGCGACTGTTCTTTGTGAAACTATGCCGGAGTGCAATTTTGACAGACTAGGCATCTTAGATCAAACATCTAACCTGAGCTCAATCTAAATGGATGCTAAATTTCTGCCCATAGCACATAGATAGATGCTCCATCAATCTTAGTTCAAACTACCAAGCAGCGGAGCCAGCCGAAGATTTTAGATGGAACAACAATACGACCACATTGGCAAAGATGAGGACCAATGAGAGGAGCAAATTCAATAGATCTAATGGCAGAAACGCTAACCTGATTGGATGTAGACTTGTCGATTTCTTCTTCTCTGTTCTGGATGACAATCAATACGGCGAAACCCGTAAACTGATGCAATTTAACTTTTCGAAATTTCATATGGGAGATATTAACGAGAAAAAGAAAATCTACTTGCTTCATTGGGATTCGGTAGCTTTGCCCAAAAAAAAAATAAAGGAGGAGGTTTAAGTCTTACAAAGACTAAGTTTCGAAATCTCGCACGCCATGATCTTGGCTCGATTTCTAAGAAACAACACTTCAAAGTACTCGATAATTTAGAAGAGTTTCGCTAAAATACATATTTTCGTTTTGTTTGCACTTCAGATTTTGCGTGACCCGAATCAAGCCCCCATTCTTTCAAGTTTTCTAATCAAATCTTTTTATTTACACAAAATGTCTGATGGAGTTCCTCAACACGTAATTCGGCCAAATCCAATTGATGGGGTTGTTAAAGGAAGCTGAAGAGCAACGTGATTCAAATATTGCCAACATGAACACCCACCGAGGGGCCTTAGATGGTGAATTGATTAATTTTTTTCAACTTTTTTTCTTTTGGTCATGCTTCCACCGACTCACAATCTTTGGCGGGTGTTTACGTAAGCAATATTTATTCCACCGCCACGCTTCTAACAACCACGTCAATTAGATTTGGCTGGATTTCATGTTGGAAGACTTAATTAGAAAAATTGAAAGTATCGAGACTTGAAGAGAAAAGTAGTGAAAGTATAAGGGCGAAAAGTAAATAAAAATTAAAAGAAAATGCCAAATATTTACATTGGGCCAATGGGTCAAGGTCCAATAAACCAAATCTATTGGATCCATGTGCTTAGACTAAGGTTTTGGACCTACCAATGAATACCTTTAGGCAAAGGTTGGATGGACCACCATCAAGATAACAACAAAATGTCTAATTAGGTCTCTCGATACAAAATTCAACCAAATCCAACTAATGTGGCCTCGGAGAAGTTGAGGAGTAACAAGAATTAAATATTGCTTACGTGGACACCCATCGAGAGGCCATGGATAGTAAATGGATTAAATTTTTACCCTCCTGCCAATTCTGTATCAACTATGGATGTTTACTTAGGCAATATTCAATTCATGTCACGCTTAAGTCGGTTGGATCTGACCAAATTTCATGTCGAAGGGACTTTGTTAGAAAAATTGGAAGTACAGAGACCTTGATTAGCAAGTAGTGAAAGTATAAGGATGGAAAGTAAAAAAATTTCAGGAGAGAGGGAGATGCGCTCGCCTTTTTTTGTTGTTGTTGGTACAATCATGTTATATTATATAAGCCACGTTGTGTGTACTAAGTGTCGTGCGCAAGTTGCGAAACCCTCCTCCTTCCTCACACGTCCCCACCTTGTTCCTCCCGAAGAAGGGGATTCGAATCCCCCATCTCCCTCTTCTCAAATGGGAAAAGTGGCCACTAGGGCAATCCCCCAATGGCTGTGCTAGCCTTTTATTAAGTAAATGTGCGAAGCTTTTTGACAAGACATTTAAATTAGGCTAATGGGCCAAGGTTAAGTGAGAATCGGGTGCTTCGAGCTCTGCGAGATCAAAACAAATTTGCTTCGCCAACGCCTCCTGACACATGAACATGATACTGTTGTTCCATAGGAAACACATCCATACCTTCTCCGATAGATGTCCATAGTAAATATCAAAGTAAAATTTTGTACCGAATTTTGACAAAAATAAGGGCGGACTAGGCCAAGACTCGATGTCCTTGCTTCAGCTTAACATGCTCCCTAACTAGGCCTGGAATATTTGTCCAGGCCCGTGGCTCGCTCTCCCAATGATCAGGTCTACTCGTACATAAAATTAAACGCGAAAATAATTCAGTCAGAAATATGCTATGGTCGTAAAATTGAAAATCACTTACCCAGTAGAATAGTTCAATCTTGACATGACAATCATATTATGCTCTTGTCCACAATTAACTTTCTAATTGACTAGCTTAAACACAACTAGAAGTGTCGATATGGTGTTTGACCCGCTTTTTAATTTACTTTTATTCATTTAGGTGATTTATGGGTTCAATGAATTTAAACTGCCACCAGATTTATGCTGTGGCTCTGCTCTTCTATATCTAGTGGTCAACCTCCAAAGTTTCGAGAACGGGATCGGCGTGTAGACCGAGGTCCAGCACCGCAATGTCATCAAGCTCCACGGGTTCTGTTCCAAGTGGGTAGCATTTACTGGGTCTAAGAGTTCGTCGAGAGAGGCAGTTTGGCAAAGGTGTCGCGCGGTGGAAAAGGACCAGCACGATTGTTCATGGCGTGGCTCACGCGATCGTCTACTTGCATCACGATTGTCCACCACCGCCAGCGGTGGGTGGTGGGCAGCGGCGGGAGGAAGGGGGAGACGGTTGGCGAAATAATTTTTACATTTTTTTAATTTTATGTTACAAATATTCCATGATTTGATTAAAAATATGAGTATTTAAGTAATACAGATCGGATATGGATTGGGTTATGTATATGTCATAAAATTTATACTGTATGAAAATGTGTTAAAACAGGTTAAATGAGTCATTATGGGTCGGACCGTATTCGACCCGACCTAAATCTGATTTGATTCACACATTTGACACCTCTAAACACAACAAATGCAATATGCAAACAATTTGCAATCTTCATTTCGATATAAAGTTACTCCTATTAAACTATATGGGGTCATTTCGTTCATCGATGAATTCATTTCCCAACATTGAATGAAGCTCCTTCATGCAGTCGGAGACAATAATGATAAAGGATTAATGTAACCACCAATAAGCCAAGAGTCGATTAATGTGAAAGATAGATAATTTGGGAAAGAGGAGTGGGGCCCGAAAGAAAGTTAAAATAAAATCCAAACACAGCTTCTTCTTTTTTTGGAATTTCAAAAGAAAATTTTGATAAGTTTAAATTGAAAGTTACTGTTAAGACCCTGATGAAGAAGAATTATTCCCTTGTTCACAAAAATGAATTCCCAAAACATGATAAAGAGCTTGTCATTCAAAAATGGAAAATTAAACTTGATTATTTTATTCGACTAGGAAAAAAAAAAACCTTGTCTATATTCGGCTTTTTTTTTCATTCAAGGGTGTGACTCTTAGTCTTTATTTATTAAGGTAGCTGCAACCATGACGGTCTGACGATACTGTCATTATTTCTGATCCCACAATATTTCAATTAATGAGTGTTTTGTGTAAAACACGTAGTGAAAATGTGTGGATTTACAATCAGAAATAACCGACAATAGTGTCAAACTATCATGAAAGCATTTCCCATTTATTTATTTTTTTGCATGGGATCTATTTTTCTACGTCCCCGCTTCTCATCGGTAATTTGCACGATGATGTCCATATTTATAATCTACCAATAGGAGGCATGGCATGGTTGCAGAAAATAGTGATGGAGGAAAATCTGACTCTTAGGTATTTTCATGACCATTGACTAGAGTCTTTAGAGTTAGGTATTCCCTTTACATCCATAATAGCAGCATAAGGAAAAAAAGTTAACAAAAATCTCAAACTATACTCATTATGACACATTTGCCCTAACCTTTTTTTCTGTCATACCAAAAATCTCAAACTTATACTTATGTGACACACTTACCCTTCCGTCAAGGTTCCATCAATAAGCACTAGAGCCCACATAGGTTAATTGAAATAAAAATGAGTTGTTTTGGTCGGAAAATCATCTTATCAAATTTTGACAGAGGTTAAATATGTCACATATGTAAAAGTTTTGGCCTCTTTATGTTACAATAAATAGTTTATGGTAAATATATCACAATGGTCATAATTTGGAGTTTTTTTTGTATCATGGAAAGTCACGGTGGAAATAATTTGGAGCTTTTGATGGTTTTCTTCCTAAGCATAAAGTGTTTTTGATTTCATCTTGCTAAATGACAAACGATATTCAACAGAGTCAAAATGATACATACATACATACATACATACACTTACGTACCTATATCATTCTCCATTTTGCTAGCCAACACATCGCCTTTGACGGCCCTGTTGCCATCTCCCTCTCTCTCCCTCTCTCTCCCTCTCTCTGGTCAGCCTGGACAACCTCGGTGAGGGCCTCTACCGAGGTCACGGCAGCTACGGCCAACTCCTATTGAGAAGTTTGCAGCCATGGCAAAGGCGAAAGGCCACATGGGGAGCTAGACAGAGTGAGGGTCGGGGTTGACAAAGGAATAGAAGGGCAGGGCAAGGGCAAGCTCTCTATTTTCTCAGGTAATTCCCAGAAATAAAAATTTTGCACATCATCAGAATTGTATTATGTGAATGCGCGTGCTGTAATTTCTGTAAAAACAATTCATGACACCTTTACAAGCAACCAAGAGAGTTTATCTTGCCTATTCACGCAGACGATGCTAGACCTTCCTGCAAAACTGCACCCTTCATTCATGCTTTGGCTCTTCCGAACGGTTCAGTGACTTCAAAGATTCGGTCCGCAAGGTCCTCGATCACTTCAGCTTCAGTTCAATACAAACTGAATGCACCAAAAGGTGGATCGGGTCATTATAGCTAGTCAAAAGGAAGAAAATATCAAGAGGGTCAAATTTTTCTAACCTGCGCTATGAGCAACTTCTGAGAAGAAAAATGACAACAAATGTCAAGGTTTCTGTCCTCAACGTATAGACAAGGTTTGCAAGGTAGCATGAATATTAGTATTGTCCTAAAAAAACATAAACATAATTACCCCACTAATCACACGCTGCAACTGAACATGTTGTTCATTACAGGAGAAATAATTAAAACTGTCCGCTAATAGCCCGAGGTTACAAGGTATGATAACCTTCATAAAAGACGCTTATATTACAGGCGACGAACTAAACGAAACTTGAAGGTATAGAGATGGGGAATAAGGTCAATAGGCATATTAATTTGGTCAAAAGCCTTACTTTTCTTAAGACCAGCAAATTTGACGACTCTCCTTTTTGTCTCTTTACCTTTGAACAATAAATGTGAAATCCTAAAAGAAACACTTAATCTAGCATGTCTAGGATACTTAGATCAGAAAAATCATCTAAACTACGTGACTTTTGGAGAATTCCAATATAAGATCCAGCAAACACTTTATACTCCTAACAACATTGATGAAGTATGGCTCGGATACCATTAGTGTAGGCGAAATATCAATAAAGTACATAGCTGAAAAAAAATATCTCCAACCACAGATGTCCGGGAGTAAGCTACAGATGAAGAACCCACAAATCCACCTCAGAGACGTTCCGTACTGTAGAAGTGCGACAATCAAGTCCTAATGTGGTATTCGGTCTCTTCTAGTCTATATCTTACAGACCTTCAGAGAAGTTTCAGACTTATGGAGAATCATTTAACACATTGGTCAGAGTAAGAACCAATCTACTAGCTTTATTTGGATATAGACGAACGCTTTCTGCCATTAAGAGAGCAACGTTTGAACATGAATTTACCTATATCTGGATAGACAAGGGCTTAACGTGATAATCATCACATTACGCTGTATCAGCAACTTGAATTAGTATCAGAAATAATAGAGTGCGGCAAATGACCACATTACGTTGCCTCATGCAAATATACCAACACGTCCAAGTGAAGAGATTCCACATTTCCAAGCACTAATTTCTACTGACCAGAACAGGCGACCTTTAAAATCAAGTTTTGTATTTTTCATGCACAAACTAACTTACCTTAACAATTCTGGAAAAAGGTACACTTGCAAGAAGACGGAGCTTAGAGAGTTAAGCGTTTAACAGGCCAGCCATTAAACATGCCCAGTGTTCGCAAAGCATTTCTCCTTTCCAGGACCTGTTTTGGATTCTCCTGCTCGAAACCCTTTTCGCCCTGGCCAATATTCTCCACGACAAGTCTTCCTGCTCTCGCAGCTCTTTCGCATTGATGTCCCAGGAAATGGGCAACACTTTCAGCGCCACAAAACCCTCTCCCCCCCCTTCTTCTCTTTTATGGCGTTGGAGGATCTTCACCGTCTCGTGAAGGCACCACGGTGAGAAATGTCTCCGACTGCTCAATCCCTCTGTTAACCGCTGACCGGAACTCGACTCCTCCATCCATTGTAAGATCAAAGAATGTTCTTATCCCCTTCCAGTCGAGAGCACTCTTCAGATGGCTCACGGGGTGGAGTGTGTCATCCCGTTTGTAGCTAATGAATGCGTCGTAAAGCCTAGGAGGACGTGGAGCTGCACCATGGGAATACATTGTTTGAGATCAGAAGGGAGGTATGGAGGAGGGGATTAAGAATTTGATAAAAAAGGCTCATCAAAAAACAGAATCTGCGCTAATCCTTGTACTCTTGGAAAAACTAAGACTTTCCAACCTTTGTACAAGTGAACAAGCTACTGGTGGCAGTCGTATGAAACGCCCGTGATCTTTCTGGCCTGTTTTGGATTCTTGCTGCGCTATGATATTTTATTCATGTGGACAACCTAATTTCTACTGGCCCGACGCAAAGCCAGATGGTTTCTCATTCCTTTTGTAGTATCATAAAGGGTCACTTTTGGTAAAAATATGTTCCGCGATAGCTTTTCAGAGTAACCTTTTGGCTTTTGCTCAAACTGTTGAGGCTATAGTATTCTTCCAATCCATTTGTGATTATCCCCTTGACAGCTTTTTCAAAAAACATATCAATGAAAAACTAAACGTACATAAGTTTAAGAACTTAACCATGCAATCGAGTTCGAGCCGGTAATGATGGGCATGATACAATGCTTGCTTACGCCATGATATTTACATGCAAAACCGAAAATATTCAACCGATTTCTCATCTTGGCCAAGGAAGGGGAAATGTAAAAACTGATTTTCTTTCAAGTTACTGCATCTTAGCGAAGTTTCGTACGTCAATCTAAGTGTATCGGGAGTTTAGAATAACCTCCATATCCTTGTACTCCTCCACCACGCCAACAGCCCCTCCGTCAACTATACTTGTAAAACTGTTTTGTTCAACTAATGAAACTATCTTTCCTTTATCCCATGACCTATATCCTTGAACTAGCCTACTGTTGGATTTAATGGGTGTATGGGAAGGACCGTTGTCCGCCCATGTAGGCTATCATAACCATTTATCCTCTCTGATAACTGCCTCTGGCAGTTATCTTATTTCAAACATGGAATAAAAGAACGTAAGACGTCCATTCGGTTATTGGTTGCTTCAAACAATCTTTCTATGAAAGAACACAGAATAGAGAATGTAGAAAATCACGAGGACATTCTTGCCTCTCTCCCGAACGTCAATCGGACGAATGATCTCTCGAGGGATTGCAAGAGGAACTCTCAATCCGATACCAATGAACGAATGAATCCCATAAATATGGGTAGCGGAATTACTCTGAATTAACAAACCCAAAAACTTACTTGAATAAGCGATCGGAGATGTATATCACGTTGAACGAACTTACCTTGTGGCTATTGAGGTAAAGGAAGGAGAGGTCAGAAAATTGAATAAAGGAAGGAGAGGTCAGAACTAGACATGGCCAAATGGAACCGTGAGCCCGGAATCGGCCCGTTGACGGGGCCCACGGTTCCGACCCGTTTAATTTAAAAAAAAAAGTTGGGGGGTTGGGCCTGGTAGGGAAAGAGCCATTGGCTCTTCCCCACCCCACCCCTCGCCCCCAAAAAAACAACGACTCTTTGGGCCGTTGCATGTGCAAAAAAAAAATTAATTTTTTTTAGTTAAATAACTCCCCCCATCTCTATAAATACATAACCTCTCCCATTCATTTTTCTCACAAATCATCTTAACAATTCTCTCAATTCTCCCAAATTCTCTCAATCCCTCCTCAATTCTCTCGATCGGATTTCCGATCAATTCTCTCAAAAATGGCAAGTGGAAACAGAAATACTGGAAAGGCCAAGATGGTGATGGGAGATTCTAAATATCCTATTATTGGATATGATCCTCGTGAGTATGCATGTTGGGAAGACGACAATTATAATATCAATGTTGTTCCCATTCCGAACGTCGAGCACATTCCAATACAAGAAGGTCTTCATCCTCATACTAGTGACGAAGAAATGTCGACGTCAAATGAGTCGGAATGGAAGGGCCGAGAGAGTACATCCCACTTGTGGCTGCATTTCGATAAGGTACGTGATGAAAGTGAAGGTAAGTATAATATAAATTGTAAATATTGTTCGCAGGCATACAAATTTACGAAAGGAGACGATTACGGAACATTCCATCGGCATCCGACGAAAAAACATTCAACGCAAGCGAGAATCGACACTAGGCAACAACAAATTTTCGGGTATGCCAATTCTAATACTCATAATTTATTTCGTTACACCGATGCACTTTATAAACAAACATTAGCTGAATATGTTGCTCTTGATCATGCTCCGTTTACTACTGGTGAAAATTTTAATTTGAAATATTTGATAAATCTTGCGTTGGTTCCGCAAGCACCAACTATTCCAAAAAATACTTTTAAACGTGAACTTTTGCATCTTTATAAAAAAACAAAAAAAAACCTTTAGCAAAAGTTTTTGCGAAATATAATGGACGTGTACATTTAGATAGCGATATTTAAAGTGATCCTTGACAAATTCATTCTTATATGGGTGTCAAGTGTCATTGGATAGGTGACGACTGGACCATTCAAAAAAGACTTATTACATTTCGAGTTTTTAATGAAAAACATTCGGTTCATAATATTTATAGAATAATTAGGCAAGTTTTAGAAGAATATAATTTGATAAATAAAGTATTTTCAATTGATTTTGATAATGCCGCCACAAATACCGCTTCTATTCCCGAATTAGAAAATATTTGCAAACCCTCTTTTGGTGGACAATTTTTTTATATTAGATGTGCTTTCCATGTTTTAAATTTATGTGTAAAAGATGATTTACGAACTCTTGAGACTTCTCTCGCTTCAATAAAGGGTGCAATTAAATTTTTATGGAGTCGTGCCTATTTTATGAAAGCACGGGGAAAATTTTGTAAACAATATGGGAGAAGGGTAAAAAGGTTTCCAAAAGATAGTCCAACTCGTTGGAATTCTACCTACGAGTTGCTTCGTCAAACTTTTGATTACAAAGATTTATTATGTATGTTTATTTCGCAAAATATTCTCAAAATTACTTTACTTTGGCAACATTGGGACGTTTGCAATTTTTTTTTAGATTTTTTGAAATTTTTTTATGATACTACTAATACTTTATCTGGTATTTATTATCCTACTACGCATTTATTTTTAATAGAGTGTGTTAATATTGATGGTGTTTTTAGTGAATATGAAAAAGATATTGAATTATATCGGGCTATTTTAGTAATGCGAGAAAAATGGTTGCATTATTATTTCAAAATTCCTCTTGTCTATTTAGTTGGTATTTTTTTTTGTTCACATATTAAATTAGATGGTTTACTATATTATTTGAATGTGTATTATTATGATTGTTTACATTTGAAAGATTCAATAGATATTTCAAATATACAAGGAGTTGTTAAAGAATCTATAGTAGTATTATATAGAGAATTTTGCACTAGATATGGTTTAAGTGATTGTGGATATTTACAATCTACTACCTCACGAAGCGAAGTTGCTAGTTCACTTAGTAGAGGGTACAATATACTTAAAAGTAGACAAAAAAAAAAGGGGGGCAACAGATAGTATTTCTGAATTAGACAAATATTTAACCACTCAATTTTAGTTTCGTAATGCCGAACATAATATAGATTTTCAAATCCTGGAGTGGTGGAAGAGTCACTCAATCGATTACCCAATTCTCGCCCTCATCGCTTGCCGGATATTAGCAATTCCTTCTTCAATAGTTGCAGTTGAACAAGCATTTAGCGCTGGATTAGACAAATATTTAACCACTCAATTTTAGTTTCGTAATGCCGAACATAATATAGATTTTCAAATCCTGGAGTGGTGGAAGAGTCACTCAATCGATTACCCAATTCTCGCCCTCATCGCTTGCCGGATATTAGCAATTCCTTCTTCAATAGTTGCAGTTGAACAAGCATTTAGCGCTGGAGGATTAGTTTTGCACTCTTGCCATTCAAGATTAAGTCCGTAGTCCGTGGAAGCTCAAGCTTGTATCGACGATTGGACGAAGGCTAGATTTCGACACAAAGAGTTGGATCGAGAACACGAATTTTTTAGTGAGGATTATGGGGATACCACCACCACGGGTACCACAACGGGTAGCAACGATTGACTATAAGGTAAATTGGGGTTATCAAAGGTGAAAGAACTATATGGGCTTTGATTTTTCTATCCCCAAGAAGATATGTAGGCGCTTAATGATAATTCATTAAGTTCAAGCCCATTCCTCCTCTCTCTTTTTTTCCCAAATTTTATTATAATGTACAATTCGATTATAATTTATAATTTATTATGTTTATTTTATTATTTATTATTTTAAAAATTAAAATTAAAAAACGGAACCGGAACAGGCCCGGGAACTGGAATTGGCGGTTCCTTTTAACCGGTCACGTCTAGTCAGAATGTTGTCCTTGCGCAAGAAAGAAAAGGGCATATGTGCGGTTCAATCACGCGCTTTTCGTGGGCGTTTCTCGCACACGTCACGCGTGCAGATTGGGGCACGTTCTTGGCACGCGGTTGAGGATAAAATACCCATTTTGCCCCTCCATGTAGGAAATTCTGATTTTGCCCCCTTCCGCGCAGTGATTTGGCAATCTTGTCTCGGGACGCGTGTATTACCCTTTTGGCCCTTGGTTTGCACCGGAATTCACGGTTTTGCCCCTAACTTATTAATTTACGATATTAACCCTTTAATTACTTTACAATTCAATCATTGTCCACGTGAATTTATTGTTTTGTCCTTACATGCGATATTATGAATATTTTGCATGGAACTTTAGTGAACTCATTTCACATAAATCATTATTTTAATGGTAATTTCAAGCGAGGATTCTTAGATGATGATTGAGAACATAGTGAACTTTCAAATTTGAGACTTTATGTGAAATTATTTATTAATGTAATTAGTTAGTGTAAAATAGATGCATAAATTTTAGACATTGATAGTTCGTAAGTACATGTCAATAGAATTTCATGTTAAGATATAATGGCTATAGTTTCTTAGGAAATCGTAGCCAAGCTTGACAAAAGAGAGAATTTTGAATGGCATGAATTATGAAAACTGGAATATGAAAATCCAGTATATGCTAGAAAAGCAAGAAGCACTAAAAGTTCTTAACCTAGTTATGGAAGAACTTGAAGATGAGAATACTGCACGATATAGAAGGGAAAGAGAAGTATTTGCTGCATAAAAAAAGAAAGATAAACTCTATTGCTAGCATTATGTTGCTGAGTAGCATGGAAAATGATTTTATGCGTGAGTTCGGGTATTTATGAAAATGCCAGAGTCAAGTGGGAAGCATTAAAGTTAAATTTAGTTAAACATCGGTCATCAAGTTGAGACAGATCACTATAAAGTTTGACACTTATATGATGCCTCATGGGTAAAATTATGAAACAATTTTTGTGGTGCATGTCAAACATGATAAGTGAACCGTAAGATGCAGGCTATAATGAGCAGCAAGTGCAAGCAATAATCTGTTCTTTGCTTCATAGCTAGGTGCATATGAAAATTTACTTGATCCACAACAAAAAGTAAAGACTTTTGAGGATGCTATACGTCATCTTGAACTAGAGGTGGACTGCCTTCTAGCGAATAAACTAGAGATTGACATTTGTTATGCTGGTTCTAGCTCAAATGGAGCTTCGTGTTCTAGGCATAAGCGTCAAAGTTGGTTCAAGAAATGGAAAGAATAAAGGAACAGATCCTTCAGAATAGAAATTGAAGTTTAACCGACATGGGAAAGGAAAATATCCTTTCAAGAAAAACAACTCAAATGTGAAATGTTTTAAGCGTGGTAAGAAGGGTCACTTTGCTTATGATCGTTGTGAGCAAAAAAGTTAGAAATCTTTTGTGCACTTGAGAATGTTACTTAAGTCTCCGGTTCGATTTTTGTAACTGAATCTCATCTTTTGTGGATTGTGGATTGTAGATTTATGAGCCACAGACCATATAGCGATGGACAAAAATGTCTTCGTGAAATTTCAACGAGTTTTATATAGAGTAAAATGGATAAATGTAAGAAACAATTCTTGAGTGGAAGTTAAAGGGATTAGAACACGCCAATTGAATATGCGCGGTAGTCACACCATGTTCTTACATGATAGGTTATATGCTTCAAAAATTTGGTGGAATTTAGTTTACGTGTTATTTTTCGTTAAACTTGATTTCAGTTTGAACCTTCATAACAATAGTGATGACTTGTCATTGGGAACAAGTTATTATGATTCTAGATGGTTTCATTGTGTTGATTTTTAAGTACAATAATGTGAATGTTAGCTATTCCATATTTACATCTTTTGTGATGATGTGAATATATGGCTGTCGCGACCCTCCTCGAGGATGATCGAGAGGACTAATGGGTCGCCCTTTCGGCCCGATTGCGTGTGGACCTTCGGACGCGGGCCTCTCCTAAGGCCCATTACCCAAATCGCAATGGAGGATAAAATCGGGTCGACCTTTCGGTGCGTTCTAGTGACATGTGCTACGTGTGCATGTCGAGGAGTCGCCACCAATCGTTTCGTGGAAGGTACAATTGAAAACCCTATCGAATAGTCGGGAGCTTCTATTCGATTCTACCGTAACCGGAGAAATGGGATCGAGGACTTAGTTACGCCAACTATCAGAGTTGACGGCCTTTCGGTACCTAGGTTGACTGAATTTTCTAACCTTGGAATTTCACGCAGATGAGTTGGGGTATGAATCATAAATTTAGGAGTTCATGCAGATGAGAATGACTATCGTAACAATCACAATCAATCAAAGTACATGCGCAAATCAATGAATCCATAACGTGCGGATAAATCGCATCAAATCAACGTGGCATTCCTAGTATAGCCATATCAACTTAGGGAAAGGACATTCAAAGCATAAGAAGAGATCAGTGGGACATTCAAAGCATAAGAAGAGATCAGTAGTGATTTGGAAGTGATTCGCCCATGAAGGGTAAAATCGTAATTTTGAGAAAATTTGGGGACTATTTGCCAAAAAGGGCAAAATCGTCATTTCAGAAAAGATCCGGAATGAAAAGCATCGAAAATAGGATTGCCACGTAAACTGAGTCATTTCCTAATTTTCGACATTTTTTAGAAACTCATAGGAATTTTTGGAGACAAATTACCCCTAAAGGGTAAAAATGTCATTTTTGGAAAGATCAGGAAAAGAAATTTGAAAAATAGGATTGGCCAGTTGACTGTGGTCATTCCTTAATTTTTGAGAATTTCTGAAATTTTTTAGGAATTTTCTATAATTTTTTCTAATTTTTTTGGATTTTCTATGATTTTTCTATTTTTTTTTAAATCATTTTCGAATTTTTTATATTAAAAGAAAAATATTTTTCGGGCTAGATCGGGTTGACCCGGCCCACACCTCATGGGCGGCCGGCTTGGTCCGTGTCGGTTCGGATCGGCCTTGGTAAAAAACGACGCCACTTTTGCAATTTCGTTCGAATTTTCGAAAATTTCAGATTTTTTTATTCTATTTTCAATATTCCCACCTAAATGAAACGTGCGTCTCAAATTATGCCACGTGGCGTTCTCTGGATGCTCCGATCGGACTTTAAGATTTATGGCTCATGGTTGGCCACGTGGCGAAATCACGACTCTTTGATCGGAGAGTGAATCTACGGTCGGGATAAAGACACGTGGCTAATCCATGGCTGTTTGATCCTTCGATCGGATCTACGGTCGGGATCTGACGACGTGGCTAATCCACAACCGTTTGATCAAAAGTATTATTATTTTTATTTGGAAAATGATTTTTTTTATTATCCGAAATTCAAAGATTGATCCAACGAGATATGAATATTTTGAAAAATCATTTTTTTTATTTTCCAAAAAAAGAGATCTCGACATGTGGTTCCCCCTGGGTCGTTGGATCAAAAAACATTTTTTTTTTGTTTTCCGTTATAACAACTCGCCGATGTGGCTGCCATGTATACACCACGTGGCGTCACGTCGGCACCACGTAGGCGTTGACCAGGTCAACTTGCGTTGACTGGTCAACGTCTTGTCGGGGAAGACGATCGACGTCGGCGAGTCTCGCCGGCGCCTCGCCGGAAATCACATTCCGACATCGAAAACGATCCCAATCTCTACGAAACCTATACCATTTGATTCCCTACCGTAGCCAAATTGACATATCTCGATTTTGACCCCCAAAATTCACTTCGCAAAACATTCGCAATCGCTAGACTCCAGCCAAAACTGCAGAATCCGGCGAGCTTGAAAAATGACACAAAAACACCTATGAGGCTCGACAATCTTTATACGTATTTACTCCCCGATCTCTTTGAACCATTACCTCTCCACTATACATCGAGAACCAAACTAGAATCCTATGAATCAGAGTCATCCGAACCTAATATGTCTCGGCAGGAAGTCAACCAGTTAAAGCGTATATCCACCTCCTAAACTAAACCATCCATCTGCACCATAGGAGGATCGAGAACTTACCTGATGATCACACGAGTTCTATTTCAAGTGAAATGAGCTAACGAGCTTTGCAGCAATCTTGAGAATGTTCAGAGAAATCAACTCGGCGATTTTGGGGGATGAAAATGCAAGGTAAACACAAAGATATAAGCAGAAGGAGTTCAAAAGCCACATGGATCCAGAAGCTCGGGAAAGATGAACTGATGGATTTAGATTGCTAGAGAATAGGTTTGAAACCGAGGATGAGACTTACCTATTTCGTAAACTTGTGAGAAATCGACTGGACTCGGCGTCTTTCCGCGGTTGTGGCTGATCTGGGAAGGATAGCAACGTCGTTTAGCACTCTTTAAATCCTCGAGCTAACGAGCCCCAAGCTTTCGCTCACAGAGCTGCAATGGCCACCTTCTTTTTTCCCCCCTTTCTGCAGAGCCTCCCTCACTCCTCCTTTTTTCTTCCTTTTTCTCTCCCCCCTTTTGTTTGCAAGCGCCTCCTTCTTATCCGATCCTAACTGACTTCCTTCTAGAAGCTTTCGCTTTTCTATTCCGTTACAACCGTTCCTCGACCTCCCTTTGTCCAAAACCAATTGGTTCCCTTCTTTTCCCTATGAGAGACCAACGAAGAAGAAGATGAATAGTGCCAGGTTACCAGGTCGGATCCGCCCGACCCGGCGACCCAATCGCGAGAAAAATGTTCCAATTGCGCTAGCAGATGTCATTTTTTCACGAAATTAGCGTTGAAAATCAGTTTCCCATCATGGATTTCTTCTGAAAATGTGATTTTTGTGAAAAATTCCCTTGAAATTGAGTGAAAACCCCAAATATTGGGTGGGATCCGAAATGCAAATCTTGCAAAATTAAAGTCCTTAATGAAAGAATTAGCGTCAATTGAGACTGTCATTGGATTCAGAAAGTCGAATACTATGGGATAGAAGTCTTCGGGTTCCATGGATACCTCTCAGGAAGATTTAATTTAGGATTTGGCACTTTAGGGACTAAAGTGAAAGAATTTTTTTGTGCAATTAGGTCCCTAGTGTCGAAATTGAGCAAATTAAAGTGCAATTGGATCAAAATGTGAAATGGAATGTTGGAGAATCATGTCACAACCCTCAATAGTGAAGAAAGAAAATAAAATGACCCAAATGATATTTTTTATGCCCAATTCGAAGGGTGTGCTTGTAAAAGAACACACAAATCCGAATTGAAATTTTCAAATTTTAAGAGGTCAAAATGAAAAGGGAATTAAAATAAAAATACTAACTATTTTTCTGTATTTTTGTGACCTCGAATAGTATTTTTATTGATTTTTTGGGAATTTTCCTATTTTCTGAAAAATATAAAAAAATGAGAAAAATATGAAAAATTATTTTTTGATAAAAAAAAAATGGTTCCTTGAGCTTGGCCAAGGCTACCAAAGTTGATTTTTCAATTTTTCAATTTTTTATGAATATTTTTTATGAATTTCCCAAAAATAAATCGAGAAAATGTTAAAAATCGAGTGTCAACAATGGCATGTTAGGTTGGGTCATATTGGCCAATAGCGAATGTTTAGATAAGCGAAAGAGGGCTAATTGGGCAATATTGAAAAAGTCGATCTGCCTATTTGTAAGCATTGCTTGGCCAAAAAAAAAAATAACGAGAAAACCATTTGGAAAAGGAACAAGAGTTGAGTTTCCTTTGCGGTTGATCTATTCGGATATATATGATTCAATGAATGTGAGACCAAGGCATATAGCTATTTATTTCATCATATTTATGGATGATTACACTTGATTCAGACATGTTTTTTTAATTTCTCATAAATCTGAAGCATAAGTTGCTTCCAGAAATTTTTTTGAGCTTTTAGAAAATCAATTTAAAATATATATATAAAAAAAAGATCCGTTCGAGGTTGAGAAAATCTATACGATCGGTTCAGATGTTTATGTCATGAAAAATGAATAGAAAGACAGTTGGCTATTCTAGCGATTCCTCAATAGAATGAAGTTGCAGAGAGAAAAAATAGGTCCGAATTCGCAAACAAGAAGCAATCCATACGTACCATAGAGAGAGGGAGGGAGAGAAAAGGTCAGCATCTCTCTGTCTCTCTCCCTCCCTCTCTCTGATGGTACGCGCTTTTCGCGGGCGTTTCTCGCACCCATCACACGTGCAGATTAGGGCACGTGCCTGGCACAAGGCCGAGGATAAAATAACCCATTTTGCACGAGGCTAATGAACGTGTCGTGAAGCCAGCGTGGGATGGAGGAGGGGGCAAAGTAGAGTTGTGGCCTGGCCGTTAGGCTATGCTTGAGAGAAGAGGAGTGGAGTGGAAAGAAGGACGGGAAAGAGATGGCAGGTATTGATATTGGAATTGTGAGGTTCTCTTGTTCGGGAGGCGGAGAAAAAGGAGGGCAAAGCCCCAGCATCGTTCTCTCCCCCCCCCCTTCCCCCATACAAATTGTGATATTTTTCTGTGAGATACGGCCATATGTTTTCTTTCCCCTTTTCTTGGAATAATTAACCGCACTACCGGTAGAATCTCAAGCGAGTCAAAGTAGAATTGTTGTGTCTTCTAGTCCTCTTATCTATCTCATTTGGTGTCGCCACCTAAAATTTTCTCAATCTTAGACTATTGGGTTAATAAGCCTTTAAGCCTATCTCGGACGCTCCCAAATCCATACCGATTTGCGACTTATAATTCAAGTGTTTAACATGCAAATCAATTTCATTCGAAATCGTCATTAATTAGTTTACGGTAGGTTGATTAGACATCTAAGTAAAATAACATGAGAATTATCTTACTCTTATGACCAGAGACGTGAACTTGGTTACGCTAAATTTCTCTAACGCCTTTTCAGTACCATTGAAAAAATATTTTTCTGGCAATTTGGATTCATTTTAAGACCTAATTCCTAACATGTGAAAAATGTCCATGTGGGTACATAATCATAAAATAAACACCCAATAATCCATGCTACGAATTGGTATGGATCTCACTTGTAAACCAAAAGTATCTCGAAAATCTAACTGGACAACAAAAGTTATGGGATTTTTTACCATCATAGAACGAGTGGAAAACGACATTCAAAACCGAAGGGAGCATCCATAAATAGCTAGTTATGTCATCCGTTCTTTGTAATGTTTCGAGTACTTGCATAATGCTTATGAATGAAGTTCTTCGCCATTTTTTTGGTCGCTTTGATGTTGTCTACTTTAATAATATTCTCTAACAAGAGCAAGGAAGAGCATTTTATCACTTAAGACGGTCTACAACGTCTTGAGAAAACAAAGGCTCTATGCCAAAATGGAAAAATATCAAATCTTCTCTCCAAGCATCATATTCCTTGGCTATATTTGCTTTCCAAAGATGTGATTTCTGTAGACCAATCCAAGGTGGAGGTGAACAAGACGTGGCCGGTTCCAAAATCTATTTGTGATGTTAGGAGCTTTCATGGTCTTACATCTTTTTATTGATGATTTGTTGAGGGCTAACTTTATCACCTAGAGGAGGTGAATAGTTAATTACAGTGAACTTTAGAATTCAATGCAGAATTTAAACGCGTAAACTCAGAGTTCAATTTAGAGTCCGTGTGAGAGGAAGATTTAAGATGTTCTCGAAGTTAGTAACGTGTACAATTCAACTATCAAATAAAATGACAAGGAGTTCAAGAAATAGAGAATTTGCATAGAAAGTTTATAGTGGTTCGGATTTGTTCAAGCATGCGTCCACTTCTTCACACCGGCAGCCAATCGACTGGATTTCACCAATGAATATTTTAGAGGCTACAACTCGATGATGATTATCAAGTCAATAGACTTCCCGTCTCTTACTCACATACTTGAATGAAATCCTCTAAGTATTACAATGTTTGGATCAAGAATATATGAAGAATGTGAACCTCTCTTAAACTTTGAAATTTAAGATTCTAGACTCTTGTGCCCTTTTCAGCTTTGATGTCTCCTTTTATACTCCTTCACCTTCAAACTGCCGTTGCAAGGTCTCATGATAGTTTGATCGTTACATATGAAATACTCTCTCAAAGCTTGAGCTTTGCGACAACATCTGAGCTCTTCAATCAGCGCTCGAGCTCCTTAAATAGATTCAATCATGTGTAACTATTCTTCAACAATAGAATATACTTTAGGATAATCTGCAAAACATTATTTCATTGCATTAACTCAGATATTAGAGAATATATGATTGTTTTGTCAACTTCAAAATCAATTAGGGATTTTTCTCAATAGATTTGTGAAGAACTTTTAGCATCATTATGGCACCTATTACAGAGTGCATGAAGAAAGGATCTTTCAAATGGTCCAAGGCCTTCGATAATTCATATGAAGACACAAACAAAAGTTATGTGAGTATCTATTATGGGCCTTCCAAATTTTGAGAACATATTTGAAGTAGAATGTGATGTCAGTGGAGTTGGCATAGAGGCCATTCTTACTCACATCCAAAAACCTCTAGCGTATTACAATGATGAAGTTGACAAGAACATTTGTATCGATACATTTGAGGAGATAGCAAGTATCTTTCAAGTAAATTGGGAACGTCGATTAAGAAAAAGGTGGTGTAATCCTTTATATCTTGGTGGTGAAATTAAATGTTCTATCCTTAGCTAGCGTAGTAATCTCTTATGCTTTAGTGGTGAGCACTTCTATCCCAATGTTCTTTTTTCGCAATAACATCAGACAATTTCGTTTGTCAAACATGTTAAGTAATCACACCAACACCATTCAAAATAGGTGCAAGAAACTGACGGGGATGCCCCCAAAGAAGAAGCAATATTTAGCAAATCATTAAAGGACAAGAGCAGGGAACGCAAAAGAAGAGTTTTTTCCTTTTTTTTTTCTCCCTCCCTCTTTTTCTCTGCAGTTCAGCAAAGCAACTCACTTTGGCGGTTTCACTCCACTTGCCAGACCACTTCTTTGACCAGGATCAACAAGAGACCAAATGGCTAATTTCCCTCCACCCCTCAATTCTTCTGGCCTTCGTCTTTTGGTGTGTGAAAATCAGAATGGAATCTCCAACTTTATCATTAGTGATGGCCAAAGAGGAGGTGCTGCAGATTTGAGTTCAGGGGACAAGTTTCTTCATGACGAGAGAGAATTAGTGGAAAACTTGAAAGAGAGAGAGAGTGGAGAGAATAAACCAACATTTAACTCAAATCTGAAGACTGCAGGGCGTGATTCCACTAGACAAAGTATGGCCATAGCCCCGTGAATTGGAACCGACAACTTTTAGAGAAGAAGAAAGAGACAAGAAGGGAACAGTCGATCTTTGATCTGCTTTTTTTATTCTCGTACTATTATTTCTTTTTCCATGTTTTAACGTGGGATTTACTCGAAGAATAGAAAAAGGCAGTAGAATTCTCTGGAGGTGACCGAAAGATACGCCCGCACATGAAGAGGGAGGAGAGAGCAGACGTGGGGTGGCCTACCTTTTCTTGGGGAGTTCCTTTTAGCACCCTCACGTTTGATCCGTCACTGCGACCTTTATTGGAAGCCACTGCTCAGATTCGAAGCTTCTCCGTCGTTCCAGACGATACTGCCGCTGCGGTTTGGTCCGATGAGCCCAGCCATCCGAGCGCCATAGTCCTTCAGTGACACATCTTCGGCGAATTCTCACCAGAACTGCAAGATTTTTTACTTTTTTATTATTCGCATGAGCACTTGCGGTTCCTGGTTATTCCTCATACTTTCATGTACATCTATCTACAGGTGGATTAGAAAGCTTTGAAGGGATTCTGTCAAAATAAAGATCAAGGTCCAAGCCAAAAGGGACAAAGTGAAAGGCGAAAAAAAAAAAAAAAATCTCAGAACAAAGGAGGGAAACGCGTGAGAGGCAAAAACGATTTCCATGGCGCATACCACCTGGAACAAAACCAGCCCACTCCGCTGAGTTCCCTAGTTTTGCTCGGCAATTTGGGCCGAATTCCATAAAAAAACCCCAACTTTGGGTTTTGTCCCAAATCTACCCTCAACTATTTTTTGTCTCGTAAAAAACCTCCAACTTTTATTTTAGTCCCAAATCTACCCTAGTTATTCCTCCTTTAAAAATCACCGTTAAGTGATCTGACGTGGCAATTCCATATCAGCATAAAATTCACATCGGATATTGAGTTGAAAAAACACCACGGAAGCCTCGTTCTTTGCTCTGAATATTGGAGGAGTTAGGGCTTGCTTTTCTTCTTCAATTTGAGAACGTGGTCGCTCCCTCCATCAGCTCGACGCAACAATTCCAAATCCAGAGGCAGTAGTCGCTCCCTCCATCGAGTTCGCTCGACGCGACGAAGCCTGAGCCGGCGGTGGTCGCTGCGTTATCGAGTTCATTCGACGCTACGATTCCAGAGCCAGAGCCGGTGGTCGCTCCCTCGATCAGCTTTGCTCGATGCAACGAAGCTAGAGTCAGAGCCACCGAGCTTCTCCGTTCCCTTCGCCTTGGGAGAGTTAGGGCTTCCTTCTTCTTCTTCTTCTTCTTCTTCAATTCGTGTTCAATCTGGTTTGGTATATCTCAAAACGTATCCGAGAGTTCCTTACAAGAAATTGAATCATTCCTTGTACATTGTCTCTCCGAATGTGCTAAGATGTTTTCTTCTTAGTTTAGGTTAATTTCCATGATGATTCAACGTGATTTTGTCGATTACGTTCGTTGGGTTTAGCGCAAGATTAGTATCAAATCCGAGCTTGTTAACTTGTCTTTTCTCCTTTTGTCGAGCGTATACAACCTATTTGATGATATGTCCCCGAGATACAATCATGAATTAATTCATGGAATTGCTCAATCTAAATATGTTTTGCTAATAGTCCACATGCTATTAATCGACTTGGTCATTATTAGACAGGATTCTTGATGTAATTTCATAGCTGCGGAGTATAATCATTGTTTCTGTTTCTCTGTTTGCCATCATGTTTTGTGCTTCAAGTGTTTCTATGGTTCATTTATTTAGACAGCATTCCTAGAAATTTGAGAGACTCTGTCGGTGCCATTTATTGCTAATTTTTTTCTAGTAAAAGTAATAGAGGCTGCTAATAATTCGTCTGAAGAGGAAATTTAGTGTTTATAACAAATGCAATTGAAGATTATAGGTGTAAAAGCATGCGGGACTCATGTAGCCATTTTTTGCAGATGATGATGGCTGGCATTGTCTTCGGGCATTTGAATAGGAAAATTTGGTTAAAGAAGAAACTTTTTCCTGGACAAATGTGGTGGAGCCCTACTTGAGCTCACTTGCTTATTTGGTTAATGTGCCACAGGAAAAATTACACTCCTTCATATTAAACTTATATTTGTCTTTCCTGTATGATTTTTTCGGGGTCCTCTCTAATTTTACCGATGCTGCAGAAGCTCATGAAATCACTTTTCTTTTATGTGGTTTACTGAAGGATGGGAATAAGAAGCTCATGAATTTTCAAATGAGCGTTAGCACATGTAGAGAACACATCGAAGGCCTTGAAAGAGAAGGAAAAGGAGCAAAGGAGTTAAGAGTGAGAGCCGACCGGTGAAATCCTTTTCTTCTGTTCGACTGAAATGGAGTTGCGTTCTAGCCGACTAGCGAAGTCCTTTTCTTTTGTTCGACTAAAATGGAGTTGTATTCTAGATGATGCAAAGCATCTTGTATCTGTTTTTTTACATCTCTCATTCTTCTTTGTTTGTAATGCTGGCAAAAGACCTATTTGAGTTGTAATCCTCGTTGACATTGAAATACAAATACAATAGTTACAGTATCATTTTTTCTTTTGAAACTTAAATTAGCAGTGATTTTCACAAAGGTTCTCTAAAATTCTGCATCATACATGAGATAAATGCAAAAAAAAAAAAATAATAACAGAATATATATCACAATAAATTGCCCATCTAGAAATCATTAATTTTCCATTCAAAAGCAATAATACAAGGCCTAGAAAGTTGCTATCACCATCAGTAAGATCATTACAAAATGCTGATCCTTAACTCCAAGGTTAAAAACTGAACTCAAAATTACCAAATCCCCGGACTAGATAGATACACAACCAAATCCATTTACAAAAAACACAAAAACTAGCACTTTTCAATCTGCAACAAAAATTCTCGTCTAATAGCGGGTATTGAACATCCACTAGCATTTCTTGGTCCACTATTTCACAATCCACCACCGATTTCGGATTGTTGAATGGAGCTTGAGATGCCAATTGAAGATTGGCTCTATGAAGCTTGAACATTTCTTGCTCCTACTTGTCCATTGGAGAACGATGGACCGCCGATGTCAATAACTCTATCACTACCAGGCATCTGCAGTAGGAAAAGAAACTCTGACATATGAACTTGTTTTTGAAAAATGAACTTGTTTTTTTTTTCAATATACATATAATACATTAGACAAAGATATTACCCTTAAATATGAATTTCCAGTTTCGGACATGAAAAGTCCATATCCTTGTCGAGCCTGAAGATACAAAATGAGCACAAAACATTAATCCCAAGGAACACAAGTTTTATTAACATACAATGAGGCTAAAAAAACACAAACCTGTGCTCTCTCCTTTCTGATGATAGCAGAGTCCCTATTATATGGTCTACTAGCTCGTGTACCGTCCTGCGCACTAGTAGCCTTCTTTGGTCTTCCCCTTTTTGCCTGCATGTGAAAGAAAAAAAAACCAACATTTATGATCATGATATCCCGCAAAACAGTTATTATAAAAAGTTACAAATTGTCAAATTAGACTTACTTTGGGTGGCCTAGATGCTGTAGGATTCTTGCATGTTTTTTTGTTATGCCCATAGTTAAGGCAATTTGAACATCGCATTTGGACACCAACTTTCATCAATTTCTTACCATCACTACTTCGCTCATCCTTGTCTTTGATTCTGTTTTTTTTTTCTCTCTCCCTCTTTTCCTTCTATAAGGTGGTGGTTTGATTGGATCACCACCGACTTTGGGCCACATTTGTTGTCCATTCATGGCTGGGAGGAAAAATTGATAACATCTCTCATAAGCATCTTTCTTGAAACAATCATCAACATAATCATTGATATCGAACTTCATGAAACTAATGCAAAATATTGCATGTTTACATGGTATTCCAGATAAATCCCACTCCCTACAAGCACAGGTCTTCCCAGCCAAGTCTACCACAAATCTCTTGTCAAAAACTTGAACCTCAAAGTTATTCCCCATTGCCGCTCTAGCAACACAACACTTGCTCTCCAGCTTAGTCTTCTCCAACTTCATTCTAATCCTTGGGCAAATTGGGTCTATTCGATCCATCATTAATCGACTTCTCTCTGCCATCCTATCCATCAACATAGTTCTTATTTCTTCAAGCATCTCAAGTATGGGTTTTGTTCTTGATATGCAAAGGTATCCATTGAAGGTTTCACTTAAGTTATTATCAACCGCATCACACTTTGTACCTGTCTTGATGAAAGCCTTACGTAAATGCTTAGGGCCTTGCCTCATAAAGTCTTCATAACCTTTATAGCACTCCTCCTTCAAATTCGCCATTTCTAGGTCAAATTCAGCTTGAAATGTACACCTCACAGCTCTCCAAAAGAGATTCTTAAGAGCATCTCCTTTGTGCAATTTTTTCCAATTAGCATATATGTGTCTTGCACAATTTCGATGCTCTGCTTGTGGAGATAAGCATGAAACTGCGTTCATTAGTCCCCGCAACCAAAAAATCAGCCTATAAAAAACAAACAAATCACATCAACAACTACAAAATTGTAGCGTAACAGCTAATAAAGACAAAAGCTAATATATCACCTTTTGTTGATCAACGATAAAAGTCCAACCTTCACCCGTGCCCACGCTCAAGTCGATGAATAAGAGGGTGAGAAACCAAGTCCAAGATGCCTCGGACTCAACTTCCACAACTGTCCAAGCTATTGGAAACATTTGATTATTTCCATCTCGTCCTACAACGCATAACAACATACCCTTCAATCCAGTTTTAAGAAAGCACCCATCTAAGCCAATGACACGCCTACATCCCGCTAAAAAACCCTTTTTCAACTCATTAAAACCCACATAAAATCTCTCAAATACTTTGGTTGTTGAGTTGACTTCTATGACAAATGTTCCCTCCTTGCTAACTCTCTTGAGCTCCGCCAAATAAGATCTCAACATATCATATTGCTCCTCTATCGGGCCTCTTATATCACTAAGAGCTTTCCATATAGCTCTATAACATTTTTTCTTGTTAAGTATCAAGGCAAACCTTTCTCTTGCATCTGCTTACATTTTCGCAACCGAGTAAGTAAGTCCGGCTCTAATCTTGGGCATGTACTATTGAGCAAGCCATGTAGCAGTGGCTTGCCTATTTGTTAGACTTCTATTGCAATAATGGGGAAATCCAACTCTCTTTATGACGAAAGTTTTCTCATTTTGAATCCAACCGCCATACAACCTCCAATCACATCCTCTTACACACCTTGCTTCCATTCTTTTATATTCACTCTTTTTCCAGTAAATGTCAAATCCATTAATCACGGCATATCTTTTCACAGCATTCTTGAACTGTTCATGAGATTCAAATCTCATGCCTACGCTAAACATTTCCTCATTGTGGTCACACGTAGGATCATACTTATTAACTATTAGGCTTGATATGCCATTGGTTTCTTCGAAATCATCAATATCGAGTCCACTTAGAGATTCACTATCATAATTTGCATCTTCATTAGCTGCCTCATCTTCGTATAAAACAACATTGGTGGAACCCACAACTAAATCTGGAACGTCATCTGCCTCCTCTTCAATTCCCGCTTCTTCAAATTCTGTCACAATCTCCCTTGTTGCCGACTCTTCATCATCTAATATATTTGGTTCTTTATCACTCCAGTCTAATGAGCCACAATCGATGTTACTTTCATTCTGTTAAAAAATATACAAAGTTATAAACTGATAACTAAAAACAATTTTGAACATAAAGAGTCAACAATTGATGTACTCACCATTACTTCTGATTTAACCTAGTAACACACCAATTTTCGATGAACGAAAATTGCTAGCAAATCGATGGTCAACCTGCAAGTTCAATGTTGCACACATTACATTGATTGAAGTGAACTATAAACAACACAATTCACATCTTGGGAACATTGACTACCACAACAATCTACTAACCTTCTTCTAAGATTGATATTGAAGGTGCTGACTAATAGAGAGTAGTGAAACAACAACAAGCCCCAAACATGAAGCTTCTAACTCAGAATCATAGATGTAACAAGAATAGCAAAAATTGAAAAATACAAGATAAGTGTACTCGTACTCCAACAAAAATGATGGAAGCCGAATGTAGGGGAAAAAGAACAAACAAAAAAATAGATACACAGTTGTTATTGGGATTTTTCACAATTTTCTCCACTCAAGACAATCGTAATCAACAAAAATCAACTCGAATTTCAAAACATTCAGAGAGACAATGTACAAGGAATGATTCAATTTCTTGCGGGGGACTCTCGGATAAGTTATAAGATCTACCAAACCAGATTGCGTGCGAATTGAAGAAGAAGAAGAAGTAACCCCTAACTCTCCCAAGGCGAGGGGAACAGAGAAGCTCGGTGGCTCTGACTGCGGCTTCGTTGCATCGAGCAAACCTGATCGAGGGAGCAACCACCGGCTCTAGCTATGGAATTGTAGCGTCGGAAGAACCCGATAGTGGAGTGACCGCCGCTGGATCTGGATTCGTCGCGTTGAGCGAACTTGATGGAGGGAGCTGCCTTTGGATTTGGATTCGTTGCGTCGAGTGAACTTGATGGAGGGAGTTGCCTCCGGATCTGGAATCGTTGCGTCGAGCTGATGGAGGGAGCGACCACATTCTCGAATTGAAGAAGAAACGAAAACCCTAACTCCTCTAGTATTCCAAGCAAAGAACAACGCTTCTGTGGTGTTTTTCCACGTCAATATCCGACGTGAATTTTATGCTGATGTGGAATTGCCATGTCGGATCACTTAACGTCGATTTTTAACGGAGGAATAACTGGGGTAGATTTGGGACTAAAATAAACGTTGGAGGTTTTTTACGAGACAAAAAATAGTTGAGGGCAGATTTGGGACAAAACCCAAAGTTGGGGGTTTTTTATGGAATTCGGCCCGGCAATTTGTGGCAACAAATGCGGTCCAATTCCACGAGTTTCCAACAGCTATCGCGATCCTGTACCAACCACAAATCTGCCTTGAAGTCTCCCCAAGTCATCGGTCCCTGGTCCCACCGACTTCGGAACAATTCGATCCGCAATCTCGTGCCGATTCGTTATGACATGAATTTTGGAAAGTTCATCCGCAAATTAGGTAATTTTTTTTTATCTTTATTGATTTGAAATATTTCATTGATTGTTTGAGATATATCTTCATTTGACGAAATATTTTGAGTTACAGGTGATCAATTAGGAAATATTTTCCTAATACCGCAACCGCATATATGAAAATAAGTTCGTCTATTAGGCTTTAGATGGAATTATTTTTATAGCGGGTATTTCGAATTTTTAGGCTTTAGATATTCAAGATGATTTATTTGCTTTTCATATTTGAATTGAACTGATTGGATTACCGTCTTTTTTGCAATATTTGAACGCATGTTGAAAATCTCTAAAAAATATTGCATATAAATAATTGCTGCATATAGATTAGATTTACATGTCATTTTAGATAGAATCGCATGTTTGAGATGGATTGCATCCTTAGATAGGATCACTTAGATAATTTGCATATTTAATTGATTTCCAGAGTAATTTAGATTAGAATATGCATGTTAGAGTTTACTTTTATGCCTTAAATAGCTTATCTTTGGTAGGTTAAGGTTTAGGTTCATTTAAACTCTAAGATATACAAGATAACTATTCCTTTGGCACAATTTATTTGGGGTCATAATTAAATCCGAAATTAATAAAATGTCATCTGTGCCATGTCATCATGCATTTACCATATCATTTGCCATGTAATTAGTTCATCATATAGAATTGCATAGTATGGTCTTTAATTAATTCGAACCATGTAGTCGATTTAATTAGATTTAATATTATTTGTATTATAGTTTAGTTTAATTTCATGTTTAGAATAGTCATGTAAATTAGATTAATTTCATATGCATTCATTCATGCCATTACATTAAATTAAAAGTTATGCATTGCATATAGGTTAGTCTTCATTTGACAAAAGTGAAAATAAAAAAGAGAAGACAAAATTGCTTGGCGCATGCTCTCTACATATTATCTTGAGTTTTCTGGATGTCATTTAATTGATTGCGCACTTGCATGATAACCTATGTTAGTGAATTAGGTTAAAACCAATTATATTTGCTGGATCAAATTTTTTCATGAAATAAAATTGTACCGAAAGGGCGTTAGAGTAATCTAGTATAATTAAGTCTCCATACACAAAATCTTTGATTCCTAGAAAAAAAAAATAGACCTCATGCTATTTTATTTAGGTTACTAATTGACCTACCATAAATAGTCCTCGAGCTATGTTAGTTAATTTAATTAACTTAGTAACCCATTAACCTGGAATTAATTTTTAGGTGGTGACAGACCCTAATTGTGAACCAAGCATGTGCTTAAATAGATGAAGCTAGGGTTTTGCAAGTTTTGCTTAGTTACGAAATAGTCCCCCAATTATGGGATTTTTGCAATTTGGCCTACGGGACCGAGAAACCTGTTCAATTAGACCCTCCAAATTTTGGTCAGCCCATTATGTGGGTTTGTCCGAAATTTTAAATCTATCATGGGCTCGCTCGCTCTTTTGTGGACTCAAATTAAGCCTTTTACAATCAAATGTGCATTTATATGAAGGCTTTTTCCCAAATTAATCATTAGATGGGCTAATTATGCTCAAAATAAGCTCTAATTGCTTTAATAAAATTTGGCACACCTCCCTAAACCCTTCACCGAATTTTGATGTAGGCTCGGGTCGAATCTGCAAATCCTTTGGGCTTCAATTAGGCTTTATTTCAAATAATTAACATTTTAATAAAACCCTTAAATTATAAGCTTCAAAATCGGCCCAACCTTTCGTTGAATTTTAGGCACATATAGCATCCAATTTCTTGAGAAATTTGCCCGTTAATTTTAGGTCTAAATCGCATGTCAAATTAAGTTCCATCTCACACCACCAATCCAGATGAATGCTATAGCAATGTATGAATGATAAAAGTAAACATGATAAATGATTTAATTATTTTAGTTTAGAACTAAAAGATTAGCTCTAATTTTCTATGTAAAAATGACTGAAAATCATTAGTCGACATTTAGGTGTCAACAATAAGCAATTGATATAATCTCCAAATGTTGATATATCGAATAAGAATTTGTGCTTCTAATCAGATTCAATGCTAATTACGAAATATGATTGAGAAACTCATTTGATTTACTCTTTTAACTCCCCCTTTCTATTTCAACTGGTGATATCATTTGAGTGTGGCACTTGATTGGCATATTATATTTCTTCCCCCTTTAATCATAATTAAAAAGGATAAACACAAACATAATCAAGCATCATTTCATTCATTGCATATCCAAGCAGTGAGACATACATTAGATCATATTCTAAAAGGAAATAAGCCTCTTCAACAATAATAAACATTCATTCATTGATCGTCCCAAACAGCCACACACATTTCGTAATAAAAAAGAAAACAAACCTCCCAACTTTTAACAAATAAACATCAGACTCTCTTTGCCTTTGGTGATGGTGAAGGATCAAGGTGGGCTCGAATAGGATCCGAACAGTTACAGCAAATGGACGGATTGTTAAATCTTAGCAATATAATTGTTGATACCCAAAATTTGGTTCTCTCATTTAATGATAAATTGCATAAAAAAGTTAAGAGTTAATCCCTTACCAAAAAAAAAAAACAAAAAAGTTATGAGTTAATCCCTATCCCACTTCAAAACTTTTTTTTTTCTGATTACTTAAGCGCCAACTTCTTAAAAAAACCACTTAAATTTCAACTCCGATTTGTTTGACTAAAAATCGCCGCGGTATTTTTTCTTTATTAATATCTGAATAAGACGTGACTTGTTGGAGGGATAGTCAGCAATACAAAAAGTTAAAAGTTAACAAAAATATGAAAAATAAGTATATAATTAGATTCAAAAAAAGATAAAATTGAAATTTTTTTTGAAAGGGTCAAGAACATTTGGCGAGGGCTTATAGAGATTGGCCATTGGCCGGGGCCTAGTGACCCCTATTGTACATCCCCCACCCTCATTGACGAAGGTGTGGCGGCAAAGAGCAGGGCTGTGTAAGCTCTTGCCCCTATTATCTAGCCTTTCTCTCTTTCTTTTTTAGCATTAAATTTATATTAAGTTTGTATTTTAAAATGTTTTAATTTTTAGCTTATTTTATATTTAATTTTTGCCTTATTTTTAAGTTTAGAAGTCCATGTGGACTGATTTTTTTTTTATTTTAAAAATGTCATGTTATGTTAAAACTTACTTATAAATGTCATGTAGTCAATTTGGTCAGAATTTCTCCAATTTAACACTTAAGTGATTATTTTTTTTATCCGATTTGGCACCTAAGTGAGACGGCGAAAATTTTTGATACTAAAGTGAGTGTTATACACAAGTTTTGGCACTTCTGATATCTTTTTGGCCAAGAATAGCACCAACATAATTTGCATTTGCGTATTAGGAACATTTGATAGCTATAGGCCTACATAAATTGCATTTCAGTTGGTCTAGTTATAAAAGTTATGAATGGGTTTAAAGAGGGGGACTTTTATTGATACCTAAATTTTGATTTTTCATTTTAATCATTTATTTTTGCACAAAAATAAGAGACCAAACTTAGTCTCTACCAAAAATATTTAATTTAAATTCATTAGTTTTTAGCATTCATGCATTGCAGTAACATTTGTCTAGGTTGGTGGTGTAAGATTGAGCTTAATTTGACAGGCGATTTGGATCTAAATTTTTTTTTTTTGGTCGGAGATTCGGATCTAAATTGACAAGCAAATTTTTAGCAATTCATGAATATATGTGCCAAAAATTTACAGGAGATTGGGCCTATTTTTGAGTTTATCAAGTAGAAAAGGCTTTAAATTAAATGTCAGATTATTCGAAAAAAGGTAAATTGAATCCGGGACAAGCAATAAGCCCATGTGTCATCATGGATTTAAGCTAAGCCTACTTCACAATAGGCCTGTCGAAAATTCTAAATGAAATTGGCTTTTATTTAATGCAATTAGGCCCTTTGTGAATTTATGCAAAATCAAATTGCGATTAAGGGCCAATTTTGCAAAAATTCAAAATCTTGGACCCCCGGATGTGCTAATCTTTTGCCTATATATACTGACTTAAGTCTAGGGTTTTAGAGGGGGGATCCACGTTCAGAATATTGAGAATTTTTCGAGAGCTATACACGAGAGGGCGAGAGAGCTGTGTTTCCTTTTCCTGCATGTGTCCACCAGAATTTGAGAAGACTAAGGAATTGAATATACACGGCCACAAGTCTGAAAAGGAAGAGGAACTTCATCCAGAGAGAGGATACGACAATTTGAAGGGAGGAAAAAAGAGCATACGAGTGGACAAAAATTTCTTGGCTCTTGAAGACCACACTGGACGCCACTTGCCCCACATCGGTATAGCTGTGATCTCGGCTCTCGTTTGTTCACAGGTAACGATCATGTCGTCCACCACCCTTCGACAATAATCCGCCATCTGTTGCAGCCCAGATTTTCGACGTTGAAAAAACAACTGTTTTGCCACTGTTCACATGCTGCTTTTATGCTGATTGCGTGCTGTTTTGTCCGAATCAAGACCGCTTTGGCCAGTTTTATGATCATTAACCATGCAGATTTTTGCGGGAGGATAAAGGTAAGTATTTTACGTGTTTTAGATGCTGTCTTGTAAGGATTGTAGGCTGTTTTGCTTGCTGTTCTTTGGCGTAAACACTGAAAATTTTTTTGAAAAGAATTCAAGGAGCAAGCGAATAGAAATACCCCAAACTATCAAACTTTTTTTTTTTCTAGAGAATTGGGAGTTAATTGGATTACTTGGGCATATTTTCTGAATAAAAGAATTCCTAAATCTAAATTAGAAAAAACTTTTTCCCAATAAGCAACGTCTACGTTTAAGTTGTATAAGCTCACCCATTGCCATTCGGGGTTACCAGTTGCTATTTGGTACGATCCTCTAGCTTAGTAAAGATGCCCGTTGCCATTCGTGTACGATCCTCTAGCTTAGTAAAGATGGAAAAGAGGGAAAGTTAGCAAATTTGATCTATTGCCATTGAGATCCGATTTGCTATCTTCATAAGCCAATTTTAGATTTTAGGTATTATATTTTTCAGAAAAGACAAAGATGAATATCCATGATCTCTTGCTCTTGATTGTTATCTTATTGTGGATTGGGATTTTTCTCGATCTCGAACGATATATTTATTTTCTATTGAATCCCATGAATATTAAAATTCATGTGATTTTTTTAGAAAGCCCTATCTAATGAATTTTTTTTGGAAGATAAGGATTCTTAGAAGCCTTATCTTATTTGATAATGCGGGATAAAATTGAATAAGGAAATCCTTCCTACATATCTTGTCTTGGCCGAAAATTCAAAGGAATAAAAAAAATCATCTCATCTTATCATGTGTAGTCCCATGCATCACGTCATCCTCTTGCATATTTTCGAATCTTATATCTTGCATATCCATTTCATATTTTTCGAGTATCACATCTTGCATTCCATATTTTCAAAAAAATAGCATTTGCATATCATGCATATCTTTTGTCTCATGCATATTCTATTGCTAAAAAAGAATCTAAAAAAATCTGCTCATTTCATATCTTGCATTATCTTTTGATTGCACACATTTTTGAGTATTATCTAAGTCTATTGTCCATGTTTTCGAAAATAAGCACATATTATCCACACATTCATATTTTCGAGTACCACTTATATATTGCCTTCCATGTTTTAAAACTAACATTTTGATATTATTAAATTTCGCATGTCATATGTTGCATGTTCATGTCAATTTTTTTTTTTTGCATATTATAGTTGCTATGTCATTTTCATGTGTCATTAGTATCATGTTTTGGGATCATTCATCTTAGGTTAGTCTAATTTCCATGATTGACTTATGTGATTGAAAATTTGCATGATATTCATGATAGATTTAATTTTCACATGTGGTTTAGAATTGACTGTCTTGCATTATGCTTTGCTTGATGTCATGACATTTTGCTTGTCTTAATTTATTAGTTAATTTTAGTTGATTTTGCATATAGGTTAAGATGACTTTAATTCAGCAAGTCTTGCATTGCACCTTTTGTCATTTATTCATGTTTTGCATTTATCTTTGTCAGTTCATGCATTCCGTACCATCCACCATTGCATTTAAGAAAGCAAATACATCAACAACACCTCATTTGAGCTTAAAAGTAAATTCAATCAAGCTTGAGTTGCCAAACTTAGGATTTTCATGGAATTAAGGTACCGAAAGGGCATTAACTTTAATTAGTTAATGTAATCAAGTCCCCGAATCCTTAATCTCTAGTTCGTAGGAATAAAATAGTTCTCCAGCTATTTTATTTAGGTTTCTAACCAACCTACAAAAAATGGTTAGCAGTGACTCCAAAGTTAAAATCATTTTGAGTTGACCTAAGTTGCGATTAGGTAGGGCTTGGGAGAGTCTGTATTGAGTTGGTCTTTTAAGTTAACTTGATAATCCATTAACCTAAAATATTAGCCTCTTTAAGTTCACCCGATAATCCATTAACTTAAAATATTAGCTTGATTTTTAGGTCGCGACAACCATGAACTTAATTAAGTTTCCTAGGCTAAGCTGATAGGTTTTAGGTAATATTAAAATCAAGCTAGCCCACGTGCAAAGCACATGTGAGTTTAAATAACACTTTCTTTCCTCTTTTTTTTTTTTTTTGTGTCAAAAAGTCTAGATAATGAGCATGGATTCACAAATTATATCGCGAGGAAGAACATTTCAGCCAAATAAGATGATCAGCTTAGCACGAAAGAACGAAATATTGTGGAATGTCTTCATGGCTCGAAATTGACGCATTTGGTAATACAATAAGAAAGACAATTCCGGACCAATATTTGACTTTCAGCACACAAAAAAAGGGAATTCAATGGTTTAATGAACTTTTTTCCATTCCAATTTTTTCATCGCTAATATTTTCATACTTCTGTCTTGCCTTCGCTTCTCAATTGTTTATCGTGTCTCTCGGACACTGTACTTGTCATTCAAATCTAATTGCCAGCCTTTGGTCGACACTCGCCAAGAGTTAAGGATTTAGGGTTTAGGATTGCAGGACTATCTTACGTGACATCTAGTGGGTTGAGAGTCCATCTCAGGCTAAAGGTCGTGAGTCACTGAAGGTTGCGACGGGAGTTGGCGAGGGTCGCTGACGCTCGCCTCTGGTCACCTAGTCTACCCTTGCCTCTAGCTCGTCCAAGGTTGCCTAACTCCACTAGCCTTCTCTTTTTTCCATTTTTTTTTGGCGACTTTCAAATTGCTTTACAAACAAGTATATTGAAAGCCAATTATTCAAAATGCTATTTATTTTGAGCAAATATGCCTTCAATCAAAGAACTCTTTTCCGCCGAAGCTGTCTCAAATCCATCCAACGACCAACTCATATTAGTTTGCCAGAGACCTCAACCAGTATGTCATTGCAATTTTGCAATAACTCTTACAGATTCATTGTACTTTGGCTTTAAACTGAATTTCGCTTATTTATTATGCCAATGTTCCTTGACCATGTCTCTATTGTTTTTTTTTTTGTTTTTTGTGCATACTGTCAATTAGTTAAGACACAGACTGTTCAAAAAGGGTAATCACCATCATTAAATTACAACCAAGATAAGGTGTCAGATAATTAAACATTCATGCCCTAAAGATATGCTTTAGTTACCCAAAAGACAGAGAGAAGCTCAAGAATCAATCTTATCATCGGGGCAGTAAAACGTCACTAGCGGAAGATTTGACAGATGATCTATCGATTGGTCTAGAGGACTGCTTGATATATATGAATAAAATTGCAGTGTATTGTATTGAAAGACACAGGTTTTGGCCACAAAAAGACGCATGGCGGCGCAATTGATCTCTGATTTTTGGATTCTTATGAAGTTGGTGATGATGAAAGTAGCAATCATTAGTTTCGATGCTATTGAGACTCACATAGATCTTGCAATTCTTAGCCCTACTGTTTAAGTTGTTGATCACTGTGAAAGGATTCTATTGCTTTTCTTTACTTGAAGTGATGACGCCTGAATCATATAAACGCCAAAAAGAAATTGTAAAAAGTAAAAAGTGAATGACTTTTTGTTATTATCGACAAGTATCAAACTTAGTTGATAAAAGCAGAGTTTTGCTCAATAATAAGCAGAATAATCGACAAAAATCGGCAACTCGCCAGTGAAGTCGGCGACTACACAACGTAAAGTTATCGATGAGAGTCTTGGAAGTCTCTTGTAAAGTCATCGGTATCATGGCGAATAACCGACATAAAGATAACCTTCGATAAAAAGATAATCGATGGACAGTTGTGTCTATATCTGTTAATTTAGAATTTGTGTAACTTCTTTTGAATAAGGGTTCGTCAAGTAACTTCTAGCAAACGCCATTAGGAAGTTATTTGTTTATTTGGATTCCAAAGCTGTAACCGTTTATAGGGGATCATAAATATTCCAAATGCACTCTTTGAAAAACCCATTCAATCAATGATAGAAGTCAACATTCTTAAATTTTATATTTATTTTTTGCAATCTATCTTTTCCACAACTTTATGATAGCACATTCTTCAATTCTCGTACTTTAGACATAGATTCAGATACTTCGCTATTCATTAAATTTTGGCGTTGAATCTTTGTCAACGCAATTTGTCATTAAATTTTGACAAAGTATTTTTTGCTTCGTCGGCAATTACATTCCAAAAAAGCATATACCTTTTTATGATTCACTGTGACTCCATTCCGGAATCATTACAGATCGCGTTCTTTCTTTATAAAATCGAAGAAGTGACATCGATTGGGACACTTGCGAAACAAAAGTAAGTTAAAAAGCCGTCATGTCACAGACAAAGAAAACCATTTGATGCTTTATTGACTTGTTTGCATTTCCTCAATTAAATAGTCACAAAAGTGCAGTGTCCTTTGTGATGATTCCTTTAGGAGCTATTATGTATAAACTTGATTCTTATCATACTTGTAAGCATAGCAATTGGAGCAAGCATTTGCCAATCCCTATCCTGAACTTCCTTAAAAATCACCAACTTTAATTCGAATCTAAATTTTATTTAACTTTTTTTATGCTATAAAAAAGCATCAACTTTAGCTCGGATCTTAATTCTAATCCAAACTTTTTTTGTCCCGTAAATGTATGAACTTAAACATCGATCTCAATTTTAGCATAAACTATTTTTTTTTAGGCAATACCTAGATATGGCCCTTGTCAACTTTCGGTCAAGTCCCCAGCGAGCACATGTTGAATTTTGAATGGCATTATTAGATGAAAGCTTGACGGTAGCTAGGGTATCGATTGAAAGTTTGTGTTTTTTCATGACACCGACAAAAGAGTAGTTGATCAAATAACTAGAAATTTCATATGGGAGATATTAACAAGAAAAGATAATCTACTTGCTTAGTTGGGATTTGTTAGCTTTGCCAAAAAAAAAAAAAGGAGGAGGTTTAAGTCTTACAAAGACTAAGTTTGGAAATCTCGCAGGCCATGGTGTTGGCTCGATTTGTAGAAACAACACTTGAAAGAACTCAATAATTTGGGAGAGCTTCGTAAAAACACGTATTTTCGTTTTGTTTGCACTTCAGATTTTGTGTGACACGAATCAAGTCCCTATACTTTGAAGTTTTCTAATCCAGTCCTTCTATTTACACAAAATGTCTGATAAAGTCCCTCAATACATAATTCGGCCAAATCCAATTTATGAAGCTGCTGGGGGAAGTTGAAGAGTAACGTGATTCAAATATTGCTTACATGAACACCCACTGAGAGGCCTTAGATAGTGAATCGATGAAATTTTTTTTTTTTTGACTTTTTTTTGTCATGCTTCCACCAACTCACAGTCTATGGTGGATGTTTATAGCTTGGATTGTCTGATGCAAAGCAAAGGTAATGAATCGGTTTATCAATGGTTGGTCCCTCCTTTTAGTTTTCCTCTGCTCATTTCCCCAAACAAAAGGATTGAAATTTCGATATAAGTAGCTGACATGAGCTTAATCTCGAGTAAATGGGTCACCTGTCTCCTGCGAGCTTGATTCACGTCGTTAGTAAACCATTGAACAGCTCGTCTTATTGTCTAGTCACGGCATATCTCGTTTGGAGAGACTTTATAGTTGCTAATATCTTGGTGGAGTTGCGATGGTGAGCTCGATAACCTTGGACTTTCGGATCATAGGTGATGCGAAGTTGTCATGGCTTAAACCAAATATTCCGTAGCGGATATGAGATGTTTACGGTGCTCGAAGAGAGAGTTGCTAACGCCGATTGTCCCTCGCCGTTCTTTACAATCCATAATTGACCAACTTTGTAATAGAACTGGACAATATACAAAGGCCGACAAGGCCCAAAAGCATAATAGAGTACACAAAGCTATGGAAGCCCCATAACAATACATACAAGAGCAAAGGCCGGAGTGGTCCATATGAAGAGTAAAAGCTGGGAGTTTGAATGCACTGAACTTTTTGTCCTCATATATACAATTAGCATTATGAAATAAAAAATAGTATGAGCTTTTACTTTTTAATCAATGAAATACTGATATTTCTACCTATGCTATTCAATTATTCGACCTAACGAATCCCATTTGACCTATGGACGAATATGCAAGCATACGTTTTATGCTTGTTTGAATAATAGCAATGAAATTCTCCAATATCATGCTACATTGCTTCAATATCATGCGAAGAGTAGCAAGGATTTTCAGAAGAAGATGCCATTCGTTTGATGAGAAATAAAAAGAAATATCGAAAATTCGAGTGGCTGAAGTTGAAGCAGCTACTTTTGAAGTAATAGAAAGAAAAGCAATGACTGGAGTGAGAGAGTCATTCAAATATTTGTTTTTTTTTTACTTCTAAAAAGTCAAAGTAACTTTTGTACTATCTCTTGAAAATGCAAATTATATCCAAATCCCAAAAACTTATGAAAATAGTTTTTTTTTTTTTGCATCTATATGTTAATATAAGACCATTTTTAAGATTTCAAGTATTTTACATTAGAAAAAAGATAACATGGCCACGACACAATATTTCAAAAGAATGACAAATAAAAAGTTAAAGTCACCCTGAACAAACTGTTGTCAAGTGTACCGAGTTCTCGAGAATACTCATTAAAGTAGACAACATTAACACTCTACCGGGAGAACGGAATCAAACCAAACACGTGATGGGGCTTTGTAGTTAAATTCGTGGAAAATGAGTGATTTGAAATACACTTTCAAGAGAATGATCTCTTCTATTGCTTACAAAAACGAGTGAACAAAAAGTATTTTTGTTATCCATACGAATGTTTATATATTATTGCCTTTGGCAATAATGAGTAGACAATAGTTTTATCATCTACGCAAATGTTTAAATGGAGTCTTAATGTCTTTTGATGATGTGCACAGATGTGCATTGAGCTTGAACTAAATGGATTTTCATATCAAGCACATAGCTTCTCAAAACCCTAGTTTTTTATTAGGAATGGCACCCCGATTCCAAGAAAATAACACAAGCAAAATTAGTTAGATGGACTCAAGCGATACTACTACAAAAATTTTTAGGACTAAATTGGTTCAATTAAAATATTTAGGACTGAATTAGTATCAACACAATAGGTTTAATACTTTTTTGGTACTTTCCCATAAATTGTCTCTTGTGGTTCTCTGTTACCTTCTTCTTGATTCGATCTTGCCGGCGGGTCCTGAAACTCTTCCTTTTGATGTTGGGAGATTTGGTTCTATAAGTCCATTTTGGTTTCACAAGCGACACCATATCTCTTGCTCATCACTCACACTTACTTCCAAGAGCATACTCACACTAAATAATTCTAATTTCGGTTTCTTATCCTTTTTTATTTTCGGAAGCGTGATTGATTCGAGAGAGTTAACATTAAATATCTTTATTTAATGTTAACATAAGAAGATTTGGAATCATTTGAATTTTGTTGGATAAAGCCATTACCGATCTACTAAACTTGTACAATTTTTTCAGTCAAGTCCTTAAATGTTCTTTATTTTTCAATGAAACCGTGTCTTCGATCAATATACTCTTCTTCCTTCATGTTAGTCCTTCTATGAAAAATATGACCATCATATTATTAATTTTTCGTAAACTTCTGATACATAAGAGAATAGGTACTGGGGTTTTCATATTGGCTACTCCATGTTTGGTTGGAGAAAACAACAAACTTAAATAGAAGGGAAATGACTTACTCATTTAAGCGATCCGGATAGGTTCGCGCGGGCCTACTCGGACCCGAATGTCTTGAGTTTACCCCAGCCCATTTGTTGGCATTTTTTTTTTTTTTTTTATAAAAGAAATGGAAAGCAATTGTATGTAGAGTGTGTTATTTTATCTTATTACTTCGCCTACGAGGTTTATACTATTCTCTACTATGCTAGAAGTTAGGGTTTAAAACTGCCTATAACCATTAGATATCGTAGCAATATTATTGATAAAACATATTTTATAATCTCTCTTATTGAATATATGGGCTACCCAACCTAGGCCTGACCCCCCACATGAAAATAGTGCGGTGAACATGATTTTAGGGTAGAATATGGAATCAGAGAATCGAATTGGTGTAAACATGATAGGTTCCAGATTCCAGATTCTAAAAATTCAGGAACCGATTTCGACGGACATATTCCAAGTTCCGGAAGGTGGAAACTAGAACTTGGAATAGGACTTTGTGGTTTTTCCGTTCGATGTCTTCGCGCTGTCCTATGGTATTCTATGACATCCTATGATTAATGTATAATGTGGAACATACCGAGCTTCCATTTTCGACAATATCCATTATCGAGACTTTTACTTTGTTAATGCTCTATTTTTTTTTCCATATATCTAAATATGAGTTATGGTAAGTAGACTATAGCAGCAAATGGTGGTTATTAAAGGTGATAATTTACAGTAATTATTCAATTAAGAGTATAGGTGAAAACTCGGTAGCCTTGAAACCTGGAAGAGAGTAGGTTTCAAGTTCCAAGGCACGTAGTGTAAGTTCTAGGTTCCAAAATTGTCGGAAGGTTTTAGATTTCAGGTGGAACCCGAAACCGTTCACTCCAAAAAAAATAGAGACTAAATAGTTAATAATTAAAAATAGGGTTAATACCACAGAAAACCTTAAACTAGTACACCGGTGACAAATTTATCTCAATTTTTTTTTACCATGAAAAACCTCAAACTAGTACACTTGTGATAACTTTACCCCAAATTGGTACACCAATGGCAATGAGGAGCAGAAGTAAGAGAAGTAGCTCACGATCATATCAACAAAGCGAATACGAGAGAGAGAGAGAGAGAGAGAGAGAGAGAGAGAGAGAGAGAGAGAGAGAGAGAGAGAGAGAGAAGTAGAAGTTGGAGAAGTAGCTCACGATGCTTCGTCAACGCATCATCTTGAAGCCAATAATTCAAGAAATTAAGGGATAATATCAAAGAGGAAAGCTTGCTTTAGCTGAAGAACCTCCCGTAAGCCTCCCTTCCCCTCCAATTGCAGCTTCTTCTTCTTCTCCTTGCTGTTGTAGACAAACCAGAAATTGCCTCAGCTGAACCAGTTTCTGATCACTCCTTTCAACGGTCACTGCTCACTCCCCGGCAAACCACTAGCCACAAGCTAACTACCCCCTAAAAGTTTAGTCTCTTGCCGACCTTCTCCAATCGGAAGCACCTCATTTGGTTATCGGAACAGTTCTGGCTAGCCAAAAGAAAATTGGTCGACGGTTTTGGAGTCATCTGAGGGTAAGTGGCATAACTTCTTCATTTTACCTCCGTTTGGCATGAAATTTTTGGCTATGCCTCAAGGAATGATAGGACTAGGTTTGGATGATTTAAGACTGCTATGTTATGTTGGAAAAAATTAGAGTTATATAGCTGAATTGGAACTCATTACTGTAGTAATTTTCTGGCCGGTTGATGTTTACTGATTTCTAAACTGTTGGAGGTCCCAAATTGAAGTGAATTACTACCAAATTTTTAGTATACCTCATTAACATGTAGAATGAGGGTTTGACAAATGCAATTAGTGAAGATTGAGTGATTAGAATAGTTAAATGGATTGAAATTGGCAGATTAATGCAAAATCAGGATTGCCCTGTTTCTGAATAGGAGAAACCGAGTTGTTTAAGGGCTAAATTGAAGTCTTTTGGTCTTGAATTTAATTGTGGGATGTCTTAAGATAGTGATTAAGGTGTGGTAAAAAATTGGGCGCAAATGGAGTTCGATTTGATTAAGTTTTGGATTGATTTCTATAGGCACGGCTTGAGTTGTTGCTGGCCGGTTAGAGGAAGAGGGAATCCATTTGGCTTGGGCACTTAGAACAATAATTGTGAGTAATTCTTACCCTTCCTAGAACATAGATATGTTCATGGATGTAATAATTGTTGGAATGTAATATAGTGTGATGGGATTTGTGACTGGAATTACTAGATTAGTTATGTATTGTTTGGGCCAATGAGGTGGCATAGGGGACCTGAGGGGTAAAATGCATAGGTTCCACGAATCATTAAGCTTGAGACGTGTTCATGCGGGCGAGTTTATTGACATTGAGATCATATATCCTGATGCGTTTTGACGCGGGCTAATGTATTGAATTTGAATTAAGCCCGAGGCGTTTTTACGTGGGCTAATGTATTGAAATTGAAATGTAATGCCCGAGGCGTGTTTACACGGGCAAATGAGAGTGAAATTGATATGATGCCCGAGGCGTTCTTACGCGAGCGACTTGATTTTGTTATTGAAATTCGTGTGATACTAGTGCGACTACTTAGGTTTTTATTTTGATAAATTGTTATATTTGAATGCCATTCATGCCGAGTTCTCCGAATTGCGTGAGGTTACTAAAGTTGAATTTTCTGCTATGCCATGCTATTACATTTCCTTCTTTTATTTTGTCTTTGAACTGGTGGTCTAGTTAGGGTTAGGATTTACTCGCTGAGATATCAATATCACGCCTTTGTGGGACCCGTCCTTTTCAGAACTCCGACATTGAAGATGGTTCTAGTCAGATTAGGCGACCCAAAAGAGAATACGGTAACTTTTGAAGAGTTTCCAAAAAGTAAAGGTGTAGTAAATATTAGAAAGTGTACCAAGGTTTGGGTAGACTTAGGAGCGGGATAGATGCAGCCTCATCCATTTGAGTCTTGGTTCCTCCGCTTGGGAGATGGCGACCTACGGGGTCCTTTCCGACCCGAAGACGTTCCAGTGGAGGTCGTTCCAGAGTGGTGCCACCCAACCCGTCTTGAGATACAAACGGATGTAGAGATATCCGCGGCTGGATCTAGGAACATATCGAGAGGAGCCCTACCCCAAGTAGACGATCGGCATGTTGTGGTGATCTCAGATTCGGAGGATGAGGAAGATACCAACGGTGAGACAGAAGAGAAGATTGCAGAGACGGACCCAAATTATGTACCGACGATGCTGAGGACGAGAGTGGCGGGGTTATTGGGAGTTCTTCTGTCCAGCTTGGATATTCCGGTTCGCTTTGCTAGATCTTTTGAGGCCCAATGGTTTTCTTTTGGAGTTTGTTCTCTTGTTTCTACTTTTGTTCTTTTGTGGGTGCTACATCCGGTCTCGCTGATGTTTACCGCTTGACCGACGTTGTATATATCTGTGAATATTTGGTTCTACTCTTTTGTCCACTTGTTCTCTAGTCGGGGTTTTAGTTACCTTCTGTTTGCGCATTACATGCTTTATCGTATGCCGTAATGTGGTATCCTGGGTTAGTATTTTACGGCTTAGGTGGATGTACGTTCTAGGAGGATTGCGGGACGTGACATTTACTATTGTTTTGCCTATTTGAAATGGCAACGTGCCTTTAAATATAGTTTGAGCTGATTATCTTAAATGGTTTGTGAAATACGAAAAGTTACTGATATATGTATCCGGTTTACGAAACATACTCTGTTTGATATATTAAATTGTGAAAAGTCAAATGATTTGGTTAGTGAACCCGAGTTTTGAGATGGGGTCGGATTTGATTTGTGGGTTATTCGAGAATGATGTTAGGGGATTAAGCTCATATTGTGATGGTTCGACCTATTAGGAGGTTAAATATGCATATCCTATATTGGATTAGAGATTAATGAGTTAAGATATTTTTTTGTAAAAATTCACAATGCAGGCTCGATCTGCATAGAAGAGATTTGTACTACTTACTGGGCTATGGTTGCTCATATCATTCTTCTTAAATTCTTTTAAGGTTCTTCAGCTAGCGATAAGTAGGACGAGAGAGAGATCTCGATAGGGAAATTTGGGTAGTTATATATGTCTAAAATGATAATTTGTTGTGGTTTAGTCCTTAATTTGGCGAAGTATATATATACATATATATGTATAACAGGTTTGTGTGGATTTGTATTTGAAGTTGTGCTTTCAAGTGAGAGGACGACCGTGTTATTTCCCTATACTTGTAGAAATCGGGGTGTGACATGTATACCCTTCCTTCACCATCGAAGACTAATTTGTGAATTCTTGTTTGCATTTTAAAGTTTCTGTAAATATTTTCTTGGGGATGAGTCCGGATCGATTCTCCGGCTCTATAGCTATCATCTTGATTGTAAACCGGACGCTACTTATGCTTGGAAGAAGTTGTCTAAAGTGGGCAGTGGAGATAATATTTCTCTTTGGTATGGTTTGTGGCACCATGCCGGGATTTTGCCGGAATCATTCTCAAGGAGAACAACTTGTGACTCTTCTCTTACTCTGCATGCCAAAGCGTCTGCTGCAATCTGTAACTCTTACCGTAAATGGCCAGCTGCTAGGTCCGAAGATGCGGGGTTTTTGGGGTGTCATTTTACCTAATTCCTCAGCTGCAGACAAAGTTGTATAAAGCCTCTTCAAATCGTTGCCTTTACTCTTTTGTTGCATTTCATTTCATTCACTTCATTGGGATATAAGTGAGAAATATCTCAGTTCAACTGAAAACCAAAATACATCTCAGACAAATTTAGAATAAAACAAATTACCTATGAGAAGAGAAATCTAAGTTATATACTCAAAGAGCGGATCTATGACTTCTTCATACCATAATTGGCGATCGATCACCGAATCCGTCTTCCGTAACAAGCACACACCGAGAACTTCATCTGTTTGTTATGGCTTTGCCTTTCGGCAATGCGCGCCTAGGTTTGACATCGCCAACACCATTAGCGAGCAGAGTAAAAAGTTGAATGAATATAGATTTGACACTGGACTTGTTCATCATCGAAACTCTTGGAAAGTGAAACCTCGAAAACATACTAGCGGGATTTCGTTGTTGATTGGCACAAACTTGGGTGGTTGTTCCATAATGCAAGGTTTATTTCTTGGTTAATGATGCTTGACAAACTCCCCGCTTTCGAGAGGACTAACGGTCGGTCTGTCGGGAATACTCGATCTGTCCGCTTGTTACGTGATCGAAGCCTTTGATCTCGCTCTCATCTATTTTTAGAGTGGAGTTCCTCTAATCAAGTGTGGAGAAAGATGCTGCAGCTTTGTTTGATTCACGGGACTCCTGGAGTTTGGGACTGTGTATTCGGTTGGATGAAACAAGCGGCTCGGGGGAAACAAGGACTCAATCAAAGGGAAAACCTACTTTTTGTTTTTTGGAGGTTGGGTTTTGAGATGAAAGCAGGATACACACGTTGAAAAAATCTTTTTTGGCTCATACATAAAGGCCATCCTTGAGTTTGTCGCGACCTTCAAAAAATAAACAAGTTAATTTTCGGGCTAATGGATTATCGGGTTAATTAATTAACTAACCTAACTCGGACTCTCCCAAGTCCATACCAAATCGCAACTTAAGGTTCGGATAATTAACATGCAATGTGATTTGAATTTGGAGTCGCCACTAATCATTTTCGGTAGGTTGATTAGAAACCTAAATAAAATAGCGGGAGAAAACTATCTTATTTCCGCGAACGCGGAGATTTTGAATTCGGGGGATTTGGTTACGTCAGATTTCTCTAACGCCCTTTCGGTACCATTTTCATGAAAAATATTTGATTTGGCAATTTTGATGGATTTTACTTGAAATTCAAAGATGCAATTTTTTTGGTTTTTTCTTCTTTTTTATGAGAATGTAAAACATGGAACTTTGTGCGATATACACCATGGATGATTTAGAAAGAAAGAAAACGCAGCCAATCATGAGTATTTACAAAAATAAATTAACATGTACTAATGTTAAACTTTGGAACACGTGACATGTCTAAAATAGACAAACAAATATTCAAACCAAACGATTACATTTTTGTAGATCGAGATGGAAATGATTACCTTCTATTACACAAAATCTTACTCACATACACGTTATAGTTCCCTTCAAGATCTCGGAGCTGGAAAAACGCGGCTGTCGTCGAAAATGGCAAGCAATGGCGTTGTTGGGTGGCGAGAGGCGAAATATGTGTCGGGACTCGTCGAAGATGATGCTCGACTAAAACTCTTTTCTTCACTCTCGAATTTTCTCTTCTAACTTTTCTCAAGAACTCTCTTTTTCCTCTCTAAAAATTCCTCTCAAAAACTCTCTCAAAACTCTCTCAATTCTCTTCCACTCCCCTCCCTTTCAAAAACTCTCTCAATTCTCTTCCACTTCCCCCTCTAAACTCTCTTCTCAAGAGCTCTCTTTTATAGGCAAAGTTCTCCATCCTTCATTCTTCATCTTCACTTCTTCACCTTCCATTTTCATCTTCTCTTCTTCATCTTCATTTCTTCACCTTCCATTTTCATCTTCCCTTCTTCATATTCATCTTCTCTTCTTCATCTTCCCTTCACCATCTTCCTTTCATTATCTTCTCTTCTTTATCTTCTCTTCACCATCTTCCTTTCATTATCTTCTCTTCTTTATCTTCTTTTGGTATTTGCAATGCAGTCCCCGAAGTTTCAAGTATTTGCAATACGATCCCTGAAGTTTTAAGTATTTGCAATACAGTCCCTGAAGTTTCAAATCTTCTCGGTGTATTTTTCCATCCCGTGCCTAGTCTAGACGCATGCTAAATTAAGTGTTCTGCTTGCCCAATTATATGTCAATGCAATGTACGCTAAAAATAAATATGTGAGATGATTTTTATTTAGAACTAAAATTAGTTCTAATTTTTATGCAAAAAATAGATTAGTTAAAATTTAGGCGTCAACAGCTGCCCCTCTTTGAGCGGAGGCTCGTAGAGGTTCCGCTCAAAGACAAAATTGAATCCTAAATTTTGACAGTGCAAATTATGGATGAACTTTTTGGCGGGAGTTTTAATCCCATTTTTTTTAATGTAATGAAGTGATGCATGATATGCAAGACTGTAAATAACATGTGTCATAATTCCTCTTTTCCATGTTAGAGAAACTCGCACATGGATCGCATACAAGAATACCTGTTTTACCAAATTTCTCGTAAGCTAATGGTTCTCTTAATTTCCAAATTTCTTTTTGCAGATGCAAGGATTTTAAGGTATTTGGCCTATCTATTATCGGAGACTTCTCCCTAATGCAAGACAGCGCAAGATATGTGTGTCGTTTGAGATCACAAGAGCTACGTCGTTGTGAGTCGAAAGAAGTGAAATCAAGTTCACAAGAGCTACGTCGTTGTGAGTTGATTAAATGTTGAAATCGCCAGTGCATATGTCTTCACGATTCGACAAAGGGGAAACAAAATCATAAGAGCTACGTCATTATGATTTGGTTTGGATCAAAAACATGGGTACTTATGTCTTCATGATTTGATAAAGGAGCCGAGAATCATAAGAGCTATGTCGTTATGATTTGATAAGATGTCAAGATCGCCAGTGCATATGTCTTCACGACACGATAGAAGAGGCATATTGCCCGAATTGAACAATATTTGATAGGAGCACCATCGAATGGAATCGATAAGTACAAAAGGGGCATATTGCCTGAATTGAATCATAACAACTATCATCAGAAGAGTTGTTAATTTGAAAAGGGGTTCGGAAAACTTACCCGGGTTCTCCAAACGATTAATCAAGGAACGAAACAGATTGCTCGTATCGTACCTGGTAGGCATTTGCCAGCAAAACTTGCTCATTCAATAATCCTTGGATGGATTTCGAGACCTTGGGAGGGAACTCGAACATCGGGAATGTATTACCTATCATAGAATGTCGGAGGTAACACACACAAACATATTCAACAATGAGTATAATGCAATCACTCATACTATGGTTCATGCATAACCATTCTGTCAAGTTTGCATTACCAATTTTGTCCACGGAGGTTCTCACATGACGAATACCTCGAATATGAGCTGAATGGGGGGACTTCAGTCCGAAAGGGCTTTCACTCACTCTCGAGAAAAGCTATTTATCCTGTTTGCGGGATTCAAAAGAAATCACTCAATCTTTCCATCATCGCATTCGATAAGGATCCGAGTAATTTCGCAATTGATACGACCGAGCCGATCGGGAGGTCTTGATTAGGACCGTAATGAGAGCTAGGTCAAAGGTTTACAAAGGGGACTCTAGTTGAGTCAAGGCTGCTGAAATGAATTTCTTCATCATCTGCTCCAGATTTACAAGTCAAGAGCCCCGCAAAAATGAGAGAAATAATCTTGCTCGAACTTCTTCGAGTGATGCTTAAAATCATTTAACTCTACGTTAACTCAAGTGCCCTAATCAGAAGAGACTTTGGAGGGTTATAACGTAGGCTAGGATTGGGGACCGAGGAACGAAAAGGCTCGTTTTGGCTCAGAAATTAAATGAGAAGGGGCTTGACGTTGGTGATCATCGTCGACTAGTCACCGATCTTGGTCTTCCGGAAATGTCTTCAGAAAGAATACCATTATTGAATGAGGGATAGTAGTTTTCTACTGAAAATTGCACTTTGCAAACCGACTTCTTGGGGAGTCTTCTTCACAACAAGTGTCCGTCGAGAATTTGCAAGAGACACAATGTAAACATGTACATGGAATTTACAACTTAACATGCAAAAATGTACATTCGAAATTCAGAAATACTTTACAAATGAATGTGCATTGGCCTTACTTTTGGTAGGCACTTTGCTTTTCCTATGCTTGAAATTTTCGTATGAGATCGGCCTTTGCTTTTCTTACTCCCGACTCTCATTTTTCTTTTTTTTTTTTTTCGAGAAGAGATTTCTTTTCCTTTTTTTTTAGAGCTCTTCGACATCTCTTTATTTTGCTTTTTTTTTTTCGAGAGCGGGCCCTTCTCCTTTAAGCTGAGTTTGCCTCTCCCTTTTTTTTTTTACAATCCCATGATTTTGAACCAGGAATTACAACAAACATAAACATTTACAAAGAAAAATTATGTAAACATAAAAAATCTAGCATACAAGAAATGAGTCCATTCGGGAATTCTCTGTTGACCCGACCATCTCCAATTCTAATCCTTGGGAAAATGCTATCTTCATCTTTGGAATGAGCAAATGATCACCAACAGGGGTTTAAGAAATGAATTTGCAGGCTCAAGTGGGCTATGCAAAGAATGAAGTGTATAGGATAGAGAAGTGAATGCTCTTCATCATCCTAAGGCACTTGAATTAAAATTCGAGTATAAATGCAAAGAAACACCCGAAGATTAATGTTAGTCCGAGCAAGAAAATTTCTAACCATTTACCTCGTGTTGCTGCTGGAATTAACTCGTCCGGACTCCGGTGTGGGGTGGTTCTTGACGGGGGTGAAGAAATGAAACCACCGCTCAAAAGGGGTAATAAATGGATAACCTGTAGTGTTTAGGATAGAGAAATGAATGCCTCCGTCACTTCGGTTATCGTACCTTTCGCGAGAAAACTCTTTACCTCGGGGAATGCGGAATTTTACCACCGTTCATCTCGCCTGAAAAAATTGGACGTGTTTGGGAAATGATTGCCTTTCATCATCCTGTCATGCCCCATTCCATACATTTGATGTATCTTATGTAGTTCATGTTCCTTATTCAGAGTTGGTAAATTAAATATGAGGAACAGTCATGCACAAACTATGCAATGTATGAGTGTTTTCGAGCATATAAAATGTAGCAACTTTTTATCTTGGTGCAAGCACGTAAGAAAATTCTTAAGGGCGTGAATTGTGAGTTGCCCCTGCTCATGCAAATGAGTTGCAAAACTTCATTATCCGGTTCGGGACATGAGATTGTCAAAGGCTCCGGGAATTTCTTATTTCATTAATTTTTCGGGGAGAATGGATACTTCCCTATCTGGAAAGGCGGTGACCCCTGTAAAAATCAAAAGGGAAAGCATCAATGTACGTTCTCATGTTCTAAACGAGTTGAAACGATACCGCTTTACCCTTGTACGTATTCCTTACAAACTTTGAATTGAAAAGATCAATTCATCCGGATCAGACCGTATGTCCGGGATGTTATCTCTCCAGGTTCCGTAACCATATTGGCTGAGCTTCAATCGGCATTGAACTGCGAAGCAAAAAGGTTTTTATTAATCTTTGTACATTGATGCCAAATCCCGGGATCGAACCTGGGACGCCTCGGACCTTTGTCATTCCCCCAACCACTAGGCTGTGGTGATGTTGGCGTCCATGGTTGGTTCGCTTTTTTGCTATATTGTTCTCAAAACAGTTGGCAATCCCCTGTTGAGAATGAAATAAGATTAAATTAGAGTTTGAAATGACTGAGAGCCAATTGGGACGATACGGAGTAACCCATCTTTGAGCCCGCTTGGCCTTTTACTCGTATTCTCCCAAGTAAGGCTATTCGGAATCTCTCTTTACGGGCATTCAGGGGCGTCGTCCACAAATTGATTTGCTACAGGCCTAGCTTAACAAGGAACTCACGCATTTGATAAGGGAGGAGAAAATTCGCCCTTTAACTCTAGGCAAATTCTAGACAGCTAGAAAGTAAAAAAAAATATCCCACGCAGGGGAACTATACATGGAATTAAAGAAGTATTCATGCGAGATTGGTTCCACCTCTCTTGCTGGCCATTCCAATGATTGACTGATTTTGTCTTGGATCATACACCAACGATCGTTGTTCAAGGATCCATAATCACTTGCTTCGGATCACAACTCGGGAGGTCCTTCGGCTCCGAACCGGCTGATCAAGGTGGTGAGCTCATCATCAAAGTAATCTTTCGATTGATACTCGAATTGGGTAGTGTTACTTGCTAACACTAGCGACGGATTTGCCACTTTGTTTTCACCGTGAGCGATCTGACCCCTTGAGCTTAAGCTTCCGCCGTTGCTCGGAAACTTGTAGGGATGATCAAGCGGTCTGCTGCTAGAACCACCAGCGGAAGGTTGGTATGACATGTATTCTTGATTGGGAAGTGGCCGAGTACCTTTTGCTCGGTAGGTTTTCCCGGTATTGATCTTCCAATCAACTTTGGTCCGGTCGCGTTGGTCCCAACCTGCATCGTGCTTCCTCAGCTTATCTCTAACCCTTTGAAGGTGATTCGTGACACTTTGCATGGTGAGTCCGTCTATATTCATTATTCTGTGTACATCCATTGGTCGTCTTGAATTGATTCCTAGCTGTCGAACCGCCTCAATGAATATAGAATGAAGCTCGGTGGACCAAAGGGGCCTTTTCTTTTGGACAAAATCGTCGTCATCAGCTTGGTCGTAGTTTTTTTGTTCGAGTAATTGCTTCCTTACAGCATGCTGCCAAATGTTTTGGAGCATTCGAACGCAGACCGGCTTCCGTAGGACGTCTCGAGCACCATGCAATGTGGCCCTCGTTATGAACCGCTGATCATTACTTGCTGATACTACGATGACCTGTATGTCTAACTCGGAATCAATGATCTTTAAGGGACTAAAACCGTCCATATCGATCCCTACCACGGCCGTGACGACGATGTCAAACTCCTCTTTGTATTGCCTCAGCACTTCTAAGGCATCCGTTGCCTTCGCATAAGCAAAAACCCCGTACATGCAACTTCTCAGCATAACAACGAGGATTGAGAGGGAAACGGGGTTGCCATCAATGGCCATGACTCGCAGATCCTCAAGATAGGAAGGTTCCCATACTTCCGCTTGGAATGAACGTGTTTTTCTTTTAAAACCTTCCATATGTAGACCGAAAATGGGTATTTCAACTAGGGACAAAGCTTTAGATGTTCTTGGACTTGCAAAAACAAATTGCCCGAAAATCACAAAAGCGATGATGGCCTTTCGTGACGGATTCTGAAGGTCGCTAGGTGCATGGAGACTTCAAGTTCTTTATAAACTTCCTCTCTTTTTTTATTAGTCTTGCAGACGGGTTTTCGCTTTCTCTACGAAAGAGGACACTTTTTCTCTCATTTTCAGTCTTAGTGCCTCGGATCCGTTTCGTAATAACTTTTATCTCTCACTCCATCTATCATCTTCTTCCTTTTCTGATATGGAGGAGCCCTCAAATCTTTTCACTTTCTCTACAAACGAGGCGGTTATTTCTCTTCTTTTCGGTCTTAGTGCCTTGGATCCATTTCGTAATAACTCTCATCTTTCACTCAATCTGTCATCTTCTTCCTTTTCTGATATGGAGGAGCCCTAAAATCTTTTCGCTTTCTCTACGAACGAGGCAGTTATTTCCCTCCTCAAATCTTTTCGCTCCCTCCTACGAGCGAGGCGATTATTTCCCTCTTCAAATCTTTTCGCATTTACCTATGTGAAGGCTTTCAATGCTTTTCTTTTCGGCGTTCAGTCAAATCTGACAAGGAATTCACGCATTTAAGCATGATGATATTCATGGATAGTATTGTTCTTTGCCCCCGGATTAACTCTAGGCGTAAAAAGAAGAATGTCTCACATGGGGACTTTGTAACAAACAATTCATTCATTCATGCATGTCCCTACTTTTCTTGAGGATTCGTAAGGGCTGGCTAGTAATGCTCAAAAGAGTGACATTTTGAAAGCCCATAATCAAAAGCTCAAGCTTCATGTAGGCTACTGATTCGGAGTTTCATCGGTGTTGAATTGGTCAACCGTGATAAGCTCGTCATCAAGTAAACTCCCATCGTAGTGATGCATGTCCCCCCCATCGAAGGGGTTTGTCTCCGTAAGATCGATTTTTCGGGATGAATCCCCAACAAAATCTGATTGCGCCAGAAATTGCTACGAGGAGTGAGGTGATAAATGAGCATTTTTAACGCTCAAATGTGGCTCATCGAGGAACATTTCACCAAGGGCGATGGGACCGCTACGGTCAAGGCAAGCAGCGGTGTTAAGAGCATCTCTATACCTCTTGTTCTCTGCTCGAAGCTTTTCATTTTCCTCCTTTAGAAACGCGAGTTCATGACTTTTATGTTGATCCTTTAATTGGGTTTTCAATTGGGCCCGCTTGTTTTGAAACCAAAACTTGACCTTCAAGGGTTCCATTCCTAGCTTTCGGCTCAATTCATTTCTTTGTTTCTTGTCAAGGTAAGGGCACTCCTCGAAGGAAGCTTCGAGCTCTCTTATTTGCCTCCAAGCGTGGTGTTGTTTTCTTTTCCGGGGTTGACTACGGCTGTTGTTGCTGTTGTTGTTGCTGTAGAGATCTTGAACTTCATCGCCAAAGGGATTGGGTTTTACGGCTTCAGCCTTGGATTCGGCCTCGAAATCTTTAATGCCTCTCAGCAGTTCACTCTCGGGGATGTCTAAGTCGGTCGCCTCCAATAAGTGCTGGTAGCTTCTAAACATGTTGGATTGAAATACCTCTTACTGCCTTTTGTTCACTCTACTCTCCGCTGTATGCTTACTCTCTCCAAATTCTTTTGAGTAAACATGTATGTTCCAGAGCCTCCCTTTTAACGCGGATGAAAACCACCAAGCTAGTGCTTCTCCCAAGATTTCGTGTTTCCCGCTCTGTCTTCTTCATTTCCTTCTGACATGGTGGGACCCTCAAATCTTTTCTGCAGTATGCTTGTCCCTCTTTTAATATGGCGAGACCTTTAAGTTATTTCGCAACTTTTTCGAATTGGTGAGCCTCGAGATGGTAGATCCGTGATTCACGGACGAAACGTCTGTAGTTTTACCCGGATAATTAACTCGGCCCCCACAATAATTATTGCTATGACTTTTTCTGCCCTTTAAATTAGGATTTAACGCCGAGACGATTATCGCTTCCATATCTTCATCTCCAACCTTCTAAGCACTCTTTCGCATCCACTCTTTTTTAGCGGCTTCAGCAACAATGGCCTCCTTCCTTGCACACGTCTTCTCGACCGAGGTTTTGGCCAAATGGGAGAAACTTTATAATCTCCTAGGCCAGGGCTACTCTTATATAGCCAACCATCCGGAGGTCGAAACCGAAATCCGTCTCATGTTTACGGATATGGACACCGTTTCTATTCAAGGAACCGAGTTAGAAAAGGAATATATGATCTTTCCTACCCTCTTAACTAACTTCCTGGAGGCTTACCATCTTGCTCATCAAGATGTTACTTTGGCTCATCTTGTGAGAGCTTGCTATCGGGATCGGTCGAACTGCTTGGTGTTGGCCGGTCTTGTAGCCGATAATCATAAGAAGGCCCTTGACTATGGTAATGAACAAGTCTCGCTGCTGATTCGTGAGAGGGGGAACTTGGTGGAACGTTTGGCCATGTCCCAAACCATCTTCGAGCGCGATCCGCTCGATATCGTTTTGAAATTCCAATGCACATGGCTGGAAGAAAGGCTGGACGATCTGACCCTGGATATAGCCCGCGGGAGAATGCTGATCCATGACTTGGAATCTGCTGCCGAGTATCACGAGGACGGGGTGGCCAAGCTTAAAGAGAAATGTGAGCTCCTCCTCTTTAAGCTGGCGGATCTCGATTCTCGAAACGATCGGTGTAGGCGGAGCATCAACCGTATGGAGAGTCGGTTAAACTCCTTTGTGATGCTCATTAGGGCTCGGTTTGGCTTTACGTTCCCACCCCGATGATCTGTTTGTAAGGCTCTTCGATGGATGAAATAAATGCAAGTTTTTACTCATTTGCATTTTCGCTTTCGCATTATTCGATCTTCCATATGTTGACTGATTGAAGGGGCTCTTCATTTTACTCATTTCATCTTGGTCGTCATATCTTTTTTTGCAAGATAACCCTTTTACTCCGTGAATATGTAAATCTCACGCTACTGATGGTCAATTCAATTGGGCCGGAGAGACTCCCCCATTTGAAACAATCTCTCAGCAAAGATTAGTAGCGAAGAAACAAACGAATGCCCGAATGTGAACAACTCGTGAATCCGTATTAATATTATAACTCGATTATGAAAACATCAGAGTGAATCAAGTATAATATTTCTTTACGTAGTCAGAAGCGACCAGGTTGGTAAGGACATGACCATCCATCTCGGCCATAATCAAAGCACCACCAGGGAACACCTTCTTTACTATATATGGACCACCATAGTTTGGAGCAAACTTCCCTTCCGGGAGTGGGACTATTGGCAACAATTTTCTCAAGACCAGGTCATTGATCTGTAAATATCGAGGCCGAACTTTTTTGTCGAATGATTTAGCAACCCTCTGCTGATAACACCGGCCATGACATATAACCTTAAGTCTCTTTTCATCGATCGGATTCAATTGGCTCGCCCTCTGCTGGATCCATTCGGCTTCCGTCGGCATAGCTTGAGACAGTATACGTAAGGAAGGAATTTCCACTTCAACTGGTAGAACAGCCTCCATTCCATATACAAGAGAATACGGGGTTGCCCCGGTAGATGTCCGGATCGAGGTCCGATACGCCATAAGTGCAAATGGCAACCTCTCATGCCAATCGCGATAATTTTCAGCCGTTTTCGCTAAGATTTTCTTGATGTTCTTATTGGCGGCTTCTCTTGCTCTATTCATCTGAGGACGATATGGGGAAGAGTTCGGATGCTTGATCTTGAACAATTCGTCCATTAGCTTGTTGTTTAAGTTCGAGCCATTGTCGGTAATTATGGCTTCGGGTGAACCGTATCGAGCAATGATATTCCGGCGGATAAATTTCACGATATTTCGTGCCGTGACCGCTAAATAGGATGCGGCTTCAATCCATTTGGAGAAATAGTCAATCGCTACCAAGATGAATCGATGGCCATTGGATGCTTTAGGGTTGATAGGGCCGATAACATCAATGCCCCACATAGAAAACGGCCATGGTTCGGATAATCGATGCAACTCGTTCGGAGGGACATTAATCTTTTCACCATGAATCTGACATTTGTGACAACTCCGGACATGCTGAACCGGGTTGGAAGTCCCATCATACTTCTCGAAGTCGGGCATCTTGAACTTCTCTAGCACTGTGACCTTTGAAAAGATAGATAGGTCAATCTGGGGTATGTTGTGAGTCCCCTCAACCTCTCGGATCCTCTGTTCCATTTGGGCCAACAGCTTGGCCGCATCACCATTCAATCCCGGGGTCACGGGGCTGGCTTGAGGGATTGGGACTACGGGTGGCGTGCTCGAGTTCATGCCTGTGATGATCACATCCTCTACCGGCATTGTCGGATAAGGAGTAGCTTCCAAGGCTTTACCGAAGTTGTCCGTAAGAGGAACTAGAGCAGGAAGCGGCGGGCTGGCGACGGATGATTGAAGTTTGGCGGTGAAGGTGGCCATCATCTCTTCCATCTTTCGGGACATCATCCCTTCAAAGCGCTCGGTCAAGGAGCCAAGTTTCTCGTCTAGGGCAGCACCGACGATAGCGTTGATGTCGGCCATCCTCTTCATAGCTGATCGGGTAATATGTGGAGGATCCGTGATAAATTACCTGTACGCAGTAACAAACCCAAAATGAGTACGGGGAGCAAGAATAGCGAGCCGGCCCATGACATCCCTCTAGACTCAAACGAACAAAGTGATTATGACCAAAGGATTGAAACATGTAATTTTCAGTTTGTCCGCTTTTACGAAAAAATTCGTATTAATTCGTACGTTGATCAAAACATGTCCAAATTTTACGAGCTTATAGTTGAGAAGGTGATGAACAACTTTTATGTTGGCCAATCAAACTAGAAATGCACGGATCAAATCAGTTTAATGTGTCTTTCCAAAAAAATCACGTTCAGAAAACTGTTATAACCGCATGTTGTTGAAAAAACGAAGGGTCATCTTAAATTATGAATTTAATTCTGAAATTTTGCAAGATATTAGTTGAAACATAGGTCTACAACTTGCATGTTTGGCACTTACTCAAAGCTCGATCGTAGAATTTAGTAAAAATCGCACAACAGGAATAAGCCAAATCGGAATTGAGGACAACCGATGAAATTGTAAAAGCTGCGGAAGCAAAGTGCGAAATTGGAAATAAGACAATGAAACTTCTAAACAATCAACCTAAACCATGGACCGGCCCAAAATAAAAATGAGATAACATGGTACAAGAGACAAGAAATTAGCTCTCATACGAAGAAAATGTCAATCACAAAGACATGCGCATGAATCGTGAGTTTAAATCTTATTCTATCTATCCAAAAAGCTTTTGCAAAGTGAAATGATGAACGAAACGACATGTCGCAGCCTCGCGCACAGTCATCATGACTAGTCGCAACCTCGCGTACAATAGTCATGACTAGTCGGGTCCAATCACTTCGGCTTGGTTCGGTCGACAAGGGCAATTCTCATGCATCGTAGCCTCACGTGTATGAGAACGACCCTTGAGCCATTTTTTGGAAAAATTTTCGGGATCCGGATGGGATAACCTTTAGCGAAACCTTACCGCCAAGGTTAAAGAACCATCTAAATACCATCTTAAAACTATTAGTGTGACCCGGGTCCGGTCACGGGTTGTGTGCAGTGTAGTGCAAATACGATAAATCATGCACAACAATTAAAGGCAAACACCGCTTCAATGATTCAAAAGTTAAATCACAATTCCAATTCACCAAGCCTGCAAAACAAAGGATTAGCCGATCACTCCTCCCCTTATAACTCCCAATCTGCAAAAACATTTAACACCTAAGAATGAGAATTCAACCAAAGTTTACCAAATCAAGTGATTTCTTTTTCATGAAATTATCTGGCCTAAGTCCTCTTCAAATCCCCAGCGGAGTCGCCAAGCTGTCGCGACCTTCAAAAAATAAACAGGTTAATTTTCGGGCTAATGGATTATCAGGTTAATCAATTAACTAACCTAACTCGGACTCTCCCAAGTCCATACCAAATCGCAACTTAAGGTTCGGATAATTAACATGCAATGTGATTTGAATTTGGAGTCGCCACTAATCAATTTCGGTAGGTTGATTAGAAACCTAAATAAAATAGCGGGAGAAAACTATCTTATTTCCGCGAACCGGAGATTTTGAATTCGGGGATTTGGTTACGTCGGATTTCTCTAACGCCCTTTCGGTACTATTTTCATGAAAAATATTTGATTTGGCAATTTTGATGGATTTTACTTGAAATTCAAAGATGCAATTTTTTGGTTTTTTCTTCTTTTTTATGAGAATGTAAAACATGGAACTTTGTGCGATATACACCATGGATGATTTAGAAAGAAAGAAAACGCAGCCAATCACGAGTATTTACAAAAATAAATTAACATGTACTAATGTTAAACTTTGGAACACGTGACATGTCTAAAATAGACAAACAAATATTCAAACCAAACGATTACATTTTTGTAGATCGAGATGGAAATGATTACCTTCTATTACACAAAATCTTACTCACATACACGTTATAGTTCCCTTCAAGATCTCGGAGCTGGAAAAACGCGGCTGTCGTCGAAAATGGCAAGCAATGGCGTTGTTGGGTGGCGAGAGGCGAAATATGTGTCGGGACTCGTCGAAGATGATGCTCGACTAAAACTCTTTTCTTCACTCTCGAATTTTCTCTTCTAATTTTCTCAAGAACTCTCTTTTTCCTCTCTAAAAATTCCTCTCAAAAACTCTCTCAAAACTCTCTCAATTCTCTTCCACTCCCCTCCCTTTCAAAAACTCTCTCAATTCTCTTCCACTTCCCCCTCTAAACTCTCTTCTCAAGAGCTCTCTTTTATAGGCAAAGTTCTCCATCCTTCATTCTTCATCTTCACTTCTTCACCTTCCATTTTCATCTTCCCTTCTTCATATTCATCTTCTCTTCTTCATCTTCCCTTCACCATCTTCCTTTCATTATCTTCTTTTCTTTATCTTCTCTTCACCATCTTTCTTTCATTATCTTCTCTTCTTTATCTTCTTTTGGTATTTGCAATACAGTCCCCGAAGTTTCAAGTATTTGCAATACGGTCCCCGAAGTTTTAAGTATTTGCAATACAGTCCCTGAAGTTTCAAATCTTCTCGGTGTATTTTTCCATCCCGTGCCTAGTCTAGACGCATGCTAAATTAAGTGTTCTGCTTGCCCAATTATATGCCAATGCAATGTACGCTAAAAATAAATATGTGAGATAATTTTTATTTAGAACTAAAATTAGTTCTAATTTTTATGCAAAAAATAGATTAGTCAAAATTTAGGCGTCAACAGAGTTCGCTGCTAAAAGAAAAACATCCTCTTCTTCTTTTTAAAAATAAAATAAAATAAGAAAATGCTCTTAGTTCGGTTCGGTAACTCCAGTATTATCATTTCTTGAAATCCACGAACAAGTTGTTGCATTTACAGGTGGATCCTAGGATGTTTAGTAATAATATTTGGTTAATATCAAATAAACTTTAATTTCTATTTTTCAGCATTTAAAATTAGCAACACTTAAATATTCATTAGCTAAGTTTTTAGCATTTATTTTGGTTTTATCAAACGAGTCTTTAAAGAAGAACATTCAGCATCATAGATTGTTGAAAAGTAAAATTCACTTGCTCACACAAATTGGAGGAAGAAGAGATTCAAGGAGAGAAGTTATAAAGAAATATCTCTTATGTATACACACGCATCAGATGATTGGGCTAATTGCACCCACCTAAAATCTGACTTTAGACAATTGCGAAAACAAATCAAGACTCAGTTCTTAATGCGACCACAAGGTAATGGTATTATCAAAATGTTTGTTCTCCAAAGAGGGTTTGTAAGTGTAAATGCCTCTTTAATTGCGTTTGATTAGGGGAAAACTCCATGAAAAAGGAAAATGATTCCAAGAAATCATTTTCCGTGAGAATGGTTAGTTTTCCTATGTATGGTGATAGGTGATCGAAACCGTTTTATGCTGTTTGGATGTCATTTGAAAAATGATTTCAATCCCATGATTTTATTTCACGCTAAAAAATAAATCGATTTTTTAAAAATTTAATTTAATTTAATTTTTAATTTTTTTTCTTTCTTTTTTGTTTTGCTTCTCCCTCCACCGTGACCGGCGGCCACGGGCCAACTCGAGCTCGCCGGCCGTCACCGAGTCCCGATGACCGGGGGAGGAAGAAGAGAAATAAAAGAAAAAAAATAAAAAATAAAATTTTATATTAAATAAAAATAAAAATATAAGATAAATAAAAAATAAAACATTACAAAATTCGAGATGACCAGTTCTGAAAAGTGCTTTCATCTCTTTAGATTTAGGAATTCACTTTCCTAATTTTATGTTTGAATTTTCTATTAACCGGAAATCATTTTTTAACTAAGTCATTTTGTGGGAACCAAAGGAGTGAAAGTCCTAAAAATCAATTCTTGAAAAACACTTTCACTAAAACAATCACACCCTTTGTTTGGGTTTAAATAAACGATTAATATGACAAAAACCCCGAACCGATATACTTGTGCGTAAGCTGATACATTCGTGACACATTTACCCTCCGTTAGCTTCTTTCAAATTTTATCCTGAAATTGTTGAGCTAGATGACACATGACAATAACTCTATTGACCTAATAAGTAGAAGAGTAAATCTATTTCACTTGTGCTTTTGACAAAGGAAGGGTAACAGACTTCTGATGATTAGGTCCTATGAACCAAACTCCACCACCAGTAGAAGCTTTACTCAGATAAGCTCATAAATGTATCTGTTCAACTCCTGAATCTTCATATGCACTTGCTGGGTCAACCTAGTTATTTTCATATACCATCAAGTACATCAATTCCATGGTAAAAATTGACGGCAGCAAATTGAGGTTTAATGTGTCCCACTTGTACCAAGTTGGAATTTTTAGTAAATCGAAAATTAGTTTTTAGTAAATTTGTTATGGGTGTATTAGTTGAGAGAACTTTGGAAACCCAAATATTAGTTTAGAGTAAATTTATGACATGTTACTAGTTTGGGATTTTTCGTACTAATAGCCCTTAAATAAAAGCAAACCTACCAAAATTTTACGACATTATTCGAACTCAGACCTAGTAAAAATGAACCCGGACCCGATAACCCCTACTCACCAGAAAAAAAAAAAAAAAAACAAACCAAGGATGGAGAACCCAACACGGACTCGAACATTTTCAGCTTAGATTAGGTCAACTGAGTTCAATCAGATATGACCCGACTTGTGAAGTATCTTTACTTGTGCTTGTGTCATAGTTGAAATTTTAGAATAGTCAGTATGATATAGTAGTCGGTTTATCTCCTTAGCTAACATATTTCCAACATCCTAAAAGATTATATAATCTGTACCAGTATTGGATGGATGAATCACAATAATTTCAACAAGTCTGGATATACCAAGATCCATAGAAAAGTTTGTTTCGTTAGGTCGATTTTTCTATTGGGTACTCAAACGAACATACCATATTACATAACTACACGAATCTTGATATCTCGTACAGTTGACAGATTTTGACGCGGTTTCTGACGAGAATTCTGGTGTTTGTTCGTTATATACCCATGCTTGGATCTGTTCCCCTCTCCAAGATTCTGGCAAAGATATTGAGGAACTCAAGAAAGTAACTTTCACTATCACATCAATCCACGAATTCAGGTTTATCATGTAAACCCCTCCCTCTCTCGCACAAACTTACACACACATATGCAGTTACCTGTCAATCAACTTGCTTTGCATCATAATTGTTGAAATACTTGGTATCACTTTGTCTACAATTGTATATGCTCATTATATGTTGACTTTGACATTCTGAACCCAGCTCACGTACCGCTCTTCCTCTACCTATCAGCTAAGCTTTTATATTGAATTTTCTAATATGGTATTAAAGCAAAATTTAATCCATAGTTTATTTCGCATAATGCGACTTCCCAATTATTAAATTCTACGAGTCATTCTTAATCCGACTCACATGAGAGAGAGGGCATTAAAGTATTCCAAATCGCTTGCATGTGAGATGGATATCAAAAGTACCTTATTTCACTTTTTAACTCCCACATGATGAAACAAAGTAAAAGGCCTCAAGAACAAAATTGTGACATCTTCAAATTCGACCTTAGTCGGGATATAATGAAATGACGATTTTAATCGATGCACTGTTAATAATTCTGGCTCTGAATTGATCACTCATGAGAGGCTAACCAAAAGGAAAAGGCTATTAAGGATTTAAGTATGCTTGACACGAGAACTCGATTATGGACTGATAGTTCAACCATAAGGATTGACGAGGGAAAATATTGAGCCCTTAAGGACCGATCAAAGAATGGTTATAGAACATTTCGACAACAGTATACAATTGGACCGCGGGTGACTCCGCTTAAACATTGTATGAATTGCGAATGATCCTAACCAATTCCTAATGATGATGTAAATTGGAACTAGTGATTGACCCCTCGCAATTACATGACAATTGATGTCGTCCATGGCTTGACACAGCTTAAACGTGGATTAATATCGAATCAACTAGCGATCAAATGCGCATAACTCCTAGAAGCTACCCGTTAGCTCGAGATGAACTATAGTTGCGATCGATCGATTTTGACCTTAAATTAGAATCCGAATATGGGTATCGAATCTTTGAAAATTTCATGACTAAAATTTTGGACGTCGCCTTATTGAGATGCTAATTTATCGATTTTCTCAAGACTCTCGATTTAAGGATTGGCAGGCCAAGATTTGGAGCCTACGAGGAAGCGGGTCGGATGAGGACCCGTTGGGCCTCAAGCCCAAGTAGGGTTCGGCCATCTAGGCCCAAGAACAAGCCAAGTGGGCCTAGTAAAGCCCACTAAAGCCCATTAAGCTTTTTAAAGCTCATTAAGCCTTTCTAAAGCCTAAACTCTATTCATTTTAGCCCAATTTCAATTTATACGAATTCGTACAAAATACTAGCTTAAATACGCGTATAGTACTTCATACTATACTTTGTGAGATTATCAAAATACCCTTGCCTTGTGAAAAGACCAAATTGCCCTTCTTGCATTATTAGCTAAAAACAAGAAAGCATGGTGAGAGAAGACTTTGTGGGCAAGTTTTCAAGAAGATCTTATCTTGATCTTGACTTCTTGAGGATGCTTCAAATGAGATAATATCTCTCTCTCTTGTTTTCTTCGGCCAAACCTCCCCCATCCCGAGCACTCTCTCTCTCTTGATTTTCTGCGCGTGCCCAAGAAGAAATTGCTCGTTTGAGCTCACCCGGAGGGCGAATTGAGCTCTATTTTTCTTACGCGACCGTAAGATCGAGGGAAACTTAGATATGAAGGCCTTTTGTCCAAGAAACTATTGTAATCTCACGTAATTGTGCTGGACAGAGGCTGGTTGGTGAGACCCAATCCGTTCTTGCTTCGATTCGAGCTCCGTCAAGCAAAACTAGCACAAACAGGTTTGTGTAGCTGCTGTACGGTGGTCCTTAGTGGTTCCGTGTTGATTTTGGAACAAGCCACCTGTAGCCCTCTCCGCCGCCATCGCGCTGGTGTTCTCGGATTTGTGATTGGGTGAGTTATTGCCCTAATCCCTTATTAATATGTTAAACTTCATTAGGATGAGTTTAGATTAGTCTAAATATGCTTAGTACTAATTTAATTATTGATTAGTTGATGAGCCGTTCCTCCTCGAATCCAGACATTGTCCAAGGAAGATATCGTGTTCAGAAATTTATTTGAAGAAGTAGACTCGGTCAAACGCCTCAAAAGCACAACGAGGCGCGAGTCCGCATGGAGCTATCTTTGGGTGCACGAGGGAAAGAGAATCTTGTACAACGAGGCCACCAATGACGATCAGCTTCGTTCCAGTCCACGCCATGAACTTGCACTACCAACCTCGCATTGGCTACTTTTTTTTTATTCAAATCTTTACAAATTTGTCTTGTCGCAGCTTCTTGGTGTTGTCTTTGGCGTCATTTTTGACTATTTAACCACATGGCAGCCCTTATCATAAATTTTGTGGAGGTTCATGAGTTCTTGTGAACACCTACGGTGCTTGTATTGTTGTCGGTGCCAACTGCTTCACTACTGATCGGGCTCCATTGTGAACACTTTGCCGATCACCATTGAGTCAGAGTCACCTCGACGAGTCCCGTGAGAGAAGTCCTTTGGTTTGTTCTCTAGTGATGCAAGCAACGCATGAAGAAGCAGTCGGTTCCTACGCCACCATAGAGCTACTCTCTTGGTTGGCCACCATCAAGGCCATGCGCAAGTCTGATCGCCAGTCCGTGCGCTCGTGATCCCGAGCCGATCCGTCATGTTCAAATTTGCAAGGTGGATCTCACAAAATTAAGTAAAATTCTGATCTCAATTCGATTTCAATATTTACTTAACTAATTTGATTGTGCACTTTATCTAATGATATTTTTTGAGTTGCGGGTAATCGATTAGTAAAATCTTTTCCTAATTCGCAACCGCACAAATGGCTTTGGTTCTATCTATAAGGCTTTAGATGGAATCATTGAGGGTATTTCGAATTTTTAGGATCGATCTATCAGGCTTTACATCGAAAAGAAATTGCAAAATATTCAAGATGATTTATTTGATTCTCATATTTGAATTGAACTGATTGGATTGCCATCTTTTTGCAATATTTGAACGCATGTTGAAAATCTCTAAAAAATATTGCATATGGATAATTGCTGCATATAGACTAGATTTATATATCATTTTAGGTAGAATTGCATGTTTGAGATAGATTACATCCTTAGGATCGGATCACTTAGATAATTTGCATATTTAATTGATTTCCAGAGTAATTTATATTAGATTGTGTTCTAGGATAAAATATGCGTGTTAGAATAGATTTTTATGCCTTAAATAGCTTATCTTCGATAGGTTAGGATTTAGGTTCATTTAAATTCTAAGATATACAAAATAACTATTCCTTAGATATAGTTTATTTTAGAGCCATAATTAAATCCGAAAATTTAAAAATCATCTTTGTCATGTCATCATGCATTACGTGTCACATTTGCCATGTCATTTAGAGTTGCATGTTTAGTTTAATTAATTAATTCATCGTGTAGATTGCATGCTGGGATTGATTGTCATTGCATGTCATATAGAGTTATCACGTGGTTTAATCAAATTCATATGTAAATCTTAGGTTAGTGTGCAATTATTTATGTAATTGCATTTAGATTAAATTCATGTATTGCATATAGATTAGATTTCATTTACAAGTGAAAATCCAAAAAGAGAGAAGATTGCTTGATGCATGCTTCTACTTACGTTGAATTGTGGATGTTCATTTAATTGATTACACACCTACATGATAACCTATGTCAGTGGTTTAGGTTAAAATCAATTAAAGTTGCTTGATCAATTTTTTTTATGAAATAAAATGCTACCGAAAGGGCGTTAGAATAATCTAGCGTAATCAAGTTCCCGTGCCCAAAATCTTTGGTTTGTAGAAATAAAATGGTTCTCCTGCTATTTTATTGAGTTTCCTAATCAACCTACCATAAATGATTAGTGGCGACTCCGATTAAAATCTTGGCATGTTAATTATTTGAACCTTAAGTTGCGAATTGCTAGAGTTTGGGAGAACTCGAGCTAGGTTAGTTGATTTAATTAACTTAGTAATCCATTAACCTGAAATTGATTTGTGGGTCGCAACAATAAGTGACAAGTGGTCTTGATAAGTTATCGAGGAGGCGATAGGCTATTGCTAATTTTATGATAAGTTATCGCTATTTTTGTGATAAACAATCGCTAATTTTATTATAAGCTATCCCCTATTTTCATGATAAGTTATCGAGTATTTTATGAAAAGTTATCAGTATTTTCATGATAAGCTATCGAGTACTTTATGATAAACTATCGAGTATTTTCATGATAAGCTATCGATATTTTGATGATAAACTATCACTATTTTATGATAAGTTATCGATATTTTTATGATAAGCTATCACTATTTTATGATAAGCTATCGATATTTATGTAATAAACTATCGAATTATTTTGATAGTTTTTATTTTCTAATTAAGTAAATTAATTTTTGGTATTTAATATAAAATTGTGATGTCGATATTGGAAATAGCTACATAAATTGGCTTATATAACTAAATAAATTGATCGGCAATCCTCAAGGATGTGGGATATGAGAGTATGCCAAGTTTGGTAGTTCAATTATATGTTTGCAATCACGTGCAATTTATTTACTGCATATTTGGGATTATAGCTGCAATAATTCGATAAAAACCCGAATAAGCCGGAAGACCTCGTAGAAAGACAGCGTGTGTGACACCCTGTTTTCATAGTTCTAAATAAATAGGAATTGAACGAAAATGATTAGAAAGCTGACTTATGCGAAAGGTGTTGAGGAAAATCCCTAGACAGTTTTGAAATTGACAAAACAACCCAAGTACTTTTGTGTTTTGAGATAATGCCGTGATTCACTTATTTTGCAGATTATCCTTTGGTGCGGGGATACATGGGATTGAATTTGATAAAAGGATTTGGCTCATATGTTGTTTCTGAGAGTCTCAAACGCTGGTTCAAGCTCGGACGATGAGCGGGGATAGCTCAAACGTTGGAATGACGCTCAAGCTCTAAGAGAAGTAATTCATGAGCAGTAATTAGAACTTCAAGATGAATACAAATTGAGCTTAATTGATGCATATCAACGGACGCCATCGAGCTGGATTATTCTTGAAGATTCTCGGTAACAGAGATCAATCAAGGATGCGGAACCAAGGAGACAAACAAAGACTTTTCAAATGGAAGAAACCATCTATGGAAACCCGGGATCATAATTGTATAGGCAATTTGATCCAAGCGGGGAAGACTTTCCTTTGGCGATCCCCAACGGCTAAGAGATCTTCTTTTTTGGTAATTATCTCGTCTAAAAGAGTAGATATGGAGATATCTCTTTTGGATGCCTTGCAACGGCTAGATTGGAGGCGGAAGAGTACAAAACGACATCTTGAAGACGAAGGGAAAAAAGAAGAAGATCGGTGTTAAGAGGGAAAAGCATTCATAATTCTTAGATAGAGTGAATTCCATTCTCAATACACTTCTTGATCCATCCATTGTAATTGTGAGGAGGTGTACACACGAGTATTGAGCGCTAGGTATGAAGTCCTGCGTGTCAAGGAGATCAACGATCCGTAACCTTTGAGCAGCTTACTAGTGGAATCCAGCCGATTAGCCGTTAGCCGAAGAAGTGGACGTAGGCTTAACCAAAGCCGAACCAATATAAACCCTCCGTGCGGTTTTCCTTATCCCTTACTTAAATCACTCTACATATATTGTGATGGCTAAACTACACTTGAACAGTGCGCATTGATCACATTACATATCCTACGTCAATTGAATTATTTGCTCATTGCGATACACTCTGTCTCCACCATCCGAGACCTCTGTTTTACGTTGTGTGATCTAAATTCCGCAATAAATTCTTAAAATCACACTCTATCACCTATTCACTCCCCTCTAGGTGAAATCACTAGCCACCAACAATTGGTATCAGAGCTCCGTGCTCATATTTTATGAAGTGTTTTTACTTCTGAGCTAACGATCTTTATGGCTAGCAATTTCTCTCCTTCTTGGATTGAAGGTGGAAGTAATAACAGGCCGCCATACTTTAAAGGAAAAGATTATAGCGATTGGCGGAACAAATTTAAAGTATTCCTTAGATGCTAGGATCCCCAAATCTGAGATGTCGTACAAAGAGGAGTAACACCAATGACAGAGACTACAAGTGAAGGGGACAACACAACGCCGACGGCTGCTCTATTGCAACCGAGATAACCAAGAGAGATGCTCTTGATGCAAAGGCTATTTATTTATTTTACAATGCATTATCTCCTACTGAATATAGACGTATTGCAGATTGCTTCTCATCGAAGGAAATATGGGATAAGCTTCACGTCACCTATAAAGGAACGGACAGAGTAAAGGAGACAAAAGTCAATTTTTTACTCGGACAATATGAAGTATTCAAAATGAAGCCTGAAGAAACAGTGAAAGAAATGTTTGACAGGTCCTCTGAAATAGTGAATGGTCTCACATATCACGGGCAACCGGTTTCGGGACTGATGAGAACCAACAAGCTACTCCGAGCTCTTACAAAGGAATGAGACAACGTGAAAAATTCCATTCGAGAGACTCAAAGAATATCTCCCTTGTCAATGGACGAGCTCATTGGAACTCTTTAATCTTATGAAGAAGAAAGAATCAATGATGAAACCACAACTAGAGGTAAGAAGTCAATTGCCTTAAAATCTAATGTTGATTTTGACATTTCAGATTCTGAAGACAAAGATGATGAAGAACTAGCATTCGTGGTCAAAAGATTTAGAAGAATGACTAAATAATGTAGGAACTTCAAAGACAGAATGGATCTTAGACGATATAATCGGAGAAGATCATCTGAGACCAAAAATGGAGGTCAAGAAGTCATTTGTTTCGAATGTAAGAAAAGAGGCCACATCAAACCCAATTGCCCATTATTAAAGAAGAAAGGCAAGGGTGAGAAATCCAAGAAAGCATTGAAAGCAGAGACTTGGAGCGACACCGAATGTGAAAGTGATGAAGAATAAGCAAATGTCCGTCTAATGGCGGACTCGGATGATGACCTTGAGGTAACTCATTCAAACATCTCACCTAATGTATCTGCGTATATAGATGAGCTATGTTTAGAATACAAGGCTACTCTCAAGAGACTTTCTGAATTGAAAAAGGAAGTAGCTGTTTTTAAACAAAAGGATACTTCGCAAAAAGATAAAATCAGTTTTCTCGAAAAAGAATTTTGTCAACTAAATGAGAAATCTGACTCTATATCTTGCGAAAATGCGCAATTGAAATCAAGGGTGGAAACTCTCGAAAAGGAAAACGATTTCTTGAAAAAGGAAAGGAATCCTTTTGAAGAGGAAAACACTTCTCCGAAAAAGGAAAAAGATATTTTCGAAAAAGAGAACTCCATTTTGAGAAAGAAAGTTTTGGAGATACACAAAAAATTCTCATCCGGTTCAAAAACTTTGCAACATATACTTTCTATACAAGTTCCCTACTATAACAAATCTGGACTTGGTTTTCAAAAGGAAAGTAATGAGAAAAATTATTTTCCGACAGTAAAAAAAAGACTTAAGCAGCGACCTTCTAAACACGCCTACATGAGTCACTTTAGGAAACAATTTGTTAGATTTGAAGGACAACATCTCTCGGGATGTTCAAATTGTGGTGATCCGAAACATTCTAGGAGCTCTTGCTCAAAGATCAATCAACCAACACGTAACATTCTTAGATACACTTATACAACTAACCTCAAAGGACCCAAACAAATTTGGGTACTGAAGAAAAAGTGAGAATCTTTGATCATTGCAGGTACCGAGCAAAAGAAGAAACAAATGGTACCTTGATAGCGGTTGCTCTATACATATGACTGGTGACTCATCCATGTTCACCGATTTTGAAAAACTTGATGGAGGAAACGTTTCCTTTGGAGGCAACAACAAAAGAACGATTATCGGCAAAGAAATTGTGAAGATTAGCAATCTACTCATCAAAGATGTTTCATTAGTCAATGGTTTGAACTTCAATCTTGTTAGTATTAGCCAACTATGCGATATTGGATATAAAGTTTCTTTTGCGGAAGATAAGTGTTCAGGTACAAGCCAAGACAACAAGTCATCATTTACCGGACGAAGATATGGCAACATGTACCTTTCGGACACATCGTCCGAGAATGAAAAATGTCTTCTATCTGTCAAAGATGATCTAGAACTTTGGCACAAGACGCTATGATACATAAGCTTCAAGCAAATTAACAAACTTTCCAAATGGAAGCTTGTGAGAGGACTTCCAAATGCCGGATTCGAAAAGACAAAACTTTGCGAAGCATGCACACTTGGAAAGGAAGTAAGAAATTCCTACAAATCTATAAATGAAGTCATCACTACCCATACTCTGCAGCTATTACACATGGATATCTTCGGACCTACTTAAACACAGAGTATTGAAGGTAAAAAGTATTGTCTTGTTTTTGTGGATGATTATACTAGATTCATATGGGTATTCTTTCTTACTCACAAGAGTGATGCATTCTCTTTCTATAAAACCTTTTCTAAGAAAGTTCAAAATGAAAAAGGTTATTTAATCACAAGCATCAAAAGCGATCACAGAGGTGAATTTGAAAATTACTACTTTGCAGAATTCTGTGATCAAAATAGTTTTCAACACAATTTTTTCTCTCCATATACTCCTCAACAAAATGGAGTTGTTGAAAGGAAAAATAGATCCTTGCAAGAAATGGTACGAACTTTTTTAATTGAAAGCAAAGCTCGACCCCATTTACGGGCTGAAGCTATTTCAACTGCCTGTTATATTATCAATCGTGTTTTTCTCGGACCATTGATTGAGAAAACTCCCTATGAACTCTACAAGGGAAGGAAGTTAAATATTTCATACTTTCATGTGTTTGGATGTAAATGTTATATTCTTAAAAATGCAAGTGATTGGACTGGTAAGTTTGATGAAAGATCGGATGAAGGTGTATTCTTGGGATACTCCACAACTAGTAAAGCTTACCGAGTCTTCAACAAGAAATCTCGGACGGTCGAGGAATCAATGAATGTGAAATTTGAAGACGAACGGACTACTCAAATGATAGATCTTGAAGAACTAATAAGTTTTGAGAATCAGAAATCATCATTTGAGAAGGAAAAACCATCATCTGAAGACGTAGAACCAAATGAAACCTCTCAGAACATGGAGAACACTCAGTAAAGCACATCATCTGAAGATTCAAATGATGAAAATTTCACCGAGACCGAACGTGACAAATCAAATAGGAGCTGGAAATACAAATCCAGCCATCCCGCAAATCAGGTCATTAGAAATATAGATGAAGGAGTCAGAACCGGATCCAAACTCAAGGATACGATAAATGCCTTTGCTCTAGTTTCTGAAGTCGAACCCAAAAGAATCAAAGAAGCTCTTGAAGATGAAAGCTGGATTGAAGCTATGCAACAAGAGTTACAACAATTCAAACTAAATGAAGTTTGAGAACTTGTACCCAAACCAAAGAATCATCCTGTTATTGAAACCAAATGGGTCTTCCAAAATAAGCTGGATGACAAAGGAAAAGTAATCGGGAATAAAGCAAGGCTTGTTGCAAAAGGCTACTCACGGGAAGAAGGGATTGAATATGATGAAACCTATGCACCAGTAGCAAGACTAGAGTCTATTAGATTGCTACTTGCTTACGCTTGCCACCATGACTTCAAGTTGTACCGGATGGATGTTAAAAGCGCATTTCTCAATGGATATATCAAGGAGGAAGTTTATGTCAAACAACCTCCAGGCTTTGAAGATCCAAAGAACTCAAATCATGTGTACAAGTTGAAGAAAGCCCTCTACGGACTGAAGCAAGTACCCCGAGCCTGGTATGAAAGGTTAAGTAATTTTCTTACTGAAAAAGGCTTCAAAAAAGGTAAAGTTGATACAACTCTATTTATCATAAGGGAAGGTAAAGACATTCTGCTTATTCAAATATATGTTGATGATATTATATTTGGCTCGTCTAACCAACATCTTTGTAAAAACTTCTCTCGGACCATGCAGAATGAGTTCGAGACGAGCATGATGGGAGAACTCAAATTCTTCTTAGGACTACAAATGAATCAAACTAATCAGGGCACATTCATGCATCAAGAAAAATATGCCTTGGAACTAGTGAAGAAGTTTGGTCAAAATAATCGCAAGAAACCGAATCGCCGATGTCTACCTCATCCATATTGGATAAGGATGAACAAGGCAAACAGGTTGATCGGAAGCTATACAAGAGCATGATTGATTCTTTGTTATGCCTTACTGCTTCTCGACTTGATATTATATTCGGTGTGTGCATGTGTGCGAGATTTCAATCTAATCCTAAAGAATCTCATATGTCCGTTGTCAAAAGAATCATCAAGTACATAGAAACTAATCCAAACTTAGGATTATGGTATCCCAAAACATCAGATCTTGTATTACATGGCTATTCGGATGCTGATCTTGCAGATTTTAAGTTGGATAGAAAAAGTATTTTAGCCACATGTCAACTTCCGGGATCTATGCTGGTGTCTTGGTTCTCTAAGAAATAGAACACCATAGCTCTATCAACTGCAAAAGCCGAGTATATAGTACTAGAAAACTGTTGCGCTCAAATCTTATGGATGAAGCAACAACCGAAGGACTTTGGTGTTGAAGCTCACAACGTGGAAATCAAATGTGACAATACAAGTGCTATCAACCTCACAAAGAATCCAGTTACGCACTCGTGAGCTAAGCATATTGAAATCAAGCATCATTTTATTCGTGATCATGTGCATAACTATGATTTCAATTTGTTGATTCTAAACATCAATTAGCTGATATATTCACTAAGGCACTTGATAAAAATACATTTGAGTACATTAGACAAGAATTGGGTATTACCATAAATCCCATTTGAGCTGAGATCTAGACGGGAGAAATTACATCGGAACTTGAAAATATCATTTGAAAACTTTCGGTGACTTCAGAGCTTGAAAGCATCATCCGAAGGAATTCAAGGATCTCATAACTTAGAGGATCATCCGAAGACAACATCTTCGAGCGAGATACGACAAAAGATTTGATCGTTCGAAATATTGGCACATAAGTCATTTTTATTTTTTGGCAACAAATAAGGTACGCATCAACACAATCTTGTTAAATATTCGGCAAATATCATGTGATTGTGTTGATTGAATATTTGATTGCCTTGATTGAAATTAAATTGATTGAGTTGAAACATTTTCAAAAGAATTTCCTATTTTATCAAAATCAGGATCATCTCTTACGGAACTTCTCTTTCTTTTTAAATCGAAGTCATCTCTCTAACTTTTAAAAGGCTGGCTTTCACACTCATTTTCTTCCAAAGCTCTCTATAGTCTTCCATAACCTCGGAATCCTAAAAACTATCAACGCCCTTCAATCCTCATGGACCCTAAAAATAACACATTCTCAATAAAATACCCCGATCTATCTCAAAGTGATCTAGAGAATGATGATCACCTTCCCCTTGACGAGTTCGTTGAAAAAGTCAGAAAAGAAAGAATGGCAGTCTCAAAGCAAAACATGGAATACTGGAAGAAGAAGGCATCTATCATAAAGAGATGTTGGCAGAATACCAAGATGCTTTGGTTGAAAATCGCGAAGAAGAAAATGATGATCCAACGCAACTAATTGAAAACCAAGGACAAAAATCTCAAGAGGAGGACATGAAAACAGAACTAGGCATTGAGGAAGAAGAAATGAGTCAGAATAATGACTCTGACCTGTTAGAGGATGTCCTGTACTACCGGAGCGAGATGAAGCATCAAATCACTGGAATGTATAATTTGCTCTTTCGGGAGATAGGAGAAATGAGAGAAAGGCTAGTGGAAGAGTTTAGTGTATCGACACGGGACTTTTCGGAGAAAGCAAGACAAACCCTCTTCAAAAGCGACATATTAACCTAGACGATGGATATACTTCGGGACTCCATCAACCAAATGCTGGAAGAATTCTCAAAACTAGTGCTGATGAAATTCCCACAAGACTTCATACTATCCACAGCACCACAGAGCTCCTCACAACCAACAGGGCGGGAATCTAACCAGCGTTCGAATCGGTAAGATCTTTCCTTTGCTAAAAAGGCTGCTTTTTATCTTGAAAGGAAAATAAGGCTGACCAAAGTTGTTAGGAAGACAGTTCTTATAGCTCGACAAAAAGAAAACGATGAGAAAGCTGTGAAAGCTTTGATAAAGTACAATGGGTTTGTCTCGGAGCAAGAAGTGATTGAATATGCAACCAAGCCAACCGAGGAAGAATTGAGGAAGGCCTCACTGTAAGGAGTTCAAGCTGATAACAAGTTGAATCTGAATGATTTCCACATTCATGATCTCCTTCACTTCTGCAAGAAAAATGAGCAATACTTTGCTAGAGCGGAATATGCAAAAGCAGTGGTGGAAGGACGCAAATTGGATCCAAGCTACATCTTGACCGGAATACAGGCTCTTGAAAAGCTATCTATCGAGATGAACAGGGATATCATTCGGAAGATTCAACAAGACAATCATGATCACACTCGGGGAGAATGGTGTCATTGTTGGGAAACAAAGAAACCAGAAATCTCTGACACATATAAACTATGGGATATTCTGTTTAAGCGGGGTAAATGCAAAGATAACCCGAGAAAGTTCGATACAGAATTTAACATTGAAATGACTGCGATCAAAGAATAGCTGAGTTTGAAGGGACAGACTCCCAAAGAAAATATGAACAATAAATACCATCTCACGGGCCTCGAGCTTGAACAGGCTGAAAAGAATCTGCACAAGATAGCAGTGAAGTCAATGAAAAGTCTGTCTCAAATAACATGAGCTGTCGTGTTTCGGATCTACTAAAGAACTCTTCAACACCAAAAATCCCTTAGCCTAGACTTCATCTTGACCTCGTTGCCTTGAATAAGATCCTCATCTGTCACACTCAATCTAATTATATCTTTTCTGATTCATTTGATTGAATGATTCATTATTCTTTGCAAAATTTCATATACGGATGTTAGCATGATTATTTGAGTATACTGCATAGGTGACTTGAATAGGCATCAAATTTAGGGGGAGCAACGATTTATCTCTACAATTTCTATCTCGACTATGTAGTCACTCCCTTTTGTTGATGACAAAAAGGGGGAGAATGGTATATTGTGATTTATTGATGTGATATGTGCGATACAATTGTGTTATAAGTGTTATAACTTGTGATGTCGTGATGTGATATGTGTGATATATGACTCGGAAAGATATATGAATGAATCATGTGAAATCAATCTGTGATATGCGTGCGTATTCTGGGTATTCTGGCAAGAATCCTTCAAGAGCAGGATTTCGGGTTAAGCATGTTCGGCGGAATACAAAAACATCATCCGAGAAGTTACAAAACTCGCATCGTATATGAAACTATCACACATCTCAATAAGTATATGCACTTAGAATACAAACTCATCAATTGAGATAGCACAAGTTCCGAGACTACTCATCATCGTTTATAAATGCATATTCTTTTTCAAAACTTATTCTTGCTAAAAGTACAAGAAATGAATCGCTAAAATTATTCATTAGCAAGATCCTCACTAGAGTAACTTTGCCAAAGTTGCTCACCTTTTTTAACTCAATTACTCGTTACTATTGTGGATCGTTTTGTCATCATAAAAAAGGGGGAGATTGTTGAGAAAAATCCCTAGACAGTTTTAAAATTGACAAAACAATCCAAGTAATTTTGTGTTTTGAGATAATGCCGTGATTTACTTGTTTTGCAGATTATTCTTTGTACGAGGATGCACGGGATTGAATTGGCAAAAGGATTTGGCTCGGATGTTGTTTCTAAGAGTCTCAGACGCTGGTTTGAGCTCAAACAATGAGCGGGGATAACTCGGACGTTGGAATGACGCTCAAGCTCTGAGAGAAGTATTTCATGGGCAGTAATTAGAACTTCAAGAGGAATACAAATTGAGCTTAATTGATGCATATCAACAGACGCTATCAAGCTGGATTATTCTTGAAGATTCTCGATGACAGAGATCAATCAAGGATGCGGAACCAAGGAGACAAACAAAGACTTTTCAAATGGAAGAAACCATCTATGGAAACCTGGGATCATAATTGTATGGGCGATTTGATCCAAGCGGGGAAGACTTTCCTTTGGCGATCCCCAACGGCTAAGAGATCTTCTTTTTTGGTACTTATCTCGTCCAAAAGTGTAGATTTGGAGAGATCTCTTTTGGATACCTTGCAATGGCTAGATTGGAGGCGGAAGAGTACAAAAACACATCTCAAAGACGAAGGAAAAAAAAAAAGGGATCGGCCTTAAGAGGAAAAAATGTTCATAGTTCTTAAATAGAGTGAATTCCATTCTCAATACACTTCTTGATCCATCCATTATAATTGTGAGGAAGTGTACGCACGAGTGTTGAACACTAGGTGTGAAGTCCCGCGTGTCAAGGAGATCACCGATCCGTAACCTTTGAGCAGCTTACTAGTGGAATCCAGCAAATTGGCTGTTAGTCGAAGAAGTGGACGTAGGTTTAACCAAAGCCGAACCACTATAAGCTCTCTCGTGCGTTTTCCTTATCCCTTACTTTAATCACTCTAGATATATTGTGATAGCTAAACCGCACTCGAAAAGCACGCATTGATCACATTAAATATCCTACGTTAATTGAATTATTTGCTCGTTGCAATACACTCTGTCTCCATCATCCGAGATCTCTTTTTTACGCTATGTGTTCTAAATTCCGCAATAAATTCTTAAAATCACACTCTATCACCTATTCACCCTCCTTTAAGTGAAATCACTAGCCACCAACAAAAGGAAGTAGCGTATGTTTCGAATTTAGCTTTTAAGTTGCTAAATGAGCCTAAATGTGTGGATGACGACCCAATGCCAAAAGTTGGATGTGTTTAAAAAAAATGAAAAGGAGGAATAGCTGGTGGGCTAACTTTGGCTCGGCCCAATCGGGCCGGGTCGCCATCCAATGCCTTGGCTCGAAGGAAAGGCGCTAGGCACCAGCCCACAAGTCTCTTTTTTTTTTCTCTTTGGGCGTGGGCCACTCGAGAGAAGCCCAAGAAACCTTCATCCAGCCACCGGACCTTTTTTTTTTCCCAAGCGGTGGTCAAACGAATAAAAGAAGACCATCTGCATCTTCTTTTTCAGTCTTTGCTCTTTTCTTTTTTGCGTGCACTGCTAACAAACCAGTGTTTTCCTCCCATTCAATCGTGTTTGTGCAGACAACTCATATGCGGTTTCCCGCCGTTCGCTCGATCAAATGTGACTCGGCCGCCAGACCCCTAAAGGCAAGTTGAGCTCTAACTCATTTATTAGATAACATATATTACTTGATAATATGCCCTGGTAAGCTATAATTTGTATAGCATAATCATGCATTCATGAAGCTGTATTGAGTGAAAGCGAGATGAAGAGGCCTCGCGCCCAATGAGTGATACCCCATGGAGTGTATGGGAAGACCTTGCTGTGTAATCCGGGAGGTTCTATTGTATTATCTGGACTTGTCTCTATGGTGGAACGGGATGTTAAAATGAGTGCACGAATAAATGATAAGCACTAGTATCATTCAAATATGAGCACATGAATATATGCATGATGAGTGAAATGATCACGTTGAATGGATTGCTGGATTATTCTCTCATTACTGTTCACTTTATTGTATAGTTTAATCAGTGATTTAGAGCTTGGCTTGCTGAGATTTCTCACCCCGTTGTTATACATTCTCTTTTAGGTAACAATGGCTAGTTCGTCGACCACATTCTATGGGATACCTACGAGTGTCCTAGATTGCACGACTTGGATATGGTTTGAGTTATTGTCACCTTCGGGATGAATGGTAGTTTAGACGTGGAGGACTTTTCTCATGTATATGTGGCTATATACGACGTTCTAGAGGACGACCTAAGTCTTGTGGGCCCGTTACCTTTTGACTATGTGGCGCATTAGGTGCCAAACTATTAGAGCGATAAGTTAACCATGTACGGCACTAGTTAGTACTTAAGTTACCTGGAAGGCCGGGTTCATATGGGAGTTTTTGTTGGGTTATAGTTGTCTTTTCTTCCGTACCGGGTAGGACAACTAGCTACTTTTTGGAATGCTACCCGATGTGTTGTCTCCCAAGCTGTAAAAAAAAAAGAAGAAAAAAAAAATGATGAACTTGACTTTGGCGGGCCTCCTTTATATATAAAAGAAAGTGCCGTGTTTTGTTTACTTAACTATTTGTTTTTTTTATTGCTGATGAATTACTATAAATCATTAGTGTACGTGGCGGGTCTAGGACGCTACGAGTTCTAACATATTTAGTTGGTATCAGAGTATTAGGTTTACCTGGAGTGATAAGATGTGCTAAAACTTTAGAGTTTAAAGAGATCGTGCCTGTGATTGTTATAGCTATTATATTAGGTTTTAGTAATGATTACGTTACTTATTCGGTGTCGGTAACAAGTTGAACTTGTTACTTATTGAGAAATAGTTGTTTGCAGAACGCGAAAATGAGTGGAACAGAGGTACCACCAGCTAGAACCGCCCCTACCGACCTAATAATGGATGGCATTTTGGAGGCGTTGACCCAAGTGGGGGCAGCGATGGCTCAGCGAGAACAGCAACAGGCTACGGTTTATGCCGGTGGAGGTGAACATCATACCTAAGGACTGGTGGAACAATTTTTGAAGTTGAAACCTTCTGGGTTCACAAGAATAAGAAAGCTTGAAGAGGCGTAGTGATGGATCAAGGAAATGGAGAAGATATTCAAGTTGTTGATTTGTACCGATGTAGATAAGATGACACTAGTGGAGTATCGGATGGACGGGAATGTCATGTATTGGTGGTAGGCGATGAAGGACATGGTATTCCTTGTAGGAGAAGAGATTGTCTAGGAAATTTTTGTTGCTGCTTTCTATGAGAAGTATTTCTTGAGTTGCGCTCGAGACAGAAAGGCGACAAAGTTTGTGGAACTAAAGCGGGATGATAGAACCGTGGATGAATATGAGGCAAAATTTTCTAAACTATCAAGGTTTGCTTCTTGCTTAGTCGAGCATGCTGAGGATAAAGCAAAGAGGTTTTTGAAAGGCTTAAAGCTGGAGATATGGAAGCAATTAGCACCATTCGAGCTAATAACCTATCGAGAAATCTATAGCAAGGTACAATACGTGGAACAGGAGATGATGGGGAACGAGATCAAGCCTAAGGCCCTAGTAACCTGGGACTATGAGAAATATGGAAAAAAGCCAATACAGATAAATCGCTCCTAGTTTAACCCAAATAAGAGACGATTTAGAGGAAGTTTTTATAGGCCAGGTGGAGTAAGGATCAGAGAGAGAAAATCAAATTCTGATGAAGCATGTCATCGATGTGGCAAGTTCCATGAACCAGCCCGGTGTATAGCAGAGAGGAAATGTTTTGGATGTAGCCAAATGGGACACATAGCGAGGGATTGTCCGAGGAATAGGCTACCGATCCGGGTAACTCTTCCCCAATGACCATAATAAATGCAAGCAGCGGGAGGATGACTGAAACGCCAGGATATCACTAGTTGCCGGTTAAAAAGGAAGATATTCCGAAGACGGCATTTCGAATGAGATATGGTCATTATGAATTCTTGGTAATGTCCTTTGGACTAACTAATGCCCCATCTACCTTCATGGATATGATGAATCGGGTATTTAAACCGTTCCTGGATAAGTTCGTACTTGTATTTATCAATGACGTATTGATTTTTTCCAAGGATAAAGTGGACCATGAGCAACAGTTGAGGTTAGTATTGCAGGTCTTAAGGGATCACAAGCTGTATGCCAAGTTCGGTAAATGCGAATTTTGGTTGGATCGGGTTATTTTCCTGGGACAAGTCGTCACAGAAGATGGAGTATCGGTAGACCCGGCTAAGATAGAAGCCGTAATAAATTGGCCGAAGCCGACAACAATTAGTATTGGCGATAATAGTATTCGCATTAAAAATATGGATGCATTACCTGTATCGGGAAAAGTTTGAGATTTTTACGGATCACAAGAGTCTCAAGTAGTAATTTTCTCAAAAGGAGTTGAATATGAGGTAGCGAAGGTGGTTGGAGCTATTGAAAGATTATGATTGTGATATATTGTATGTGATGCTCTAAGCCGAAAGTTAGCATCGATAGCAAGTTTACAAACTCGAACATGGGATTTATTCGAAGAAATTCTGAATTCTGAGTTTAGTATTGAATTAAATGAGCTAATTGGTATTTTAGCGACGTTAAGAATTAAGCCCGAGGTGGTGCAGAAAATTAGATCTTTGCAACAAGCGGATGAGGGAATCTCGAAAATTTGAGATGAGAGACAACAAGAAAAAAGAAAAGATTCCAATTTATCGGAGGATGGAATCTTTCGATTCCATGGACATATTTGTGTGCTAAATGATAAGAATTTGAAGGAAGAGGTTTTAAGTGAGGCTCATAGGAGCAAGTATAGTATTCATCCTAGAGGTACCAAGATGTACCGGAATCTTTGATGGAATTACTGGTGGAATGGAATGAAAAGGGACGTGGCTCGGTTTGTGGCACGATGCCCGACGTGTCAACGGGTCAAAGCAGAACATCAAAAGCCAGCGGGACTGTTAAGACCCTTGGAGATCCCTAAATGGAAATGGGAACATATAACTATGGATTTTATTCAATGACTCCCAAGGACATCAAGTGGGTATGATTCGATCTAGGTGGTGATTGATCGTCTGACAAAGTTAGCTCACTATATGGCCGTAAGAGTTGACTACCAAATGCAAAGATACGCCAACTTGTACGTTAAGTAGATTGTTCGACTTCATGGTGCTCCTGTGACTATAACTTTGGATCGGGATTCAAAGTTTACATCTAATTTCTGATGAGGGTTGCAAGAAGCATTGGGAACTAGATTGCGGTTTAGCATTGCTTTTCACCCTCAAACCGATGGGCAAACCGAGAGAGTTATTCATATTCTTGAAGATATGCTTCGTGCCTGTGCTATTGAAATTAAAGGAAAAGTTTCCTTTAGTGGAGTTTGCATACAATAACAGTTATCAGCAGAGTATTCACATGACACCGTTCAAGGCGTTATATGGAAGGACCTATAGAACTCCCGTATGTTGGTCTGAGGTAGGTGAAAAGAAACCGACATGACCTGATTTGATTCGGATTACTTCAGATGCAGTGGCGGTGATCCGAGAACGTCTGCGAACGATATAGAGCTGATAGAAAAGTGATGCGGACAATCGATGTCGTCGTTTGCAATTTCAAGTTGGTGACCATGTATTTTTAAAGGTGTCGCCAATAAGAGGGATATCCAAATTTGGTAAGAAAGGAAAACTGAGCCCAAGATACTTTGGACCTTTTGAAATATTGGAAAAGATTGGCGAATTGGCATACCGACTAGCATTGCCACCAAGAATGTCCAATATACATAATGTTTTTCACATCTCAATGTTAAGGAAATATCAGGCTAATCCGTCTCATGTATTGGATCATGGTACGGTGGAGATTGACTAGAGAGTTCGCTATGTGGAAAAGCCAATCAAGATTCTAGTTCGGAAAGAGCAAGTTCTACGGACGAAAGTAATCCCGTTGTTGAAAGTATTGTGACAGCACCATGGAGAAAAAGAGGCAACATGGGAGAGCGAGGCGACAATGAAACAACGATATCCATTTCTTTTTTAATGATGTAAGGAAAGGAACAATTTCGAGAATGAAATTATTTAAGGAGGGAAGAGTTTGTGATACCCCATTTTCATAGTTCTAAATAAACAGGAATTGAACGAAAATGATTACAAAGCTGACTTATACGAAAGGAAGTACCGTATGTTTTGGATTAAGCTTTTAAGTTGCCAAACGGGCCTAAATGTGTGGACGGCGACCCAATGTCGAGAGTTGGATGTGTTTAAAAAAAAATGAAAAGGAGGAATAGCTGGTGGGTTAACTTTTGCTCGGTCTAATTGGGTTGGGTCGCTCGTCCAGTACCTAGGCCAAAAGAAGGGCACTAGGCACCAGCTTACAAGTCTCTTTTTTTTTCTCTCTCTCTTTGGGTGTGGGCCACTCGGGAGAAGCCCAAGAAACCTTCATTCAGCCACCAGACCTTTTTTTTCCAAGCAGTAGCCACACGAATAAAAGAAGACCATCTGCATCTTCTTTTTCACTTACTGCTCTTTTCGTTTTCTCGTGCACCGCGGGATAATTCAATTCATACGGCTTCAATTGTCTAGATGCATATGCGACCACTTTTCCATTCTACATCAAGATACATCCAATACCCTTATGTGAGGCATCACTGTAGATCACGAACCCTCCAGATTCAGACGGTATTGTTAACACAGGCGCCGTAGTCAACCTTCTTTTGAGTTCCTGAAAACTTCTTTCACAATTTTCATTCCATTCACACTTCACATTTTTCCTAGTCAACTAAGTCAAAGGACCGACAATTCTTGAAAATCCTTCTACAAATCTTCTATAGTATCCCACCAATCCCAAGAACGCGACTCAGCCGCCGCCACCCCTAAAGGCAAGTTGAGTTCTAACTCATTTATTAGATTTTGCAATGGGTGTCAGGTCTTGGTGTAGAGCGTCGGGGAGTAACGAGCGAGGCTTAATTAAAAGTTGTGAGTCTGGTCTCCGAAGTTAGTGATTGCTGGTCATAATCGTTACAGGGTGAGTATAGCGGAGAGGAAAATACGTAGATCACGAAAGGGCTTGGTGAGTGAGTCAGGCAGCCATCCGCGAGTCCCATCGAAGCCGAGTACATTTTTTTTCCGTATATGAAGTTCATTCGCGGATCGTTTGAGAAGTTACGTGGAGGGATTGTGACTAACAAAAAAAAAAGGGAATAAGGTTGTGTCAGGTTTAGAGGTGGTCAGAAGTGAGTTCGAGAGACGCGATGTCATGTAATGCGATGAAAGTTCGTCGGAGAGTTTAAGTCTGAAGCTCGAGACAAAGGCTACGATGCTTAGTATTACAACTGATTTTGTGAGTTGCTCTACTTGGGGGTTGTAGCTTCATGGGGTTTTTTTTTTAAGTGCGTACTTTTGTTTATGAAAGGGTGGCCTAGTGAACTAGAGATCTTAAGCTTGATTGGAAGTTTTTTTTTTTTTTAAGATTATTGGTGTGAACTTTTTGGTTGTAACTAAATACCTCATACTAAAGAGAAGAACTATTTATCCTATGATTAGCTCATATTCCTTACGAGGAGTGTGATCTTGAGTATTTACAAAGAGGTTGATATTTTCTTTGCTGAAAGAAACCTAAATTATGCCTCATTATCATGATAGTATGCCCAGTACTACATATCATCTCTATGTCATTAGCAACTACTTAGGCTTGTGGGTTGTTGAAATATAATTATTAGTTACCAAGTCAGTAGATGAAACTGATATGATAAGGTTTGATAGTTGTTGTACTTTATGGTTTGGTCCGGTAATGATGACGATGCAAACATGATTAAACTAGAATTGCTCCTGAAGTTTTATGCATGTGTTAACATATATTACTTGATAATATGCCCTAGTAAGCTATAATTTGTATAGCATAAACATGCATTCATGAAGCTACATCAAGTGAAAGCGAGATGAAGGGGCTTCGCGCCTAATGAGTGATACCCCATAGAGTGTATGAGAAGACCCCGCTGTGTGATCCGGGTAGCCCCGTTGTGTGATCCGGGCGGTTCTACTGTGTTATTTGGACCCGTTTCTGTGGTGGAACGGGACGTTAAAATGAGTGCACGAATACATGATAAGCACTAGTATTATTCAAATATGAGTACATGAATATATGCATGATGAGTGAAATGGTCACGTTGAATGGATTGTTGGATTATTCTCTGTTACCTATTCACTTTACTAAACAGTTTAATTAGTGATTTAGAACTTGACTTGCTGAGTTTTCTCACCCCATTGTTATACATTCTCTTTTAGGTAACATTGGCTAGTTCACCGACCACATTCTATGGGATACCCACGCAAGTCTCTGTGAACGTGAGCCCTACTTGTGTCCTAAATTGCCCGACTTGAATATGGTTCGAGTTACTATCACCTTCAAGGTGAATGGTGGTTTAGACGTGGAGGACTTTTCTCATGTATATGTAGCTGTATACGGCGTTCTAGAGGTCGGCCTAGGTCTTGTGGGCCCGTTACCTTTCGACTATGTGGCGCCTTAGGTGCCAAACTATTAGGGCAATAAGTTAACCATGTACGGCATTAGTTAGAACTTAAGTTACCTGGAAGGCCGGGTTCATATGGGAGTTTTTGTTGGGTTATAGTTGTCTTTTCTTCTATACGGGGTAGGGCAAGCGGCTACTTTTTGGAATGCCACCCGATGTGTTGTCTCCCAGGCTGTGAAAAAAAAGAAGAAGAAAAAGAAAATGATGAACCTAACTTTCGCAGGCCTCCTTTATATATAAAAGGAAGTGCCGTGTTTTGTTTACTTAACTGTTTGTTCTTTTTATTATTGATGAATTACTATAAATCGTTAGTGTATGTAGCGGGCCTAGGACGCTATGGGTTCTAACAGCGTGCCCTCGATTGGCTGTGAATAATCGAAAGGATAAATATTCGAATGAGTTAGAAGACCCCTGTAGAAAGACAGGCATGCCCTTGAACGGCCGTGATTGATCGAATGGATAAATCCCCGGTACGACCCGGAAGACCCCGTAGGAAGACGGGTGTGCCCTCGATCAACCGTGAATGGTCGAATGAATAAATACCCAATAGAGCCGGAAGATCTCCGTGTGAGGACGGGCGTACCATGAGTGGCCATAATAACGAGAGTATGTTTAGAGCATTGTGCACGAGAAAGTTAACATGTGTTCTGACTGCGTTAATTATTTACTATGTTTTATTGCATGCAATGGGTTGTAACATGCAAGGTGCGTGCTAAGGCAAAGCAAAGTTGCCTATGATTATATGATAGCATACTTGTGTATATTGTGTTATATTGCGGGTTCTAAATACATTCGGGCTGAGTTGACCTCCTGATTAAGGCTTAGGAGATAACTTGCTGATATTTGTTCTCATTGTTGTTGTTCCAACTGTTTTCAAACCCCGGAACATGAACTGTCCGGATGATGAGGAGGAGTCGACCCCACAGCCTCTCCCGAGTTATGGTCAAACATGGTGATAGGCTCCGAAGGTTTATCCTTTTTGGGCTGTACTTTTGGTAGAGGAGATAGGTTAACCCAATCACCCCACCCCTTTTTGAGTACGTGGTATAGTAGGAAGCGGCCTCGTGATAGGCATATACATGTAATCTTCCTAGTGTTAATAGTAATTAAATAAGAAGAACTTTTGCTATTTGCTAGCTGCTGTTTTCCTTACGACTATCCCAACTGTATATTTGTCCGTGGAAGTGAATCCCTTCCGCATGCGTTTAATTGAAAGATAAAATTTTAAATTGGTCGGTGGCTCATCATGGAACATCACAACTTAACGACCACGTAAGGATGTTGACGTGCTCGATGGATACTGGGCATGACAAAAATGATCCTATTTGACTGCTATACATTGCTAACATCGGGGAATGGAATAATCGGGAATATCGAGTAAGTGGTCAACCCGCTAAAGCAGCTAAAAATTATACAGTTTTTATAGGTAAGTGGTCTACCTTCACCTTTGACTTTCAACTTTTATGCTAGACTTTCTGTCGATAGTAATATTTGTATTGCAAAAAATATCCAAGTTACTACAAGTGCCATAAGTTGTGTACGATGCTCACTTTAGTATCAAAAGTTTCAAAACAATCACTTAAGTGATTTTTTTTTACAAAACAATCACTTAAGTGCCGACTCTGATTTGCTTACCGAAAATCCTACGTGGCCTTTTTTTTCATTAATATTTTAGCCAACGTGGCTTGCCATAAGTATACGCAGACTTAAACTTAAAAATTAACTAAAAAATAAAAAAAAATTAAACAAAAAAAATAAACTAAATTTAAAAAGGAAAAAGAAAAAGACAAAGAAAAAGGGAACCCTTGGTTTAGGCAACGAGGATGGAGGATGGTCGATGGGGATCACCGAGCCCGGGCCACTGGCCGGCGACCCCCGCCAACTTCAGGCGGGGTCTCGCTCAGCCTTGGTGAGGTTCGACCACGTAGTTCCGGGCGAAGGCGAGGCCTTGCCATGGCTAGCTTCGCGAATCTAGTCGAGGTTGAGGCAGCTTCTTCCTCTTCTTCAAAGCTTGTTTGCCACATGAACACAGCACAATGTAGCTTTTGGTGATGATTGAAAATTAGAGAGATGAAGAGATCGAGAGGAACCACTACATAATGTCGTTCTCATGCCTGGCCATCTCCTTTCCCTTTTCTATTCTCTTCAAGTATGCGGTCTGCAGCCAAAAACAAGCAAACACCAAATTTCAGTTTTGATGACCAAATTCTCCTCCGTGATTCATTGTGTTATAATCGAATGAAAGTAGGGACATCACCTAAAAGCCCTCGCCAATTTCATGCTGGACCCTCTAGATGGGAGCTTCCTGACCAAAAGCTTAGTGCTCTTCTAGTAATTACGGATTTCACTGCATGATTACATTGGATGGTCAATTTCTGGGTGTTGAGTTAGACCCCGACCTCGGCCAGATAGGTGAGGGCAAGGCCTAGCCCAGTGACGGGCCGGTGAGGGTGCGACGGCGGTGGCAAGGGCAATGCAAGCTCCCGCCACCTCAACAAGCCCCTCAACAATTTTTTAGTTTTCAACTTATTTGTCTTTTATTTAAATTATTTTTCAAAATTTTTTTAGCTTAGAAGTCTACGTGGAACTCCATGTGGCCAGAGTTTTATTAAAAACATGCCATGTCAGATAATAAATTTAAATAAAAAGCCACGTATTTCATTTAGCCGGAATTTCTCCGATTTGGCACTTAGTGATTTTTTTTTTCGATTTTAGCAATTAAGTGATCATTTTGAAACTTTTGACACTAAAGTGAGTGTCGTGCACAACTTATGGCACTTGTAATGTACTTCTTCCTGTAATATTGGATCATCAAGTTAATTGTGGGGAAAATTACCAAAACAGTTTTAAACCTATTGCAATTGTCCCAATTCAGTCATAAACCTTGCATTTGTATCAATTCGGTCTATTCGGCCAAATTTGGCCGGTCAGCGCTAATGTGAATGCCAACGCTTACATTGACACTTTTTAATAATATTTAATCAATTTTTTGTGCCAATTTAGTACTTTTTTCTTTTTTTTTAATCTTTCAATTTTTTTCCCTTTCTTCTTCCTCCGGTCATCCACCGGCCTGCGGCGAGCCTTGCTGGCTTTGGATGAGGTTGGGCTCACCCAAATCTGAAGAGGTCGGGCCTCGCCATAGTTGGGTAAGGCGGACCTCGACTAGTAGAGGCGAAGCTTGCCTTAGTGAGAATTGACACTTGCTTGTTGGAACCCATGTCCGAATATCGAGGCTTGCTTGTCGGAACCCATATCGCAATATTGAAGCCTTTGATTTGTCCAAGGTTGCATAAATTTTCAAGAATCATGGCAAATGAAGGAGCTTTCGATCTAAATTTGAAGGGGGAGAGAAAGAAGGCCAAGAAGTGAAGTGTAAATGAAAGTGGGTTTGGCGAGATCGATGGGTGAGAGATCGCAGTAAGAGAAAATGAGAGTGATTTGATGAGGTCGGCGTCACCATAGCTAGGTGAGTGGGCGAGGCTCGACCTTGCCTAGCGACAGCGAGGCTCGCCCTCGTTAGTGGCCAATAGGGTCGAGCTTCGCCAAAGGTCGGCATGGTCGACCTCGTTGGCCCTCGCTTTTGACCGATTGCTTGTAACAACCGGCTAGAGGAGGAAGAAGAAGGGAAAAAATGAAAGAGAAAGAAAAAAAAAATCGAAAAAATTTAAAAAAATTATCTACGTCAGCATCGACCGACATTCATGTTAGTGCCGACATATCAAAGTTGGCCGGATAGACTGAATTGGCATACATGTAAAGGATTTAGAACTAAATTAACAAAAAAATGTTTAGGATTTAATTGATACAATTGCAATACACTTGAAACATAGTATTGGATCATCTAGTTAATCGTGCATTGGGCCTTCATTTGCTCTAATTTGTTGAGGTGGGACATGGATCTTTGTAAGTGATTTGTATCTTCTCTTGGTTGAATTTGTGCATAGATATTGACTATGTCACGAAAAATAAGTGATTTGGACAACTTATGGGCTGCGTATGGTAACGTTTCCGTTTCCGAAACAACTTTTGGAACATGAACACTTTTTTCTATTTACGTTCACGGCAACGATTTTTTAGACTAGAAACGCTTTGGTAATCGCAAAAAAATTATGTTCCCATAATAAAAAAAAGAATAGAAACGCATTTGGTAACTGTATAAAGTTTCTCTTCCTTGAGTAAAAAAAAAAAAAAAAAAAAAAAAGAAACGTGTTTAATAACTGAAAAAAAAATTGTCCCTAATTTTTTCATTTAATTAAGGGGACTATATATATTAAAATTAAGATGTCTTTATCTTTTTAACTTACTAAATCAAATTCAATCTGATTTGTTCAATTTACTAAATCAAATTAGATCAATATATATATATATATATATATATATAAGTAATTTATGCATGATTTATCAAATTACGGTATGGACAAGATCAACTATAAAATAAAAAAAAAACTAAAAGATAAGCCAAATTGAAATTGGACAACAAGAACATCAAATATGTTTTATATATGAAAAATTATAATTATGAGTCACACATATATGTTCCCAAGTACTTAAAAATATGATTACCTTTAAACGGGGACTCCTAGAAAAATATTAATTGCACTTTGAGTGAAATTGGGGACTAAAATGAAAAATATTTGTGCATTTAGATTCTTTTAGTCCAATTGTACAATTTTTCCAAACATGAGGACTGAAATGAGATGTAGGGTATCAACGTCTCATGTCGTGACTCTAAAAGTAAAAAATTTTGGCTAAAATGATTTAAAATGAAATTTTTTAGTCAATTTATGATTATGTTCAATGAAGAGGCATGTAGTCCCAAACTGAAGTTTTAAAACTGTAAGACGTCAAAATGAAAATGGAATTAAAATAAAAAATGGACTATTTTTGCGCATTTTTCTAACCACGAATACTATTTTTCCTGATTTTTGACTATTTTTATAATTAAAATAAACTCCAAAAAATGTCAAAAATTACAAAAGCATTTTTTTTTTTGGTGCAAAATTGGTTCCTAAGGCTAGGCCAAAGCTTCCAAGGTTGATTTTGTAATTTTATGAATAATTTTAGTATTTTTAATTAATTTTCTAAAATAAAATGATAAAAAATCATATGTCAACATCGAGCAAGAACAAAAGAGAAGAGTGTGTTAAAAAAAATTGTTCCCGATTTTTTTTAAAATATTCCAAATGTGTTTCTAAAAAGTGTTCTAGGAACATAGAAGCAAGTTTTTTTTTTAATGCTCTAAAAGTGTTTTTGTTTCTCAAAAGGGTTCCTGGAATATTTTGGGAATACTTTTTTACTATACGCGTTTACGGAGTAGTACCTTCAACAGCCGTTAGAATAAGCTTATGGGCCTCATCTTGCGTTCTAATCTTTCCCAAGTACTAATAGCATCTAAATGGATATAATTATAGGAAATTAGATTATTTGGAAGATCCCAAAGTCACAAGGTCAAATATGATTTTTCGCAAAATAAACGGAACCATTATTTCCTTGATTTTCACTTTGCTGACAGTGGAGGAGGCTTGCACGAAGTGTTTGCCCAACAGATTGTGCGATTGCCTCTCCCACTCATAACAATTGATTAGCTAAGTTTCTACCCAAAAACCTCTAAACAGACCGATACAATTAAGGGTGATCTGCTCGAGGATGAATTAGTCACTAGCCCTATGAGCTCACGTTCTTGAAGATTGAAATCGAGAATCGAATAGATCGGCCGGTTATTTAAAGTGAAATGGCAAGTCTATGTATAATCACCCAGGTCTTCCAGTGAAATGGCCACCATTAATTGTTGACAGACGCCCACCGCATATATCTGTTAATGATGAGTCTTTACAGACTTTGGACATAAGAGCTTTTACTTTGTTTAACCTGTTGTGGAGATATGAAATTCATCCTAAAGGAACGGATCTGCCTTTATTCTCCGTGAACCAATCACTTGTTGTTCATGTCTTTTCAGCGAATGCATTGAAGATTCGCCGTTTCACACGCCGCACTAGCAAGAACTGAGAATCTGATGAAGCGCGACCTTTTCTTTATTATTCTTCCTCCCCCAGTCATGGAGTTCATGCATGTATTCGTACACCCAACAATGAGGGAGACGGCGATCTACTTGTCCGATTTTTCTAATTGGAAACCCTTGTATTTAAGCAAAATATCTATTGAAGTCCATTGAGTATGAAATTTGGCCAAATCCAACTGGCCTGGCTGTCGTCGTAAGAAGCCGAAGAGTAAGGACGTGGACACAATGGATGATTTTTTCTTTTTTAATCGTCCGACCAATTCACTATCCACGATGGGTGTTTACTCAAGAAATATTTGATTCACGAGACACTACGGGGTATTTTGACAGCCACGTCAGTTGGATTTGGCCGAAATTTATGTCGGAAGAATTTTATTAGAAAAACTGGAAAGAATAAGAACAGTAAAGACCACCCACCTGTGTGGCGCCGCTGGTTCTCGCACTCTTCCTCTCGCAAAAGATCGAGTGTTCGAATCCCAGGGGCATCGCAAGGGGACTTATCCGGTGGCACGTGTGTGGTGGCTAGCACGTGTTGCCCCCAGGGTTTACTCCCCGGCTGCCGGCCGTGCGAGGGTTCCCTGGGTCATAAAATAAAAATAATAATAAGAACAGTAAAGAGAGAGAGGGAGGCAGCCTTAATAAAGTATATACGTCCGAAGCTTTTTGACCAAATATTTAAACGGGTGTAATGAGCCAAAGTCCAATAAACTGATGCTATTGAATCCACCTGCATAGATTTATCGGGGTGGGGGGAGACGACTTATTTACACGAAGGCCAACAATTTCTGTTCCTGGATTCATTTTCTTAGGTGTTTATTCCTACATGCCCCACCTCGACTCCGTATATCTTGTTCTTCAAGCTCTGCGAGACCAGTACCTCGAAATTAGCTTTGACAGCACCTGCCAACTCGTGGACGTGACATCTCCGCGCCGTGCAAAACACTTCCTTAACTCCTCCGATAGATGTCCAGCCGGTCCACAGTGAGGGTCACGATGAGCCATTATGAATAGCCTGAGCTTCTTCATCTTCTTGAACGAGTCTGCATTCAAGATCAAGTCTTCTACATCAATCTTGTCTAGTTTAATTCCTTCAATCGCATCTGTTCCCTGTTTGAGTGAAAATAAAAATCAATTATGCCTGTCAAAGAAACAAGAAGCCTAATTTTAAGAATAATGTTTGAATTTGTATTAAAACCGTGCTAGTCTATAACAACAGCAGTTTCTAAATGAAGATATATTCATCTTACGAGGAAAGGAGAGACAAGAGGACTTATATTAGGTTATAAACCGTCCGTACGACAATAAACACTGTCATTTTAAAGAGAAAATTGACAAAGCACGCAATAAAGATCCCAAACCCTAGTTTCTTGCTCAAAACCCTAATCGCCAAAAACAAAAAATTCGCATATGTTTCTCTCCTAGTCATGCAATATAAAGTTCTTTAGATTCCATGTAATTGCGAAGTCCACAAAAGGAAGATATACGTATATGATGTTCAAATTAACTTTTATTTTTTGGGATAAGCTTGAACTTTTACCGAGTTTTGCCTAACCACTTGTAGAGCATCCTCATGACGCCATATTCTGCTTCGTTTGCTAGGATTTTCAGGGCACTCTTGGATCACAATTTGTCTACCCATTTCTTGAAGCAAATCATGCATCCATATCTTATTATTTTCATCGATGTATATGAGCGACTTTTGGATTAGAACCTCTATACCACTATTGGCATGGATACCGCAAAAGGTTAGGGACTTGATGATCTCTTCTTTGTCATATCTATTAAGAAAACATGCGATGTCGAGAAAGATCGTCCTCTCATTGGCCTCTAAGCCATCGATAGCGATCCTGAGTATATCATGAACCTTTCCTTGAGGGATTTCTTTCAGTCGATCGAAAGTTCCTTGCCATTCTTTGATGCTTTTACTGCTCAAGAAAGAACCCATCACAGTGAGAACCAAAGGAAGCCCTTTGAAAATATTGGTGAAACAATTTGAGAGCATCTTATAATCACTTTTGGGATATCTTTCTTGGAATGCATTTCAACTGAAAAGCTCGAGAGCTTGATCATCCTTTAGCGCTTTTACCTTATAGATTTCCCCGTGAAGACCGATTAAGGTTTCTTCGTGTTGAGGGATCAAAATGATTCTACTTCCCAAGCCAAAGTTTATTGCCCCGATCAGGTGGCTCAGTGGCACCAACAACCCTTCAACATCATCAAATACCAGCAAAACCCTCTTGTTACGAAGCTTACTTCTCATGAAGTTCATTACTTCATGAATATCATCACCAAACTCCAAAACTCCATCACCGAGAATGTCACCAAAAAGGGTCTTCTGCATTTTGGAGAGGCCATCTTGGCTCGATATGTCCTTAACATTTGCGAGAAAGCAACTCCGATCAAATTGATCTGCAATGCGGTCATACAAAGCTCTTGCAAGTGCCGTCTTACCTATTCCGCTAGCTCCCGAAATTCCCACAATTCGGACCTCCTCAACCTCTAATTGGAGTAAGGAGTACAAGGCTTGTACTCGAGAATCTAACCCAACCGGATGGAAAGCAAGCAGATCCGTGCCTGAGCAGCTAAGTCTTCTTGAGATTTTCTCCACAATGGATTGGATGAATTCGGCTTCAAGTCTGCAAATTGTCAACAACTAAAGGTGTGACTCGTTATTCGCACTAGTAAAAGATGAAGAAAAGATCACTCAGATGACATCTAAATTTAATAATCAATATAATAGAATTTAATGGAATGTAAGAGGTTGACATGTGCTTCTAATAGTGGCCCATCTCCCCCTCTTTCATGTTGGATTTTCCTTAACTTTTCTCCTTCTTATCGTTTTTTAAAATAAAAGGGAAAAACTCTTTCTTCTACTCTCAGTTAATTGGAATGACACATATCTTTATCTGCCCCTTTTCAAAATATTACTATACTTTTTCCAAAAATTCATGTCCAATATGAGGATAAAATATTCAAACATGTCTCCCTCCACTTTTAACGTAAAACATTTCAATACTTCCGACAAAAAAGAATCCCAATATGACATGTCGACAATAAAATATGCTATTAGAACTACTGAACAAAATATCCATGAAAATTAATGACTTTTAATAAAGACCCACGTAGTTGATGAAGAGTTTTAGTCTAATAACATGCTAATGTTAATTGAAATTTGACTCAAGATTTTATCTAGTCAAAATTAAACACCAAAAAATTACTTCGTGTGGTGAGAATTAGTATAGCCACCATGGAGAAGAATATTTATGACTATTGCATCCACTATGGAAAAGAATATGCGATGATTGGAGAGTCAGAGCCATACACCCATGCGAGCTTCATCTTATGCTTATATAAATTTCTAAATAAGTCAACATATAAAATGTTCGCCGATGCAACAATCAAGTATACTTCAAGAGTGATTTCCGTTAATCTATATCATAAGCCTTTTCTCCATGCATAGCATGGTTCTGTTAGGCTAGTATTCTGGTATTATAATCAGCGGAATAATCTAAAACATCACCCGCAATTGACTTAATTATGAACAGTTTCATGAAATACGTTTTAGGTTCTATTGATAATTGTCTACTTTAGTTTCGGAATAGGACTGACATTTTGCAAATTTAAATCGTCACAACACATAAACATATTGATATTCAAGGGATTAGCACATTTCGAGGAATTCTGCATGTGGATCATTGAAGTTTCAAGATATCTCATGCTCATTGGCTTCTTTTCTTGAATTTGAATTCTCCCCTTTCTTTTGGATCAATAATGTCTTTGGATTCGAATTGGGGCGCCTTTGCATATTTCAGCCCTGGATTGACTTGTTAGGGTTTGGGATATTTCAATTGCGGACGTTGCCCTAAAAAAAAATGCTATATTTGAGGTCAACATTCTAAAGATTGCAAATTTTCGTTATGCATATATGTACATAATGTTACATATACATAATAAACAAGAGAAAATCGTCTGGCAAATCATGTAACGATTGAAAAGAAGAGGGATAGAAACAGGCTGAAGAAAAACATTCTCTATGCTCACCATAAGAGAGTTTCTACAATAGAAAGTTTAATTGCCAAAAAAGGAAATAATATAGAAATTTGAGAGAGAGAGAGAGAGAGAGAGAGAGAAGCTGGAGGCTGAACTTTCTTCTAAACCCTAGGTAGGTACCATAGTCCACAAAATACAAAGATTGATAACTTATTTTTTCCCCTTTGGTGCCCTCGGAGGAGAGATCATTCCGTAGTGGAGAGTTTTAGCGGTGAAGGGAAGGGTTGCATCACAGCTAGGGTTTACCCAAGAATGGCATGGAAGATGCCGGACTTGCCCATTTTCGTTCTCTTTGATATGTACGAAAAGAAAGCATGGGACTTCTGATAAAAATAAAAATAAAAACTATAGGAAAAGAAGCTCATATGCTTTGGAATTCACCCCCTTGTATGTTTTCAACAACAAAACTCAGTGAGGGAAATGATGCATGAAGGCAATGGGCGACGGCGAAAATCATTGTTCTCTAGGGAATTCTATAAGCTTGAGGGAAGAAGTGAGGAGAATGAACTTGTTTGTTCGTTCAGTTATCAAAAAACAATATGGAACGAGGGTTACAACTGGCAAGCTTGGGATATCCATCAATTCGTTTTCTCTCCTTTAACGCTTAACAGATGGTTATCTATCATTTTATTTAGAGACTTCTAATTTCCTTATCTAGTAAAAGGATTCCGAACATTTACACATACTCCTGCTGCCCCTAGACCAAGGATGGAATCTTAAGAGTAAGTTTTGTCATTTCAAGGACAAATTAAGTAACTTCCCTTAGGAATACTCTCAAGAAAACCCGTAAGAGAGAAAGTACCTGTTTCCAAGAGACCAACCGGTGAGATTGCCAGCTTTTCGAAGAGCGTCTCTCCACTTCCGGACCTTGTGCCTGAAACCCTTTTCGCTTTGCCCAATCTGCTTGAATGGTCCGGACTGCTCACGCATCTCTCTGGGGTCGACGCCCACAAAAATGAGGAACACCAGCTGGCCTTTCTTTTCCTTGCACTCAAGGATCTTGTCCAGCTCGTCCAGGCACCACGGTGAGGAGGCAAAGGTCCGAGAGATCACCACAACGGCACTCCTCGACCGCTCAATCGCTTCGTTGATTGCTGGCGCGATCTCTAGCCCTCTTTCCAGGCTGTGGTCTATGAAGACCCTTATTTTGTTCCGCTCGAGAGCGTCGTGGAGGTGGCTCACGAAGTTGCGGGTATCGGCCTGTTTATAACTGATGAACGTGTCGTGAACCCAGCGAGGGATGGAGGCAGGGGGAAAGTAGAGTTGTGGCCTGGCTGTCAGGCTATGCTTGAGAGAAGAGGAGTGGAGTGGAGAGGAAGGGAAAGAGATGGGAGGGGATTGAGATTGGAATTGCGAGGTTCTCTTGTTCAGGAGGCTTGGATACAATGGAGGAGGAGACAAAAGAGGGGAAAGCTTGCGCATGAGCTGGCCAAATTGGTTCATCATCTTACTGGAAGTCGCCATTGAAAGACAATCAAAGCAGAGAAAGAGCTGTACCAAGTTCATTCACAGGGCAAGCTCCCCTGGACCTTATTTATAACTGAAATTCAAATTCTGAGCGAGTTCTCTCTCTCTCTCTCTCTCTCTCTCTCTCTCTGCTTTTGTCCATTTGCTCCAACTTGACGTGTCACGTTGATCACTCTCCATACAAATTGAGATACTTTTCCGTGAGACACGGCCATATGTTTTCTTGGAAAAATGAACCGCACGAGCGTGCAGCTACCGGTAGAATCTCAAGCGAATCAAAGTAGAATCATTTTGTGTCTTCTAGTCCTCAATCTAACTTATTTGGTGTGGCTGACCTAAAATTTTCTCAATCTTAAGTTAATGGGCTACAATTTTTAAACCTAACTCAGACTCTCCTAAGTCCATACCAACTCGATTTATGGTTCTAAGTGTTTAACATGCAAATCAATTTCATTCGAAATTGCCATTAATCCGTTTATAGTAAGTTGACTAGACACCTAAGTAAAATAACGGGAGGATTATCTTATGCCTGTGAACCAGAGACGGGAAATTGATTACGCTAAATTTCTTTAAAGCCTTTTCAGTACCATTGAAAAAATATTTTGCTGGCAATCTGGATTCATTTTAGGACCTAATTCCTAACATGTGAAAAATGTACATGCGGGTGCATAATCATAAAATAAACACCCAATAATCAATGCTACGAATTGGTATTGATCTCACTTGTAAACTAAGAGTATCCTGAAAATCTAATTGGACAACAAAGGTTATGGGATATCTTTACCATCACAGAACGAGTGGAAAATGATATTCAAAACCAAAGGGAGTATCTATAAGTAGCTAATTACGTCATCCGTTCTTTGTAATGTTTTGAGTACTTTCATAATGCTTATGAATGAAGTTCTTCGCCATTTTATTTGTCACTTTGACGTTGTCTACTTTGACAATATTCTCTAACAAGTGTCCAATTTCTAAAATCGATCCTATCAACAATGCAAGAAAGTAATGAAAATTCGCACAATACAAGAATTTACGTGGTTCGGCAGGGGAGATGTTCCGCCTATCTACGTCCATAGGGAGATGAGATCTGTTTCATTAATAACGTAGAAAAGTGTACAACCGCTCTTTCTCACACCCTCCCTCTCTTTTTTGGAGACCTATTTTGCCCTAAACATATATAGCGAAACCCTACATGGTACAAATTACAAAATTGCCCACATAGCCTAAAATATTTAACTTTCCCATATAAATCATTCTCCGATCGAACATAAAACACCTCTGGCAGCCCGGGGGCGCTGCCCCTGTGACCCCTGCCGAGGCGGTTCCCCCAGACCCCCGCCCGCTCACCGGGCAGCGGGACCCTCGCGCTGTCTAATCATCAAGGGGCCTTTCGGAACCGCCTCATAATCTCTTGGATAACATAATACAAAACATCAACCTCAACAATCTCCACTTTGGCTTGGATTACGTAAAGCCACCTATGAAAGAATATGAAATATAGATGTCTTCATCCCCGTACCACCATAAGAGGTACACTCCCGCACTCATTGAGTGCGTCCCTCACCTTCAACAGTGAGTTATATTAATTGAGCCCAAATAGGACCCAAACTTCTCAATAGTGATCGGCCTAGTAAAACAATCTGAAGGATTGTTATTCGTGTGAATGTTCCTCAAGTGAATGCTGCCATCCGACACAAGCTCCCTAATTTTGTGAAACCTCACATCTATATGTTTTGTTCTTGCATGAAACACTTGATTCCTGGCAAGATGTATGGCACTCTGATTGTCACAATGTAACACCGCACCCGCTTGCTCTAAACCCAACTCACGAACCAACCCAATCAACCAAAGCCCTTCCTTAGCAGCTTCTATAATTGCCATGTACTCTGCCTCTATAGTAGACAATGCAATTGTGGATCGGAGCATCGCCCTCCATGAGATAGGTCCACCAGCTAATGTAAAGACATATCCCGTAGTAGACCTCCTCCTGTCTAGGTCACCAGCAAAGTCTGAATTAACATATCCCGTTAGCTCCTTCGAATCTCTGTCGCGATCGAACATAATACCCAAGTCTGCAGTTCCGCTCGGATATCTAAAGATCCACTTGACCGCATTCCAATGCTCCTTCCCTGGATTACTCATGTATCTGCTAACAACACCGACTGCATGAGATAAATTTGGCATGCTACACACCATAGCATACATGAGACTCCCAACTGCGCTAGCATAGGGAACTTGAGACAGCTCTTCAATCTCCATGTTTTTTGGGGCATTGCTGTTCGGATAACCTGAAGTGGCTAGCTAATGGTGTCCTCACTGGTTTAGCCTTATTCATGTTGAAATGCTCAAGCACCTTTTCAACATACCTCTTTTGAGATACCCAGAGTTTACCCGCACTTCTATCTCTATGAATTTCCATACCAAGGATCATCTTAGCAGCACCAAGATCCTTCATCTCAAACTTATTATTCAACAAGGACTTTAAAGAAACAATATCATACATATCCTTAGCAGCAATGAGCATGTCATCAACATAAAGCATCAAAAGAATAATCGAATTATCATTTGACACTTTAAAATAAACGAAGCAATCATACTCACTTCTTGAATAGCCAATTTTTACCATAAAAGAGTCAAAACGCTTGTACCATTGTCTCGGAGATTGCTTAAGGCCATAAAGTGACTTCTTAAGCGGACAAACGCGATCTTCCTTTCCTGGCACTTTGAACCCATCAGGTTGCTCCATGAAAATTTGTTCCTCCAAGTCTCCATGAAAAAACGCCGTCTTCACATCCAGTTACTCCAGCTCAAAATCAAACATGGCTACCAAGGCAAATAGAACCCGAATGGAAGTGTGCTTTACTTTTGGAGAGAATATTTCATTATAATCCACCCCTTCCTTCTGTGCATATCCTTTAGCTACAAGTCTAGCCTTGTAACTTAGCTGCTCATTCTCGGACATTGCCTCTTTCTTGCGAAAGATCCATTTACACCCAATGATCTTTCGCCCTTTAGGTTTCTCCACAATCTTCCAAGTCCTATTTTTCTATAAGGATTCCATTTCTTCCATCATAGCTGACATCCATTTATCACTATCCGCATCGGATATCGCATCCCGATAGGAAGATGGATCACCTGTACCTCTTGTGAGGGCATAAGCAACCATATCCTCAAACCCGTATCTCACGGGTGCTTTGTGAGTACGTTTTCCTCTACATTCTGCGATGGTGTAGGTATCTTCTATTGTCTCCAGTGATTACGGTGAGTTCTTGAATGATTCCCTTTCTCCCGCTATTTCTAGTTCACCTAACTCCACCTGCACAACAGATTCTTCTTCACTTCTGCCATCTACATGTGAACTGTTACTTGCCTTCACCATGTCAAATTCATTAAAGACAACGTCTCTACTAACCACGGTCTTCCATGCATTTGGATCCCATAGCTTGAATCCTTTCACACCTTTCTCATAGCCAAGAAAGATGCATCGCTTAGACTTTGAGTCTAACTTGGAACGATGTCCATTTTGTACATGAACATAGGTTGGACAACCAAATACTCTCAAACCGGAATAGTCAATCGGATTACCTGTCCATACCTCCTCAAGAACTCTGCATTCAATGGTTGTAGATAGAGACCTATTAATGAGATAGCATGCCATATTAACCGCTTCTGCCTAGAAACTTTTACTCAGCCCTACATTCAGCCTCATACTCCAAGCCCTTTCCAAAAGTGTCATGTTCATCCTCGCCTACACCGTTTCTTTGTGGTGTATCTGATGTTGTGAAGTGACCCGTGATCCCTTCAGCTATACATAGTTCTAGGAATGGTATGTACCTGTATTCCCCTCCGTTGTCCATTCTCAAGCACTTTAGTTTCTTTCCTGTCTGCCTTTCTACTCTAGCCTTACACTCTTTGAATTTGGAGAAGACTTCATTTTTTTGCTTCATGAAGTAGACCCGGACTTTCCTTGAGTAATCATCAATGAAGGTCACAAAATATTCGGCTCCACCTTTTGATTTGATCGATGCGGGGCCCCATACATCGCTGTGTACATAATCAAGTACATCCTTGCTCGTATGCTTTGCAGTTCTGAAACTAACCCCGCTCTATTTCCCGAAAACGCAGTATTTGCAGAAGTTTAATTTGCAGCTTTTGACACCTTTAACAGCTTCCTTTTATGAAGCTCCATCATACCCCTTTCACCCATATACCCTAACCGCATATGCCACGGATGAGTGTCATCTGTATCGGACTTTGCGGTTGTAGTCACGGATGCTCCACCTGTTATTGTACTCCCTATGAGCCTATATAAACTTTCAATCAACTCTCCTCCTTTCATGACAACCATAGCTCCCTTGATGACTTTGAGAGCTCCACTTGCTACTGCGTACTTGCAGCCATTCACATCAAGCGCACCCAAAGATATCAAATTTTTCTTTAGATCTGGAACGTGCCTTACATCCACCAAAGTTCTTACTATACCATCAAACATTCTGATTTTAATAGTCCCTATTCCAATGGTTTTGCAAACCGCATCATTCCCCATTAGAACAGATCTGCCACTATATAACCGATATGAATCAAACCAATCCCTATTCGAGCACATGTGATAAGAGCATCCAGAGTCTAAAATCCATGAATTAGATAACTGATTCTTACCCGATGATATAGAGAGAACATCTCCATCATCGCCGCCCGAGCTATCAGCCACACTTGCTTGATCAAAAGTTTTCTCGTGCTTCTTCAAGTCTTCCTTTCTCTTATAACAGTTTCTTTTCAAATGGCCTTCCTTTTTGCAATAATAACAAGAGAATTTTGTTTTACCCCCTCTTGATTTCGATCGACCCTTATTCCCGGATCCCCACTGGATTGTTCTCCCCCATTCCTACTCCTTGACTTTTCCAATGAGACCCTTACCATGTACAGTAGCACCGTTAACCCTCTTTCTCGTATCATTAGATAATAGGGCAGCAGTGACCTCATCCGTCTCAAGCGTCTCTTTTCCATAAAAGAGTGTTGCCACCAGATGATCAAAAGATGCTAGTAGCGACGATAGTAGTAATAAGGCTTTGTCTTCATCTTCCATTGAAACCTCCGGACTTGCAGATTTACTCGGAATCTGATTGAACGTGTTGATGTGTTCTAACAGATCCGAGCCTTCCTCCATTTGTAGAGAGTATAACTATTTTTTCAAAAAAAGTTTGGTCGTTAGGGACTTGGTCATATAGATGCTCTCAAGTTTCGCCCTGCACTGCGAAGGCGACTTGAGATCCACCACATACTACGTAACCTCATCGGATAGGTTCAATCAAATGGCGCTTACCGCCCTTTCCTCCATCTCCGCCCAATCTTCATCACTCGTTTCTGGTTTCTTCCTTTTCCCCAATAGCACTTTCGACAAGCCCTACCGAATCTGAAGATCCATCATTCTTCGTTGCCAAAAAGTGAAGTTGTTCTTTCCATTAAACCTCTCGATGTTGTACTTGACACTCAAATCCTTTCCTTCCATCTTGATAGCTTGCCGAACCTGGCTCTGATACCAATTGTCGAATTTATAAAATCGATCCTATTAACGATGCAAGAAAGTAATGGAAATTCGCACAACACAAGAATTTATGTGGTTCAGCAGGGGAGATGTTTTGTCTACCTACGTCCACGGGGAGATGAGATCTGTTTCACTAATAACGTAGAAAAGTGTACAGCCGCTCTTTCTCACATCCTCTCTCTCTTTTTTGGAGACCTGTTTCGCCCTAAATATATATAGCGAAACCCTACATGGCACAAATTACAAAATTTCCCACATAGCCTAAAATATTTAACTTTCTCATATAAATCCTTCTATGATCGAACATAAAACGCCTCCGGCAGCCCAAAGGGGCTGCCCCCGTGACCCTCGCCTACTCACCGGGGAGTGGGACCCCGTGCTGTCCAATCGTTACGGGGCCTTTCGGAACCGCCTCATAATCTCTTGGATAATAAAATACAAGACATCAACCTCAACAACAAGAGCAAGGAAGAGCATTGTATCACTTCGGACGATCTATAACATCTTGGGAAAACAAAAGCTCTATGTCAAAATGGAAAAATATCAAATCTTCTCTCTAAGCATCATATTCCTTGGCTATGTGCTTTCCAAAGATGTGATTTCTGTAGACCAATCCAAGGTGGAGGCGAACAGACGTGGCCAATTCCAAAATCTACTTAAGATGACAGGAGCTTTGATGGTCTTACATCTTTTTATTGTTAATTTGTTTTTTTTTCTTTCTTTTCGGAATCGACAATTTGTTAGAGGTTAATTTTATCACTTAGAGGGGAGTGAATAGGTAATTACAATGAACTTTAGAAACCAATGTAGAATTTAAACGATTAAACTCAAGGTTCAATTCGGAGTCCGAGTGAGAGCAATATCTAAGATGTTGTCAGAGTTAGTAATGTACACAATTCAACTATCAAATAAAATGATAGTGGTTTGGCTTTCTTCAAGCTTATGTCCACTTCTTTATGCTGGCAGCCAATCGGCTAGATTCCACTAATGAATATCTTAAAAGTTACAACTCAGCGATGATTCTCAAGTGAATAGACTTCTCGTCTATTACTCACACACTTAAATGAAATCCTCTAAGTATTACGGTGTTTGGATCAAGAATATATGAAGGACGTGAAGCACTCTTGAACTTTGAAATTTAATAATCTGGATTCTCATACTCTCTTCATCCTTGAGGTCTTCTTTTACACTCCGTCATGTCCAAACTAGCCGTTGCAAGGTATTATTTTAGTGCGTTGCATATGAAATACGCCCACGGAACTTAAGTTTTGCGACAAGGTCTAAGCTTGTTAATTAGCATTTGAGCTTGTTAAACATATTCAATCATGTGTAACTATTCTTTAACAATAGAATAGGCTTTAGGATAGTCCGCAAATAGTATTTTATTGCCTTAACTCAGATATTAGAGAATATATGATTGTTTTGTCAACTTCAAAATTAATTAAGGGTTTTTCTCAATAGATTTGTGAAGAACTTTAGCATCATTATGGCACCTATTATGGAGTGCATGAAGAAAAGATCTTTCAAATGGTCCAAAGCCTTCTATAATTCATTTGAAGACACAAACAAAAGTTATGCAAGTATCCTATTATTGGCCTTCCAAATTTTGAGAACATATTTGAAGTGGAATGTGATGCAAGTGGAGTTGGCATAGAGGCTATTGTTACTCACATCCAAAAACCTCTACCGTATTACAATGATGAAGTTGACAAGGACATTTGTATTGATATTTTGAGGAGATAGCAAGTATCTTCAAGAAAATCGGGAACATTGATTAAGAAAAGGTGGTGTAATCCTTTATATCTTGATGGTGAACTTTAAGTGTTCTATCCTCAGCTTGTGTAGTAATCTCTTATGTCTTGGTGGTGAGCTTTTCTATCCCAATATTCTTTTTTCACAATAATACCAAACAATTTCGTTTGTCAAACATGTTAAGTAATCACACCCAGTCTCACCAAGCATTACATCCTTAAAAAGCCCAAATTGCCAAAAACAAATAGAGAAGAAAAATGCAAGGCCATTGTGAAGAAAGGATCTGGTATATACTATTGTATAAGATGTACTATTTATTATCACAAGACTAAAGACTTCTTTTTTTTGTCTGGTTCTATCCTATTTTATTCTATTATACAAGTCGCACTATGTACGCTATGTAACGAGTGCGGATTGCGAAAACCCGCTCCCTCCTCACGCATCCCCACTCCACTCCTCACCCTACTTGATAACCCTAAGGGAAATGCCTCCCTGGCACTATCGGGGAAGATACAATCTCAATTGTAGATTCACACGCCATCATCGCGTGTTTTGCATAAAGCACTCAATGATTGGGCTATTGTGTGGTCGAAAAAAACCGGCAATCTTGTTAGATTGTCGGATTAGCGGTTTTCATAACCCTAAATGCTGAAAATTAAAAAATTCAGCACTTGATAAAATTAAGCTTGTTTGCTTAATTATAACTAACAATGATTTGAACAATGCAATTAAGTGAAAAAAATCCCTTAATGGGATAAGTAAGGAATAAATTACTAATATTCTTCTCTTTTTGTCAAGTATAAATTATTGTTGAAGTATATTTTATGGATATTGGAGATTTCCCTATTAGAGGATATTCTTAGGGATATTCTTAAATATTAGGGATATTATTTGATATTTCATAATTTCCTATTTACTTGTTAGAATAGATTATTTCCTTTCATATGTATATTCTTCGGGTATAAACACCCTTCTCTAATAAAGCGTAATAACATGCCAAATGAGTAAAGATGTAGTTTTTACTGATTCCACCACTCTTGAAGATTTTAGAATTATTTTACATGGTATCAGAGCCACCAAGCGAGAAGGAACCAAACTAAGCCTGTAATGAATAGGGACATCCTAGGGCATCATCTGATACTAACGAGCTCTGCTTTAGGCTATTACTATAGATAATAGTAGATGGCGCATGCGGAAGCTTACTGAATTATAAACAATCAACGGTCATACAAAATCACACGAGTGCATGTGAATGTTACGTAGGTACGATGCCTAAAGGGGTATGCCCTTATCGATTTGCTAAAACTGAATAACATGTATCATGTAGCACACATAAGCCACGCATTTCAAAAACAACTATTTTAATATAATAGATATCCATTTGATTACATCTGCCCTTCAATTAAACAAACCCACAAATACACTAGGAGGATTAAAAGTTAAGGTTCTACTCCCAAGTACTAACACCGACGGCATGCACCATCACCATCACCATCCTCGAAGCCGATGGTGCCTAGATGTCTAAAAAGAAGGTAACAATGAAGGATTGAGCCGAAACTCAGCAAGTAAAACATCTAACCAAACGACTAATTATTCAAATGCCATTCATTCAGACGAGGACTAGACAAAATAGCACACACCACAAATGCAAATCAAAAGCACACATGTAAAGGCCACAGTTAGTCAAAATTCCTTTGAAGTCGACATTCGAACTATGAAACTTCACCAATCACTCCTCAAGGCCCACAGCCAAACCTTCTTCTTGGCTCAATCCTTATTTCACGTCCTATCGACAACGAGTCAAGTAGTTCTTATATAAATTCAACTCCTTCGAAATCATATGAGTATACTAATGTGAACAAGATCAAGACGCAAAATAAATTAGACAATTAACCACATTCCATCTTAAGCTCACGGCCATACACCCACTTGTGGGTTCCAAATTCATTTCAATTTGTCATTAATCTAAACGATCAGCTCGTATTCTTGAGTTACCCATGACCCGGAGAAACTATCTCAAGCAACGGATTGTTCGTACCAACTTGTTTTCCTTTCATGTATGAGTTACATCTTCGTGCCATACCCATTTCCGAAATCACTCAAATCACTAAAACAAATAGTCATCGAGCTAGATAATAGTTAGGATAGAAGAGTTACTTGCCTTAAGATTGCGGACGAAAAAAAGGGAACCAGATTCATCGATGGAATGAGCTCAAACTGCTCCCTTCGTTACTTGGTGGATAGCGGTCGAGAAAGGGAAGAGAGAGAGGTGTCGAGAGGCCGAGCTCAAACTTGACGCCTCATAGATGCACCATCGACGAGCCATGAAATCAGTAGCTCGGGTCGGGCGGATGAGGGCACAAGTGATGGAAATGAAGGGGAAGAGGAAGAAGAGAGGGGAGTGATCGGTGGGGAAGAGGGGAGGCATTATCCATGAAGAGGAGAGGAGAAATGGAGAGAGGTTTATATAGGGATGGAGGGCGTGAAAGGCGGTGGAAAGGGTTGTCCATGAGGTTTCACGGTTCGATTGCGAACCAAAATCACTCTGGACCAATCTTATTTCGATTATTACCATCCACTAAGTCACCAATGGTCCGACTAAAATTCTTATGCCTTGGAGAGAACCTTTTTTATTTTATTTTGTTCTAAAGAACATAGGTTGAAAGAGGTAAAGTCAAAGGGCATTACTTGAATGCTACTACGAGTACATGCGAAGAACACCATCGGGCCCGAGTATTCACCGCTATAAATTAAATACCCTAGTCATCATCTTGAATAATCTAAGCTTATAAATTCACTAATCAGCTCATTAATCAAATCTGCTAAAATTAAGGTCGTTATAATTCTCCCTTCCTTAAGAAATTTTCGTCCTTATCCCTTCCTTAGTAAAATCCGTCCTCGAATTTTAGTCCTTAGTTCCGCTTATCACATCTCATAACCTTAACCATTATATGTGGTCATTACTAACCTTAGTAACTTGTAGATCCACTCCGGCACTTAACCATTAACTCATAAGTTCCACTATGAACAACTCAAGTTCATTTCCCCAATTCTCTATTCATGATGCCAAATTCGTATGCCATGCCCGTGGCTCCACTAGTTATGGCCCTTAAATAATTCACACCCAACCACGACACTACTTGGTCGCTAGCTAGCTAAATCATGTGGGTTTCATTTCATCCCTAAGCTACCCTAATCACACAACACGAGCCCTCTCCGATCACACAATGGAGGTACAAATCCGGCTTTCAACAATGTCTACAAGGTTTCTCAAGCACTTCCACATATCAATGGCACCTCGTCCTTTCATTATACTTTCACCACTCATGCTTTCATTCTTTCATTCACAAAAATGCAATGCAATGCTATGCAATTTCGAAAACGCCTTACATTTTGAGAACAAATAATGCAGCTTTCAAAACAAGCAAAACTTAGCCCGATACCTATACCCACCTTTTTCGCTGTATGACTTGGTTCATTCCTGTCCCCATCACCATCTTAAAAGCCTACCAGGAATTCCTTCTTGTCCAAGCTTCTCTGTCCCGGCATTGCTCCCCACCCTCATCGGACCAGATTGTTACAAGCCCACTAGCTTTTGTCTAGTTCGTCCTTAAACCACACATCTATGAAAGGAGTCTCGTTCAACGAGTCGCATACCAAGTCTTACGGTTTGTAGCCGCCGAGCTAACGGTTTATCAAGTTCGACAAAATCAATGGCATGAGAATGCATGGACATTCAAAATTCATGGTTTTAATGCAATAAAAATGTGCAATGCATGAACATCTTCACCTACACTCTACTTGTCATTCATTTTGTGTATCATTAATCCTTACCTTAAACCGATTCCTCTAAAACCATAGGTGACCATTGTTACCAGAGATCAAGAACTTAGAATCAATCTATATAACTCTCTTTTTTTTTTTTGGTAAGGATCTATATAACTCTCTTTTGTTTGTCTTTTATACAAAAATCAATATCACACAATCGGACCGGCACACGTCCAAACCCAAGAACTAACGCTTAAAACACAATCACAAGTTCAAGCATAAACTTTACAAACGTTGTTCGCTTCCTTGCGAACCTCACACTGTTAATCAAGGCCGTCAATGAAAATTGGTAACTAAAACCATCAAGGTACCACACAAATTCAAGCATATGCACCTTAAATGTCAATTAACCGCTTTATCACAACTCCATATCCACAATCAGTCAAACAAGGCTAATCCACCAAACTCGGCAATTCAAGCCTAAATCATCGCCACCTAAATCTACCATCCAATCCACTTGTTGATCACCGTACTATAACCACAAATAACCACAAAGATTATCAAATCCTAAGCGGTGATCGACCAGTTTCTTATCTAACGTATAGCCTAAGCCACTACTAATACCCTACCAAACACAAACACATGCACATGTAGTTTTAACGCGCTCGTGCCTACCAAGCAATTCAGTCACTAGCACACTTTATCACTCCATTGATTTGCTCTGATACCAAGTGTATAACGATTAGGAACGCCCCAGGGCATCATCCGACATGAATGAGTTCTATTTTAAGCTGTTATTATAGATAATAATAATAAAGGATGCATGCGAAAGTTTACTGAACTATAAATAATCAGCGGCCATACAAAATTACCCAAGTGCACACGAATACCAGGCAGGCACGACATCGAAAGGGAAATGGCATTATCGGTTTTGCTAACCTGAATAACATGCATTACATGGTGCACATAAGCCACGCATTTCAAAAATGACTATTTTTACATAATAGATATCCATTTTATTACATCTTTCTTTACATTATATGAACCTACAAATACACTGGGAGGATTAAAAGATAACGTTCTAGCCTCGAGTACTAATACCTATGGCGTGCCTACCTCACTATCACCATCCTTGAAGCCACCGGTACCTGGATGTTTGAAAAGAGGGTAACAATGAAGGAGTGAGCCAAAATTCAGTAAGTAAAAGTCTAACCAAATAACTAACTATCCTAACGCCATTCATTCGGACGAGGACTAGACAAAGCAGCACAAACCACAAATGTAAATCGAAAGCACACATCTAAAGGCCACGGTGAGTTAGAATTTCTTTGGAGTCAACATTCTAACTACAAAACTTCACCAATGACCCCTCAAGGCCCACGGCTAAACCTTTTTCTTCGCTAGATCCTTCTTTCACGTCCTATCGACAACGAGTCAAGTAGTTCGTCCGTAAATTCAACTCCTCCAAAGTCATAGGAGTATACTCATGCGAACAAGACCAATAATCAAAACAAATTAGATAATTAATATCCTTCCACCTTAAGCTCACGGCCATACACTCACTTGCAGGTTCCAAGTTCAATTAAATTTGATTCGCCGTTAATCCAATCGATCAACTGGTATCCTTGGTTACCTTTGACCTAGATAAGCTACCTCAAGTAATGGATCGTTTGTACCAATTCATTTTCCTTCCATGCACGTGTTACATCCCCGCGGCATACCCATTTTCAAAATCACTGAAATCACCAGGATAAACAGTTATCAAGCTAGATAGTAGTTAGGATAGAAGAGTTACTTACCTTTGGATTACGGACAAAGAAAACGGAACTAAATTCGCCGATGAAATGAGCTCAGAGATGCACCATCGATGAGCCATGAAATCGAAGGCTCAAGCTTGGGCAGATGAGAGCTCGGATGATGGAATCAAAGGGGAAGAGGAAGAAGAGAGGGGAGTGTTCGTTGGGGGAGGCGTGTCATCGACGAAGAGGAGAGAGAAATGGGGGAGAGAGAGAAGATGTGGGCTTATATAGGGGTGAAGGATGTGAAAGGCGGTGAAAAGGGGTTATCCATCGGGCTTCGCGGTTCGGTTGTGAACCAAAATTACTCCGAACCGATCTTATTTCGATTAATACCATCCACTAAGTCACCAATGGTCCGACTAAAATTATCGCGCCCAGCCACATCATTAGGCTCGAGTATTCACGGCTCTAAAATTAAATCCCTCAAGTCACCATCTTGAATAATCTAAGTCCATCAATTCACTAATTCACTCGTTAATCAAATCTATTAAAATTCAGGCCGTCACAGAGCCCCGGCCTTTTCTTCCTTCATGTCATTTTCAGTAAAATCTCTATTTTTTTCAACACTCAACAGCTCTACCATGTTATTCGTTGTGGTACTTTCTTTTAAATGAGAGCATCATTGATGAGCGAAGTCGCTGTCAAATATCTAGGTAGCTATGAGCACCGAAGTGAAGCACACCTTCATCGAGCAGCTAAAGTTAAGTGCCATGGGGGTGATCCAATTTAGTTTACCGCAATTCAAGTTGGGTTTTCACACGATTCTATCAAGGTTGTGTGAGAAAGATGTGTCAACTTTTTTATTATGTATTTCTTTAGCGCCTCTCAAATCCGGTGACGATGTGGGTTACATTTAATTTCTTGTGTAAGGTCTAGCTCACACAATTATTGTTCTCTTAAATCCAGTTTGATGTATCCACATCTCTTGTTTAGTGTAAGGCTCGGCTTACACAGCGCTTGGTTACTTTGGATGAAAGTTACGTTTATTAAATGCAAGCTGGATGCTCGAATTTGAGAGGGAGTGTTGAAGTATATTTATGGATAGATGGAGATTTCCCTATTTGAGAATATTATCAAAGACATTGTCACATATTAGGAATATTATACAAGTGGCAAAGATTACAACCGCACATGTCCCGCTAGCGCTTATAGCAAGCAAGTCCTTTCATGATTACCTATTTCCTTGTTAGAATAAATTATTTCCTTTCCTATGCATATTGTTCGGGTATAAATATCATTCTCTAATAAATTGTAATTACAAGCCAATTGAGTAAAGATGTAGTCTTTATTGGTTCCTCTCGTAATGATCCTAGAATTATTTTACAATTAATAATATTCATTAAGTAGAAAAGGTAACTGATAACAACTAGAATCTTACCATTTATATTGCCAAAAACTGATGATCAGTATTCAAACTATGACAAGATATTAATAATATTTGATCATCAATTTTCTTTTATTATTAAACAAAGTTTAATTTATTCTTTTAGTATTGAAATTTATCACCAATTAACATTCAATGCCCAATATTTCAATTTTATCAAATGAGGCCTTAGAAAGTATGCTCAACATCGTAGATTGATCAAAATTAAAATTCACTCACTCACACACCTTAAAGGAAGAAGAGATTCAAAGAGAGAACTTATAGAGGAATGTCTCTTATTTGTGCACACGCATCAAATGCTTGATTACGTGGATTAATGAGGGCCAATTGCACCACCATGAAATATGATTTTAGACAAATGGGAAAACAAATCAAAACTCAAGGTATGTTTGTTTCATGAAAAAATTTATGTTGAAGTAAGTGGTTTCATTTGAAATTAATTTTCAAGGAAAGTAAGTATTTTCCCTTTATTTGGACGAGAGCAAGAAAATAGAAGGAAGTATTTTTGCAATATTCTGATTTCATTTTTTAATATATTTTCCTTAAAAATCGATTAGGTGATGCTATTAAACTATATAGAGGATTTTTTCATTGTGAAATAAGAAATGAAGCTATTCGTCTACAACTGTTCGCATAAAGAACATCAAGTTGTTGTAGCTTATAATGCCATCTACATATGAAGTGAATAGGTTAAATTATAAAAACTTCACATTTTTTGCGGAATAAAATAAATTGAATTGCATAAAGTCAAAACCAAATTGATATATGTAGTAATATTGAGTAATATAGTAGAAAGGTAGAAGATGAAGAACGCAAATATTATAGCGGTTTGACTTATTGATGTGCAAAAGCAAGCAATCAAACAATAAAATAAGCAAAACAATAAAATAAATCGGACACCTGATTTATGTGATTCGATCATAGAGACTTACATCTAAGGGGAGAGCAGCAACGAATTCCACTATAGATCAAGTGATACAATGGAGATTACAATCACAATCAAGTCATTTAAACACTTTCAGTATTTCTCAACCCTAATTACATCCAATAAGTCACATGTGTTTAGCCCCGCAATTCCTCATGAAATAATCTCTAAACCCCAAGAATGAATTCACAAATCTTACTCACAAAATTTAATTGGCTTCAAATACTAAGGAAGCCATTCACTATCAAAAGTTTCTATTTGATACTTTTCACAAAGAACATCTGCTTATTATATATAGGCAAGGGTTGGATAGGAAATTTTCTCTAACTAGGATCAGGAAACCTACTCAAAATAGGAAAAATCACACTGATTATACCAAGGATAGATTTCCATGAGATTCGGAATAAATATTATCCAATGCGGAATTCAAATTCAGTCGATACACTTCCATATGAAACTTTCTTGGATTTTCTTAACCGACTCTAAAAGCTAAAAAAAGATTGCATGATTCTTTCTCTTATCTTCAATTTCACGATCAAAATATATTTACTTTCGAAATTCAGATTTTCGCTTTGGGATCAAACTCGAGATATATTTTAACAATCTCTACCTTGACTTAACATTTAAGCTAAGTCATAGTCGCTTCATTAATAATTTCAAACTTCGTTGCTAGTTTCACACAGCCCTAATGTACTCAACTGCCATAAACATCTTCCAAGTCCAAGCCGCACTTGATTTTTGACACAACTCTGGGTCTTATCAGAACACCAACCGCACATGTAACGTCCCGAAATTTCGACATCTGTAAGATCACTGGATTCGATGGATTTTAACCACAAATTTCAACATGGTAAAATAATATTGGATTTATGAAGATTAAGGGACAATAATTGGACGTAGATTTATTCGTTTGAAATAGATATTGGATAATCCTGAGCCATTGGTCAAAGAAAAGTCAAGCTCAAGTAATCGAATCATCACGTCGTAGCACCGAGACCCTTCGCGCTCGAGCCTAGCCCTAACCAAACCCTCATTGTGAAATTACCAATATGCACTCAATTGGTTATGTCAAATGACTAACCCGCCCTTAATTACCAAATTACCTTTTTGCCCCTAAATATTATCCATATAAGACAAAAGCATTCATGTTTGAGATGACCTTGGACCTCACCTCATAAATGCCCATCAACTCACTCTCTCTCTTCTCTTTCTCTCTCTCTCTTTTCTCTCTCCTTCCCCCATCTCACCCCTCACAGCCGTACTTCATTTGCCTCTCCCTCCTTCATTTTTTTTATGTCACAACCCTTCACTACTACCACCACCTTACCGCCACCTTCTCCTCCTCCTTTTTGCCCTCCACCTGCGTGCACTAAGTCCCATCCATTGCCATCCTCCATCCTCCGTGCCGAGCCGTCCCGAGAACCACCCGCCGACCCGTTGTCCATCCTCGCCGTCGCCAACCACCCGCGAGTTACAACCCACCGAACCCCACCGCTCGTTGTCACCGCCAGTGTCGTGGACCACCGCACCACTCGCAACCCATGTGCCCCTTGCGAGCCGATCGGTGGACCGCCGTCCACCCAAGTTGTTGTCGCTCGCGAGCTGCTGCCGCCACGCCCGCCTCTTAACTACCACCCGTCGCATGCACCCGAGCCACCCCTTAGCCGAGCCTCGCAATCCGCCGACCCCGGTAATGAGCCGCACCATTCGTGATCGCAATGTGCCGTCGCCGTCCTCCGAGTCCTCACCTCGTCGTCTCCGGAACCACCGCCACCGCCGTCGCCATCATCGAATGATTTGTTTGTGAGGTGACCCCTAATCTCTAATTAGGATGTTAATTACGTTTAGGGGTAGATTAGTTTAAGTTAATTGTGTTTAGTTCAGAATAATGATGATTGGGTTAGTTTAAGCGTGGTTAGGCCAAATTAATTAATCAAAATTATGTTAAGCTAACCTTGATTGGGTTAAGTAACCATAATTAATTTTAATTAATCATGGTTACTTCACGTAACCATGGTTACTTTTAATAAATTGTAGTTACTTTATTATTAACCATAGTTACTTTGGTTTAACCGTAATTACTTTATTTAACTTTAATTACTTTAACTAATCATGGTCGGAATAATCAACTAAGATTGAGTTAGTTAATTGTTGTGGTGCTAATTAACTATAATTAGGTAAATTAGCTGAGATGAGTTGACTAATTATAGTCGGATTAATTAATTAAGATGGACTTAATTAATTACGGTTATACTAATTAACCTTGATCGGAGTAATTAATTATTATTGAGTTATTGTTTAGTGATTGTTCGGTGATTGCTATGTGTTGTAATTGTGTATATATATACTTGGTTATGATGATTAATCACCCATATCGGAGTATTGTGTTTAATAGAAAGAGTATGTTCATGTGACCATGTGTGAATATTTCATTGAGCACGATCGAGTGTGCATTGAGCTAAATGCGAAGATATGAACTTGCATGATTGTTTGGTGTGCTCGTGTGGTCACATGGTGGATGCCCGATATGTCCATGCCGACGGGAGTTCGGAATCACACAGCTTATTGGATGCCCGATATGCTCGTGCCAGCGGGAGTTTGGAGTCACACGGCTTATTGGTTGCATGATAGTTTGTACCGACGGGAGTTCGGAATAACATGGCTGATCGGATGTCGATCGCTACAAGTTGTGAACCGACGCTCCTTACTGGAATGCCTGATATGTCCATGCCGGTGGGAGTTCGGAATCATATAGATCATCGATCCCGTCACCAAAGGAATCGACAAAGCCCAGGTTATGTCGAAAGAGCACCAATTGTTTAGTGTGATGGGGCTGAGTGGCAATTAATAATCGGAACATGTGTAATACATTGTGCATGAAAGTTTATTATCAATGTTTCGATTGTGTGCCTTGGTTTGTGTGTGGTTGAATGCCATGTTGAGTATTGCATTAACATGTGAACTAATGCGAGGTAAGATTGCATGTGATTGATGGTTAACTGTTGAGTTACCTAATCATATGGTAGCCGGGGTATTGCAAGCGTTGCATGCTATTGATCTGTTATTAATATGTCCTACATGTTTAGGCCACCCCGAGCAAATCAATGCCCCGCTCCGACTTAGGGCGTTTACTCACGGAGATTTTGTATCTCACCCGTTGTTGTTAATCATTTTTCGGGTTCTTAGCTATGGAGGAGCGTTATACTGGATCCGAGTGGAGGATGTGGATATTGGTCTCTTTTTTTTAGTATCTAGAGTAATGTTAACTCTAACCCCGACCTGGTATCTTTTTTGTGGTCGTAGGGAGCAGTCCTAGAGAGTGGGCTTGTAGATGTTTTCACTTCCCATGGTTAACGAATATATATAAATAAAAATAATCTTTTGCTAATGTTGTGATTTGGTTGCCTACTATTCTATCCCTGTTGTTTATATTGTTGTCTGGGAAAGTATAATGTTCATGTGCACCTAATTGAAAGATAAAATGAATGGGTCCATGACGTGCCCGGGACGTTGTTCTTAAATGACTTGAGGCGTTTGGTAGGTTTGTTGTGTACCGGAGTTTGGGGCATGACAGCACATGCATCTTTAATTACTCCACAAAGACTTTTCGATACAAGCTCCTTAACCACAAATAAAGCAAAACCATCATTGTATCCATATTTGTCGGAAAACCGAATACGTACCTTCTCAATATCAGCAATTACAACAACTGTTGGTTCTACAAGCTCCACCTCGCTATAAGCATATATATGTCGATTAATTCGCTAGTACCCGCTATCTTAGAAGTTTCTGATTGCAACTCCACCTCAAACGGATCATCGTCTAAATCCATACGAACACTGCTATAATCACTCTTAGTAAGAAGTACTTGAGACCCGTCAAACGTAACTTCTCTACCGATAATAGATGAATTTAACTATGGGCACCACAACCAATAACCCCGCTCACCTTGTGCATAACCTAGGAACATGCACTTTCTCGTCCTTCCATCAAGCTTACCATTACGAACTTGAACATAACATAGGCAACCAAATATTCTATTAATAGAATAATTAGCAACGTTATCTTACCACACTTTTTCAGGAGCTCGACATCCAATCGCAGTTGATCGAAATACATTCTTCAAGTAGTTCGCTGAACTAAGTACATTTGCCATGAATCTCCCAACCATACCAACACTAGAAAGCATTTTATGGGTCATCTCTAGTAATGCTCTGCCCAAAAATTTTGCAATATATTGTGATTCATTAGCACTAGTGCAGTGTCTCACTATGTCTTCCTTCATGCAAAATTCGTTTAACGAGTTCTAATCGAACTCCATGCTTTTGTCGGTCTACACATGTTTTATCGTTTTACCAATCTCCTTTTCAATCAAAACTCTCAATTGCCTGCTTCTAACAATAACATCAAACTTGTACCTAAGCACAAATATCCATATCTTTCTCAAGTAGTTATATGCAAATGTTAGCATAAATCTGGCACTCTTTCTTGAAGAAAACCGTGATAACTTGCGAACATCCGAGTGAATTAATTCTGCAATTTATGTAGTTTCTCTTACAGTCGTACTAAATTGCACTTTCTGCCGTTGATCTAAGTCGCCGCACCTGCATACATTCAGTTCGTCAGTAATATAACCACTCAATAAATTCTTTCGCATAGAATCTCGAGGCTTTCTCGCTAATGTGTCTCAAACGCACATGTCACAATTTAGACTCTTGATTAGATACTTCTGATATCTCCGCAGTGAATTCCGTCGCCATCTCATCTTGAAGCTCATATTGGCCATTGTGCTTAATTCCTCTCTTATGACCAAGGTACCTCGAACAATTTTCAGAACTCCACATTCTGAAGAATACCGACACCCGACTGAATCCAGGGCACTTAAGGAAATTAGATTTTTCTTCAACTCTAAAACAAGCCTCACTCCAGTCAATATCCTCACAATACTATCACACATTCTGATTTTGACACCGCCAACACATACAACATCACATTCATCATTGTTCACCAATTACACTTTACTATTATCCATGAATTGATAAGTAATAAACTAGTTCATGTTTGGTGTAGCATGAAAATAATAATTAGAATTCATAATCCATCTGCCAAACAACAAATCATCAATGAGAGACAAGATAAAATTAGTATTGTCCAAATTATTGTCGCCTACAACTGCAACATCATCTGAAGACTCAACTCTAATTCTCTTATCCTTTTGATTCTTCAACTTAAAGTAATCCCTTCTAAGAGACACCCTCTTACCACGGTTTCGACAGACAGCACCACCAGTACTAGACTGATTACGTCTGTTCATGCTTATACTACTTCGGATAACACAAACATTTGTTCTTCCTTTCTTTTCACCTACTAAAGAAATAGACATACATTTATCTAACTCTCTTCTACGAATGTCCTTACTCGGAATTAAATCTCGAATTCCATTAAATGTCAAACTTGTTGACCCGGAGGAATTACTAATAGCAATAACAAAAGTGTTCCAACTATCGGATAATGAGGATAATAGAATTAAAGCACATACATCATGTTCAAAGTCAAGTTAAACTGAACTTAATTGACTAACGATCACATTGAATTCATTAATATGATTAGCAATTGACGTATCTTCGCTTATCTTTAAGTTAAAAAGACCTTGTTGCTCACAAGGGCATATCATACATATCCGATAGGGCTTTCATCAAATTCGCAATAGTATTCTCTTTCACGATATTAAACACGACGTTATGAGTCGCCATCGATTCGCTTCAAGTCAAGCAAGCCTAGGTTTGATATTAATTGTTGCGTGGAAGCAAGCGATCAAACAATAAAATGACAAAATAAGAATATAAATTGGACACCAAATTTACTTGGTTCGATTGGAGAGACCTACATCCATAGGAAGAGCACTAACAAATTCTTGGAGATTGCAACCATACTTGATTCACTCAAATACTCTCAGTGTTTCACAACTTCAATTACATTCAACAACTCATAAGTGTTTAGCCCCTCAATTCATCATGAAATAATCTCTCAATCTCAAGAAGAAATTCATAGATCTTACTCACAAAATTTAATTGTCTTGAAACACTCGGGGATGTAATTCACCAACGAAACTTCTCTTTGATACTCTTCACAAAGAACATCTACTTCTTATTTATAGGCAATGGTTGGATAGGAAATCTTCTCCAACTAGGATTGGGAAACCTATTCAAAATAGGAAATATCACATCGATTCCACCAAGGATAAATTTCCATGAGATTCAAAACAAATATTCCAATACAAAATTCAAATTCAATTAACCCACTTTCATATTAAACTATCTTTGATTTTCTTGACCAACTCCAAAAGTCAAAACAAGATTGCATGCGCTTTTTTTTTTATCTTTAATTTCATGAATAAGATATTCAGATTTTCGCTTTGAGCTCAAACTCAAGACATATTTTAACACTTATAACCAAAACTACGTCTCACGTGCAGACTAACATCTACTAACAAGCTGGATTCCCTTGGTGATCTCTTAAGTAGTTATAACTTTGCACATGTTGCTTCTACCCAAATTGATAGATCCCATTTATCGATAAGTCGGCACTGCTCATACACTTGTACACTTCTCAAATGTCAAATTATAAATAGCAACAACTCTTAATAGAGCAAATCAAAGGTAACACAAATTTCGCTCATAGTAAGAATGTGACTATATATTTGTAGCCTTCTCAGTTTTCCGTTGCATGGCTCCTTCAACATGCGTCGATTCTTTTATGTAGTCTTTGATTTCCAAACTAGCCATTGGATGATCTTCAAGAGTATCGGTTTGTCGTTGGAATTAATGGACAACGATCGGAGATCCGGCTACTCATACAATCAAATCTTCTTGATAACGATGATGTTTCTTGAAATAGAGTTGGCTATACTTGGTAATAGTCCATTCCAACAAATAAATGAGAGTAATTAACTAGATTCTGATTCAATTACTCCTCCTTAAGTTTCGGGCTTGAAGCTAGTTAATTTCCTTTTGACTCGCGATATTAGTCAAAGGAAGATATGGGTGTCCTATCTATATTGCATAAACCTCACGAAATCTATCTTTCCGTTGTTGATGCAGTTAACCGGTTTATCGCCTTCTCGTGAGTTCACCCAAGCTTCAAATGGATTTACTAGCTGCTATCAATTTGGTCTTCCCCGAGTACATTATTGATCAAGACTTAAATCAGTTATTTACCTTGTCAAGGTGGCTTCAAGTCTTCACGAACTTCCTGTTCTTTCTGACTTGTTCACCCTATAGGAAGGTGCATCCAGCTCTTGTCAATCTCCTCACTTCGTACTTCGGATTCCATCAAAGGCGATAGAGCATATTTTATGGCAACATTACTCAAACTTAGACGACATTTAATAAGAATAATAATGACAAATTAATGATTTCGTTAACTTCAAATTATCATAGAAAGTTTGCTCAACAATCTTCCCATTTTCTATGATGAGAAAACTTTTTATCAATATGCAGATGTAATACACATAGATAAATTGTCCAAGATTTAAATTGCAAATGAAGTAAAGGTTTAAATTACCTCTAAATTTTTAAACATAGGATTAAAATTATTATAATTCATAAGCAATTGATATAATCTCCAAATGTTGATATATCAACTAATAATTTGTGCTTCTAATCAAATTGGATGCTAATTACGAAATATGATTGAGAAACTCATTTAATTTACTCTTTTAACTCCCCCTTTCTATTTCAACTGGTGATATCATTTGAGTGTGGCACTTGATTTGTATATCATATTTCTCCCTCCTTTAATCATAATTAAAAAGGATAAACACAAACATAACCAAGCATCATTTCATTCATTGCATATCCAAGCAGTGAGACATTTATAGATCATATTCAAAAAGAAATACGCCTCTTCAACAACAATAAACAATCATTCATTGATCGCCCCAAACAGCCACATTCATTTCATAGTAAAAAAGAGAACAAACCTCCCAACTTTTAACAAATAAACATCGGACTCACTTTTCCTTTCGTGATGCAGAGCGAGATTTGGCTAGGAGTGAAGGATCAAGGGGTGGGCACGAAGAGGATCCAACAGTTCAGCGAATGGACAGATTGTTCAATCTTAGCAATATAATTTTTGATACCTAAAATTTGGTTCTTCCATTTAATGATAAATTGCATAAGAAAGTTATGAGTTAATCCCTATCCCTAAAGAAAAATATCGGCAAAATGACACTAAAAGTGCCAAAACTTATGTACGGCGCTCACTTCAAAACTTTTTTTCATATCACTTTATTATCAACTTTTTGAAAAGCAATCACTTAAATGCTAACTGCAATTTGTTTGACCGAAAATCAACATGGTATTTTTTTTATTGATATCTGAATCTGAAGTGACTTGCCGGAGTTCTAGTCAGCAATACAAAAAAGCTAAAAGTTCAAAAAAATATTAAAAACAAAAATACAAACTTAATTAGATTAAAAAAGATAAAATTAAAAAAAAATTAAAGGTGAAGAACAGGCCGCGAGGGCTTACAGAGACCGGCCACTAGCCGGGCCTAGTGATCCTCGCCGTTCATCCCCCACCCATGCTAGCAAAGGTGGGGTGGCGGCAGCGAGGGTTGTGCAAGCCCTCGCCGCTTGCTCTACAGCCTTACTCTCTTTCTTTTTAGCATTAAATTTGTATTTTAAAATGTTTTAATTTTTAGCTTATTTTTATTGTTAATTTATTTCAAAAAAAAATTTGGCTTATTTTTAAGTTTAGAAGCCCACATGAACTGAATTTCCAAAAAAATAATTCTACATCATGTTAAAACTGTATTATAAATGTCACATAATCAATTTGGCCGAAATTTCTACGATTTAGCACTTAAGTGATTGTTTTCTTCCGATTTAACATTTAAGTGAGCCGGTGAAAAGTTTTGACATTAAAATAAACGTTACACAAATTCCGGCACTTCTGATTACACAAGTTTTGGCACTTCTGATATCTTTTTGCCCAAAGATAGCACTAACATAATTTGCATTTGCATATTAGGAACATTTGATAGTTATAGGCCTAAACAAATTGCGTTTTAGTCGGTCTAGTTATAAAAGTTCTGAAGGGGCTTAAAGGGGGGACCTTAAAGTTGACTAAGTTCGAAGCCTAAGCCCCTAGGTTTTAGGCCATATTAAAATCCGGCTAGCCCACGTGCAAACCACATGTGAGTGTAATAATTTTTTTTTTCAGTCAAAAAGTCTAAATAACTTAATGAGCAAGGATTCACAAAATATATCACGATGAAGAACTTTTCAGCTGAATAAGAGGATCAATTTAGTAAAGAAAGAACGAAATATTGTGGGATATACTCATGGGTATATTCTCCTTCTTCTGGTGGCTCCCACGATCTGATTCAAGAAAAAAAGCTATTAATGTCCTCTACTTGCACCACCTCTTTTCCTGCCGCGTCCAGCAATGCCGACGACCCCAAGTAGCACCGTGAACTCCACCGTGCTCGGTCAGCTCCCACAACGGCCATCGCTCTTCCACCGCACCGGACAGGTCTTGGCCACACTCACAGATCCTATGCCGCCATGGACCAGTCCACCGCCAAGCCAAGCCTTCCCCCGCAGCGTCACATGGGTCGATGTCCTTGCCGCACCCAATTGGCTCGGTGTCCTTGCTGCACCTAACTTGGTTGTTGACACCCGAATTTTCACCTACAAGTCCAATAGTATGGTAGCTAAGTACAAAAGGAATGATATGCTCTCGGTCTCCATATAAATAGTCACACTTATATGACTCTTATTTGGCCGGGAAACCGGCCTTGTCGATGTCAGGATTTCCAAGTCTTGAGTTTTTAACCGTATTGGACTTGTCAACGGATCGGTTGGGTGTGGCAAGAGGGAAAAGAAAAGGAAAACATAAAAATTACTAAAAAGAAGAAAAAAGATTAGTAATAATTGTCTATGTTGAAGCTGGTCATACCACTTTAGATAGTCGGAAGGACTACATTTGTAAATTATCAAAAGGTTTGAGACTACATCGTCGCAATTAAAAAGTTTTGAGCCGAATTGATCCTCAGACAATAGATTTATGATATTTTAGAAAATTATCATGGCAAAGTGTTGTCTTCCAAATCTGTTGGTCCTCTGGACATTCTTTTCAAAACCACATGGCTTTGAACCAAACCCTTTAGGCTAGGTTTGATTGTCACGATTATTTACTGGATAGGTAACATAACAAATAAACATAATATTTCTCATACAACATATTTTCTTTGGCGAATGACCAAATATTACGTCCAATATTGGGCATATCTTACCAATTGGGTGTTTGATGATCCTACAGAAGGACTAGGATTAGAAAAACTAAAAAAACATACATTGAGTTGGTAAAGAAAAAAAAAACTAGGGCACTTGGCAAAAAAAGAAAATAACTATAGCTAAATGCTCTCCCACCGTGAGTTGGTCATTGTGTCCACCATTTGATCCATGAGTCAAAATTGAGCTATCTGGCAACACAATAAGAAAGGCAATTACAGACAAATTTTTGACTTTCACCATACAAAAAAATGGTAATCCAAAGGCTTAAAGAACTTTTTTTCCTTTCCAATTTTTCCATCGCTAGTATTTCCGTATTTCTGTCTTGCCCTGGCTTCTCAATTGTTCATCGTCTCTCTCATTCAAATCTAATTGCCAGCCTTTGGTTGACGCTCGCCAAGAGTTAAGAGTTCAGGATTTAGGATTGCGGGACATTTTACGTGACATCTAGTGGTCTGGGAGTCCGTCTCAGAAGGGTTGCAATGAGAGTTGGCAAGGGTCGCCGATAATCACCTCTGGCCACCTAGTCTACTCTTGCCTCTAGCTTGTGCGAGGTTGCCAAAATCCACTAGCCTTGTCCCCTCTTTTTTCGTTTTTTCTTTTTCTTTTTAACTTTCAAATTGCTCTACAAAAAAAGTATAGCGAAAGCCAGTTATTCAAAACTATATTTATTTTGAGCAAATACACCTTCAATCAAAGAATTCTTTTCCCCCCGAAGCTGTCTCAAATCCATCCAACGACCACCTCATAGTAGTTTGCCAGAGACCTCAACGAGTATGTCATTGCAATTTTGCAATAACTCTTACAAATTCATTGTACTCTAGCATTAAACTGAATTTCGCTTAGTTATTATGCCAATGTTCCTTCACTATGTCTCTATTGTGTTTTTTTTCTTTTTCATGCTGTCCATTTGTTAAGACACAGACTGTTCAAAAGGGTATTCACCATTATTAAATTACAAACAAGATAAGGTGCCAGATAATTAAATATTCATGCCCTAAAGATATGCTTTAGTTAACCAAAAGACAGAGAGAAGCTCAAGAATCAACCTTATCATCCGGGAAGTAAAACGTCACCAGCGGAAGATTTGAGAGCTGATCTATCGATTGGTCTGGAGGACTGCTTGATATACATGAATAAAATTGCAGTTATATTGTATTGAAAGACGCAGACTTTGGCCACAAAAGGACGCATGGCGGCGCAATTGATCTCTGAGTTTTGGATTCTTATGAAATTGGTGATGATGAAAGTAGCAATTATAGCCCTGTCTTTAACAAATATATATTGCATGGTCTAGATGCTATTGAGACTCACACAGATCTTGCAATCGTCAGTCCTATTGTTTAAGTTGGTGATCATTGTGAAAGGAATCCATAGCTTTTCTTTACTTGAAGTGATGGCGCATGAATCATATCAACGCCATAAAAGAATTTTTTACGCCAAAAAATGACTGACTTTTTTATTATTATTCACAAGTATTAGAAATAATCGATAAGCATAGAATTTTGATCAATAATGAACAAAATAATCGACAAGAATCAGCAACTAGCCAGTGAGAGCAACTAGCCGGTGAGATCGGCGACTACACAACGGGAAGTTATCGACGAAAGTCTTGGAAGTTTTTTGTTAAGTCATCGGTATCACAACAAGCAATCAACATGATGACAACCATCGACAAGAAGATAACCGATGGACAGTTGTGTCTATATCCGCTAATTTAGAATTTGTGTAACTTCTTTTGAATAGGGGTTCGTGAAGTAACTTCTAGCAACCGCCGTTAGGAAGTTATTTATTTATTTGAATTCCAAAGTTGTAACCGATTATAGGGGATCATAAATATTATAAATGTACTCTTTGTAAAACCCATTCAATTAGTGATAGAAGTCAACGTTCTTTAATTTTATCTTTATTTTTCGCAATCTATTTTTTTCCATAAATTTATGATCTTAGATCTTTCAATTCTCGTACTTTAGATGTAGTTTCAGATATTTCATCATCGATTAAATTCCTGCGTTGAATCTTTATCATTACACTTTATCATTAAATTATGATAAAATATTTTTTACTTCATCGTCAATTAAATTTCGAGAAAGTATACACCCTTTTTTATGATTCGTTAGAACTCCGGTCCGAAATCATCATCGAACGCGTTTTTTCTTTATAAAATCGAAGAGCCGATATCGTGGATTGGGACACTTGTGAAACAAAAATAAATTAAAAAGCCGTCATGTCACAGATACAGGAAAGAACCATTTGGATGCTTTTATTTTTTTTTTTGGTCATATTGGATGCTTTTATTGACTTGTTCGTATTTCCTCAATTAAATAGCCACAAAAGTGCAGTGGCCTTTGTCGTGATGCCTTTTGGAGTTACCCAGGTGCTTTCCCTATCGGGAGGGAAGGACATTAAACTTTAAGACTGCACCTTTTGTCGACCACCATCTCTACGTGTCGCTCATTTAATTAGCCCCAATATGTCGATAAAGTTTAATAAATAATTATAAATTCATGAAGATGTAGTTTCAATAGACAAACGAAATCTGTATAAAGTTAGTCCTTATCATATTTGTAAGCATAGCAATTGGAGCAATCATTTACCAAACCCTACCCTCGAGCTTCCTTAAAAATCACCAACTTTAACTTAGATTCGAAAGTTTATTTAACTTTTTTTGTGCTATGAAAAAGCATCTAACTTTTTTTGTGCTATGAAAAAGCATCAACTTTAACTTGAATCTTAATTCTAATTCAAACTTTTTTTATCCCGCAAAAGATTGAACTTAAACATCGATCTCAATTTTAGCCTAATTTTTTTATGTCTCATAAATAAATAAATAAACACCAATTTTCGGGCAATACCTAGATATGGCCCTTGTCAAGTTTCCGTCAAGTTTCCGACGAGTACACGTTGAATTTTGAATGGCATTATTAGATGAAAGCTTGATGAGAGCTAAGGTATCGACTGAAAGTTTGTGTTTTTTTATGACACAAAAAAAAAAGTAGTTGATCAAATAACTAGAAATTTCATATGGGTGATATTAACGAGAAAAGATAATCTACTTGCTTAATTCGGATTCAATAGATTTGCCCAAAAAGAAGAAGAAAAAAAAGAGGAGGTTTAAGTCTCACAAAGATTAAGTTTGGAAATCTCGCACGCCATGGTGTTGGCTCGATTTCTAGAAACAACACTTGAGAGAACTCAATAATTCAGAAGAGTTTCGCCCAAACACGTATTCTGATTTTATGTGACATGAATCAAGTCCCTGTACTTTCAAGTTTCCTAATCCAGTCCTTCTATTTACACAAAATGTATGATAAAGTCCCTCAACACACAATTCGGCCAAATCCGATTGATGAGGCTGTTGGGGGAAGCTGAAGAGTAACGTAATTCAAATATTGCCGACATGAACACCCACCGAGAGGCCTTAGAGAGTGAATTGGTTAATTTTTTTTACTTTTTTGTTTTGTCATGCTTCCACCAACTCACAATCTATGGTGGGTGTTAACGTAGGCAATATTTATTTCATGCCATGCTTCTAATGGACACGTTAATTGGATTTGACTGGATTTCATGTCAGAGGGACTTGATTAGAAAAATGAAAAGTATATAGACTAGAGTAGAAAGGTAGTGTAAGTATAAGGGCGAAAAGTTAAAAAAAAATTAAAGAAAATGCGAGAGAGACATGCGGTGGCCTTTATTCGGTAAATGTGCCAAGCTTTGTGGCAGGGACATTTACATTGGGCCAATGGGCCAAGGTCCAATAAACTAATCCATTGGATCCAAGTGCATAGATTAAGGTTTGGACCTATCCAACAAACACCTCGAGTGGGACCAAAAAAAAAAAAAAAACGAACACCTCGAGGCAAAGGTTGAGATGGGCCATCATCAAGATAACAACAAAATGTCTAATTAGGTCTCTCGATACAAAATTCAACCAAATGTAATTGATGTGGCCGTCTGAGAAGGCTTACATGGACACCCATCGAGAGGCCGTGGATAGTGAACGGATTAAATTTTTATTCTCCTGCCAATTCTCTATCAACCATGGATGTTTATCTAGGCAACATTCAGTTCACGCCACACTTAAGTCAGTTGGCTCTGGCCTGATTTCATGTCGAATGGACTTGTTTTAAAAAAATTGGAAGTATAGGGACTTGATTAGCAAAGTAGTGAAAGTATAAGGACGAAAAGTAGAAAAAAAATCAAGAGAGAGAAAGAGAGATGCGCTAGCTGCGAAACTTTTTGACAAGACATTTAAATTGAGCTAATGGGCCAAGGTTCAATTGGAAATTAGACATTTAAATTGCAAAACTTGGAAATTTGCTTTGCCAGTGCCTGCCAACACGCGAACAAATTATTGTTGTTCTGTACGAAACACCTCCACAACTTCTCCGATAGATGTCCTGCCGGTCTGCAATGAGGGACCCGATCAGCCATTATAAAAAGCCTAAGCTTCTTCATCTTCCTGAACGAGTTTGCATTCGAGATCAAGTCTTCTACATCTATCTTGCCTAGTTTAATTCCTTCGATCGCATCCGTTCCCTGATAGAGCGAAATAGACAATAATTATGCACATTAGACGCAGTTTGAGAATAATTAGGCATGTCGAAAGAAGCCATTAGGCTCTTACCGAATTTCGCCTTAACACTTGTAGAGCATCCTCATGACGCCATATTCTGCTTCGCTTGCTGGGATTTCCAGGGCACTCTTGAATCACGATCAGTCTGCCCACTTCTTGAAGCATGTCGTGCATCCGTATTTCGTTGTTTTCGTCGATGCATATGAGCGACTTTCGAGCCAAAATCTCAATCCCACTATCCGCATGGATGCCGCATTGGTTTAGGGACTTTATGATCTCTTCTTTGTCGAACCCATTCAGAAAACATGCGATGTCGAGAAAGAGCGTCCTCTCGTTGGCCTCTAGGTCGTCGATAACAATCCTCAGCATGTGCTGAACCTTTACCCAACGGATTCTTTTCAATCGATCGAAAGCTCCTTGCCATTCATCGACGCTTCTGCCATTCAAGAAAGAACCCATCACGGTAAGTGCTAGAGGAAGCCCTTTGGAAGAACTGGTGAAGCAATTTGAGAGAATCTGATAATCGCTTTTGGGATGTCTTTCTTGGAATGCATTCCAACTGAAAAGCTCAAGAGCTCGATCACTGTTCAGCGGTCTTACCTTGTAGATTTCCCCGCGTAGACCAGCTAAGTTTTCTTCGTGTTGAGGGATCAAGATGACTCGACTTCCCGAGCCTAAGTTCATCGCCTCGATCAGCTGGCTCAGCAGCTCTGGCAACCCTTCAACATCATCAAACACCAACAAAACTTTCTTGTCGCAAAGCTTGCTCCTCGTGAAGTTTATTAGTGCGTGAATGTCGTCGCCAAATTCTGCAACTCCTCCGCCGAGAATGTCACCAAAAAGGGTCTCTTGCATCTTGATGAGGCTGTCTTTACTTGAGATATCCTTCACGTTGGTGAAAAAGCAACTCCGATCGAATTGATCCGCAATTCGGTGGTACAAAGCTCTCGTGAGTGTCGTCTTACCTATCCCGCTAGTGCCGGAAATTCCCATGATTCGGACCTCCTCAACCTCTAATTGGAGTAAGGAGTACAAGGCGTGTACTTGAGAATCTAACCCGACTGGATGGGAAGCAAGCAGGTTCGTACATGAACGGCTCAGTTTTCTTGAGATTTTCTCCACAACGGATTGGATGAATTCAGCTTCAAATCTGCAAATTGTCACAACGAAAGGTGTGACTCTGGTCGTGCTAGTAGAACATGAAGACAAGATCAATGAGATTATATTCCGAAACTTAGGAGTATCGTCCACCTAATTTAATTTAATGTCCCATCAATTGGGTTGGAGTCCTTTTTTAGGAATGTTCATTAACCGGACCTACTAAGAAGGTTCAAATTAAAAGCTTAAACCGATAGATGGTAGAAAACAACATGTGTATAAAGAGGATATAAATCTCATAATTAAAAGATGCGGGATAATTCAACAAAGAGCAAGCTCTGTTGTTTCATGCACAAAATAAGTAACTTCCTTTAGGGATCCTCTCAGGAAAACATTCAAGGCTGAGAGAAAGTCAGTACCTGCTTCCGAGAGGCCAACCGGTGAGATTGCCAGCTTTGCGGAGAGCCTCTCTCCACCTCCTGACCTTGTTGGCATTATCTTGTCCGAAGCCCTTCTCGCTTTGTCCGATAAGTGTGAATGGTCCGGACTGCTCGCGCATCTCTTTAGGGTCGACATCCACGAATATGAGGAACACCAGCTGGCCTTTCTTTTCCTTGCACTCGAGGATCTTATCCAGCTCGTCCAGGCACCATGGTGAGGAGACGAAGGTCTGAGAGATGACCACTATGGCGCTCCTTGACTGCTCGATCGCTTTGTTGATTGCCGGTGCAATCTCTAGTCCTCTTTCCAGATTGCAGTCAACAAAGGCTTTTATCTTGTTCCGTTCGAGAGCGTCGTGCAGATGGCTTACGAAGTTGCGCGTATCAGCCTGTTTATAACTGATGAACGTGTCGTGAAACGACCTTCGGATGGAGGAGGGGGCCAAGAAGAGCTGTGGCCTGGCTGTTAGGCTATGTTTGAGAGAAGAGAAGCGGAGTGCAAAGAAAGAGGACAAACAATTGGGAGGAGATTGCAAACGGAATTGTGATGTTCTCTTGTTTAGGAGGCTTGGATACAATGCAGGAGGAGCAAAAGGAGGGAAAAGCTTGGGCTTGAGTCGGCCATATTGGATCATAATCTTACTAGAATTTGCCATTGAAGCACCCCCAAAGATCAAAGTAAAGAAAGAGTTGTACCAAGTTCATTCACAACACAAGCTCCCTTGACCTATTTATAAAGGAAATTCGAATTCTGAGCCCTCCCTTCTTCTATTAGGATTCGGCGCACAATCACAACGATATAAAATGTAAAAGCAAGAAAAAGAAATTGAAACACAAGATTTATCCTTATTCATCTTTAAACTAAGACTACATTTAGCAGAGAATTTTATTATAATTAGTATATTGCACCTCTCATTACATTACTCAATTACAAACGAACAAGAGAATACATATAAGTAGTTATTCATGAGCGGAACTTCACGTACTTTCCTGTCGATATGGAATATGAACTACACCCCAACACACTCTCTTTCACGGTGTTTTTCGCCATTTGCTCCAATGTGTCGCATCCATCACTCTCCTACTAACCCTAATATTTTTTTCCGAGGGAGATATCGTCATTTTTTTCACCTTTTCATGGAAGTTTGAACCGCACTCGTGTGCAGCTACTGATAGAATCTGATGCAAATCAAAGCAGAAACAGCATGCCAATGGGGGCAACACTAGTTATTACACTAAAAAAAGAGAAACTATTGCATTCAATGTGTAGTTAAAATACCAAAGTAGCTTTCGGATGATCCGATGACATTTTTTTTTTTTTTTGTGTGGCAAATAGACGAAAAAGATGGATAAATCTAGGTGAGTTTCTAACCAAGTTATCGTCGGAATAAATTCTCGAGAACCCCAGAAAAGATTACAAATTTTATGAGACTTTCTAGATTCGTCCCATGCCTACCCACGATTGTAATGCAACTGACCTAAATTCCCAACAAAGTGAAATGTTGACCAAATAACTAAAATTCCCAACAAAGTGAAATGTTGAGCAAATAACTAAAAGTTTCCAATGGGGATATGGTTATGAGAAAAGAAAATCCACATCCTTAATTGGGATTTACTAGCTTTGCCAAAAAAGAGAGGAGTTTTAAGTCTTAAATAAACTTGGAAATGTCGAACACTTAACATATCTGGCACACGCTCGATTTCTAGCCACAACAATGGGAAGAAGTTATTCATTTTGGAAATATTTCGATAAAGATTTGGACACACTGCAAAAATGTATCATATGGACTATTTCAAATGGAGATACATTTCTGGAAAGACTAGGGTAACCAGTTCCAAAATATGCTGGCTCCCAACTTAGAATCGGGAATCGGACCGGAAGGGTTGGTTTCAGTTTGTGGAACTGGAAATGGCCCATCGGTTCTAGGACCCACCTAGGAACCAACCGCCGTGAGCGAGCGAGGGAGCAACAAGTGTCATAATTATCTACTTATAGCAGATTTGACAGATAAAAAAATTCGAATTGACAGTATGTTGACTTACAATATACCTTGGAACATTCTCTTTGATGTACCTGCTGCATAATTTGGAAAACAAATCGTAGTGAATTCATCTTTCATGGCAAAAAATTATCATTTCCTTTCCTGCTGCAAAAGGCCAATAGTGTTTGGCTACTTAATCTTACAACAACTTTGTCTAAAGGCAGTACAAGATATTAGATTATTTCAGTCTTAACTCTAAGAGTGATGTTTGATTTTGCTAGCCTAAAAATCACTTTAACACACGCCACTTCTAAATGAAGATATACTCGTCTTGTGATGAAAGGACAAACGAGAGGATTTATGCTAGGTTATTAACTGTCAGCTCAACAGCACACTTTGTAATTTTAAGGAGAAAATTAAACGAAGTGAGAAATGAAGATATGAAACCCTCTTAAAACTCTAATTGGTAAAAGTAAAATAAAAAAGCATTGCGTCTATCCAAATTATGCAATCTAAACTTTTTTATACCATGTAGATGTGAAGTCCACAAAAAGAAGGTACATTTTTTAAGCTAAACGAATGTGGCCTAACCACTTATAAAGCATCCTCATTATGCCATATTCTGCTTCGCTTGCTGGAGGTTTGCGGGACATTTTTGAATCACAATTTGTCTACACATATTTTGAAGCAAATCATCCATCTATATAATATTATTATTTTAGTCGATGTATAGCAACTGTCGCGACCTAAAAATTGGTTTTTTCAAGTTAACGGATTATTAAGTTAATTAGATTAACTAACCTAATTCGGACTCTCCCAAGTCCTACCAAATCGCAACTTAGGTTCAATTACACGCCAAGATTTTAAATTGGAGCCGCCACTAATCTTTTATGGTAGGTAGATTAGAAACCTAAATAAAGTATTCGGGAGAAAATACTTTATTTCATACGAACCAGAGATTAAATGGATTCGGGGACTTGGTTACATTAACTTTTCAATTAATGCCCTTTCGGTACCCGATTTTCATGAAAAAATCTTTAGTTTGATGACTTGAATTAAACTTTTTTTTTGTGGTTTTCTTTTATTAAATGCAATGCTAATGCAATCTACCTATATGACATGTGAGATGTAATGACATGGCAAAAATACGTGACATGGGATAATGACGTGGCAAATATGCATGACAAAGAAAATATAATAATGCAAACTAAACTATAATGCTATGCAACGTGGATGGTATTTTTTTTTGGTATATTTTTGTGTATTTTCGGATTCATGAAAAAATAAAGGTAAAAACTACCCTAACGTGAAGTAACATCTAATTTAACTTAAGAAATTGATTTCTCAAAGTCCTAATTTTATTAGACATTATTTTCATGCAAAAAGTGAAGAGAAATGTGATTTAGCTTAAGAAAACGTGACATCTTTTTTGGGATTTTTTAGGAAATTATTTAAACCATGAAAACGGTGAAATTTGAACAAAAATAAACAATATTGCCCATAAAACACCTTTAAATCCGAAATTCTGATTTTTATTCACAACATCCCCCGAGATTATATATTATAGAATTACCGTCGTCCCTATATACATATGGCAAACCTTGAAATTCTATTTAGGAATTAGCGATCCGCTCCTCGAGATCGAGGATTTGATATCTAATTCACACGTACGGGCACGATCATACTTCGAGATCGAAGTCATATGTTGCCTTTAATGTACGTTTTCCGAGGGACAAGGCACAATTGGGGAGCATGTGTTATGGGCAAGTTTGTTTAAAGATGTGCAAACTTTATAACAGTAATAAAAACAAACAACACGACAAAAATAAAGTAAAAATAAGTCCATTGAGCTTGAATTTTCGAAAATTCAAAGAGGGGTGGCCGAAATTGTGAAGTGAGAGCCCACCTTTCCTCATCCAAAATTTATTCAATTTTAATTTTAGAAAATTATCTTTGAGGATCAAAAAAATTAATTTTCAGATAATTCTCAAAAAAATTGGGCAAATATTCAATGAGCTCAAACTTTATCTCTAACAATCAAGTGTCATAACAAAAAAAATCACAAGATGAAACTTGTTCGATCAATAGATAAATATCCGCAATAAATCACATCTTAGAGATAATCCTTAAGATCAGAGAGCACATCCGTAGCACATGAGATAACATCAAACAACTACAAGATAATATAATCCAAACGAACATGATGGCTCAAGGCAAGAATTATCTCTATTACACATAACAAATCTGATCATGAGGATATATGCACGCCAAGAATCTGTTTTACCAAAGTTTTGTCTCTTTTTTTTTGTGTTGGGCCGATTGAATAGCTTATTATTTGGAGGAAAGACATATTTTCAAGTTCAATCTTTCACCCATAGAATTCAATTCATGGATCAATTCGTCTAAAGAAAAGAAACAGGTTCTTGTATAAAAAAAAAAAAATCAACTTCCGGTTCAAGCAAGAATTCAATAAAAAGGTTTAATTTTTCCTTTGCTTTAATTGCAAATCACACATGTTCAAAGGGATCCAAGAATGACAATGCAAATTTCCAAGCAAATATGCATAGATTAGCAATTAAAAGTCCAGAAAAATTACCTCGTTAGCAAATTTTCAGCAAACTTTCAAACTAGGATCCACGCCCAAAGACTTGTGCTTTTGAGTCCGATTCACCACCAATATATTTCGAACAATCAGATCTGGACAGCAGCGAAGAGATTGAGCGGCAACCGTGGTCTGGCGTTTTTTTTTATCAAACAGAAATTTCTGGTTTCACCGGAACCGAATGGCAATGGATGGAGACTTCGGGGATAAGCGGCCGATACGCACAAGGGCTGTTGGTCGGCGAGGATCATGGTTGTTTCACAACGGAAGAGAGGTCGGCAGCGATGCGTTCGGGGAAAAGAGGAGAGATCGAAGAGCCCAAATCTAGCTCGAATCGAAGAGGATTGTCTCGACCGGTGGGGGAGACAATCAAACTCTTAGATTTTCTCACGTTATGCTAGCTCTACGTGTGCTAAAAAATAATCAGAATCCCCCCCCACAATTCTGACGTGAGTCCCCCTTTTATAGGTGAAGTAGTCATGGGTTCTCAAGGAAGAGCCCCCGATTTCGTTAAGATACTGTAGTTTATATTGTTTCTTCCATCTCCTTCTACTTTCCTCTTTCTCACGTCCATGGACACATGAATTTATTCTTGAGAATTCTTTCTTTCTTGTTTTAACACAAATTGCGTTGCCCTTTCTTGACCGAATCATATATTTTCTCTCTTTAGATATTTCATTCAAAATCCACGTCCTAAATGATTGTATTCTTCCTAAACTGCGAACCACTTATGCATGAGAGTGCAATCTTTCGCAATATATGGCCATGTTCAGAAGATCAATGGCTTGAATCTCACGTTCATGCAGGCATGTGGGCAAGTTTTAATGATTCTGTTAGTGCACAATTTTCCTTTATTTATTATTTATTATTTTTACCAACCAATTCTTGGACACATGTACATTTTCCTTCCAATTTTTCCTTTCAATCAAAGTGCAAGCTGCACGGCCAAGAAATCGATTAAATTTCAGAAGAATTGCACTGACTTTTTTTATTGTATTTGCCCTAGGGATAGTGCTATTTTTTCATTGGGATTTTTGGAGCGCACATTCCCTGCTCCCGTGGACTTGATAAGTTTAAAGTTCCACCGAGCCAATCATCAGCACGATTAACTAAGTTCCGAACTTACATTTAAGCATGTTCATTGCCAGTCCAAAAATGTGCAAATTTATGCAAATGCTCCTCCTATGTGCAACAGATGATTTTTTGTCAATCCCTAATTTTCATGTGAAAAACAAAAATCAAAATTTAGGTGTCAACAGCAACTTTTTGAAAAAAAAATGTTCAAAAAATCATAAACTTATTATACATTTGTCAACTCAGTCCTAGACGTTTCGATATTGTCAATTGAGTCTAAACCTTTTTATCTTGTGTCAATTGAGTTCATCCGGTCAATTTTGACAAGAAATTATTCATGTGGACGCCGTCCTACGAGGCATGGTCAACGATAACGTGGACAATTTTTCTAAATTTTTAGTGTATTTTCAAAAAAATTGTTAAACTTTTCATTTATTCTTTTCTTTTACCTTTTTTTCTTAAAGTGACCAGTAAGGGTATTCAAGCCCTCGTCCGCCACTGGGCGAAGGCAGCGAAGCCTTCACCGGCCGTGGGCTAGGCCATTGAAGCCGTAGGCAAGCTAGACTCATCTAGACCATCGCAATCTTCATTTAAGACTTTTCTAACTAAATTGGCAAAAATAAAAATTTTCTGACTCAATTAGCAAAAGTGCAATAGATTTAAGACTTTTTTGGATAATTTTCTCGCGATTTTTGAGCCATAATCTCAATCCCACTCTTGGCCCGAATACCACATTGATCTAGGGACTTGATGATCTCTTCTTTGTCAGAGCCATTAAGAAAGCCCGCGAGGTCAAGAAAAATCGTCCTCTCATTGGCCTCTAAGCCATCGACAACAATCCTCATACTTTCACAAACGTTTCCCCGAGGGAATTCTTTCAGTCGATCAAAAGCCCCTTCTCATTGTTTGATGCTCTTCCCATTCAAGAAACAACCCATCATGGTGAGTCTTAAAGGATGACCTTTGGAAAAATTGGGAGAAAATTACCAAAAAAGTCCAAAATCTATGGTAATTATGTCAATTTAATTCTAAACCTTTTTTTTTATATAATTGAGTTCTAAACCTTTTGCATTTGTTTCAATTTAGTCCGTCCAGCCAACTTTGTTTGGGGGCGGCTGACGTGGATAATTTTTATTAATATTTTAATATTTTTCAAATTATTTTTATTTCTACCTATCTTTTTATTGATAAAAATAAAGTGAGAAAAGAAATTGGAAGAAATAAAAATAATTCTAAAAAATATTAAAATATCATTAAAAATTATCCACGTCGGCACCTATCGGCCAAAGTTGGTTGATCAAACTGAATTGACATAAATGCAAAAGATTTACCTCTCACTTAACCCAAAAAAAAAAAGTTTAGGACTGAATTAGCACAATTATAATAGATTTTGGTCTTTTTTTGGTAATTCTTCCGAAAACCTAGTGAAGCAATTTGAGAATATCTTATAGTCACCTTTGGGATATCTTTCGTGGAATGAATTCCACTTGAAAAGCTCGAGAGCTTGATCATCATTTAGTGCTCTTCCCCTTTAGATATCACCACATAGACTGATTATGGTTCCTTCATGTCGGGGATCAAAATGACTCCACTTCCCAAGCTAAGTCGATTGCCTTGATCGGGTGGCTTAGTAGCTCCAACTATTAACGAGTAACTATATGTATAATGGGATATTTCTATAATTATGTTTGACTATACCATTATTATAATTTGTCACTTTTATAAATACATATTATACAACCCTAGTTAGGGTTGAGCCACCATAAACACTTTGTCATTATTCTCTCTCGACTCTAGTCATCAATATAGTATCAAAGCAAGAAAACGCATCACATTCTTCAATATCTTACTCCCAAATCAACACTTCCTTTGCTCCAATTATTGCCTCACCAATGTCCAATACATCTATGAATTTTTCTTCTTCTCTACCATCTCTTTGGCCATCATCTTCTCTTTCTATTAATCCCAATATTCCATCACCTCTCAATAATATGCCGCCCACTTTCACATCTTCTTCCCTCTTCTCTACCGCTCCGATCTCTGTTGCTGCTCAAATTACCGTCGTACAATCAACCTCGCCGTCTCTTGTTCTTCATAACATCAATAATCTTGTTTCCATCAAACTTGATGCAAACAATTATCTTTTGCGAAAATCTCAATTTGAAACTATTTTAATCTATAACGATCTATTAGGCTATGTGGATGGATTTTTTTCGTGTTCGCAGAGGGTTGTCCATGATTAGAATGTATTGTGGTGGCCAATACCTCTTATTCTACCTGGGTCAAGACGGATCAATGCGTTCATAATTTGATTAACGCAACCCTCATAGTTGAGATTTTCTGTGAAGTTCACAATCTTTGGACATCTTAAGAGATTTGACTTGCTCTAAGGGAGCGCTTTACTAATAGTGACGCTGCCAAGAAAATTGGACTAAAGCTTGATTTTCATAAAGCTGTTAAGAAACTGGATCAATCAATATCTGACTATCTTCAGCATCCGAAGCCAATTGCAGACTCCTTTACCGCAATTAATTGCTCCATCTCTGATAAGAACTTGGTGATTCAAGCCCTTAATGGGCTCGCATGAGAGTATGAACCTTGTGTAACAATGGTCACCAATAGCTCTACTATTTTTTCCTTCGATGATCCGTGATCACGCCTCCTCATACAAGAAGAACGATTTCCCCAAAAATCGAATGCTTCATCTTCATCCAACATTCCTCATGCTTTGATTGGTCATGCTACTTCACCAAATCTACCATTTCAAGGATCTCATGGTGGACATAATTTAGGGGTCGAAGATCTAGTCGAGGACAAGGTGGACGATTCTTGCGTGATCAACCGGTTTGGAAAGCTTCTAATGATCAATTTAATTTACAATCATTCTTTGTCCCAAATGATGATTGCTACTCCCCCTTCTCTAGTTGGCCTTGTGGCGGTTCGAGGCCCTATGTTCTCCTTATTTACCTAGGGAGGTATTAGCGGATCTAGCCCCATCTTTCTTATCAAATCGGTAACTGAGCCGAGCACACTGCACTACAATGTCGACAAAGATTTAATCATACTTTCACTGCCATTGATTTGTCAAACTATTTCTCAGCTCTCTCGATTGATGAGACATCCGAGCCAATATGGTATCTTGACAGTAGAGCATCGGCATATATGACTAGTGACATTGATAAAATTCTAAATCCTAGAACCTTTTATGGTTCGACAAAAGTTTCAGTTAGTGATAGTCGTTTATTGCCTATTGACCAAGTTGGTAAAGCTTTTTTACATACTGATTCTCGATTTTTATTATTATCATTTGTCTACCATGTCCCTAATCTTACTCGTGATCTTCTCTCGGTTACTCAACTTTGCCGTAAAAATTCCTTTACTATTGATTTTATTGGTTCATCCTTTTCTTTGAAGGACCAACGAAACGGGGAAAGTTCTTCTCCAAGCTAGTTCTTCTCATGGTCTTTATCTGATTTCTAATTCCTTGGTGTCCTCTCACTTGCATACTATGGTGACTTTTTCTGCTTCACTCACTCACTACCATGCTTGTCTTGATTATCCAAATAAACAAGTTTTGAGTCGTGTTTGCAATTCTAGTTCTAGGTCTATATCTTGTGAGTCCTATCTCGTGGACAAATCTCATCGATTGCCTTTTGAGTCTGTTAGTCATCGCACACCTTTTTCTTTAGATGTAATTCATTCTGATGTGTGGATGAGTCCCATTTTATCTAATTCTAGTTTCACATATTATTCGTTGATGACTACTCTCAATTCACTTGGATTTTTTTGATGAAAAACAAATATGAAGTGCCTACCTACTTTCATCATTTCCATTGTTTTATAAAAAATTTATGCCATGCCAAATTAAAGTCCTAAAAATTGATGGGGTAGGTGAATATACCGGTAATTCGTTCCAAATGTATTTATGTGAAAATGGTATTATTAAATGCTTTTCTTGTCCAAACACTTCATCTCAAAATGGTCTGTCAGAACACAAAAATCAACATATAGTCGAAATGTCTTCAATCTTATTAATCCATGCTTATATGCCTTCTTCATATTAGGTCGATGCTCTTCTTGTTGCTATTTACACTGTTAATAAACTTACCACTCTTGTGACATTCTGAAATCCGACCCTTTTGAAGTAATGAAATGTCATCGATGTATTTCAGTAAATCTCACTCGGAATTGATCACTCTTGAGTTAACTAACCAAAGGGGAATGGCTAACTGGGAAATGGGTACATGGACCTAAGAACTTGACCATGGATCGACAATTTGGCCATAAGGGTTGTCGAGGGAAGGTTTAGCTATTATAGGCCGATCTAGGAACGACTAAGGAACAAATTGCTAGCGTTATATAATTGGATCGCGGGTGATTCCGTTTGACCACAGTATAATTTGTGAACGTTCCTAAACCGTTTCTTGACGATCGCGTCCTTCAGAACTAATGATCGACCCTCGCAATCACATGACAACCAAGGTCGCCATAGCTTGAGTATGATACGAAACATAAGGTCGATACGCGTAACTCCTAAAGAGCCGCCCGTTAGTTTGAGATAAACTGAGTTGCAATCGATTGGGATTAGCCATTAAATTGGACTTCGAACTTGGGCATCGGACTTTTACGGATCACAATATGAATATTTTGGACGTCGCCACACCAAAGTCACTTAAGTTTGCGGTTCGTCCCAAAATGATTAGAAAAGTGAGATATTGATGGAATTAGAAATTTCTCTTTTACTATTGGATTAGAGCTCATTCCTTAAGTTAGATTAAAGGCAAAGTAGTCTTTAGACTTGAGTTGGATTTACAAGATTGCCCCTCTTGTTGTTATTTGCAAGAAGCCAAAAGTTTGAATTATTGATGTGACTCCCTAGACAACTCTCCTTAAAACCCTCAACCACCTAGTCTACTAAGCCCCCTCAAGTCAAAAGCCTAGTCTAAGACAACCCATCACCTCAATCTCTCATTCTTTCTCTTGGCTTTGGGAACAAGCTTTTGAGAAGCAAGAGCTCATTTTCACTCTCCCTCTCCCCTTCCTCACCACCATCTCCTTCTTGTTACCTTGTCCATTGGTCACCGGGATGCTTCACCACCACCACGATCGACCACCCTCCTCCGCAAGAGCACCGTGAGCTTTGAACCGCCGTTCCCGAGCCGTTGAGAGCCCGCAAAGCCAAGCCAAAACAGCTGCTGCCCTTCACTGGAATTTTGGACTTGTAGGGCTGTTCTAAGGAGTTTCTTGTGTGGTTTCAAGGTAAGAAACTCCATTTACCTCGCTTAGTATGTTAGACAACTTGTGGAAGAATTTTGGAGTGGATTAAGAGGATTTAAGTGGCTGACTTCAAGCGTTTTCCTTGGACTGAATCAGCCCTCAAATCTGTTCCAGATCTGGTCGTGAAGTCTTGCCGCCCCTTGGTTGGCTTTTCAAGCTTCAATCTTGTGGTAAGTTGCTCTTAAACTTAGTCTAGGACTTTAGGTTACTAATGGATGGTTTAGAATTGGATTGGTAGGATTTTAGGATAGTTTTGTATGAAGAATGTGTGAAACCCGAGAGACCCGTTAATCCCGTTTTTCAGCGCGCGTCGAAATTGAAATGGCTCGTTCGAGGTCGTCCTGGAGTCCGAATTGAGCTCCGTTTTCTCCCACACGACCGTAAGATCATGAGGAACATGATTCTGAGTTTGGATTGCTCAAAAAGAGATTAGAAAAATGTCAGTTTTTCTGAGAGTAGGTCTGGATGTAGAAATCAGTAGGTGGATACCGCCGAGGATGCATGGACGTGGCTAAATTAATTACTTGTCCTATATGTGTTTGGTCTTGAGGTGCCCTTGAGGATTGATTACTTATCGTTATTATGTTTGGCTATGGTTTGCCAATGTGAATTGAGCATTTGGAATTGACTAGCTAAGTACCTTGTATTCGGTCATGAGGGATCGAAATGATCGATTGGCTTTGCTCATAGTATGTTTGACATTATGATGTGGAACATGAATGAATTGATGTGTTTGGGGCATAGTAGATGAACCATGAGATGTCCTTTGTGATTGTGCAATTCATGTTTGCTCGAACCCGTGCTATGGTTAGTTGGCATGGCTTGTGTTGTTTAGGTCATGATTGACCTTGAATTCAAGTTTGGCTAAGTGAACGAATTGATTATATATATGTGATCACATAATACCCTGAAGCGTGATACGCGGGGAATTGAATTTATCTTGAGGCGTTAAACGCGAGATAACGACTTGATGCGTGTTTACGCGAGTCTTAATATTTATAACGACTTGATGCGTGTTTACGCGAGTCTTAATATTTATAACGACTTGATGCGTGTTTACGCGAGTCTTAATATTTATAACGACTTGATGCGTGTTTACGCGAGTCTTAATATTTATAACGACTTGATGCGTGATTACGCGAGTCTTAATGCTTAAAATGGCCTGAAGCGTTATGACGCGGGCACTTGGCAATCTGATATCAATGATTGGTATGTGATTGAGATATACGTTAGGAAACACCTTTTATGATCTTGTGATTTGTGAAATGTCCAAGTACGAAGCTCGACTTTAAAACTATAAAGTATGACTTGAATTGCGAACTTCTATCTTATGTTTGTAGTGTGCTTTTGTCGTTTTGCATGTTGAGCAATTGTCCCTTTGAGTAGAATTACGTGTTTTAGGAATTGTCTGGAGGTACTACCGGCCTGGTCTTGGTTTAGGAATAACTTGCTGAGATTTATTCTCACCCCGTCGTGGGATAACAATTTTCAGGTCCCAAATGATGAAGTCTCATGACCGCCATGGATTGGCTTTTGAAGATGCCTCTTTTGAAGTAGATGAACCGTTAACCTTATCTGATTGTACTTCTTTTTGTAGTCTTAGAGAGCTGTTTTTATATTTGGGGTTGTGTTCGCCCGTATAGCTCTGTAAGGTTAAACTTCATCTACCTTGTTTTATTAAGAGAAGTTGTATTTTGAGAATTATCAAGTAGTAACTTTTGAAGTCAATTTGACGTTTTTAAGAAATGTATGGAGTAAGTTTTAAATCTCTCTTTTACATCCCGAGTCATTGTATTTCATTCCGTTGCATGGAGTGTAGTTCTCGCTTCCGCATGTGCTTATCATTTTAGGCTTAAGTTCGTTGCCGTTGGATCCTTGGGAAGTTTATAATTTACGGCCCGTGCGGGGTGTTGGCGTGCTCGTAAGGTTCGGGGCGTGACATCCCCGTTTAATTGGTATCAGAGCAAGGTCGGCTCGATCCAAGTTGGTTGAGACATGGAGTAATAAGGAGCAATGACTTTAGGATGATTAGATAGTAAGACCTTAGGCGATTATAAAAGTTTAGCACATTCTGCATGTCATGTGAATTGGCGCTTGTAATTGGTACACTTGTTTTGCATTACCTTGTGTGATTAAAGGTCGTAAAGCTTCGTACTTGGCATTGGGTGTTGTTTGGCTAAAGTTTCAATGAGGTGTTAATTGGCATGTTGTGATGATGCTAAGTTGCGGATGCGTCTGGACTTGAGGTATGAATGAGAACTCTTGATGTGTTACCTATGATTGCTTGAATTGTGATGAATCCCTGGTTGTATTTGTTGAGGTGATAAGTAGCCCGAATCGCTAGACTTAAATAGACGGCTTAGGTCTCTGATTCCTGGATGGAATTATAGTGGTTCGAGTGTGGTGAGATTAGCAAGGATGAGCAATCGGGGTAGAGGTACAAGAAGAGCCTCTAGCTCAAGAGCACAAGTGGTTGAAGACCCAAGAGTAGATGGGGTCCTTAGAGCGCTAGAACAGATTGGGAATATGATGGGCGGGCGGGGTGAAGAACGAGCTACCACCGTCGCCCAACAAGCTCAAGAGAGGGCTGCCAATGTTGCCCAAGCTGCTGAAGCTGCGATTCTTGCCGTGAATATGGTGAATGGGAACAATGGGAATAATGGAAATAATGGTCGGGGTAACGGAGGTGGTAATGCCCATGGTAACGAAAATCGCTTGATGGGTCAATTAGTAGAACAGTTCATGAAGCTGAAGCCATCCAAGTTTGATGGCAAGGGAGATCCCGAGGCTGCCCCTAGATGGATCGAAGAATTAGAAAAGACCTTTGAAGTTTTAGGGTGCACCGAGGCTGAAAAAGTAACCCTAGCGGTTTACCAGCTTCACGGGATTGCAAATGATTGGTGGAAGGCCACCAAGGGAAGAGTTTTCCCCGAAGGCACCGTGCCAAATTGGACCGCCTTTTCTGAGGCTTTTAATGCAAAGTATTTCTCTGAGGCGGCCCAAGAGCAAAAGCTGGTTGAATTTCGGAACCTCCGCCAGAATCGGATGACAATTGATCAGTATGAAGCTGAGTTCTCCAGATTGTCCAAGTATGCTCCAAGAATGGTTGAGAACCCCGTGGATAGGGCAAGGAGGTTTAGAGATGGACTGAGGTCCGATCTTCGCAGCCGATTAGTGCTTCTGAATTTGAAAGATTATGATGAGGTGTACGAAAGAGGCCGGTTGGTAGAACGGGACATGAGAGAAAGAGGAATCACATTTGGACCACGATTTACCTCTCGCTAGGGATAATCGTCACTTTGGCAAGAGGCATGTGATCGACAATAGGCGTTTCGTCCCTTCTGTCAAGAAGAATATTGGGAAGCCAACGTATCAAGCTAACTGGACTTGTCGGCTTTGTGGACGGAAGCATGGGAATGGGCCTTGCCCAAGCAAGATGGGAGTATGCTATAGTTGTGGCCAGCCTGGCCACCATAAGAGGAATTGCCCAAATCAAGTTGCGGGAACTCGGTTTCAAGTGCAACGACCTCGAGACGGACCTCAAGTTGGAGCTATTCCGTTGGCTAATCCGAATAGGCCGCCAAATCAAGGAAAAGTATATGCTGTGGCGCGCAAGGAGGCGGAGAATGCGCCCGGCGTGGTCACGGGTAAGATTTCTTTATGTGACCAAGCTGCTTATGCCTTATTTGATCCTGGAGCATCGCATTCTTTTGTGTCTGCACAATTTGCTGATTTGGCCGAAATGGAATTGAAACCGTTGGATGTGATATTGCATGTTACCACCCCTTTAAAGGATAAGGTGCTAGTCTCGTTAGGCTGCCCGAATTGTAAGATAGTTATTGGTGGTAGCGAAGAGCGGATAGACTTAGCAGTATTGGCCATGTATGACTTTGATGTTATTATTGGTATGGATTGGTTGGGTAAGCAAAAGGCTGTAGTGGATTGTGGTAGCGGGGTGATCCAATTCCATCCGATTGGTCGCCCTAGATTCGAATTTGCGGGAAGTCGAGGAGGAATCTCGATCCCTTTGATCTCGTCACTTGAGGTGACTAAGTTGATAGATGAAGGATGTGAAGCTTATCTAGCTGTTGTAGTTGATCCGACAATTGAAGAGGCTAAGCTAGATGGTATAGCTGTGGTGCACGAATTTCCCGATGTCTTTCCTCAAGAATTACCGGGATTGCCACCCGAAAGGGAAGTAGAGTTTGTGATTGAGTTAGCCCCCGGAACGGAACCGATCTCGAAGGCGCCCTATAGGATGTCCTTATCGGAGTTGAAAGAGTTAAAGGTACAAATGCAAGAGTTGCTGGACAAAGGATTCATTCGTCCAAGTGCATCGCCGTGGGGAGCACCAGTATTATTCGTAAAGAAAAAGGATGGGTCATTGCGTTTGTGTATTGACTATAGGCAGCTGAATCAAGTTACCATCAAGAATAAGTATCCGTTGCCAAGGATAGACGATTTGTTTGATCGGTTGCAAGGAGCGTCGGTATTCTCCAAGATTGACTTAAGGACGGGTTACCATCAATTAAGGATCAGAAAGGAGGATATACCGAAGACGGCTTTTAGGACGAGGTATGGGCACTATGAGTTTACGGTCATGCCGTTTGGATTGACTAATGCCCCAGCCGCTTTTATGGACTTGATGCATCGAGTATTCAAGGAGTATTTGGATCGGTTTGTTATCGTATTCATAGATGATATTTTGATTTACTCAAGGACTTGTGGGGAACACGAACAACATCCGAGAATAGTTCTATGGACCCTAAGAGAACACTCGCTTTATGCTAAGCTTAGTAAGTGCGAGTTTTGGCTTAATAAAGTAGCTTTCCTTGGTCATGTAGTTTCTGGAGATGGGATCTCAGTGGATCCTTCCAAGATTGAAGCGGTTATGAATTGGCCAAGACCAACGTCGTCTACCGAGGTTCGAAGTTTTCTAGGATTGGCAGGTTACTACGGAAGGTTTGTGGAAAAGTTCTCCTCAATAGCTACTCCATTGACAAGGTTGACTAAGAAGGAAACGCGGTTTGAGTGGACAGATAAGTGTGAAAGGAGTTTTCAAGAACTTAAGCATAAGGCGACGACCGCACCAGTATTGACTATTCCTTCTGGTCCTGGAGGTTATGAGATTTATAGTGACGCGTCCCTAAAGGGGTTAGGATGCGTATTAATGCAGCATGGAAGAGTTGTTGCTTATGCATCACGACGGTTAAGACCTCATGAGATGAACTACCCAACGCATGATTTGGAGTTGGCAGCTATTATCTTTGCGTTGAAGATTTGGAGGCATTATTTGTGTGGCGAAAGATTTCAGATCTATACAGATCATCAAAGCTTGAAATATTTGTTTTCCCAGAAGGAGCTGAATATGAGGCAACGTCGATGGATGGAATTACTTAAAGATTATGATTGTGATATCCTATATCACCCCGGGAAGGCAAATAAGGTAGCGGACGCCCTTAGTAGAAAATCAAGCATCGCGCATTTGATGGTTAAGGAATGGACTTTACTTGAAGGAGTAAGGGATTCGAAATTTAAGTTCGAGGTTTGTCATCTTTCAAGTTTGATGGCTACCTTGAGGGTTGAACCCGAGATTCAAGAGAGGATTAAGGCATTGCAATCTACGGACCTCGACATCCAAAAGATTTTGGAAATGGATGCAAATAAGAGGAAACCTGACTTTCAAGTATCCGAGGATCGGATCTTGAAGTTTCGTGGACGATTGTGCGTACCTGACGATAAGGAGCTTAAGGAAAGGATTTTGTCGGAAGCTCATCGAAGTAACTATAGTATTCATCCGGGTAGTACAAAGATGTATCGGAACTTGCGACAACACTACTGGTGGAACGGAATGAAGGTGGATGTAGCTAAGCACGTGGCAAAGTGTTTAACATGCCAACAAGTGAAAGCACAACATTGTAAGCCCGGTGGTATGCTGCAACCCTTGGAGATTCCCGAGTGGAAATGGGAACATATCACCATGGATTTCGTCATGGGTTTACCTAGAAGTCAGAGAGGGCATGATTCGATTTGGATAATCGTGGATAGATTGACCAAGTCCGCACATTTCCTGGCTGTGCGAAAGGATTTCGAAATGGATAGATATGCAGAGTTATACATGCGCCGGATAGTCCGCCCGCATGGAGTCCCAGTGACGATTACGTCGGATAGGGATCCTAAATTCACTGCGACTTTCTGGAAAAGTCTTCAAGATGCCATGGGAACAAAGCTGCAGTTTAGTACGGCATATCATCCTCAGACCGATGGACAGTCCGAGAGGACAATTCAGACATTGGAGGATATGCTTCGTGCATGTGTAATAGATTTCAAAGGAGGTTGGGAAGAACATTTGCATTTAGTAGAGTTCGCCTACAATAACAGTTACCAACAGAGCATCGGGATGGCACCATTTGAGGCATTGTACGGTAGAGCTTGCGGGACTCCAGTGTGCTGGGATGAGGTTGGTGAAAGAAGTATAATGGGTCCAGAATTAGTTGAACAATCTGTCGAGGCAGTGAAGGTTATTAGAGAAAGACTTAAGACCGCTCGTAGTCGCCAAAAGAGCTATGCTGATAAGCGACGTAGGCCCTTGGAATTTCAAGTAGGAGATCATGTCTTCCTTAAAGTGTCGCCAATGCGAGGACTATCTCGATTTGGAAAGAAAGGAAAGCTAAGTCCGAGGTATGTAGGTCCTTTCGAGATACTAGAAAGAATTGGAAATTTGGCATATCGCCTTGCCTTGCCCCCGAGTTTGTCACGGGTCCATAATGTATTTCATGTATCAATGTTGAGGAAGTACGAACCGGACCCGACTCATGTACTGGATCATGAAATCATTGAAGTGGACGATAGAGTGTCTTATGTGGAAAGCCCAATTCGAATCGAAGACAGAAAGGAGCAAGTCCCGAGGAATAAGACGATTCCGCTAGTCAAGGTAATCTGGGAGCACCATGGAATAGAAGGAGCCACATGGGAGAACGAGGACAAGATGAGGCGTCCGCACCCCCACTTGTTTTAGTAGCTGGATTGATGTAAATTTCGAGGACGAAATTTTTGTAAGAGGGGAAGAGTTGTGACATTCTCAAATCCGACCCTTTTGAAGTAATGAAATGTCATCGATGTATTTCAGTAAATCTCACTCGGAATTGATCACTCTTGAGTTAACTAACCAAAGGGGAATGGCTAACTGGGAAATGGGTACGTGGACCTAAGAACTTGACCATGGATCGACAATTTGGCCATAAGGGTTGTCGAGGGAAGGTTTAGCTATTATAGGCCGATCTAGGAACGACTAAGGAACAAATTGCTAGCGTTATATAATTGGATCGCGGGTGATTCCGTTTGACCACAGTATAATTTGTGAACGTTCCTAAACCGTTTCTTGACGATCGCGTCCTTCAGAACTAATGATCGACCCTCGCAATCACATGACAACCAAGGTCGCCATAGCTTGAGTATGATACGAAACATAAGGTCGATACGCGTAACTCCTAAAGAGCCGCCCGTTAGTTTGAGATAAACTGAGTTGCAATCGATTGGGATTAGCCATTAAATTGGACTTCGAACTTGGGCATCGGACTTTTACGGATCACAATATGAATATTTTGGACGTCGCCACACCAAAGTCACTTAAGTTTGCGGTTCGTCCCAAAATGATTAGAAAAGTGAGATATTGATGGAATTAGAAATTTCTCTTTTACTATTGGATTAGAGCTCATTCCTTAAGTTAGATTAAAGGCAAAGTAGTCTTTAGACTTGAGTTGGATTTACAAGATTGCCCCTCTTGTTGTTATTTGCAAGAAGCCAAAAGTTTGAATTATTGATGTGACTCCCTAGACAACTCTCCTTAAAACCCTCAACCACCTAGTCTACTAAGCCCCCTCAAGTCAAAAGCCTAGTCTAAGACAACCCATCACCTCAATCTCTCATTCTTTCTCTTGGCTTTGGGAACAAGCTTTTGAGAAGCAAGAGCTCATTTTCACTCTCCCTCTCCCCTTCCTCACCACCATCTCCTTCTTGTTACCTTGTCCATTGGTCACCGGGATGCTTCACCACCACCACGATCGACCACCCTCCTCCGCAAGAGCACCGTGAGCTTTGAACCGCCGTTCCCGAGCCGTTGAGAGCCCGCAAAGCCAAGCCAAAACAGCTGCTGCCCTTCACTGGAATTTTGGACTTGTAGGGCTGTTCTAAGGAGTTTCTTGTGTGGTTTCAAGGTAAGAAACTCCATTTACCTCGCTTAGTATGTTAGACAACTTGTGGAAGAATTTTGGAGTGGATTAAGAGGATTTAAGTGGCTGACTTCAAGCGTTTTCCTTGGACTGAATCAGCCCTCAAATCTGTTCCAGATCTGGTCGTGAAGTCTTGCCGCCCCTTGGTTGGCTTTTCAAGCTTCAATCTTGTGGTAAGTTGCTCTTAAACTTAGTCTAGGACTTTAGGTTACTAATGGATGGTTTAGAATTGGATTGGTAGGATTTTAGGATAGTTTTGTATGAAGAATGTGTGAAACCCGAGAGACCCGTTAATCCCGTTTTTCAGCGCGCGTCGAAATTGAAATGGCTCGTTCGAGGTCGTCTGGAGTCCGAATTGAGCTCCGTTTTCTCCCACACGACCGTAAGATCATGAGGAACATGATTCTGAGTTTGGATTGCTCAAAAAGAGATTAGAAAAATGTCAGTTTTTCTGAGAGTAGGTCTGGATGTAGAAATCAGTAGGTGGATACCGCCGAGGATGCATGGACGTGGCTAAATTAATTACTTGTCCTATATGTGTTTGGTCTTGAGGTGCCCTTGAGGATTGATTACTTATCGTTATTATGTTTGGCTATGGTTTGCCAATGTGAATTGAGCATTTGGAATTGACTAGCTAAGTACCTTGTATTCGGTCATGAGGGATCGAAATGATCGATTGGCTTTGCTCATAGTATGTTTGACATTATGATGTGGAACATGAATGAATTGATGTGTTTGGGGCATAGTAGATGAACCATGAGATGTCCTTTGTGATTGTGCAATTCATGTTTGCTCGAACCCGTGCTATGGTTAGTTGGCATGGCTTGTGTTGTTTAGGTCATGATTGACCTTGAATTCAAGTTTGGCTAAGTGAACGAATTGATTATATATATGTGATCACATAATACCCTGAAGCGTGATACGCGGGGAATTGAATTTATCTTGAGGCGTTAAACGCGAGATAACGACTTGATGCGTGTTTACGCGAGTCTTAATATTTATAACGACTTGATGCGTGTTTACGCGAGTCTTAATATTTATAACGACTTGATGCGTGTTTACGCGAGTCTTAATATTTATAATGACTTGATGCGTGATTACGCGAGTCTTAATGCTTAAAATGGCCTCGAAGCGTTATGACGCGGGCACTTGGCAATCCGATATCAATGATTGGTATGTGATTGAGATATACGTTAGGAAACACCTTTTATGATCTTGTGATTTGTGAAATGTCCAAGTACGAAGCTCGACTTTAAAACTATAAAGTATGACTTGAATTGCGAACTTCTATCTTATGTTTGTAGTGTGCTTTTGTCGTTTTGCATGTTGAGCAATTGTCCCTTTGAGTAGAATTACGTGTTTTAGGAATTGTCTGGAGGTACTACTGGCCTGGTCTTGGTTTAGGAATAACTTGCTGAGATTTATTCTCACCCCGTCGTGGGATAACAATTTTCAGGTCCCAAATGATGAAGTCTCATGACCGCCATGGATTGGCTTTTGAAGATGCCTCTTTTGAAGTAGATGAACCGTTAACCTTATCCGATTGTACTTCTTTTTGTAGTCTTAGAGAGCTGTTTTTATATTTGGGGTTGTGTTCGCCCGTATAGCTCTGTAAGGTTAAACTTCATCTACCTTGTTTTATTAAGAGAAGTTGTATTTTGAGAATTATCAAGTAGTAACTTTTGAAGTCAATTTGACGTTTTTAAGAAATGTATGGAGTAAGTTTTAAATCTCTCTTTTACATCCCGAGTCATTGTATTTCATTCTGTTGCATGGAGTGTAGTTCTCGCTTCCGCATGTGCTTATCATTTTAGGCTTAAGTTCGTTGCCGTTGGATCCTTGGGAAGTTTATAATTTACGGCCCGTGCGGGGTGTTGGCGTGCTCGTAAGGTTCGGGGCGTGACAACTCTTGTTTTATCCGATATTTCCCATTTTCACGGTTTATTTGGGCTTTCCTGTTTAATTATTCATTCTTTCCAATTTTTGGGTATGCTTGTTACCTTTTTCTTCCGTCCCGTGTCTCCCATAAACTTGCACTTCATTCTGTGCCATGTGTATTTTTTGGGTATGCGTCGAGTCACAAAGACTATCGTTGCCTTGATCGATCAAGCGGTCGTGTTTTTATCTATTGTTATGTTCAGTTTGATGATGAGAATTTTTCCTTTTCACAAAGTCCTTCAACTCTTAATTGCGTAAATAATTCTTTCAATTATTTTTCTTCACTTATTGTTTCCTTGAATCAATTTATTCTTCCTTTTACCTCTTTTGACCCTCAAGCTCCTCCTCCACCTCTCTGGACTTCTCTAGCCCGACATTTTAACCCATCTCTCTCCTCCTCTCGGCCTATCCAACCTGGTTCCAATTCCTTTTGACCTACACTGCCCCTCCTTTCGGACCAACTCACATCATTTTTTTTTTTTTTGTAATTTCAAAAGAAAGTTTGGATAATTTTAAATTGAAAGTTACCATTAAAACCCTAATGAAGAAGAATATAATTAGTCCCTTGTTGCCAAAACTTGAAAAAGAGCTTTTCATTCAAAAATGGAAAATTAAACTTGTCTATTTTATCCGAACAGAAAAAAAAAAATGTCTATTTTTGGATTTTTTTTTTAATTGAATGATGTATCACGACTCTTTATTTATTTATTTATTTATTTATTTGCAGGGGATCTATTTTTCTTTGTACCCGCCTCTCATTGGTAATTTGCACGAAGATGTCCATATTTATAATCTACCGATAAGAGGCATGGCATGGTTGCAGAAAATAGTGATGGAGAAAAACCTGACTCCTAGGAATTTTCATGACCATTGACTAGAGTCTTTGGGGTTAGGTTCCTTTTCCATCCATAATAAAGCATAAGAAAAAAAAGTTAACAGAAACCTCAAACAATACATATTATGATACATTTGCCCTTAAATTTTTTTTTGTGATACCAAAAATCTCAAACTTGTACTTTTATAACACATTTACCCCTCCGTCAAGGTTCAATCAATGAGCATTAGAGCCCATGTGGGTTAATTATAATAAAAAAGATACTGTTTTGGCTGAAAAATCATCTTATCGAACTTTGACAGAGGGTAAATATGTCATATATGTACAAGTTTTGAGTTCTTTATATTACAATAAATATTTTAGAGTAAATGTGTCACAATGGTCATAATTTAGATTTTTTTGTGTCAAGGAAAAAAGTTCAGGGTAAATATGTTACTACGAAAATAATTTGGAGCTTTTGGTGGTTTTTTGCCCTAAGCATAAAGTGTTTTTGATTTCTTCTTAGTAACTAAAAAAAAACAATAATAAGAAGGATCAAAATAATATATATAGATATACATGCATATACACACACATACCTCTATCATTCTCCATTTCGCTGGCCATCACCCCATCACCTTTGACGATCATGTTGCCACATCTCTCTCTCTCTCTCTCTCTCTCTCTCTCTCTCTCTCTCTCTCTCTCTCTCTGGTTGGCCACGGCAACCTCGGTGAGGGCCTCTGCCGAGGACAGGCCAGCTATGAGAGACTCCTGTTGAGAAGTTTGCAGCCATGGTGATGACGAATTGTATTATGTAAATGTACGTGCTGTAATTTCTGTAAAAACAATCCTTGCCCACCCTTTCAAGCAACCAAGAGAGTTTATCTTTGCCTATTCACGCAGGCGATGCTAGACCTTCCTGCAAAACTGCACACTTCATACATGCTTTGGCTCTTCCGAACGGTTCAGTGACTTCAAGGTCCTCGATCACTTCAGCTTCAGTTCGATACAAACTGTATGCACCAAAAGGTTTGTCAGGTCATTAGGGCAAGTCAACAGGAAGAAAATATCAAGAGGGTCAAATTCTTCTAGCCGGTGCTATAAGCAACTTCTGAGAATGAAAATGACGACAAATGTCAAGGTTTCTGTCCTTGACGTATGGACAAGTTTTGCAATGTAGCATGAATATTAGTATTGTCCTAAAAAAACATAAACATAATAAGCCCACTAATCACCCGCTCCAACTGAAAATGTTTGTTCATTACAGGAGAAATAATTAAAACTGTCTGCTAATAGCCCAAGGTTACAAGGTATAATAACCTTCATAAAAGACGCTTATACTATGGGCGACGAACTAAACAAAACTTCAAGGTATAGAGATGGAGAATAAGGTCAATATGCATATTAATTGGGGCAAAAGTTTTACTTTTCTTAAGACCAGCAAATTTAATGACTCTCCTTTTTGTCTCTATACCTTTGAGCATCAAATGTAAAATCCTAAAAGAAACATTTATTCTAGCATGTCTAGGATGCTTTGATAAGAAAATCATCTAAATTACGTTACCTTTCGGAAATTCTAATGTAAGATCCAGCAAACACTGTATACTCCCACCACATTGATGAGGTATGGCTTGGATATCATTAGTGTAAGCAAAAAATATCAATCCCAGACCTACACCGAGTTATTGACGGTAAAACCTCTAAGGGTCAAAATGGATTAGTTGGATTAACACATTTTATTGTAACGTTTTCATTTTTACCCTATATGGGAAGCGGCATCATTCTTGTGGGCTGCTCCCAACAATATGAACTGTTCACCTTGTTATAGTACCATATCCCTATGAATTTCCCGTTCTCTCCGACTTGTTCACCTATCAACCGTCTTTCACTTTATTCTTCATGATTTATCAGTGGTGATAAAGCCCTACTTTTATTAGTTCATCTTGAGATTAGACAACATCTACATATGTAGAGCATTGATATAGGCATATGATTTTGTCAGCTTCAAAATATCATGAGAGGTTTTCTCAACAATTTTCTCAAAGTTTCCGATTTTGTATAACACTAATCAGGTCCCTGTGCTTTGAACTTTTCTATTCAAACACTTTTGCTTACACAAAATGTTTGATCAAGTCTCTCTTTGGCCAAATCCAACCTACATGGCCATCAAAGGAAGCGGAAGCGTAACATGAATTAAGTATTACTTACGTGAAAGCCACTGAGGGGTCGTATGTAGTGAATGGATTAAGTTCCTTTTAGTTTGCTTCTATGCTCCCACCACTTAACTACCCATGGTGAGTGTTTACACAATAGATACTACTTGATCTAAGTTACGCTTTGACTTCTTCTGAAAGTCACTCAGCTGGATTTGATCAGATTTTACGTTCGAAAACTTGATTAGAAAAGCTGAAAGTATAGAGACTTGATCAGAAAACTAGCGAAAGCACAAGGATAGGAAAAAAAAATAAATAAAACAAATGAGAGAGATGTTGTCTTAGTTAAGTAAATGTGCAAGTTTTATTGACGAGACATCAAATTAGGCTGATGGGCAAAGGTTCAATCAACTTAATCTATTGGATCCAGGTGCATAGATTTCCATTTTCTCTAGAGTTTATTCCTTGCTGCTCCGCACGAAACATCTCCACAACTTTTCCGATAGATATCCACCCAGCCCACAGTGAGGGACATGATCCATGATACATAGCCTGAGCTTCGTCATCCTTTTGAACGAGCCTGCGTTCAAGATCAAGTCTTCTACATCAACCTTGTCTAGGTTAATGCCTTCTATGGCATCTGTTCCCTGTTAGAACAATAGAAAAATAATTATGCATGTCGCAAGCACTGAAAATAACTGCGCACATTGAAATAGGCCATTAAACTCTTACCGAATCTTGCCTAAACACTTGTAGAGTATCTTCGTGACGCCATATTCTGCTTCGCTTGCCAGGATTTTGAGGGCACTCTTGAATCACTAACCATATACCAATTTCTTGAAGCATATCATGCATCCATAATTTGTTATTTTCATCGATGTATATGAGCGACTTTTGAGCCAAAATCTCAATCCCACTGTTGGCATGGACACCACCTTGGTCTAAGGACTTGATGATCCCTTCTTTGTCATATCCATTAAGAAAACACGCGATGTCAAAGATAAATTTTAGCTCACGACAAAGAAAATTCACCCTCACTCATCAATATGATCAAATCAATGGTATGAGCATGCACATCCAGCGTGCTATTAATTGAGATCGACTAGCATCGGACCCGATTGAAATCTCATGTGAACCGGGGATCATCACCTGAAAGGAAAAAGCTAAAGAAAAAAGAAGGAAAACTTCACATGGCAAAGCTATCAAAAGTGAAATAACATCTGTTATCGATTACGTCATTATAAATTCTCCTTATAGACATCGGAATTCGAACTAACAAAAGGCAGAATGCTATAGAATCTCGACATCAACTCGATGTTGAAAGTCTTCACCAGCATAGTATCCCATCAACTTGTGGAATGAGTTTATTTGATTAACAAGCTGGAAGATTCCAATGAAGTAAATGCTTTAAGCAGACTTTGCTCTGCGACTCTTCATTGTGAAACAATGCCAGCGTGCAATTTTGACAGACTAAACATCTTAGATCACACATCTAACCTGAGCTCAATCTAAATAAATAGATGCTAAATTTCTGATTATTGCACATAGATAGATGCTCCATCAATCTTAGTTCAAACAACCAAGCAGCGGAGCCAGCCGAAGATTTTAGATGGAACAACAATACGACCTCATTGGCAAAGATGGGGACCAATGTGAGGAGCAAATTCAATAGATCTAATGGCAGAAACCCTAGCCTGATGCAACGTAGACTTGTCAATTCCTTCTTCTCCGTTCCAGATGCCAATCAATACGGCGAAACTTGTAAACTGATGGAATTTAACTTTTTGAAATTTCATATGGGAGATATTAACGAGAAAAGATAACCTACTTGCTTAATTGGGATTCGGCAGCTTTGCCAAAAAAGAGAGAAAAGAAAAAGGAGGCTTAAGTCTTACAAAGACTAAGTTTTGAAATCTCGCACTCCATGGCGTAGGCTCGATTTCTGGAAACAGCACTTGAAAGTACTCAATAATTTAGAAGAGTTCCGCTAAAATGCGTATTTTCGTTTTATTTGCACTTCGGATTTTGCGCGACACGAATCAAGTTCCTATGCTTTCAAGCTTTCTAATCAAGTCTTTCTATTTACATAAAATGTCTGATAAAGTCCCTCAGTACATAATTCAACCAAATCCAATTGATGAGGCTCTTGGGGGAAGCTGAAGAGTAACGTGATTCAAATGGTGCCTACATGAACACCCATCGAGAGAGGCCTTAGAAAGTGAATCGATTAGCATTTTTCTTAACTTTTTGTTTTCATGCTCCCACCAACTCATAATCTATGGTAGGTGTATATGTAAGCAATATGTATTCCATGTCACGCTTCTAACAGACACGTCAATTGGATTTAGCTAGATTTCATGCCGAAGAGACTTGATTGGAAAATTGAAAGTATAGAGATTTGATTAGAAAAGTAGCAAAAGTATAAGGGCGAAAAAATTTTAAAAATCAAAAGAAAATGAGAAATTTTTGGGCAAGACATTTGAATTGGCCTAATGGGCCAAGGTCCAATAAACTAAATCTATTGGATCCACATGCATAGACTCAGGTTTGAACCTATCCAACGTATGCCTTTAGGCAGAGGTTGAGATGGACCATCATCAAGACAAAAATAAAATGTCTAATTAGGTGTCTCGATACAAAATTCAACCAAATTCAACCGATGTGGCCGTCGGAGAAGGCGAAGAGCGACAAGAATTAAATATTGCTCACATGGACACCCATCGAGAAGCCATGGATAGTGAATGGATTAAATTTCTGTTCTCCCACCAATTCTCTATCGACTATGGATGTTTACCTAGGCAATATTCAATTCACGTCACGCTTGAGTCAGTTGGATCTGGCCAAATTTCATGTCGAAGGGACTTGGTTGGAAAAATTGAAAGTACAAAGACTTGATTCGTAGTGAAAGTATAAGGACGAAAAGTAGAAAAAATTTCAAGAGAGGTAGAGAGATGCATTGGCCTTTTATTAAGTGAATCTGCGAAGCTTTTTGACAAGACATTTTAAATTAGGCTAGTAGGCCAAGGTTCAATAGGAAATGATACTGTTGTTCCGTACGAAACACCTCCATAACTTCTCCGACAGATGTCTGGCCGGTCCTCAATGAGGGACACGATCTGCCATTATAAACAGCCTGAGCTTCTTCATCTTCCTAAACGAGGCTGCATTTGAGATCAAGTCTTCTGCCTCAATCTTGCCTAGTTTAATTCCTTCGATCGCATCCGTTCCCCGGTAGAGCGAAATAGAAAATAATTATGCACATTGGACGCGCTCGAAAATTATTAGGCATATCGAAAGGGGCCATTAGGTGCAAATCTCACGAAGATGAGGAAAGAAGAATCATGATTTACCTTGTGTTTCCTCATATAAATCAACGATGCGGAGAGGTAGGACGGTGCTTGATCCGACGACGAAAATGGTGAGGAATTGGGGAGAGGAGCGGGTGACGCGATGAAGTGGTTACCGTTGGGACGAAGACTTGGAACTTGGGACCTTGACAGGATTCCTTTCATCTTATCTTAGGATGTCAAAACTCCTTCCCGACAAACAAACCTAACCCGCTACCTCTGATGGCAAACTCGGACGACTTCGAATTTGGGACCTTGACAGGATTCCTTTCAACCTTATGTCAGAAATTTATTCTTATTTCATCCTATTAGTGCTGATAAATATTGAATATCAAAGTAAAACTATCGTTTAAACATGTTTTGTAACGAATTTTAACAAATATAAGGGTGGACTAGGCCGCGACTCGATGTCCTTGCTCCGGCTTGACCCGCTCACTGGCTATGCCTGGAATATTTTGTCCGGGTAAAGATTGCAATTTGTCTGCATATTGCATTTCATGTGTTTAAGTGAGTCATTTTAGAAAGTCAATTGTGGACAGGAGCATAATATGATCTTCATGTCAAGATTGAACTATTCCACTCCATAAGTGATTTTCAATTTTACGACGAATTGCAATCTTTATTCCGATATAAAAGTTGCTCCTATTAAATTTTACTTGAGTCATTTCGTGCATCGATAAATTTTTTTTTCCCAACATTTAATTAAGCTCCTTCATTCAGTCGTAGACCACCAATAAGCCAAGAGTCGATTAATGTGAAAGAGAATTTGGGAAAGAGGAGAGGGGCCCAGAAAAAAAGTTAAAATAAAATTCAAACAAACAAAGCTTTTTTTTTTAAATTTCAAAAGGAAATTTTAATAAGTTTAAATTGAAAGTTACCGTTAAAAGACACATTTAGCCTTTGTCAAGTTCCATTAATAAGTACTTTTAAAAACTACGAACATCATAAGACAAACAATATTGACATAGAAACCGCATGGGTTAATTGAAATAAAAACAACATTTTGGCTTAAAAATTATCTTACGGAACTTTGACGAAGGGCAAATATTTCACTTATGTACAATTTTTGGGTTTTTTAATGTTACAACAAAAAGGTCATGATAAACGTGCCTAGTAGCCAAAATTTAAGGTTTTTTATGTCGCAAAAAAAGTTCAGGATGATCAATAGGTCACAATGGATATAGTTTGGAGCCCATCTCTCTCTCTCTCTCTCTCTCTCTCTCTCTAATATAGTTTGGAGCCCATCGCATCTCTCTCTCTCTCCATTGGCCAGCCATCCTCCCCTCCCTCCCCCGCCCCCCAATCGCCTTTGAAGGCCCGTTGCCATCTCTCTCTCTCTCTCCATTTGGCCGGCCATCCTCCCCTCCCCCCCAAACCAAAAAAAATCGCCTTTGAAGGCCCGTTGCCATCTCTCTCTCTCTCTCTCTCTCTCTCTCTCTCTCTCTCTCTCTCTCTCTCTCTCTCTCTCTCTCTCTCTTCTGCAAAACTGCACGCTTCATACATGCTTTGGCTCTTCCGTACGATTCAATGACTTCAAGATTCGGGCCGCAAGGTCCTCGATCACTTCGGCTTCAGGTCTATACAAACTGTAAGCACCAAACGTGTGTCCGGTAATAAGGGCTAGTCAACAGGAAGAAAACATTAAGAGGCCAAAATTCTTCTAACGGGTGCTTTAAGCAATTTCTGAGAAGAAAAATGACAACAAATGTCAAGGTTTCTTCCTCAACGTATGGACAAGTTTTGCAAGGTAGCATGAATATTAGTATTGTCCTGAAAAAACAAAAACATAATAACCCCACTAATCACATGCTCCAACTGAAAATGTTGTTCATTATACGAGATATCATTAAAACTGTCCGCTAATTGCCCGAGGTTACAAGGTATAATAACCTTCATAAAAGACGCCTATGTTACAGTCGACGAACTAAACGAAACTTTAAGTTATAGAGATGGGGAATAAGGTCAATAGGCATATCAATTTGGTCAAAAGTCTTACTTTTCTTAAGACCAGCAAATTTGACGACTCTCCTTTTTGTCTCTTTTACCTTTGAGCAACAAATGTAAAAACCTAAACGAAACATTTAATCTAGCATGTCTAGGATACTTGGATCAGAAAAATCATCTAAACTACGTGACTTATGGGGAATTCCAATATAAGATCCAGCAAACACTTTATACTCCTATCAACATTGATGAAAGTATGGCTCGGATACCATGTGTAAGCGAAATATCAATAAATTACATAGCTGAAAAAAAGTATCTCCAACCATAGATGTCCAGGAGTAAGCTATAGATGAAGGACCCATAAACCCACCTCATAGATGTTTCCAACGGTAGAAGTACAGCCACGTAATCAATTCCTAATGTGGTATTCGGTGTCTTCTAGTCTATATCTTAGAGAACTTCAGAGAAGTATCAGACTTACGAAGAATCGTTCAATATATTGGCCAGAATAAGAACCAATCTCCTAGTTTTATTTGAACATAGATTAATGCTTTCTACCATTTAAGAGAGGCAACGTTTGAACATATGAATTTGTCTACAATTAGATAGACAAGGGCCTATGCAAATGTACCAACATGTCCAAGTGAAGAGATTCAACATTTCCAATTATTAATTTCTACTGACCAGAACAGGCGGTCTTTAAAAGTTTGTTTTGTATTTTTCATGCACAAACTAACTTTCCTTAACAATTCTGGAAAAAGGTACACTTATAAGAAAGAGCTTAGAGAGTTAAAGGTTTAGTACCTGCTCTTAACATGCCAGCCATTAAACATGCCCAGTGTTCGCAAAGCATTTCTCCATTCCTGGACCTTTTGCGTATTCTCCTGCTTGAAACCCTTTTCACCCTGGCCAATATTCTCCACAAAACGTGTGGACTGCTCTCGCAGCTCTTTCGCATCAATGTCCCAGAAAATGGGCAACACTTTCAGACCCCACCTTTTATGGCATTGGAGGATCTTTACCGCCTCGTCAAGACACCACGGTGAGAAATGGCAATTCGGAGAGATGACGACGACAGCGCTCTCCGACTGCTCGATTGCTCTGTTAACCGTTGGCTGGAACTCGACTCCTCCATCCATTGTAAAATCAACGAATGCTCTTTTCCCCTTCCGGTCGAGAGCACTCTTGAGATGGCTCACAGGGTGGAGTGTGTCATCCCGTTTGTAACTAATGAATATGTCGTAAACCCTAGGAGGACGCCGACCTGCACCATGGGGAATACATTGTTTGAGATCAGAAGAGAGGTATGGAGGAGGGGATTAAGAATTTGATAAAAAGGCTCATCAGAAAAACAGAAGCTGTGCTAATCCTTGTACTCTTGTAAAAACCAAGATACCATAATGAAAATTATTGTTCTTCATCCTCAGCCGGGTCCAATCACGTGCATTTCACATTCAAAAATATATTCTAATCCAAGAAACAGAAAAGAAATTGGTAACGAGGAAAAAGACCATCCCTCGGATTGCCAAACTAGATCGACTAAATGAAACAATTTCCCATTGAAACCGCCCAAAAGATGAGCTTGATTGTCATCGGAGCACATCCGACATTTTGATACAACACCTCATCAACAAAAATCTCAAACTAGCCTCATACGACGGCTTGATTTTCATCAGAGCACATCCCATATTTTGATACAACGCCTCATCAACAATCACTAGCCTCATAGAACATAAAAACTGATCTTCCTTCAAGTTACTACATCTTACCAAAGTTTTGTACGTCAATGTAAGCGTGTCAAGTCAGAAGGCAAGAGGGAAATTTGCAACTTACAATAAACCCTTGCATCATTTATAATGGACATGACCTTCTCAACTCCAAGCTTCAGAATTGGGCTATAGTTTGAGAATAAAGCAACAGGGTAAGGTAATTGCGGAACCACCTATTTAGTCAAAAAACTGCAGCATCAGAAGATTATCTCAAAAACAAATGAAGGAAACGAAAATATAAATCAAGAGTACTGTGACCATTCTCCAATTGCCTGGGGTATTTGCACATATACATCACTACCTCTACACTACCAGGATCTTTAGTATAAAATGGGAGCACTGAATCTGAGGAGACCAATTGATGTAATGTTACTGATCAATTTCAACCTAAAAGATAGCATTATGTGAAGCAAATTAAACTTGCTATCATGAGGAATGGACAGCACTACGTGAGAGTAACACAGAGTCTGGAAAATTTCAAAAACAGTATCGCAAATTTAATTTCTCTTATTGGGAAATAATGCTAGGTTACTGAATTCAATCTGACCACATTCAATCATACTAGACCTTGTACAGTCCATCTTCCAGTATGACAGAAAGCATAAAGTAAATTTCCAGTCTTACATCGTTCAACGTGGACATAGCAGCACCAAAGGCATAATCCCAGGCCAAGGATTGAGTGGCTGCCGCCTAAAAATGAAGATCTATGAGATAAAGGAACAATAACTTTCAATACAGAAAGTATAAGCTATTGAAATACCTGACCTGGATTACTGGACCATCGTCTAGAGGACCAGAATATGGAACACCCATTATATCTGACCCATATGAATCGAGCCCCATCAAGCCTTGCGCGGCGGTTGAGAGCATCTGATAATCACTTTCGGGATATCTTTCTTGGAATGCAATCCAACTGAAAAGCTCGAGCGCTTGATCATCCTTCAGCGCTTTTACCTTACAGATTTCCCCGTAAAAACCGATTAAGGTTTCTTCGTGTCGAGGGATCAAAATGATTCTACTTCCCAAGCCAAAGTTTATTGCCTTGATCAGGTGGCTCAGTGGCTCCAAGAACCCTTCAGCATCATCAAACACCAGCAAAACCCTCTTGTTGTGGAGCTTACTTCTCACGAAGTTCATTACTTGATGAATATCATCACCAAACTCCAAAACTCCGTCACCGAGAATGTCACCAAAAAGGGTCTTCTGCATTTTGGAGAGGCCATCTTGGCTCGATATGTCCTTAACTTTTGCGAGAAAGCAACTCCGATCAAATTGATCTGCAATGCGATCATACAAAGCTCTTGCAAGTGTCGTCTTACCAATTCCGCTAGCTCCCGAAATTCCCACGATTCGGACCTCCTCAACCTCTAATTGGAGTACGGAGTACAAGGCTTGTACTTGATATTAGATTAAATATTAAAGTGGGGTCTACAGGAGATACGGTGTGCGCCCATGCGGGCAATCACACCCCATTGAGCAGTTATATGCTCAAACGTGAAAAGTCACGTTGGTTAGTTTTACGTCAATAATCGACGTGCTCTCCATCGTTCTTCCCAGTAGTTCATTCTGTCACTTTCGGAGAAAACAGAGAACGTAGAACGCTCCTCCCCATTGTCGATTATCGTTTGACAAAGAAATCCTCCGAGATCGCAAAGGGCATTTAACCGGTGATCAATAAGGTACGTCCTCGTGATGTATCTTCATCGATCGGTGAATCCGGTGATCTATTGGGCATGTTTCCGCTGTTTTTGAGTATGTGTTAGATCGGATTTAGTATCCTTCATTGGTATCAGAGCATGTGTTACTTGATTCCCGATCGTTTTTGTGTTGATATGGTGCGTTTTGAAGATTTTTAACCATAATCGCGAAGTTACTGTTCATAGCCTTTTGATTATGATTTGTTCGTCGAAATAGTAAATTGAACATACCATTAGAACGGGCTCGTCGAGACGATCGTTTTGAGTGGTCGCCAACCCCGAGGGTCCGCCGGACGCCGTCGCACGCGCGCCACGCGCCGCGACGGGGCGGAGTCCCGCCGGGCCGTGGCGTTTCGTCCCTTTTTATGCCTTTTTTGTTCGTCGTTTTTGAGTTATGAATATACCATCGTGTTCGTCTCGAAAAGGCGAAAAATTTGGCGAAAATTTGGTCGCCGGAGGAGGCCGGACGGCCGGCCACGCGCCGCACGTGCGGCGCACGTGGGGGACCGGACCGCGCGTATGGCTGCGGCATGCGGGGTATTGGGCCAGGGCCGGCCCAATACCAAAACCCACCTTTTATAGATAAAAAAATAATAATAATAATATTAGGCCGGCCCATTTCGTTTTTTGTTGGACCAGCCCGTGACCCACGACCCGTTACAGATCCGACCCGGTACAGATCCGACCCGGCTCGACCTTTGACCCGTTGACCCGTTGACTGTTGACTATTGACCGTTGACTTTGACCGTTGACCCGAAAAAAAAAAAGAGGTCTTTTTGGTCAATACTAAGGGGTCTTGTTTTACCTATTATTTTATTTGTTATGATATGTTCATAATAGTTACAAAATAATTGGATTTTCGTAATCCATTTGTGTTCTGCATTTGTTGCGGGAACAATGCAATGGGTAAGACGAAATGCGAGAACACCCCAAAGGCCAAGGAGAGCTGAAGTTCAACAAGCTCTAAGGGAAAAGATTACAATATTGGGTCTTTATAAATGGGATAATGCTTCTGACATTTTAACCCATGTTATTAAGGTCAACGAAATGATCCAAGAAATCGTATGGTTTGGACAAGAAATGACCCCGGTAGATGCATTTTATGCACTACGTAACACTATACCCGTAGAATGGCATGGTTTGATGAATAGCGCGTGGTGGAATGATGCTGCCACATATAAGAAATCCGTGCTACATTTCTTACACAATTTTATAAGGATCGGAGCGATGAAGACGTCATCGCTTGCAATGAATATGTCTTGGCGCTGACAGAATGCGCCCTAGCGTAAAGGCAAGGGTCCTCAAAGGTTTTGTCCAAAGGAGCTGATTTTGGCCCCCGATTTGATTCATAATCCTCCTCGAGACCTTAATTATTCTTTTCCTTGTACCAAGTGTTGACACTCGATTTTTAATCATCTTTTTTTCGATTTATTTTTGAAAATTCATAAAAAATTCACAAAAAATTAGAAAATTGCAAAATCAACTTTGGTAGCCTTGGCCAAGCTCAAGGAACCATTTTTGATCAAAAAATAATTTTTCGCATTTTTTGACATTTTTCAGAAAATAGGAAAATTCCCAAAAAATCAAGAAAAATATCAGTTGAGGTCACAAAAATACAGAAAAATAGTCAGTATTTTTCTTTTAATTTTATTTTCATTTTGACCTCTTAAAATTTGAAAATTCCAATTCGGATTTGTGTGTTCCTTCACAAATGTACCCCACAAATTAGACATAAAAATACCATTTGGGGTCATTTTATTTTTCTTTCTTCACTATTGAGAGTTGTGACATGATTCTTTAGTATTCCACTTCACATTTCGATCCAATTGCACGTTAATTTGTTCAATTTCGGCACTAGGGACTTAATTGTACAGAAAATTCTTTCACTTTAGTCCCTAGAAGGCCAAATTCAAAATTAAATTCTCTTAAGAGACACCCATGGAACCCCAAGACCCCTATCCTATAGTTTTTGACCTTCTGAATCTAATGATAGGCTCAATTGATGATAATTCCTTCACTAAGGACTCCAATTTTGTAAAAATCATTTTCGGATCTTACCCAATATTTGGGGTTTTCACTCAATTTCAAGGGAATCTTTCACAAGAATCACATTTTCAGAGGTAATCCATGTTGGGAAAATGATTTTTGGCATCAATTTTGTGAAAAAATGTTAATTGCTACCCCAATTTGGCCGTTGATCGCACGAACCGGGTCTGCCGGGTCGGGCGGATCCGACCCGGCAACCCGGTACTATTCATCGTCTTCTCCAAGAGGTCACAGGCGCACGGGAGAGAGGGGATCCGTTTCTTGAGTCCGTTATTCGACGAGAAAGCTTCGAGAAGCTTCTGGAACGGCCGACGGTTAGGGGGGAAGTTAACAAAACAAAAAATGCTCGCAAACAAAATGGGGGCGAACAGAAAGGGGGGAGAGAACGAACAGGAGAAAGAGAGAGAGAACTCCATTAGAGGGAGTGAGGGCCGAGAGTCTGAAGCTTCGTCGCCGGCCAGCTCGGGCGACGCCTCTACTCGCCAATAACACCAATCGATTCCTCGTGGTCTCGCGAAGATTTCGGAACCTCGCGCCGTCGCCGACAAGCTCGAGACAGGTGAGCTTCCTCGCCGTTTTCCAGATTCGATTTCTCCTAGCCCGATTCCAATAGATTGTTGTTTTTCCATGCTCTTTGGCTTAAAATGTTCCTGCGATTCCCCGAACCTCGCTTTTGTGCTTTATTTGTGATTTTTGTGCATGAAATTCCTTTGTGTCAACCTCATAATCCCGCCGCCTACCTCGAGCTCGCGAACTCGCTTGCTTCGAAATCGAAGCCGTTGGACCTTCAGGTAAGTATCCTACACTTCATTGGATGATATTAGATGGATTAGTTTGGAGTTTCGATATAGTAAAACGTGCTTAGTTGACTTGCTTGAAATTCCCTGGACATGGACGTCCGGTCGCCTTTGATCTACGTGGTTTTAGACCGAACATAGACGTAAGATTGACATATGTTGTTTCGGAAATGATGAAGAGTAGATTCGTGTAAAAATCGTGGAGTTTTGAAGGCGTTTTAGGCGTCGTTTCTCGAGATCGTCGGAAGTTGCAGGTTTGGCCGGATATTGGAGATCGGTTTAGGTCGATTCGGGCTTGTTGTTCGGGTTAAACTTGAGATATATGGATGTAGGCTAGTGGTGAGATCGAATGAGGGAAAAACCACGACGTTTTGGGCTTGTTTGGGCGTCGGAATCGATTTCCGGCGAGGCGCCGGCGAGGTTCGCCGGCGTCGATCATCTTCTCGGGCGAGCTCTTTCACCGGTCAACGGCCAGCTGTCGCCGACGTGGCGGCCACGTGGCAGCCACGTCGGCATTTTTGTTATAACAGAATAAAAAATTGATTTTTGATCCGACGGTCCAAAATATGCCATGTGTCAAGATCTCATATTTTCGAAAAATAAAAATCATTTTTTCAATAACATTTCATTTTTTGAAAAATAAAAATTCGATTTTTGTGATCGCGCGGCCTTGGTTTGGCCGCGTGTCACCATTCCGATCGTGGGATCAAGATTTTCGAAAATTCAAATAATAAATAAAATCATTTTCAGAAATTAAAAAATAGCTAGATCGAACGGTTGAGATTTGATCTCGCCTTTGATCTGAACCGTTGATCGCCGGTTGAGATCGGACGGTTATGATTGGTCTCACCTTGCGATCTTGACCGTTAATCTAGGTAATCGAGTTGAACGGCGGGGATTAAGTCTCGTTCCCATCTGAACCGTTGATCCCGGTTGTGTGATTCGACCGTCGTCTTCGCACCACGTGGCGAAGTGTTCGGCGTCGATTTTTTAGGCGGGAATTTTCGAAAATTTGAGCGCGAAAGCTCTAGCGGCGCCGTTTTTGGGCAATCCTTTTCCGGGCGTGGGTCCGGACCGAGCGGGCTGGTCCGTGGACCGGATTGACCCGGTCCGTTGACCGGGTTGACCCTGTCCGATTATTAATAAAAAAAAATCATTAAAAAATCCAAAAAAATTAGGAAAAAATTGTAGAAAATTCCTAAAAAATTTCAGAAATTCTCAAAAATTGAGGAATGGCCACAATCAACTGGCCAATCCTATTTTTGAGATTTCTTTTCCCGATCTTTTCAAAATGACATGTTTACCCTTTAGGGGTAATTTGTCTCAAAAAAAAAATTCAAAAAAATTCCAAAAAATGTCAAAAATTAGGAAATTGATCGGTTTACATGGCAATCCTATTTTTGACGCTTCTCACTCCAGATTTTTTCTGAAATGACGATTTTGTCCTTTTTGGCAAATTGCCCCCAAAATTTCTCAAAATTACGATTTTGCCCATCATGGACGAATCGCTTCCAAATCGCTCCCGATCCCCTCCTATGCTTTGAATGTCCCTTCCCTAAGCTGATAGAGCTATACTAGGAATGCCATACCGATTTGATGTGATTTATCCGCATATTATGGATTCCTTGATTTGCGTATTTACTTTAATTGATTGTGATTGCTAGGATAGTCACTCCCATCCGCATGAACTCCTAGATTGAGATCCGTACCCCACTCGTCTGCATGAAATCTGAGATTAGAAAAATTCATTCAACTTAGGTACCGAAAGGGCGTCAATTAGGATAATTGACGTAACTAAGTCCCCGAACCCACTTCTCTGGTTCTCGCAGAATCGAATAGAAACTCCCGACTATTCGATAGGGTTTCCAATCGTACCTTCCACGAAACGATTGGTGGCGACTCCGAGGCATGCACACGTAGCACATGCCACTAGACCGCACCGAAGGTCGATCACGTTATCCTCCGTTGCGATTTGGGTAATGGGTCTTGGGAGAGGCCCGCGTCCGAAGGTCCACACGCAACTAGGCCGGAAGGGCGACCCATTAGCCCTCTCTACTCCGAGAGAGGGTTGCAACACCAAGGAAATTACATATGCTCATGTTGTAACCGGAGTTAGGAGGATCACACGTTATTATATTTAGACTTTTATTTTTAGCTAGTTCATTTCCTGTATGTCTTAGGAGACTTTTAGGGACTTGTGATTGTTGTATTGATGATTTCTGTATATGCATTATGTTATGTGTATATATTTCAAGTGGGAGTGTTCACAAGTTTTAGTAACTGTATGATGAACACATAGTGATGATTGTATTGGTATTGGTTTTAGATAAGAAAATCTGGATGATGATGGGGAACTTAGTGAACTGTTGATTTTAGAATTCTTTTTTGAAACTATATACCAGTATAATCGAGATGCATGAATATGATTGCATTTGTTGCATACAAATAGACTTTAAATACGTGCTAAATGTTATACTCGGATACTATGGCAACGGCATCTAAGAATATTGTTCTTGAGCTCAACAAGGGTGAGAAATTGAATGGCAAAAATTATGAAATCTGGAGCATGAAAATTTAGTATGTGCTTGAAGAACTAGAGGCCTCGGAAGCTCTTAACCTGACCATGACCGAGCCGGAGGATGGTAATACTGCACAGCATAGAAGAGACAAAGAAGCCTTCGCTGCCTGGAAGAAAAAGAACTCAATCGCTCGCATTACGTTGTTGAGTAGTATGGATAATGACATCATGAGGGAGTTCGGGCAGCATGAAAATGCTAAAGATATGTGGGATACATTGAAGGCTAGATTTGGTCGGACTTCTGTCACCAAGCTGAGGCAGCTTACAATCGGGTTCGACACTTATAAGATGCCACATGGGCAGAATATAAAGCAACATTTGAGGAAGATGTCGAACCCGATTGTAAGCCGCCTCGGCTTGGTGACAGAAGTCTAACCAAATCTAGACTTCAATGCATCCCACATGTCTTTAGCATTTTCATGCTGCCCGAACTCCCTCATGATGTCATTATCCATACTACTCAACAACGTAATACGAGCAGTTGAGTTAAAGGATTTGAGGAAGATGTCGAACATGATTAGAGAGCTAAAGGATGCTTGGACATGTGTTGTCGATGAACAACAAGTGCAGGCTGTAATTCGCTCTTTGCCTCACAATTGGGAACACATGAAGGTGAACCCGACCCACAATGTGAACGTCACAACCTTTGAGGATGTTGTGCGCCATTTGGAGCTAGAGGAGAACCGTCTTCTGGCGGCTAAGATACAATCCGATGTATATGTTCTTGGATCTAGCTCACATGGAGCTTCGGGCTTCAAGCGCAAGCATCCTGGAAAGTTCAAGAAGTGGACAGGCAAAAGAGTTGAACCATTTGGCAAGAAACCAAAGTTTGAGAAGCATGGAAAAGGGAAACGTCCCATGAAGAAGAACATTTCGAGGATGAAATGTTACAACCGTGGCAAGAAGGGTCACTTCGCTCGCGACTATGGTGAGCCGAAGAAGGTAGAAACCCTTAACACACTTAAAAGTGTTTGTTACGTATCAAGTTCTGTATTTTTAACTGAATCTCATCCTTTGTGGACTGTAGACTCGGGAACCACGGACCATGTAGCCAGAGATCGAAATACGTTCGTGGAATTTCGACGAATTCCAAGTGGAGCGAGATGGATTTATGTAGGAAACAATTCCAGAGTAGAAGTGAAAGGAATTGGCACTTGCCTACTTATCATGCGTGGTGGATGCATTTTATTTCTACATGATGTTCTGTACGCTCCGGAGATTTGTCGAAATCTTGTCTCTGTGTTGGTATTAGTCAAACTTGATTTTAGTATGAATTTTCACAATAATGGTGTCGATTTGTTATTAGGAACAACTTTTTATGGTTCCGGTTATTTCGGGGATGGCTTTATTGTATTAGATATTGAACATGCTAGTGTGAATGTATGTTATTCCCTATTTGCATCTTCTAGTTCTAATGAGAATGATGTGAATACATGGCATGCTAGACTTGGTCATATTGGCCAACAAAGAATGAATAGATTAGCCAAAGATGGCTTATTAGGCAATATTGAGAAAGTTGAATTGCCTACCTGTGAGCATTGCCTAATGGGAAAAACAACTCGAAAGCCATTTGGAAAAGGGACAAGAGCTGAATTTCCATTGCAATTAATTCATACCGACATCTGTGGCCCGATGAATGTTAGGGCAAGGTATGGTGCTGTTTATTTCATCACATTTATTGATGATTATACTCGATATGTATATGTCTATCTGATATCTCATAAATCAAAAGCATTTAGTTGCTTCAAGAAATTTATGACCTTAGTGGAAAATCAGTTAGATAAGAAAATAAAAGCTTTGAAATCCGATCGAGGTCGAGAATATTTATCTGATGAGTTCAGAAATCTATGTGATGAAAAGAGAATAGATAGATAGTTATCTATTCCATACACTCCGCAACAAAATGGTGTTGCCGAAAGACGAAACAGAACCCTACTTGAAATGGTTAGGTCCATGATGGCACAAGCTAATTTATCGATTGCCTTTTGGGGCGATGCTTTATTAATCGCTGCCTATGTGCTTAACCGAGTGCCTTCCAAATCAGTCACTTCTACCCCATATGAATTGTGGACGATTCGAAAACCTGATTTAAGATTTCTTAAACCTTGGGGTTGTGCTGCCTATACTCATGAGTCCTCACATAAATATGAAAAATTAGGACCAAGAGGCAAAAAGAGTATTTTCATAAGATACTCGGAACACTCAAAAAGATATGTGTTCATAGGTGAGCAAGAAAGTGGAAATATAACTGAATTTGAATCACGAGATGTCACATTCTTAGAGAATGAATTTCCAAGAAATGGCGAAATAGGTGAAGATTGTTCCCTATTTGAGACATTGGATCAAGATAATGAGACTGTTGGAAATAATGATCCAAGTGGAAGCAATGTGAGAGGTGGAGAGTTGAATACAAACCAATCTCCATTGCAACCACTTGATGAATCAATGCCATTATCTAGTCCGAGTGGGAGCGTATTGGAAGATGAAGTACCCTTGGTACAATCTTCTCCGCGACGAACCGGTCGCAAAAGCATTCCTCGACGACGTTTTGAAATTGAAGAGGAAGCTTCCATGATCGCTCCATTAGATGAAGATGAGCTAAGAAATGTGAATGAGGCTCTATCTTGCCCCGATAAGGAAAAATGGATGAAAGCAATGAAAGAAGAGATGGAGTCAATGAAATCAAACCAAGTTTGGGAACTGGTTGATCTTCCAAAAAGACGCAAAGCCATTGGGAACAAATGGGTTCTCAAAATAAAGCGCAAGGTTGATGGCTCAATTGAGAAATATAAGGCACGCATTGTAGCGAAAGGATATAACCAACGGGAAGGAATTGACTATGAAGATATTTTTTCTCCTGTGGTAAGATTTACCTCGATTCGCCTCATTCTAGCAATAGTGGCTAGTTTGGATCTTGAATTACATCGGATGGATGTAAAGACTGTTTTTCTCAATGGAGAATTAGATGAAGAGATTTACATGGAACAACCCGTTGGGTTTGTTAACAAGGGCCAAGAACAAAAGGTATGTCGACTTTTGAGATCGATATATGGCCTTAAGTAGTCTTCAAGACAATGGTATATACGCTTCAATAATTCCATAGTGGCATATGATTTTGAAATAATTAATGAAGATAATTGCGTCTATATCAAAAGGTCCAAAGGTCACTTTGTAATTTTATCATTATATGTTGATGATATATTGATTGCTGGAAATAATATGGAGTTTGTGAAGACAGTCAAAAGTTGGCTATCTTCTAATTTTGAAATGAAAGATATGGGTGAAGTTACATACATTCTCGGAGTTAAAATTTCGAGAGATCGTTCGAAAAGGTCATTATCTCTTTCGCAAGAGACGTACGTCAATAAAATTCTCGAATGATTTTGTATGTAAGATTGCAAACCCAATGATACTCCTATTGCAAAAGGTAATGGGTTGAGCCGAAGAATGTGTCCTAAGACTCCACAAGAGCAATAACGTATGAAAAACGTTCCATATGCCAGTGCTATCGAAAGTCTCATGTACGCTATGATGTGTACAAGACCTGATATTTGTTATGCGGTTGGATTGGTCAGTAGATACCAATCCAATCCAGGTCAAGCACATTGGATTGCCATTAAGAGAATCTTGAGGTATCTGAAAGGAACCGCCGATTACTCGCTAACTTATCAAGGAAGTGATCTGCACCTAGAGGGCTACACCGATGCTTGCGGGGAGGAGATTTGGATGAGAGAAAATCCACTTCTGGAAATGTATTCTTACTGAATAATGGCGCCATATCGTGGAGTAGTAAGAAACAACAGTGTATAGCCTTATCCACCATGGAAGCCGAGTTCGTGGCATTATCGGCGGCAGCACAAGAAGGTGTTTGGCTTAGAAGATTTATGGATCATTTGGGAGTTACAGAAGATGCTGCAAAACCCGTATAGGTTTATTGTGATAGTCAAGCAAGAATGGCTTATACTAAGGATCCTAAATTTCATAGTAAGACTAAAGACATAGACATTAAGTATAACTATGTCAAGGACATTGAAGCACGAAAGGAAGTGAACCTACGGTATATATCTACGCATAGAATGTTAGCAGATCCCACGACAAAGCCAATTCCTAGAGATGCTTTCTTTAGTCATATAAAGACTCTAGGACTGCGTAGAGGTTAATGTATTGAATATTTGTAATTTTTCCCCGAACGTCAATAATTGATGATGTTGTTTATCAATATTAAAGTCTATAAGTTCATTTGATATTCATGCATATTAATGTTTGGTGCACTATACGTTGAAAAGGTATGTCGGATAGATGAGAGGTTAGCCCACTTACACGGGTAACCGCCTCTATTTATTATGTAGTAAATAGAGATGAGGCAATTTTAAGCTTATTATCTAGGTGATAATTGAGAGCTCAAGCTTAAAATACTAATACCGCCTTAACATGATGTTAAGATGAGGATTTATTACTTACAATGTCCGGAAGTGAAATAACCCACACATTTCGCTTTATCCGCTTTAAATGCCGGATGAGAGTTCTGATGGAAAACTCTTGGCTGGAGTTGTTAAGTGAACTCAAGTTGGACACCGAGTGTGTCAAGATGAGCATCTGTACGGTATTAAAATAGAAAGACATACGCTCCATAGGGAAGGAGAACATACCGTAATACGTATTTCATATTACGTATGCACTATCGACCTATGAGAGTAGGCAAGAGTTTTGATCTCAACTCCTTCGTGCCGTGTAAGACTCTCAAGGATAAAATTCCTCATTTTTTTGTACCCTCATGACTCTTCATTATTCTCAAGGTCTCTATTTAGTGTTTGCTATCTTAGGGTGTTGCCTATGGTCATGAAATTGATTCGATCTAAAGGGACATTTCTAGAAAAGTGAGCTGAACCGAGATTGAGAGATCTAATGAATGAGGAAGATTGATTTGGAGTTTTAAGTCACATTATGGATTATATTCACAGACCGGTCAATTATGATTATTTGGTGTGATTATAATTGTGAATATAATATGTCAATTTTAAAATAAGATCTAGTGAGAAATTTATATGTGACTGATCGATCTAGGGTACATCATACAATTCATTTCTTTTTATGTCCAATTTTAGAGCTGTCATATGCTCCCAACGGATATATGACAACGAGCTCTCAGTGTATGCTAGTCGCACGGGTTATTTGCCAATATAAACTTTGCGAAGATAAAAGATTTAGTTGTTAGTCCTCCGTGGACAAATAGGAGTTGTTTGCCCTACATGGGCGAGTGGGAGATATTAGATTAAATATTAAAGTGAGATCTACGGGAGATACGGTGTGCGCCCATGCGGGCAACCACACCCCATTGAGCAGTTATATGCTCAAACGTGAAAAGTCACGTTGGTTAGTTTTACGTCAATAATCGACGTGCTCTCCATCGTTCTTCCCAATAGTTCATTCTGTCACTTTCGGAGAAAACAGAGAACGTAGAACGCTCCTCCCCATTATCGATTATCGTTTGACAAAGAAATCCTCCGAGATCGCAAAAGGCATTTAACCGGTGATCAATAAGGTACGTCCTCGTGATGTATCTTCGTCGATCGGTGAATCTGGTGGTTTATTGGTTATGTTTCCGCTGTTTTTGAGTATGTGTTAGATCGGATTTAGTATCCTTTACTTGAGAATCTAACCCAACCGGATGGAAGGCAAACAGATCCGTGCCCGAGTAGCTAAGTCTTCTTGAGATTTTTTCCACAACGGATTGGATGAATTCCGCTTCAATCCTGCTACTTGTCAACAACTAAAGGTGTGATTCTCAATATTCGCGCTAGTAAAAGATGAAGAAAAGATCACTCAGATGATATCTAAATTTAATAATCAATATCTAAAAAGGAAAAACTTTTTCTTCTACTTTCAGTTGATTGGAATGTCACGTGTCTTTATCTTGCACATGTCATGCCCTCTTTCTAAGATAGTGGCTTCATGCTAATTATGAGAATAAAAATTCATACATGCCTCCCTCCTCTTTTAACTCAAAACATTCCAATATTTCCGACACGAGAGAGAGAGAGAGAGAGAGAGAGAGAGAGAGAGAGGCGATAAGAAGATAGAAGAGAAACAAGCTGGAGGCTGAACTTGCTTCTAAACCCTAACTAGTTACCATTGCCCAGAAAATACAAAGACTAATAAAAACCTTCTTTTTTCCCCCCCTTTTTTGATCATTCCGTAGTGGAGAGTTTTGGCGGTGAAGGGAAGGGTTGCATCACAGCGGGGGTTTAACCAGGAATGGCCATGGAAGATGTCCTATAGGAAAAGAAGCCCATATGCTTTGGAATTTCTTTAAGCTTGAGGGAAGAAGTGAGGAGAAGGCAGTTGTATTTTTCGTTCAGTGATCAAACACAATATGGAATGAGGGTTACAACTGGAAAAATTGGGACATCCATCAATTCTTTTTCTTTTCTTTTAACATATAACGGAAGGTTATCTATCATTTTATTTAGCTGAACACTTGGAAGCAATTAGCTAAATATCTCTTTGATGAGTCAAACAATTGAGTAGGAGCCCATTCTAGGAAAGTTCCCTATCTAGACCAAAGAGATGGATTTTAAGAGCAATTTTTTATTTCATGGACAAAATAAGTAACTTCCCCTAGGAATAGTCTCAGGAAAACGCATAAGAGAGAAAGCTAGTGCCTGGTTCCAAGAGACCAACCGGTGAGATTGCCAGCATTTCGGAGAGCCTCTCTCCACTTCCGAACCTTGTCGGCATTCTCCTGCCCGAAACCCTTCTCGCTTTGGCCAATTTGCTTGAAGGGTCCAACCTGCTCACGCATCTCTCTGGGGTCGACGCCCACAAAAATGGGGAACACCAGCAGGCCTTTCTTTTCCTTGCACTCGAGGATCTTATCCAGCTCATCCAGGCACCATGGCGAGGAGGCAAAGGTCCGAGAGATCACCACGATGGCGCTCCTCGACCGCTCGATCGCTTCGTTGATTGCCGGCGCAATCTCTAGCCCTCGTTCCATTCTGCGGTCTACAAAGACCCTTATCTTGTTCCGCTCAAGAACGACATGTAAGTGGCTCACTAAGTTGCGCATATCGGCCTGTTTATAACTGATGAACATGTCGTGAAGCCAGCGAGGGGTAGAGGAGGGGGGCAAGTAGAGCTGTGGCCTGGCTGTTAGGCTACGCTTGAGAGAAGAGGAGTGGAGTGGAGAGAAGGAAGGGAAAGAGATGGGAGGGGATTGAGATTGGAATTGTGAGGTTCTCTTGCTCAGGAGGCTTGGATACAATGGTGGAGGGGAAAGCTGGCGCTTGAGCTGGCCAAATTGGGTCATCATCTTACTAGAAGTCGCCATTCAATTACAATCAAAGCAGAGAAAGAGCTGTACCGAGCAAGCTCCCTTGGAACTTATTTATTACTGATTCAAATTCTGAGCGAGTCATCTTTCTCTCTCCCCCTATCTCTCTCTGTTTTGTCCATTTGCTCCCTCGCTCCCTGTTTTGTCCATTTGCTTATCTCTCTCTATCGCTCTCTGTTTTGTCCATTTGCTCTCTCTCTCTCTCTCTCTCTCTCTCTGTGTTTTTGTCCTATTTGCTCCAAATTGACGTGTCACGTCGATCACTCCCCATACAAATAGTGACATATTTCTGTGAGATCCGGCCATATGTTTTATGTGCCCTTATCTTGGAAATATGAATCCCACTATTGGTAGTCTGGTAGAACCTCAAACGAGTCAAAGTGCAATCATTGTGTCTTCTAGTCCTGTTATCTATCTCATTTGGTCTCGCCACCTAAATTTTTCTCAATCTTAGACTAATGGGTTACTAAGCCTTTAAGCCTAGCTCATATTCTCCCAAGTCCATACCGATTCGCGACTTATAATTCAAGCGTTTAACATGCAAATCAATTTCATTCGAAATCGTCATTAATCAGTTTACAGTAGGTTGATTAGATACCTAAGTAAAATAACGGGAGAATTATCTTACTCCTATAAACCAGAGACATGAACTTGGTTACGCTAGGTTTCTCCAACACCTTTTCAGTATCATTGAAAAAATATTTTGCTAGCAATTTGGATTCATTTTAGGACCTAATTCCTAACTTGTGAAAAATGTCCAAGTGGATACATAATCATAAAATAAACACCCAATAATCAATGCTACGAATCGGTATGGATCTCACTTGTAAACTAAGAGTATCCTAAAAATCTAACTGGACAACAAAAGTTATGGGATTTTTTACTGTCACGGAATGAGTGGAAAAAGAAATTACAAAACCAAAGGGAGTATCCATAAGTAGCTAGTTATGTCGCCCATTCTTTGTAATGTTTCCAGTCCTTGCATAATGCTTATGAATGAAGTTCTCCGCCATTTTTTTGGTCACTTTGACGTTGTCTACTTTGATAACATTCTCTAACAAGAGCAAGGAAAAGCATTGTATGACTTAAGACAGTCTACAACGTCTTGAGAAAACAAAAGCTCTATGCCAAAATGGAAAAATATCAAATCTTCTCCCTAAGCATCATATTCATTGGCTATTTGCTCTCCAAAGATGTGATTTACGTAGACCAATCCACGGTGGAGGCGAACAAGACGTGGTCAGCTCCAAAATCTATTTATGACAACCCACCACGGGCATGGCGTGTTTGATGAGAATCAAACTCTTTGGCGCCGACGTAAGCCACAGTCAGGTGTTCGAAACTCTCCCAACGCGTTTCTCGGACTTAAGTGGGGGGCCCTTGCTAGTGGACTGCGGGGCCGGCTTCCCTCCAGGTATAGTCGCCGTCGGAAAGGGCAAAGCCCGATTACGACTGGCGAATCCTGGATCATAAAAAAAAAATGAATAGGTAATTACAATGAACTTTATAATTCAATGTAGAATTTAAACGCGTAAACTCAGAGTTTGGTTCGGAGTCCGAGCGAGAGCAAGATTTAAGATGTTCACGGAGTTAGTAATGTGCACAATTCAACTATCAAATGAAATGACAAGGAGTTCAAGAAATAGAGATTTTGGACATAAAGTTTATAGTGGCTCGGCTTTGTTCAAGCCTGTGTCAATATCTTCATGGGGGTAGCAAATTAGCTAGATTTCACCAGTGAATATCTTAAAGGTTACAACTCGATGGTAATTCTCAAGTCAAAAGACTTCCCGTCTATTACTCACACACTTGAATGAAATCCTCTAAGTATTTTAATATTTGGATCAAGAATATATGAAGGATGTGAAGCTCTCTTGAACTTTGAAATTTAAGATTCTGGACTCTCGTACTATCTTTAGCTTTGAGGTCTCTTTTTATACTCCTTCACCTTCAAACTAGCCGTTGTAAGGTCTCATGATAGTCTGATCGTTGCATATGAAATACTCCTTTAGAGCTTGAGCTTTACGACAATGTCCGAGCTCTTCAATCGGCGTTTGAGCTCCTTAAACAGATTCAATCATATGTAACTATTCTTTAACAATAGAATATACTTTAGGATAATTCGTAAAAGAGTATTTCATTACATTAACTCAGATATTAGAGAAAATATGATTGTTTTGTCAACTTCAAAATCAATTAGGGATTTTTCTCAACAGATTTGTGAAGAACTTTAGCTTTATTATGGCACCTATTGAAGAGATCTATCGAATACCGATTCAAAATGATCGCACAGATAATAGAAGAAAAATATACGACGCACGGTTTACCCAGATTCACCCCAAAATAGGGCTACGTCCACTAAAAAAAACACGAATTTAGCCACGAAAAATTTGTGACAGAAAAAAATTCGTTGCTAATTTCGACGAAAATAGCAACAAAATGAATATTCGTCGCTATTTGCGACAAAAATAGCGCAAAAAAAATAAGTACCTAATTAGCGACGAATATAACCACGAAAACAAATACGTCGCTAATTAGCGACAAATATAGCCACGGAAAAAATTTCGTCGCTCATTAGCAATGAATATAGCCACGAAAAATAATTCGTCACTAATTTGCGACGAAAATAGCCACGAAAAATATTTCGTCGCAATCTCCTTTGCGACGACAATAGGCTTCGTCGCCAATTAGTGACGAATATCGTTTTTTGTCGCAAATTCTTCTCTTAAAAGTTAGCGACGAAAATCAACATTTGTCGCTAATTAGCGACGAACGTTGATTTTCGTCGCAAAATTAGCACTTTGAATAAAAATAACAAAGAAAATATTAAAATTACCGACGAATCATTATTTTCGTCGCTAATTTTAGCGACAAAATGTATTATTCGTCGCTAATATGATAGAAATAAAAATAAAAAAGAAAATGGTCAATTTAGCGACGAATTATCTTTTTCGTCGCTAAGGTAGCGACGAAATTTATTTTGCGTCGCTAATATGATATAAATAAAAATCACAATAAAAATAAAAAATAATTAGCGACGAGCAATGTTTTTGGTCGCTAATTAGCGACGAAAACCAAATTTCGTCACAAATTTGTTGCTATTATTTAGCGACGAAAACCTATTTCGTCACTAATTAGCGACGAACCACGTTTTTCGTGACTAATTTGTTGCAAATTCTCTTCTTAAAACTTAGCGACGAAAATTGCCGCTTGTCGCTAATTAGCGACGAACGTTGATTTCGTCGCAAAATTAGCACTATGAATAAAAATAAGGAAGAAAATATTAAAATTATCGACGAATCACATTTTTCGTCGCTAATTTTATATAAATATAAAAAAGGATATATTCAATTTAGCGACGAATTAACTTTGTTTAGCGACGAAATTAGTTTTTTCGTCGCTAATATGTGATAAATAAAAATAAAAGTAAAAAATAAAATATTAAAATTAGCGACGAATTAGCTTTTTCATCGCTAATTTAGTGATGAACAATTTTGTTCGTCGCAAAATTAGCATTGTGAATAAAAATAAAAAAGAAAATATTTCAATTTAGCGACGAAAATAATTTTTTCGTTGCTAATTTAGCGACGAAATGTATTATTCGTCGCTAATATGATATAAATAAAAATAAAAAAGAAAATATTAGTGACGAATTTTTGTTCCGTCGCTAATTTAGCGACGAATTAGCTTTTTCGTCACTAAATTAGCGACGAATTATTTTGTTCGTCGCTAAATAAGCCACAAATTATTTTTTCCATCGCTACATTTCTCTCTCTTATCTTATTAATCTTTCTTTTGGCATTACTTTCTAAAAGCCTCCTGCCCTCTCTCTCTCCTGCTTGTACGACGTCTTCATCTGCTGGTACGACGTCCTTATCTTCTTCCTTTTTCTTCATCTTCTTCCTCGCTTCTGCATCTTCTTCCTTTTTCTGCATCTTGTTCTTCCTTTCTTTTTCTTCTTTAGTCGAGTGACCCACCTCCACCCGACCACTACAGCCTGCACCACCACCCTTCGTCCACTCCCATCGCCAGCCACGCCTCACGGCCAGCCGGCCTCGTGCGAGCCGCAACCAGCTGAGATCGTCGCTGTAAACCCGGGACCTTCGCCCACGACCCTCCTCCACCTGAGCTCCGCCGCCATCAATCACCGTTACCCAACCACCTCCAACCACGTGAGCTGGCTGAGACCCACAGATCTGATGACGAGCCCGCCGCGACGACGATTTGAGCCCCCTGCTCGTGAACCCGACACCCACCCGAGCCACCGTAGCCACTGCTCGGCTTGGCCGCCACCTGAAACTTGCAACCCGAGACCCTCACCTCGCGGCCCAGCTGCACCTCTCCAGCCGCCATCAACCCGAGACCCTCACCTCGGTGCCTGGAGAGCTCTAAAAAGAGTTGTGTAAATAGTGTTGTCTTCAAGAACGCACTCTCTCGGTGGAATATTTAAATGGATAACTTCAGATTCAATTTGTCTTCTTTTTCGCCCTGCAATATGTTGCTCACCCAACACCTCTGCAAGCTGAAGAAGATGAAATATTGATGGTCAAAGGGAACCATAACGTCAGCCGTCCAGGACCTTGCCTGAATCTTTTCTCCTCAGCAAGCAAATGTGAAATTGTTCCCCTTGTTGTTGATCCGCATAAGGCTGAGCTGCAAATTGTGGAAAAGGAAGCGACGCTTGTGGGGATAATTGCGGACAATGGATCCATCAGTTACTATCTGGTAAGTCAATGCCACAATGGATCTCCATGGTAATTTATATATTTTCTCGCACCATTGATCAGTAACCTCATATTTCTGCTACCATATTATCCGAGGACTCCTTTCGATGAGCAAATATATATTGTTGCAGATTCTAGGATACCAGCAGAAACGACCCTCCAACTCCTGAGGAGTTCCATGAGCTGCTGCCGATCGTGGAACCATGAGCCTCGCGACCCGAACCCGTTAAGTTGACCCAACCCGAGGAACCCGCCGACTCCTACGGAACCGTGATATTATTAAGTGCTTAATCAATGTTAAATATAAATTGCAGAAATTAATTTTTATTTTAATTAAATTTAAAATCGAAAAGTAAAAAAAATGATTTTGTCATATGAAAAAAAAAAATTTCGTCGCTAAATTGGGTTTTGCGACGAATTTTGCCACAAAAAAAAAAATTCGTGGCTAATTTGGCGTCGCTAAATTTAGCGACGAAATTTTTTTTCGTGGGAAAATTCGTGACTAATTAACGAGGAATAAGTTTCGTCGCTAATTTGCCACCGAGGGTAATTCGTCGCAAAATTCGTGGCCAATTAGCAACGAAACTTATTCGTCGATAATTAGCCACGGATAGGTATTCGTCGCTAATTAGTCACGAATTTTTTTTTTCGTCGCTAAATATTGCGACGCCGAATTGGCAACGAATATTTTTCCGTCGCTAATTTTCGTCGCAAATCGGTTTAGCGACGAATTTTGGTCAATTTTTCGTGGCAAAATCCGTGGCTAAATCCTTATTTTTTTTGTAGTGGTCCTGCAAAGAGATTTCACTGGATTTTTTGTTTACGGCCGCATAACTCGTTACAATGATCAGCAAAAAACGAACAAATATATATATATGCCCTAAACGGGCCCAAAAATCTAATATATCCGAAATCCCTTTAATCCCTCAACAAATGGGCTAACTTAAACAAAAGCCCAAACCCGAGCGGAACCCCCGCCCCGTGACCGGGCAACGAGACACCCATGTCGGGGGGCTCGCGCCTCGAACCCCCGCATTCCGTGCGCCGGGGTCACATGTCGTCGAATCATACTTCGGTTTCCCTAAACTTACGTGGGCGTGCTCGGTGTAAGAAACAAGGGTCCCCGAAGTATTCGTCAATTCCAACACCTATTACAGAGTGCATGAAGAAAAGATCTTTCGAATGGTCCAAGGCCTTCGATAATTCATTCGAAGACACAAACAAAAGTTATGTGAGTCTCCTATTATTGGCCTTCCAAATTTCGAGATCATATTTGAAATAGAATGGGATACAAGTGGAGTTGGCATAGAGGCTATTCTTACTCACATCCAAAAACCGCTAGCGTATTACAATGATGAAGTTGACAAGAACATTTGTATCGACACATTTGAGGAGATAGCAAGCATCTTTCAAGCAAATTGAGAACATTGATTAAGGAAAGGTGGTGTAATCTTTTATATCTTGGTGGTGAACTTTAAGTGTTCTGTCCTTAGCTAGTGTAGTAATCTCTTATGCTTTAGTGGTGAGCACTTCTATCCCAATGTTCTTTTTTCGCAATAACATCAAACAATTTCGTTTGTCAAACATGTTAAGTAATCACACCAACACCATTCAAAAAAGGTGCAAGAAACTGACGGCGATGCCTCCAAAGAAGAAGCAATATTTAGCAAATCATTAAAGGACACGAGCAGGGAAGACAAAATAAGAGTTTTTTTTTTTTTTCTCCCTCCCTCTTTTTCTCTGCAGTTCAGCAAAGCAACTCACTTTGGCGGTTTTCACTCCACTTGCCAGACCACTTCTTTGACCAGGATCAACAAGAGACCAAATCGCTAATTTCCCTCCACTCCTCAATTCTTCTTGCCTTCGTCTTTCGGTGTGTGAAAATCAGAATGGAATCTCCAACTTTATCATTAGAAATGGCCAAAGAGGACGTGCTGCAGATTTGAGTTCACGGGACAAGTTTCTTCATGAAGAGAGAGAATTAGTGAAAAACTTGAGAGAGAGAGAGAGAGAGAGAGTGGAGAGAATACACCAAAATTTAACTCAAATCTGAAGGCTGCAGGGCGTGATTCCACTAGACAAAGCATGGCCATAGCCACGTGAATTGGAACAGACAACTCTTGGAGAAGAAGAAAGAGACAAGAAGGGAACAGCCGACCTTTGGTCTGCCTTTTTAATTCTCGGACTATTATATCTTTTTCCATGTTTTAACGTGGGATTTACTCGAAGAATAGAAAAAGGAAGTTGAATTCTCTGGAGGGGACTGAAAGATACGCCCCCACATGAAGAGGGAGGAGAGAGCAGACGTGGGGTGGCCTACCTTTTCTTGGAGAGTCACCAAGGATGCGACGAGAGTTGGCTAGGGTTACTGTCTTAGCATGGGAAGCCAAAATATTTCATTAAGGGCTTTTTTGTCTTTTGTCCCTCTTTGCTTCTAGGTTAAAAGCTATACCTCTTATATTAGCTATGTAAAGGTAGTAGCTGCCACAAGAGCAAAATAAAAAAGTACGAAGCGCAATGTAGCGAATAGACAGAAAAAGAAAAACAGAAGTCGTGACGGCATTCTTAAGTGTTATCGATTTCTTTTTTTTGCTCCGATTTTGTGAGAAAATCATCGGTTGTATTCCTACTTTTCCGGAAAAGCGGTGGATTTGCGGAGCGCCTCTGCCCGGATATGTAGCCCAATTTTGGGTGAACTTCGATAACAAATTCTCCGACATGTTCTTCTGATTCGATTCTTTTATTATTATATTCCGTCAGTGTGGATTGTTTGTTAGGATTATTTTTCTGGAATCGGTGTGCAATTCCTAACACACTAACCCTCGCCTCTAGTCACTTGGTCAATGCTTGCCTCTAGGTCATGCGAGGTCGCCGAAACCTAGTAGCCGTGTCCTTTTTTTTTTGTTTAACTTTCAAATTGTTTTACAAAAAAGTATATCGAAAGCCAATTATTCAAATCTCTATTTATTTTGAGCAAATACACCTTCAATCAAAGAATTCTTTTTCCCCGAAGCTATCTCAAATCCATCCAACGACCACCTCATAGTAGTTTGCCAGAGACCTCAACGAGTATGTCATTGCAATTTTGCAACAACTCTTTACAAATTCATTGTACTCTAGCATTAAACTGAATTTCGCTTATTCGTTATGCCAATGTTCCTTCACTATGTCTCTATTGTTTTTTTTTTCTTTCATACTGTCAATTAGATAAGACAGACTGTTCAAAAGGGTAATCACCCTCATTAAATTACAAACAAGATAAGGTGTCAGATAATAAAATATCCATGCCCTAAGGATATGCTTTAGTTAACCAAAAGACAGAAAGAAGCTCAAGAATCAATCTTATCATCGGGGAAGTAAAACGTCACTAGCGGAAGATTTGAGAGCTGATCTATCGATTGGTCTAGAGGACTGCTTGATATAAATGAAAAAAATTGCAGTTATATTGTATTGAAAGACGCAGACTTTGGCCACAAAAGGACGCATGGCGGCGCAATCGATCTCTGAGTTTTGGGTTCTTATGAAATTGGTGATGATGAAAGTAGCAATTATTAGTCCTGTCTTTAACAAATATATATTGCATGGTCTAGATGCTATTGAGACCTACAAAGATCTTGCAATCGTCAGTCCTATTGTTTAAGTTGGTGATCATTGCGAAAGGATTCTATAGCTTTTCTTTACTTGAAGCGATGGCGCATGAATCATATCAACGCCATAAAAACTTTTTTGACACCCAAAATTGACGAACTTTTTTATTATTATTATCCACAAGTATTAGACTTAATCGATAAGAATAGAGTTTTGATCAATAATGAACAGAATAATCGATAAGAATCCGCAACTAGCCGATGAAATGAGCGACTACACAACGTAAAGTTATCGACGAGAGTCTTGGAAGTTTATTGTAAAGTCATCGATATCTCGGTAAGTAACCGACATGAACATAACTACTGACAAGAAGGTAATTGATGGACAATTGTGTGTACATCCGCTAATTTAGAATTTGTGTAACTTCTTTTGGATAAGGGTTCGTGAAGTAATTTCTAGCAACCGCAATTAGAAAGTTATTTGTTTATTTGAACTCCAAAGTTGTAACTGATTATACGAGATTGATTCCAAATGTACTCTTTGTAAATCCCATTCAATCAATGATAGAAGTCAACGTTCTTTAATTTTTTTCTTTATTTTTTGCAATCTATCTTTTCCACAACTTTATGATCCTATATTTTTCAATTCTCGTACTTTAGATGCAGTTTCAAATACTTCGTCGTTGATTAAATTCTGACGAAGGATATACATTTTTAATGAATTATGAAAACTCAAGTCCGAAATCATCATAGAACGCGTTCTTTCTTTATAAAATCGAAGAACCGATATCTTGGATTGGGACACTTGGGAAACAAAAATAAGTTAAAAAGCCGTCATGTCACAGATAAAAGAAAGAACCGTATGGATGCTTTTATTGACTCGTTTGTATTTCCTCAATTAAATAGCCACAAAAGTGCAGTGTCCTTTGTCACGATGCCTTTTGGAGTTATCCAGTTGCTTTCTCCATCGGGAGGGAAGTGACTTTGAGAGTGCACCTTGTGTCGACCACCATCATTACGTGTCAGTCATTTAATTAGCCCCGACAAAGTTCAATAAAAAATTATAAAATCATGAAGATGTAGTTTCGATAGACAAACAAAATCTGTATAAAGTTAATTCCACGCTGCCGATTATGGGAGAATTAACGTACACACGCGGCGGGTTTTGTGTGGAGGGAGGAGGGCGTACGCGTATAAATGGAACATTCAAACCGCACATCAATCAAAGATGTGTCGAATCATCAATCATGCAGAGGGCCGGAAAAAAGGTGAAGAGAGAGGCGGGCAAAGGAGGTAGTTGGTGGTTTTGGGGCGCGGGGAAGCCGGGGGGGCGACGTGTGCTGTTCCAGCAGGCGCCGTGCTTCTCCGATCCGTGTCCGTGATCCGCACCTGCGCAAAGGCATCAGTGCGGCCCACGAACGATGCCGATCGCGTTGGACCACCGACTCTCGGGATTTGAAAAACAAAAAAAGGGATAAAAAAAAAATCTTCACCTTCATGTTTTTTGTGGTCCGGTGCTTATCCGTCCGTGGATTTATGGGCGTACGACTCCGCAAGATTCTGTATATTTGCAAGCGAAGCAAAAAGAATTCAATTTTGAATTCTATATTTTCTAAGGTAATCCAAAAGTTAATTTATCTCTCAATATAAATGGGGGTGAAGTAAAGCATGTCGGGACCCGATGTTCGATTTTACCGTACTCTTGATGTGTCAAATTCAAATTTCTTTGAATAAATTCGTGTGATTTTTAGTATTATTTCTGAAAAAATATAAATGATTCGATGTTTATGAGATTTTAATCTGATCATCCACTTAGATTTTCGCCAAAAGGGGTAAAACCCAAACTTGCCTATACCTTAAAGTTAGTATATATATATATATATATATCCACGAACTAGTTTGGTACATAATTTTTTTCTTATCTTTTGTATCAATCTATATACCAATTTATATACTAATAGAGGGGAAAGTAAGTAAGTATATATTGGTGCATTTTCAACGATTACTCTTTAGGATCTCTTTATAATGCCGACTTAAATAAATTTTCTTTTTCAAACTTTCGCCTCAAGAGTTTCAAAAGTTAGCCATACCAGTTGAAAAATAACGGTTGGGCATTGTAAGAAAAAGGAGACAAGATTGTGGTTGAAAATGCGAACATAATTGCCGTATTTACTCGGAGATTTTACAGTAAGTGATTTCCCTTATCCCATCTTAATTTATTCTATTGTCTTAGATAACTTGTTTTTTTTTTTTTTTTTGTTCCACTACTATGAGCTTCATATTTTGGCAAACATATAGATATCTGTATTATTGTTTTTTACTACTTAATCAGATTATTATTATTTTGGATAAAAATGCAAAATAAAGCGTTAGCATCTCCCTTGCACGTGCCAATATTAATTACTTTTCCAGTAAAATTAAGCGTCCAATTTCAAGATAATTCATCTTTCCCCACGCAAAACGCCGCCGCTTCACTCTCAACGCGCACGCGCTCTCCCTCCCTCGAGGGAGGGAGAGCGCTTCTATGCTCCCACCAATTAACTACCCAAGGTGAGTGTTTACACAATAAGATACTGTTTGATCTAAGAAGCGCTTTGACTTCTTCTGAAAGCCGCTCAGCTGGATTTGATTAGATTTTACATTCGAAAACTTGATTAGAAAAGCTGAAAGAATGGAGACTTGATCAGAAAACTGGCGAAAGCATAAGGACAGGAAAAAAAAAAAATGAGAGAGATGTAGTCTTAGTTAAGTAAACGTGCAAGTTTTATTGACGAGACATTAAATTAGGCTAATGGGAAAAGGTTCAATTAACTTAGTCTATTTGGATACAGGTGCATAGATTTCCATTTTCTCTGGAGTTTATAACTTGCTGTTCCGCACGAAACATCTCCACAACTTTTCCGATAGATATCCGGCCACTCCACAATAAGGGACATGATCAGCCATGATACATAGCCTAAGCTTCCTCATCCTTTTGAACGAGCCTGCGTTCAAGATCAACTCTTCTACATCAACCTTGCCTAGATTAATTCCTTCTATGGCATCTGTTCCCTGTTACAGCAATACAAAAATAATTATGCATGTTGCAAGCACTTGGAAATAATTGCACACATTGAAATAGGCCATTAAACTCTTACCGAATTTTGCCTAAACACTTGTAGAGCATCTTCGTGGCGCCATATTCTACTTCACTTGCCAGGATTTTCAGGGCACTCTTGAATCACCATCTGTCTACCGATTTCTTGAAGCATATCATGCATCCATATTTTGTTATTTTCATCGATGTATATGAGCGACTTTCGAGCCAAAATCTCAATCCCACTGGTGGCATGGACACGACATTTGTCTAGGGACTTTATGATCCCTTCTTTGTCATATCCATTAAGAAAACACACGATGTCGAGAAAAATAGTCCTCTCGTTGCCCTCTAAGCCTTCTATGACAATCCTCATTATATCGTGAACGTTTCCCTGAGGGATTTCTTTCAGTCGATCAAAAGCTCCTTGCCATTCGTTGACGCTTTTGCCGTTCAAGAAACAACCCATCACGGTGAGTACTAAAGGATTCCCTTTGAAAAAACTGGTGAAACAATTTGAGAGCATCTTATAATCACTTTTGGGATATCTTTCTTGGAATGTGATCCAACTAAAAAGCTCGAGAGCTTGATCATCATTCAGCGCTCTTACCTTATAGATGTCCCCACAGAGACCCATTGAGGTTTCTCTATGTCGAGGGATCAAAATGACTCTACTTCCCAAGCCCAAGTCCAATGCCTTGATCAGGTGGCTCAGTGGCTCCAACAACCCTTCAACATCATCAAACACCAACAAAACCCTTTGGTTCTAAAGCTTACTCCTCACGAGGTTTGTTACTACAAGAGCATCATCGCCAAACTCCGAAAGTCCATTGCCAAGAAGGGTCTCCTGCATTTTGACGAGGCTGTCTTGGCTCGAGATATCCTCCACGTTTGCGAGGAAGAAACTCCAATCAAATTGATATGCAATTTGGTGGTACAAAACTCTCACGAGTGTAGTCCTTCCTATTCCGCTGGTGCCGGTAATTCCCACGATTCAGACATCCTCAACCTCTAAATGGAGTAATGAGTACAAGGCTTGTAGCTGAGAATCTAACCCAGTCAGATGGAAAGCAAACAGGTTCGTGCAAAAGCCGCTCAGTCTTCTTGAGATTTCTTCCACAACGGATTGGATGAATTCAGCTTCGAGTCTGCAATTTATTAACAACTAAAGGCATGACTCTGGTTATTCGGGCTAGTAGAAGGCGAAGTAAAGATCAGCAAATAGTCTCTGAGTGACTATATGACTAACAGTGGATTTTGGGCTACGAAAAAAAAGATTATGCTAGCAAAACCCTATAAAATAGTACAACAGAAGATATTGTAGCTAATCATTGAAGCAACAGATTAAAAGAAAAGGGATAGAAATAAGTCAATGAAGTACATTTTTTATGCTCACAAAAAAGAGGTTCTACTATAGAGAGTTTCTTGGCCAAAAAAGGAAAGAGAGAGGGAGGCAGAGATGGACAGAGAGAGAGAGAGAGATTTAAGAGCAGGCTATAAGAATAGAAGAGAAACAAACAGGAGTCTGAACTTTCTTTCAAACCCCAGTTTGGTACCACAGACCAAACAATAGAAAGACTGACGACAACTTTTTTTTCTTCTTTTTTTTTAGCCTCAGACGGATAGATCATTTCACAGAGGAGAGTTTTGGTGGTGAAGGGAAGGATAGCATCACAACTAGGGTTTACCCTGTGATGGCCGTGGAAGATGTCTCAACTTCCCCATTTAGAATCTTTTTACTATTAACGAAAGAAAGCATGCGACTTTTGATAACTTCCTCCAGCCAAAGTAGCTCATTTGCTTTGGAGTTCACCCACTTGTATGTTTTCTACAGTGGACTCAGAGTAAGTGACGGAAACAATCTGTTGTTCTCTAGAGATCTGAGAAATCCTCTCAAGAAGACACTTTTTTTTTGTCGAAATTTTTAAAGAGAGAGAGAGAGAGAGAGAGAGAGAGAGAAAGTACCTGTTTCCGAGATCCCAGCCAGCGAGATTGCCAGCTTTGCGGAGAGCATCTCTCCACCTCCGGACCTTGTCGGCATTCTCCATCCCCAAACCCTTCTCACTTTGGCCGATCAGCGTGAATGGCCCGGACTGTTCGCGCATCTCTCTGGGATCGACGTCCAGGAAAATGGGGAACACCAGCTGGCGTTTCTTTTCCTTGCACTCGAAGATCTTCTCCAGCTCGTCCAGGCACCACGGCGAGGAGGCATAGGTCGGAGAGATGACTACAATGGCACTCCTCGACCGCTCAATGGCTTTGAGGATTGCCGGTGCGATCTCTAGTCCTCTTTCCAGACTGAAATCGACAAAGGCCCTCATCTTGCTTCGCTCGAGAGATTCATGGAGATGGCTCACCAAGTGGCGGGTGTCTGCTTGCCTATAGCTGATGAATGTATCATACACCCACCTTATAGTGGTGGAAGAGGGGGGCAAGGGGAGTTGTGTCCTGGCTGTGAGGCTATGTTTGGGAGACTGCAATTGGAATTGTGATGTTCTCCTGTGTAGGGGGCCGGGATGCAATGGAGGACGAGAACAAGGAGAGAGAAGCTTGCCCTTGAGTTGGCCAAATTTGATCATCATCTTCGTAGAGCTCGCCATTGAAGCACCCCAATAATCAAAGTAGAGAAATGAGCCCCCCCCCCCTCTCTCTCTCTCTCTCTCTCACACCTGTCCACCACTCGTTTCTGGAGATGTTCCGTTTCACTTTTTAACTTGTTTTTGGAGAAAAAATCCTAGAAGCTTGCCCTTGTGTCCTGGCTCAGTCTCCAGCTTCTCTCGCTCTCTCTGTTTGCCTCATGGGCAACCATCATTGTCCATGGTTATCAACTCGTGTGTCAGCGACCAATCAATGCTTTTGTTTGTACAAAAAAACCCAAGTCTTTTTGTCCCTGTGCTCGTACGTTTCATGTCCATCGTTGCCCCCATTAATTGGAGTCTTGATTATGTCGGGCGCAGCATGCACGATTCTAATGTGCTCAACGCATCTTTCCACAAAAGTACTTTCGCGTCACCATATTCTTATTACCCTCGGCTTTTAATCTGGGGGGAGATTAGTTTATGAATGACACAAAGTAGGTAATCCCAAGTTTTAGTCTTCTGAGTTGCACCATTTGTGAGATTTGATTCTCTTACATTCATCTTCTGTAATCCCAGTCCTTCACCTCTCTTGAGGTGTATTTCTTGATTCGTGCGATCAAGTGCTTACCTGCAGTAGCTAGTCTTATCAAATTGGGATTTCTTTCGTTCTTATTTCTTAGTTTCTTTTTCGGTAATTTGAAACTCGCTTGGCACAAAGTTAGCATCGCGTGCCATTTTCTATCATGCTAATAATGCCACGTCGTTCATTAATCGGACGGTCTAGCCAAAATGGCTGATGGAAGGACTTGAATGGAGTACTCGAGAGAGCTAGAGTGCTAGATGACACAACATTAAATTCTACCGACTTCGTGTGTTTTTATTCATAAGGTTATGTTTCTCTCTAGTTAGTCACCATCGTTAAAACGTCGGTTCTAGGGAAAAAAAAAGAGAGAGTTAATACCACGAAAAATTTCAAATTAGTATGTCTGTGATAAATTTACCCCAAACTATTTTCTCGACCACGAAAAACTCTAAACCGGTAAATCTGGGACAAATTTACCCCATCTATTTTTTTTTTTACCATAACAAATTCTAAACTAGTATACATGTGATAAATTTACCTCAAACTAATTTTTTGACCACAAAAAACCTTAAACCGATACACCCGTGATACATTTATCCTTCGTTAAATTGGGTTAATACCATGAAAAATCTCAAATTGATACCTCTGACAAAAAGAGGGTAAAAACTCTAAAGTGGTACACCCATGAACCGCCACATGCAATCTAACACAGCAATTTGATGGTTAAATTTAACGAAGACTAACGGAGGGTAAATTTATCGTAGGTGCACCAATTTGGGGTAAATTTGTCACGGGTATATTAGTTTGGACTTTTTGTGGTAAAAAAAATAATTTATGGTAAATTTGTCACAGGTGTACCAATTTAGATTTTCCATGGTATTAGCCAAAAAAAAAAAAAAAGACAAAAGAGAAGATGCGAAGTCGAAGTCGAAGAAAGCTCGTGCGCTTGGATCATTTATTGCATCAAGTGCAATGAGAGTATTCAAGGTAACATATTTTAGTCTGATAATCACAAAGTTTTCTCAAACGAACCTCGAACTCACTCTGATAATCATGCCGAGCTCTCTCTCTCTCTCTCTCTCTCTCTCTCTCTCTCTCTCTCTCTCTCTCTCTCTCTCTCTCTCTCTCTCTCTCTCTCTCTCTCTCTCTCTCTCTCTCTCTCTCTCTCTCTCTCTCTCTCTCTCCACGTGATTCCGAACAACTCCCAGCCCCTCTAACATTCAAATCCTCTACAAATTCGGTCGATACAAACTCTTTGATGAGTTCATTCGGGGTTAAATTGGAGTACATTTTCAAGACTTTCATTGTTTTAGTTGAGGATTTTGATGACAAAAAAACGTAGTAATCTGTCCTTTCCTAATGAAGTATACACGAGCCTATTTAAGGCTTTACGGGAAAATAATCTAAAGTAATAAAAGATCAATTGCATTAATCGGAATCAATCATGAGAAATCTCCTAATATATATACTGAATGTATCTATATATCTCACATCCCATACGTTCATCCGGACCTTAGGCACGTGTGTCATCATCATCGTACGTCCGTGGTAGACCAAATAATGTTGCCATGGCATGCTTGACTTGAAGGTGAATTGGGGTAAGAGGCTTTAGGAGACTTGTAGATTGGGTTTCCAAAGAAGGGAGATCTAGTTTTTTCCAATCTTGTCCAAGATTGCTCAAGGAAATTTCTTGTCCTTCATTTTTCTTTTTTTCTTTTTATGATAATGTCGTTTAATAGTAAAATCTGGAACCCCTCTCATGTCGTAGAATTTGTACTTCAATCGCAAGAAATGTCTCGTCGACATTGATAGGGATATAAGTTGCGGAATATGCGGGTCGAAGACCTCGAAATAGGTGCGGTGGCTAGACCTGCTGTAGCGGTTCAACCATGCAGAGTGCCGGTGGAGTCCCCCCCCCTCTCTCTCTCTTTCTCTCTCTCTCTCTCCATGTGATTCCGACTAACCCCTCTGCTCCTCTGACCTTTCACTTGTCAAGGGTTAGCTGGAGCACATTGTAAAGACCTTTTCTTGTTTTCTAGGGTTTAACTTGGAGGATATGAGCTTCCATGCCGGATAGAAAGAGAGAGGAAGTGGGGGTGGTTCAGCACAATTATGGGTTAACCAAGGGTTCTTCTACCATGCAAATTACCCATTGGCATGTTGAAAGTTCTAAAATGTTCCGAGAAAGTCAATAGTCCAACCCTTGAACAACCGAACAAGCCATTGGCGGCGGTTGATCCGAAACGGCCAGCCTATTTGTGATTGTTGATGACCCATGATATTCTATTTGTTTGTTTGGACAACACCAAACCTAAGTTAAGGGTGTTAGTCACATACTTTAGGAGTGAACATGATATTCAAGCTTTTCTAAGTACTGTGTCAAGTGTCAACATAGATATAACATGCTGCATCAACAAGTATGCCGAAAGATCGTATCGGCTATCCTTGCCTAACTTCTATTTTCAAAATTTTAAAAAAAGCCCGTCCCCAACTGGTAACCTCTCATATCCACCCAAAACACAGACATCTAAAATGAGTTTAAGGAGGGTCAATTCGGTCTTTTCAATTTGGGGTTTTGCTTAGAGGTATGAAAATAAGTGATCACTGGGTCTAAAGGGTGGTATCTTTTGGTATTTCCCATATGATGCTGAATTTGTGAGGGAAGTCTCACGCCCAAAAAGTTAGGACTCTCGGACACATTAAAGTTTTGATGACTCGTGTGTAACTATGCATGGCTATCCCTTCTTACATTTACATGACAAGAAAAGTAAAAAGGGCATTAATGACCTTACTTTTCGAATTCCTTATAGCCAAGCCCCGAGATGCAATGTTGTAGCATACGTAAATCAAGCATTGAGACAATATCTTGTGGATACAAAGATAAATTTGAGCTCACAACAAAGGAAATTCACCCTCACTCATCAATATGATCAAATCAATCGTACGAGCATCCACATCGAACGTGATATTAATGGGGATGGACTACCACCTGACCGATTGAAATTTCATGTGAACCGGGGATCATTACCCCGTAGTCTACTCTATTCCGGATGACAATCAATACTGTGAAACTCGTAAACCGATGCAATTTAACTTTTCGAAACTTTATATGGGAGACATCAACAAGAAAAGATAATCTACTTGCTTCATTGGGATTCCGTAGCTTTGCCCAAAGAGAGAGAGAGAGAGAGAGAGAAAAGGTTTAAGTCTTACTATTAAGGAATGTAGTTAATATGTAACGGACAATTCAAAATTATTCTGTAGTTAATATTGTAACGTATGTATTTAATACGGACTAATTTTGAATTAGTCCATTAATGTAGTTATATTCTGTAATTAATATTGTAACGGACTAATTCAAAATACTTTGAATTAGTCCTTCTAGGAAAACTCTTTAAATACAAACGCTATCCTAGAGTTGAGGATAAGCGAAACTCATTCTCAAACCTTGAGTCTATTTCTTACATGATATCGGACGACCGGTAGGATCCTTGACAATACCGACGTTATTTATTCTCTACCATTTTTCTATCTCTCCTATTCACAATGTCATCTTCCACCTCCACTCCGGTTGTGCAATACCACCTTAGCCTTAAACTTTCCGGTGATAATTTTCTTTTGTGGAAAACTCAATTATTTTTGTTGCTTCGTAGCCAGTCCTTAATGGGATACCTTGACGGCACCATTATCTATCCCACTCCAACCATCACCCCTACGGACTCTACTATTGCAGCACCAAACCCCGCATATGATGAATGGATTCGAAAAGACCAACTTGTTCTTAGTTGGATGATATCTTCTCTTTCACCCGATGTCTTATCCTATGTGGTTGGATTAGATACTGCTGCCAATGTCCGGAAGGCTCTACAAAGCGCCTTCGGATCTCTATCGTATACAAGCATTCTTCAACTTCATATGCAACTCCAGAATACATCTAAAGGTGACAAGTCTGTCTCAACTTATCTCCGCGAGGTAAAATATATTTCGGATCAATTAGCTACCGCTAATCGCTCTCTTGGAAATGAAGAATTAAATGCCATTGTCTTCCGTAATCTTGGTTCTAATTTTTCTAATATTGTTGCTGCCCTAGCTACAAAACCCGATCCGATAACATTTCCCGAACTCCATCTATTGTTCCTCAATCATGAGCTTCAAATGAAGTTTGCCACAATGCCTATAGAGGCAAATGTTCTTGCTTACACTCCTCCATCATCCACCCCTCCTATTCAACCACAACCAATTTCCAATTTTCAACTTTCTACCACTCAAAATCCGCAATATTGTAGTCAAGGCAACCAGCGCAATTATGGGAACCCGTGCAATCGATCTAAAAATAGAAAAGATCGATGCCAAATTTGTCAAAAATATAATCATACTGCCGCAAGATGTTATTTCTGATATTCGCAGTCTTACAATACTACAATTCAGCCTATTGCTAATATGGTTGGAATTCTTCCTATCCCCTTGCAGCAAGACTGGTTTTCGGATACCGCAGCCACTCACCATGTGTCGCCTTACATTGCTAATCTGCAGATCTCTGTACCACATAACGGTAAGAAATCTCTTCGTGTAGGTAATGGAGCAGGTTTAGACATTGTTAATGTCGGTTCTTCCACTCTAAAAACCTATATCAACAAATCTTTTAATTTCTCGAATATCCTTCATGTCCCTAACATTACGCATAATTTGCTTTTCGTTCGCAATTTTACACATGATAACAATCGCTTCTTTGAGTTTCATCCATTTCACTTTGTTGTGAAGGATTTGCAGACCAAAACACCACTGCTCCAACACCGACATTATCAAATGGTAATACTGCTTCAACATCTAACACGTTGGTTTCTAGTCCGTCTAATGATGGTACAGGTTCTAACGAGAATCTTTCAGATGCTTTCTCACCGCAAGCTATTCTAATACCTCCACAACCGGCTTATCAAGCACCGAGAACCCATCCAATGCGGCCGTGTCAGAACCCAAAACCCAACAAGTACATATCCATTACCATATTTGAACTTGACTGAAAAGAGTTCTAAAGAAGAGCCACAATGCTTCACCAAAGCTAATAAACATGAAAAATGGAGGGAGGCGATGTTTTAAGAATTTAATGCTTTGTTGCATAATGGAACATGGGTTTTGGTTCCACCGAATCCCAAAGCAAATGTCGTGGGCTCCAAATGGGTTTATCGAGTCAAGACACGTGCAAATGGCTCGATAGATCGGTACAAAGCCCGTCTAGTGGCTAAGGGCTACAATCAGCATAAGGGTATTGACTATACGGAAACGTTTAGTCCCGTCGTTAAAGCAACCACCGTCCATACAGTTATTTCATTGGCGGTGACAAGGAATTGGAAACTTCGGCAATTGGATGTTAGCAATGCGTTTTTAAATGGTAACTTGACTGAAGAAGTCTACATGGCCCAACCTCGGGGCTTCATTGACAAGGAAAAGTCAAACCATATATGCAAGCTACAAAAATCCTTATACGGATTGAAGCAAGCACCGCGAGGTTGGTTTCACCGATTGAGCATCTTTTTAGAAACACTGGGATTTATCGGATCAAAAATCGATACTTCCCTCTTCATACTACATCGGCCCGATTTGTCCATTTACATGCTTATCTATGTTGATGACATTGTTATTACGGGATCAAACCCGGCATTTATTCAAGACACTATTGAACGCTTGAACAAAGAGTTCTCCATACGGGACTTGGGTGACCTTAATTATTTCCCGGGAATTAAGGTGCTCAAACATCCATCTAGGCTCCTCTTGTCACAACAAAAGTATGTTACGGATCTCCTCCACGTAACCGGAATGGACGGTGTTAAACCGGTTCACACAGCCATGGCTACAAATACCAGTTTAATCAATCGGGGTAAGCCACTTGAAGATGCCGGTTTATACGGGAGCACCATCGGAGCTCTTTAGTATGCCACCCTTACTCGGCCGGATATCTCCTATGCGGTAAATAAAGTCCATCGGTTCTTGAAAGAACCAACAGAATACCATTGGAGTGCGGTGAAATGCATCCTACGCTATTTAAAGGAAACCATTTTGCATGGACTGCTTATCGGTTCTCAATCCTCTATAGAACTCCATGCATACAGTGATGCGGATCGGACAGGTTGCCCCATTGATAGACGATCAACGGGAGGTTATGCAATTTATATGGGCCAAAATCTGATTTCTTGGTCGGCTAAGAAGCAACATACCATTACACGTTCCTCAACCGAATCCGAGTATCGGGCATTGGCAAATGCCACGGCAGAAGTGGTATGGCTACAATCATTGTTACAAGAATTGGGCATCTCTCACTCAAAACCCCCTATCCTTTGGTGCGACAACATATGGGTAACGTATCTTACGGTGAATCCAATTTTTCATGCTAGAACAAAGTATATTGAGGTAGATTTTCACTTTGTCCGCCATTTAGTGTCACAACGCAAACTTGAGGTTCGCTTCATATCCACACGTGACCAAATAGCGGATATCTTCACCAAGCCTCTTATTCGTTGTCACCATGATTTGCTCAAATCCAAGTTAAGATCATCCGGAAGACCTCCTTCAACTTGGAGGGGCTTGTTAAGGAATGTAGTTAATATGTAACGGACAATTCAAAATTATTACGTAGTTAATATTGTAACGTCTATATTTAATATTGTAACGTCGTGGTTAATACTGTAACGGACTAATTTTGAATTAGGCCATTAATGTAGTTATATTCTGTAATTAATATTGTAACGGACTAAATCGAATTTTTTTTTGTAATGCATGCTTTTTAATTTCTCATAAATCTGGAGCATAAGTTGCTTTGAGAAATTTTTTTGAGCTTTTAGAAATCAATTTAAAATATATATAAAAAAAGGTCCATTCGAGGTTGAGAAAATCTATCCGATCGGTTCAGATGTTTATGTCATGAAAATGAATAGAAAGACAGTTGACTATTCTAGTGATTCCTCAACGTAATGGAATTCGCAGAGAGAAGAAACGAGTCCGAATTCGCGAACAAGAAGCAATCGGTACGTACGATCAGAGAGAGAGAGGGAGAGAAAAGGTCAGCATCTCTCTGTCTCTCTCCCTCCCTCTCTCCGATGGTACGCGCTTTTCATGGGCGTTTCTCGCACACATCACACGTGCAGCTTAGGGCACGTGCCTGGCATGAGGCTGAGGATAAAATACCCATTTTGCACAAGGGTGATGAACGTGTCGTGAAGCCAGCGAGGGATGGAGGAGGGGGGAAAGTAGAGTTGTGGCCTGGCTGTTAGGCTATGCTTGAGAGAAGAGGAGTGGAGTGGAGAGAAGGACGGGAAAGAGATGGGAGGGTATTGATATTGGAATTGTGAGGTTCTCTTGTTCGGGAGGCTTGGATACAATGGAGGAGGAGAAAAAGGAGGGGAAAGCTTGCGCTTGAGCTAGCCAAATTGGATCATCATCTTTCTAGAAGTCGCCATTCAATAACAATCAAAGCAGAGAAAAAGCTGTACCAAGTTCATTCCCGGGGCAAGCTCCCTTGGACCTTATTTATAATCGATTCAAATTCTGAGCCAGTCATCTTTCTCTCTACCCCCTTCTCTCTCTGTTTTTGTCCATTTGCTCCAACTTGACGTGTCACGTTGATCACTCTCCATACAAATTGTGATATTTTTCTGTGAGATACGGCCATATGTTTTCTTTCCCCTTTTCTTGGAATAATGAACCGCACTACCGGTAGAATCTCAAGCGAGGCAAAGTAGAATCATTGTGTCTTCTAATCCTTTTATCTATCTCATTTGGTGTCGCCACCTAAAATTTTCTCAATCTTAGACTAATGGGTTAATAAGCCTTTAAGCCTATCTCGGACGCTCCCAAGTCCATACCGATTTGCGACTTATAATTTAAGTGTTTAACATGCAAATCAATTTCATTCAAAATCGTCATTAATTAGTTTACGGTAGGTTGATTAGACATCTAAGTACAATAACATGAGGATTATCTTACTCTTATGACCAGAGACATGAACTTGGTTACGCTAAATTTCTCTAACGCCTTTTCGGTACCATTGAAAAAATATTTTTCTGGCAGTTTGGATTCATTTTAGGACCTAATTCCTAACATGTGAAAAATATCCATGTCGGTGCATAATCATAAAACAAACACCCAACAATCAACGCTACGAATTGGTATGGATCTCACTGGTAAACTAAGAATATCCCGAAAATCTAACTGGACAACAAAAGTTATGGGATTTTTTACCATCACGGAACGAGTGGAAAATGAAATTCAATACCAAAGGGAGTGTCCACAAGTAGCTAGATAAATTTCGGTATTACATACAAAATTAAGACGGGTAGTTCGAATCGTGAAACTTCCTCTAGTAATGTCAAATAAGTCAGCATCCTAGGACCGCGTGGTTTGATTGTTAGGACGAAAAGAAGAGGACAACATTCTTGTTCGTCCGGAATGACGTATGCCAATCATGGAAAGCATATGATTTAAAGCTTTTCCAGCGTCGAACTTGGACACCGCGACAAAGGGGTAGTAATGGTTGAAACAATGGAGCGGAAGCAGAAGAGCGTTGCAACCGATGAGACCGATAAGATTCACTACGGTGGATGGAAAGTGAAGTTCTCTTGAACTTTGGAATTTAAGATTCGTACTATCTTTAGCTTTGAGGTCTCTTTTTATACTCCTTCACCTTCAAACTAGCCATTGCAAGGTCTCATGATAATTTGATTGTTGCATATGAAATACTCCCTCAGAGCTTGATTTTTACGACAACGTTTGAGCTCTTCAATTAGCATTTGAGCTCCTTAAACAGATTTCAATCATGTGTAACTATTCTTTAACAATAGAATATACTTTAGGATAATCTGCAAAACAGTATTTCATTGCATTAACTCAGATATTAGAGAAAATAGGATTGTTTTGTTAACTTCAAAATCAATTAAGGGTTTTTTCGAACAGATTCGTGAAGCACTTTAGCTTTATTATGGCACGTATTACAAAATGCATGAAGAAAAGATCTGTCGAATGGTCCAAGGCCTTCAATAATTCATTCGAAGACACAAACAAAAGTTATGTGAATCTCCTATTATTGGCCTGCCAAATTTCGAGAACATATTTGAAATAGAATGGGATACAAGCGGAGTTGGCATAGAGGCTACTCTTACTCACATCCAAATACCGCTAGCGTATTACAATGATGAAGTTGACAAGAACATTTGTATTGACACATTTGAGGAGATAGCAAGCATCTTTCAAGCAAATTGGGAACATTGATTAAGAAAAGGTGGTGTAATACTTTATATCTTGGTGGTGAACTTAAATGTTCTGTCCTTAGCTAGCGTAGTAATCTCTTATGCTTTAGTGGTGAGCACTTCTATCCCAATGTTCTTTTTTCGCAATACCATCAAACAATTTCGTTTGTCAAACATGTTAAGTAATCACACCAACACCATTCAAAATAGGTGCAAGAAACTGACGGGGATGCCCCCAAAGAAGAAGCAATATTTAGCAAATCATTAAAGGACACGAGCAGGGAAGGCAAAAGAAGAGTTTTCAATAAGAGACCAAATCGATAATTTCCCTCCACTCTTCAATTCTTCTGGCCTTCGTCTTTTGGTGTGTGAAAATCAGAATGGAATCTCCAACTTTAGCATTAGTGGTGGCCAAAGAGGACGTGCTGCAGATTTGAGTTCACGGGACAAGTTTCTTCGTGAAGAGAGAGAATTAGTGGAAAACTTGAAAGAGAGAGAGAGTGGGGAGAACATACCAAAATTTAACTCAAATCTGAAAACTGCAGGGCGTGATTCCACTAGACAAAGCATGGCCATAGCCACGTGAATTGGAACAGATAGCTATTAGAGAGAAAGAAAGAGACAAGAAGGGAAGAGCCGACCTTTGATCTGCTTTTTTATTCTCTGACTGTTATTTCTTTTTCCATGTTTTAACGTGGGATTTACTAGAAGAATAGAAAAAGGCAGTAGAATTCTCTGGAGGTGACTGAAAGACACGCCCATACATGAAGAGGGAGGAGAGAGCAGACGAGGGGTCGCCTAACTTTTCTTGGGGAGTTCCTTTTAGCACCCTCACGTTTGATACGTCACTGCAACCTTTTTCGGAAGCCACTGCTCAGATTCGAAGCTTCCGCCGGCTATCCGTCATTCCAGACGATACTGCCGCTGCGATTTGGTCCGATGAGCCCAGCCATCCGAGCGCCATAGTCCTTCAGTGACACATCTTCGACGAATTCTCACCAGAACTGCAAGATTTTTTACTTTTTTATTATTCGCATGAGCACTTGAGGTGGATTAGAAAGCTTTGAAGGGGTTCTGTCAAAATAAAGATCAAGGTCCAAGCCAAAAGGGACAAAGTGAAAGGCAAAAAAAAAAAAAAAATTATTCTCAGAACAAAGGAGTGAAACACGTGAGAGGCAAAAACGATTTCCGAGGCGCATACCACCTGGAACAAAACCAGCCCACTCCGCTGAGTTCCCTAGTTTTGCTGGGCAATTTGTGGCAACGAATGCGGTCCAATTCCACGAGTTTCCAACGGCTATCGCCATCCTGTACCAACGACAAATCTGCCTTGAAGTCTCCCCAAGTCATCGGTCCCTGCTCCGACTGAGTTCGGAATCTCGAGTCAATTCGATCCGCAATCTCATGCCGATTCGATATGAATTTTGGAAAGTTCATCCGCAAATTAGGTAATTTTCTTATCTTTATTGACTTGAAATATTTCATTGCTTATTTGAGCTATATCTTCATTTGACGAAATCTTTTGAGCTACAGGTGATCAATTAGGAAAATTTTTCCTAATACGGCAACCGCATATATGAAAATAAGTCCGTCTATCGGGCTTAGATGGAATTATTTTTTAGAGTCTATCTACGAGTCTTTAGATCGAAATTTGATTCGAAAGAAATAGCGAGATATTCAAGATGATTTATTTGCTTTCCATATTTGAATTGAACTGATTGGATTGCCATCTTTTTTGCAATATTTGAACGCATGTTAAAAATCTCTAAAAAATATTGGATATAAATAATTGCTGCATATAGGTTAGATTTACATGTCATTTTAGATAGAATCGCATGCTGAAGATGGATCGCATCCTTAGGATACGATCACTTAGATAATTTGTGTATTTAATTGATTTCCAGCGTAATTTAGATTAGAATATGCATGTTAGAGTATATTTTTATGCCTTAAATAGCTTATCTTTGGTAGGTTAAGGTCTTAGGTTCATTTAAACTCTAAGATATACAAGATAACTATTCCTTTGGCACAGTTTATTTAGGGTCATAATTAAATCCGAAAGTAATAAAATGTCATCTGTGCCATGTCATCATGCATTTGTCATATCATTTGCCACATCATTTGCCATGTAATTAGTTCATCATATAGAATTGCATAGTATGGTCTTTAATTAATTCAAACCATGTAGTTGATTTAATTAGATTTAATATTATTTGTATTATAGTTTAGTTTAATTGCATGTTTAGAATAGTAATGTAAATTAGATTAATTTCATATGCATTCATTCTTGTCATTGCATTAGATTAAAAGTCATGCATTGCATATAGGTTAGACTTTATTTTAAAAAAAGTGAAAATAAAAAAGAGAAAACAAAATTGCTTGGTGCATGCTCTCTACATATTATCTTGAGTTTTCTAAATGTCATTTAATTGATTGCGAGCCCGCATGATAACCTATATTAATAACTTAAGTTAAAATCAATTAAATTTTCTTGATCAAATTTTTTCATGAAATAAAACGGTACCGAAAGGGCGTTAGAGCAATCTAGCGTAATCAAGTCCTCATACCCAAAATCTCTGTTTCGTAGAAATAAAATAGTCCCCCCGCTAATTTATTTAGGTTCCTAATCAACCTAACTTCAATTAAAATCTTGGCATGTTAATTATTTGATCTTAAGTTGCGAATTGATAGAGTTTAGGGAGAACTCGAGTTTGGTTAGTTAATTTAATTGACTTAGCAATCCATTAGCCTGAAATTGATTTTTAGGTCGGGATAGACCCCAATTGTGAGCATGTGCTTAAATAGATGAAGCTAGGGTTTCACAAGTTTTGCTTAGTTGCGAAATAGTCCCCCAATTATGGAATTTTTGCAATTTGGCCTACAGGACCAAAAAACCTGTTCAATTAGACCCTCCAAATTTCGGTCAGCCCATTTTGTGAGTTTGTCCGAAATTCTAAATCTCTCGTGGGCTCGCTCGCTCTTTTGTGGACTCAAATTATGCCTTTTCCAATCAAATGTTCATTTATATTAAGTTTTTTTTCCCAAATTAATCATTAGATGGGCTATTTAAGCTCAAAATAAGCTCTAATTCTTTAATAAAATTCGGCACACCTCCCTAAACCCTTGGCCGAATTTTGATGTAGGCTCGGGTCCAATCTGCAAGTCCTTTAGGTTTAAATTAGGCTTTATTTCAAATAATTAACTTTTTAATCAAAGCCTTAAATTATAAGCTCCAAAATAGGCCCAACCTTTCTTTGAATTTTCGGCACATATAACTTCCAATTTCTTGAGAAATTTGCTCATTAATTTTAGGTCTGAATCGCCTGTCAAATTAAGCTCCATCTCGCACCACCAATCCGGATGAATGCTAATGCAATGTATGAATCGTAAAAGTAAACATGAAAAATGATTTTATTATTTTTGTTCAAAACTAAAAGATTAGCTCTAATTTTCTATGCAAAAATGACTAAAAATGATTGGTCAAAATTTAGATGTCAACAATAAGAAATCGATATAATCTCCAAATGTTGATATATCGAATAAGAATTTGTGCTTCTAATCAGATTCGATGCTAATTACGAAATATGATTGAGAAACTCATTTGATTTACTCTTTTTAACTCCCCCTTTCTATTTCAACTGGTGATATCATTTGAGTGTGGCACTTGATTTGCATAGTATATTTCTTCCGCCTTTAATCATAATTAAAAAGGATAAACACAAACATAATCAAGCATCATTTCATTCATTGCATATCCAAGCAGTGAGACATATATTAGATCATATTCTAAAAGGGAATAAGCCTCTTCAACAACAATAAACATTCATTCATCGATCGTCCCAAACAGCCACACACATTTCGTAGTAAAAAAGAAAACAAACCTCCCAACTTTTAACAAATAAACATCAGACTCTCTTTTCCTTTGTTGATGGTGAAGGATCAAGGTGTGCGAGAAACGCCCACGAAAAGCGCGTGATTGAACTGCACGTTAAGTCCCTTTCTCTCCTGCGCAAGGACAACGTTCTGACCTCTCATTCCTTTATTCAATTTTCTTTTTTTTTTTTTAATTAACAAAGGAAGGAGGGAACGTGGGATGCCCCACGTAGGCTGCAAGCGGCAGTTCCCCACCACCCTCACCCTTTGCTCTTTTTTTTTTTAATGCCCTTCTTCCTCTTGTGAACAGTCCCCTTGTGCAGAACGTTCTTCCACCGTTTTTTGCCACCTCCGACAGCCCACATTGAACCAAAATTAATCGTGGGTTTTGTACATCACGTCGGCACGACCACATCATTCAGAGAATCAGCGGAAACGGGGAATAAATTTGCCCGAAATCGAGCAAAAAGCGCTCGGACGCAAAATCCTAATCTGCGAATTCCGACCGCAAAAAATCATCTCCCACGGACACCCAAATGTCGAGACAACGTAAGACTTCTGTTCCCCATAACGAGGCGATCCTGCTGTTCCGAACACAGCCGTCATGGGCTGTCTTTGTTTGTACTGGGACACTTGGGAAACAAAAATAAGTTAAAAAGCCGCCATGTCACAGACAAAAGAAAGAACCATTTTGATGCTTTTATTGACTTGTTCGTACTTCCTCAATTAAATAGCCACAAAAGTGCAGTGTCCTTTGTCATGTTGCCTTTTGGAGTTATCCAGAATCCAGGTGCTTTCTCTATCGGGAGGGGAGTGACTTTAATAGCCCCGACAAAGTTCGATAAACAATTATAAAATCATGAAGATGTAGTTTCAATAGACAAACAAAATCTGTATAAAGTTAATTCTTATCATCACTAAATCCTACCCTCCAACTTCCTTAAAAATCACCAACTTTGACTTAGATTCTAAAGTCTATTTGATTTTTTTTTTATCCCATGAAAAAGCATCAACTTTAGCACGAATCTTAATTCTAATCCAAACCTTTTTTTGTCCCGTAAAGGAATAAATTTAAACATCGATCTCAATTTTAGCTTAAATTTTTTTGTCTCATAAAAAAAAAAAAACTATCAATTTTCAGGCAATACCTAGATATGGCCCTTGTCAAGTTTCCATCAAGTTTCCGGCGAGTACACATTGAATTTTGAATGGCATTATTAGATGAAAGCTTGATAAGAGCTAGGGTATTGACTGAAAGTTTGTGTTTTTTTATGACACCCAAATTGCTTAATTGAGATTCGATAGCTTTGCCAAAAAAAAAAAAAAAAAAAGAGGTTTAAGTCTCACAAAGACTAAATTTGGAAATCTCGCACACCATGGTGTTGGCTCAATTTCTAGAAACAACACTTGAGAGAACTCAAAAATTTAGAAGATTTTTGCCCAAACACGTATTTTCGTTTTGTTTGCACTTCAGATTTTGTGTGACATGAATCAAGTCCCTGTACTTTCAAGTTTTCTAATCCAGTCTTTCTATTTACACAAATCCAATTGATGAGGATGTTGAGGGAAGCCGAAGAGTAACGTGATTCAAATATTGCCTACATGAACACCCACCGAGAGGCCTTAGATAGTGAATCGATTAATTTTTTTAACTTTTTTTTGTCATGCTTCCACCAACTCACAAACTATGGTGGGTGTTTACGTAGGCAATACTTATTCCACGCCACGTTTCTAACAGCCACATCAATTTGATTTGGCTGAATTTCATGTCGGAGGGACTTGATTAGAAAAATGGAAAGTATAGAGACTTGAGAGAGAGAGATATATGCAGTGGCCTTTATTAAGCAAATGTGCCAAGCTTTTTGGAAAGACATTTAAATTGGGCCAATGGGCCAAGGTCCAATATACCAAATCTATTGGATCCATGTGCTTAGACTGAGGTTTGGACCTATCCAACGAATACCATGAGGCAAACGTTGAGATGTACCATCATCATGATAACAACAAAAAGTTTAATTAGGTCTCTCGATACAAAATTCAACCAAATCTAACAGATGTGACCGTTAGAGAACCCGAAGAGTAACAAGAATTAAATATTGCTTACGTGGACACCCATCGAGAGGCCGTGGATAGTGAATGGATTAAATTTTTATTCTCCTACCAATTCTCTATCAACTATGGATGTTTAATTAGGCAATAGTCAATTCACATTGCGCTTAAGTCAGTTGGATCTGACCAGATTTCATGTCGAAGGGACTTGGCTAGAAAATTTGTAAGTATAGAGACTTCATTAGCGAAGTGGTGAAAGTATAAGGACGAAAAGTAGAAAAATTTTCAAGAGAGAAAGAGAGATGCGTTGCCGTTTTATTAAGTAAATGTACGAAACTTTTTGACGAGAAATTTAAATTGGGCTAATGGGCCAAGGTTCAATAGGAAATTCGACATTTAAATTGCAGAACTTGGAAATTTGCTTCGCCAGTGCCTGCCAACACGCGAACATATTATTGCTGTGCCGTACGAAATACCTCCACAACTTCTCCGATAGATGTCCGGCCGGTCCGCAATGAGGGACACGATCAGCCATTATAAACAGCCGGAGCTTCGTCATCTTCTTGAACGAGTCTGCATTCGAGATCAAGTCTTCTACATCAATTTTGCCTAGTTTAATTCCTTCGATTGCATCCGTTCCTTGATACAGCGAAATAGAAAATAATTATGCACATTGAACGCACTTTGAAAATAATTAGGAATGTCGAAAGAGGCCATTGGACTCTTACCGAATTTCGCCTTAACACTTGTAGAGCATCCCCGTGACGCCATATTCTACTTCGCTTGGTGGGATTTCCAGCGTTGAAGTGGAAAATAATTATCCTTTACGTTCGCGAGAAAGCAACTCCGATCGAATTGATCTGCAATTCGGGGGTACTAAGCTCTCACACGAGTGTCGTCTTACCTATCCCGCTAGTGCCGGAAATTCCCACTATTCGGACCTCCTCAACCTCTAATTGGAGTAAGGAGTACAAGGCGTGTACTTGAGAATCTAACCCGACTGGATGGGAAGCAAGCAGGTTCGTGCATGAGCGGCTCAGTCTTCTTGAGATTTTCTCCACAACGGATTGGATGAATTCAGCTTCAAATCTGCAAATTGTCACAACTAAAGGTGTGACTCTGGTCGGGCTAATAGAAGGTGAAGAAAAGATCAATGAGATTATATTCCGAAACTTAGGAGTATCGTCCATCTAATCTAATTTAATGTCCCGTAATAGCACACAATTGGGTTGGAGTTCTTTTTTAGGAAAGTCCGTTAACTTGGTTATCATAACTTGCTAGGAAGGTTGAACTTAAAAGTTTAAGTCGATAGATGGTGGAAGACGGCATGTATATAAAGCGCATATAAATTTCATAGTCAAGTGATGCAGAATAATTCAACAAAGAGCAAGCTCTATTGTTTCATGCATGAAATAAGTAACTTCCTTTAGGGATCCTCTCAGGAAAACATTTAAGGACGAGAGAAAGTCAGTACCAGTTTCCGAGAGGGCAACTGGTGAGATTGCTAGCTTTGCGGAGAGCCTCTCTCCACCTCAGGACCTTGTCAGCATTATCCTGTCCGAAACCCTTCTCGCTTTGGCCAATAAGTGTGAACGGTCCGGACTGCTGGCGCATCTCTCTAGGGTCGACATCCACGAAAATGATGAATACCAGCTGGCCTTTCTTTTCCTTGCACTCGAGGATCTTATCCAGCTCGTCCAGGCACCACGGTGAGGAGACGAAGGTCTGAGAGATGACCACTATGGCGCTCCTTGACTGCTCGATCGCTCTGTTGATTGCCGTCGCAATCTCTAATCCTCTTTCTAGTTTGTAGTCGACGAGGGCCTTTATCTTGTTCTGCTCGAGAGCGTCGTGGAGATGGCTCACGAAGTGGCACGTATCGGCCTGCTTATAACTGATGAATGTGTCGTGAAACCACCGATGGGTGAATTCTGAGCTCTCCTTCCCTCTGTTAGGATTCAGCACATAACCACAACAATATAAAGCACAAAAACGAGAAAGAGAAATCGAGACACAAGATTTATCCCGACCCACCCTTAAATTAAGGCTACATCCAGCAGAGGATTTCGTTATAATTAACACATTGCACCTCTCTATTGCATCACTCAATTACAAGCGAAAAAGAGAATAAATAGAAGTAGTTATATATGAGCAGGACACTCCGCACTTTCCATAGAAAGTATCAACCACGTCCCAACACACTCTCTTGCAATATTTTTTTGCCATTTGCTCCGATGTGTCACATCCATCACTCTCCCTACAAACCCTAATATTTTTTCCGAGGAAGATGTCGTCATCTTTTTCACCTTTTCTTGGAAGTTTGAACCGCACTCCGTGTGCAGCTACTGATAGAATCTGACGCAAATCAAAGCAGAAACAGCATGCCAATGGTGGGAACACTGAAAAAAGAGAAACTATTGCATTCAATGCGAAGTCAATTTACCAAAGTAGCTTTCGGATGGTCCGATGACATCTTTTTTGGGGCAAATAGACGGAAAAGATGGATAATCCTAGGTGAGTTTCTAACCCAGTTATTGTCGGAATAAATTCTCGAGAACCCCAGAAAAGATTACAAATTTTATGAGACTTTCTAGATTAGTCCCATACCTACCCACTATTGTAATGCAACTAACCTAAATTCCCAACAAAGTGAAATGTTGACCAAATAACTAAAAGTTTCCAATGGGGAGATACTTATGAGAAAAGAAAATCCACATCCTCAATTGGGATTTACTAGCATTGCCAAAAAAGAGATGAGGTTTAAGTCTTAAATAAACTTGGAAATGTCGAACCCTTAACATATATGGCACACGCTCGATTTCTAGCCATAGCAATAGGAAGAAGTTATTCATTTTGGAAGTATTTCGATAAAGATTTGGACAACACTGCAAAAATGTATCATATGGACGATTTCAAATGGAGATACATTTCTAGAAAGACCAGGGTGACTAGTTCCAAGGTATGCCGGTTCCCAACCTAGAATCGGGAATTGGATCGGAAGGGCTGGTTTCGGTTTGTGGAACCGGGAATGGCCCATCAGTTCTAGGACCCACCTAGGAACCAACCGTCATGAGCAAGCGATGGAGCAACAAGTGCCGTAATTATCTACTTATAGCAGATCTGATAAATAATAAAATTCGAATCGACAATATGTTGACTTACAATATACCTTGGAACATTCTTTTCGATGTACTTGCTCCATAATTTGGAAAACAAATCGTAGTGAACTCATCTTTCATGGCAAAAAAATTGTTTCCTTTCCTGCTGCAAAAGGCCAATAGTGTTTGGCTACTGAATCCTGTATGTGTAAGAATTTTGTCTAAAGGCAGTACAAGATATAAGATTATTTCAGTCTCAACTCTAAGAATGATGTTTAATTTTGTATTAAAACCGTGCTAGCCTAAAAGTCACTTTAACACACCACTTCTAAATGACGATATACTCGTCTTGTGACGAAAGGACAAACGAGAGGATTTATACTAGGTTGTTAACTGTCAGCTCAACAACACGCTTTGGAATTTTAAGGAGAAAATTAAACGAAGCGAGAAGTGAAGATCCGAAACCCTGTTAAAACTCTAATTGGAAAAAATAAAATAAAAAAGCATTGTGTCTATCCAATTTATGCAATCTAAACTTTTTTATACCATGTAGATGTGAAGTCCACAAAAAGAAGGTATGTTGAAATTCCTTTTAGGACAAGATTAAAGCTAAACAAATGTGGCCTAACCACTTGTAGAGCATCCTCATTATGCCATACCATGCGTCGCTGGCTGGGGGTTTGCCGGGCATTTTTTAGTCACAATTTGTCTACACATTTTTTGAAACAAATCATGCATTTATATATTTATTATTTTAGTCAATGTAGAGCAGTTTTTTGAAAAAAAGAAAAAGGTCCAAAAAGCCATAAACCTATTACACATTTGCCAATTCAGTCTTAGACTTTTTGATATTGCCAATTGAGTCATAAACTTTTTCATATTTTGTCAATTGAGTTCATCTGGCCCATTTTGATAGAAAATCGTTCATGTGGATGTCGTCCTACGTGGTACGGTCAACACTAACATTGATCATTTTTCTAAAATTTAAGTATATATTCAAAAAAAATATTAAAATTTTTATTTATTCTTTTTTTTTTACCTTTTTTTCTTCTTCAAGTGGCTGATGAGGGTATCCGGGCCCTCGTCAACCACCGGGCGAGGGCAGCAAAGTCCTCATTGGCCGTGGGCTAGGCCATTGAGGCCGCGAGCAAGCTAGCCTCACCCGGACCATCGCAATCTTGATATAAGACTTTTCCGATTGAATTGGCAAAAATCAAAAGTTTATGACTTAATTGGTAAAAGTGCAATAGATTTATGATCTTTAAAGACAATTTCGTTTCAACTTCTGAGCCAGAATCTCAATCCCACTGTTGGCATGAATACCACATTGATCGGGGGAGTTGATGATCTATTCTATATCATAGCCATTAAGAAAGCCCGCTAGGTCGAGAAAAACCACCCTCTCGTTGGCCTCTAAGCCATTGACAATAATCCTCGTACTTTCATGAACGTTTCCCTGAGGGGATTCTTTCGGTCGATCGAAAGCTCATTGCCATTGTTTGGCACTTTTCCCATTCAAGAAACAACCCATCATGAGGGACAAGTACAGTACAAGTGCCATAACTTTTGTACGGCGTTCATTTGAATGCCATAATTTTCAAAATGTTCACTTAAGTGCCATAACTTTCAAAAATCGTTCACTTGAGTGCCATCGCCGAGGTGGATGCCGAAAAAGCTAACGTGGCGTCGGCGAATCGATTTTTTTGAATTTTAATGTACACGTGGCAATTTTCATCAAATTTTCATTTTTTTTTAGATTTTTTTTTCTAGTTTGTTTAATTATTGAAATTTTTTTTTTTAAAAAGAGAAACCTAGACCCTTGCCGGCCACCATCGGCCGACCCGGGGGCTAGGGTCGGCTAGCCCTAGGCCGGCGACGCCGCAACAGCCGTCGGTTGAGGTAGTCCGAACAAGGCAAGGAAGCAGTGGCGATAGCAAATCGGGAGCGGGGCAGGTGGAGGCAGGGGAATCCGAATAGAGCAAGGGGAAGTCGGACTTGCACGGGCTGTCGACGACACCAGGTCAGGCAAGGCTACTCGGTGGGTGAAGTTAGAGGTGGTTGGAGGGAGCCCGGGACAACGAGCAGATGCAACGATGGAAGCATAAATGGAAGCTGCAGTAGCGGTAGAAGCAGAGCGGTTCGGAATAGGGGGTCGGGTTACCGGGGTTGCTCGAGCTGGCTTGTGGCGGCGCCGGTGGTGGCGCAGATTGCTCGACCGGGCGGCCGACGGCCGTTGCGGCCTCGATAGTGGTGCAAGAGGGCCGCACCCTTGCCCATATCCGGTGAGGGCTTCAAGCCCTCACGTGCACTAGCCGAGGCCGCGACGGCCATCGACCGGGGCTGTCGAGGCCTCACCGGCCCAAGGCAAGCCGACCTTGGCCCTCGGGCGGCCGGTGGTGGCCGGCGGCAACCCTTGCCGAGCACCACCGAGAAACATAAGGGTTTCTCTTTTTTTTTTTTCGAAATATTAAATAACTAAAATAAAAATAAAAACATCAGAATGAATAAAAATAAAAAAATTTCAGAAACTATTAAAAATGTAAAGAAAATCCACGTGGCACTAAAAAATTAATAAAATAATAGTAAAAAAGTCCACATCAGCTTTTCCGGCAAAAAAAGTACTCAATTGAACGATTTTCGCCGGAATTGGCACTCACTTGTACTTTTTTGCTCGGATGTAACACTGAAGTGAACGTTTTAAAAGTTATGGCAATCAAGTGAACGTCGTACGAAAGTTATGACACTTGTACTGTACTTATCCCCCCATCATGATGAGTCCTAAATGAAGACCTTTGGAAAAATTGGGAGAAAATGATCAAAAAAATTCAAAACCTTGTGCGCTTATGTCAATTAAATCATAACCCTTTTTTGTTACTAATTGAATCCTAAAAAATTGCCATTTATTCTAATTTAGTCCATCTGACCAACTTTGATTGAACAATATTGACGCAAATGATTTTTAATAATATTTTAATATTTTTTCAAATTATTTTTATTTCTTCCTAAGAAATAAAAATAATTTGAAAAAAGTGTCTGTCGGCCAAAATTGGTCGATTAGAATGAATTGGCACAAATGAGCGTAAGAAGGTCAAAGCCTTCGTGAAATCTTGGGATACACAGAATTTTTTAGGGTGCTAGTAAATTATCTCCGATAAAATTCGACCGCGGCCTGAGTCTAGAACCCTTCTCGACAGAAGAGGTTTTTTTACATGGATTAGCTACAACTAGAAACCCTAATCACCGGATTGCAGGAAGAAAAGAGGAATTCAGATGGATATGCGTGGTGGAGACGGCGACATTGAGGTGGAGGGGCGAGCCAGGGAGGGCCGATGTAGCAAATTACAGGCAATTGATGAATCGAATATGCTGTTTTATCGCCTAATGAGCAGAACACCTTATGGCCTCGCATTTCAGCAATTTCCATGTAAGAGAATGTAAATTCAATCTGGCCACATTCAATCATACTAGAGAGAGAGAGAGACAGAAAGACAGAGACACAACTTCAATTCACTATTCTGTACGGATGCTGAAGATGGATACAGGATGTCCATTACTTACAGCCTCACCGGTGGGTCTGCTGCGGAAAGAAAGAAAGATTCCTAAGTTGGCTGCCTAGTATTGGCCAATTCTAGGACCGTCCTTCTGCATTGCTACAGCCATTGGGGAACAAAAATGGGAGGAATGAAATTGAACTAACTATTTAGTAGAGGGCATATTTTTCAAACCGTCGGTATTGGTGAATAATTGGAAGCATTAAACGGGGAAAATAACAGTAAACTAGTTTCTTTTAAGGTTGAATTGAAACAACTTTAAAAAGATAACTTGGAACAACTTAATCGCAGAATATTCTCTTGATTCGTTCTTTAGCAATTGTGGGGATTGATGCCTATGAAACTGGTACTACCAGTTATACACCATTGATGATTTAGCTCAAGATAAGGAAAGTTATGTGATAATATTTTCACGGTAAATAAATTTTTTCTCTCTCTCTCACGCAGTCGATTATGGGAGAATTATCCTACACACGCGGTGGGTTTTGTGTGGAGGGAGGAGGGTGTACGCGTATAAATGGAACATTCAAACCGCACATCAATCAAAGATGTGTCGAATCATCAATCATGAGAGGGCCGGAAAAAAGGTAAAGAGAGAGGCGGGGAAAGGAGGTGGTTGGTGGTTTTGGAGCGCGGGGAAGGGGCGTGGGGAATGCGGAAGATCCCACCTACGGCGACGTTGCTGTTCCAGCAGGCGCCGTGCTTGTCCGATCCGTGTCCGTGATCCGCACCTGCGCAGAGGCATCAGTGCGGCCCACGAACGATGCCGATCACGTAGGACCACCGACTCTCGGGATTTGAAAAACCAAAAAAGGGATAAAAACAAATTTGTCATATTTGCGTGGCGTTGATATTTTACTTCACCTTCATGTTTTTTGTGGTCCGGTGCTGATCCCCACGCAGATTTATAGGCGTGCCAGTCTGCAAGATTCTGTACATTTGCAAGCGAAGCAAAAAGAATTCAATTTTGAATTCTATATTTTCCAAGGTAATCCAAAAGTTAATTTATCTCTCAATATAAATGGAGTGAAGTAAAGCATGTAAGGACCCTATGTTCGATTTTACTGTACTCTCGATGTGTCAAATTCAAATTTCTTTGAATAAATTCGTGTGATTCTTAGTGTTATTTCTGAAAAAATATAAATAATTCGGTGTTTATGAGATTTTAATCTGATCATCCACTTAGATTTTCGCCAAAAGGGGTAAAACCCAAACTTGCCTATACCTTAAAGTTAGTATATATATATATATATCCACGAACTAGTTTGGTACATAATTTTTTTCTTGTCTCTTGTATCAATCTATATACTAATTTATATACTAATAGAGGGGAAAGTAAGTATGTATATATTGGTGCATTTTCAGCGATTACTCTTTAGGATCTCTTTATAATGCCGACTTAAATAAATTTTCTTTTTCAAACTTTCGCCTCAAGAGTTTCAAAAGTTAGCCATACCAACTGAAAAATAACAGTCGGGCCTTGTAAGAAAAAAGAGACAAGATTGTGGTTGAAAATGCGAACATAATTGCCGTATTTACTCGGAGATTTTACAGTAAGTGATTTCCCTTATCCCATCTTAATTTATTCCATTGTCTCGGATAACTTGTTCTTTTTTTTTTTTTTTTTTGTTCCACTACTATGACCTTCATATTTTGGCAAACATATAGATATGTGTATTATTATTGTTTACTACTTAATCAGATTATTATTATTTTGGATAAAAATGCAAAATAAAGCGTTAGCATCTCCCTTGCACGTGCCAATATTAATTATTTTTCCAGTAAAATTAAGCGTCCAATTTCAAGATAATTCGTCTTTCCCCACGCAAAACGCCGCCGTTTCACTCTCAACGCGCACGCGCTCTCCCTCCCTCGCTTCTATGCTCCCACCAATTAACTACCCAAGGTGAGTGTTTACACAATAAGTTATTGTTTGATCTGAGTAACGCTTTGACTTCTTCTGAAAGCCACTAAGCTGGATTTGATCAGATTTTACGTTCGAAAACTTGATTAGAAAAGCTGAAAGAATGGAGACTTGATCAGAAAACTGGCGAAAGCATAAGGACAGGAAAAAAAAAAAATGAGAGAGATGTAGTCTTAGTTAAGTAAACGTGCAAGTTTTATTGACGAGACATTAAATTAGGCTAATGGGAAAAGGTTCAATTAACTTAGTCTATTTGGATACAGGTGCATAGATTTCCATTTTCTCTGGAGTTTATAACTTGCTGTTCCGCACGAAACATCTCCACAACTTTTCCGATAGATATCCGGCCACTCCACAATGAGGGACATGATCCATGATACATATCCTGAGCTTCCTCATCCTTTTGAACGAGCCTGCGTCCAAGATCAACTCTTCTACATCAACCTTGCCTAGATTAATTCCTTCTATGGCATCTGTTCCCTGTTAGAGCAATACAAAAATAATTATGCATGTTGCAAG